>NC_064629.1:582935131-583560131 GCF_023864275.1 Schistocerca cancellata | reverse complement strand
TTGCCTGACAAAGCACTATCGCTTTCGATTTTTAATTTTCGACGCTATTGGTTGTTATAAGCAAGTTCTTGTGAAAGCATGCTTTCGTATGAGACGTCATTATGGAATACACAGCTTTTATCTACGACAAACATGTAGGAAAATTCCGAGACAATGCTAATGTACTTATTCTTTTCAGACAAGACGAACATAATTTGAGGCTTATATTCAGCGATCGTGTTAATCGATGTATGACTTTAATACAGCTCTCGAAATGTATAAACTAGCACTGAGTAAGAATCCATATAATTTTCTGGTTGTAAGCAAGTATGATGATTTAAATAACAGGCGAAATCGTATTGATTTCAATTACTACATTTCTGTTTGAGATCATGCGCTACACATGAGCAGTGGTTTAAACTGAGACGTTTGCTTGTAATTGCTTCAGTTGTAATTGAACAGTGCAGTTGTTAATATGTCTCTCAATTCGACTCAATGAAAGATTAGTCTTAAAAGTCAGGTGCTGAAATCTCGACGAAATATTCGCAAGAAACTAGCCTTGCTGCAAAAAAGGCAAGCTGAAGCTGACTCTGTACTTTGAAGAGCATTGAGACCTGTTTCTCAACCGCTAGAGCTATTCTGACAGGAGAATACGACATACCTAGACGAAAGAGATGGTTCTGAAGAAAACAGCGTGTTATTGAAAGAAGAAGATGAAGAAAAAAAGGAGATGATGATGATTATTATTATTATTATTATTATTATGGAGATAAAGCAGAGACATGAAAGGAAGTTATTTCGGCAGCATGGGGTACACTGGCAACATTTTTTAGTAAACCAACAGACAGAACACATGTTACTGTATACGGTATCAGATTTGAAGCAACAACAAAAGTGTGGATATTGGTAATTCGCAAGTAGGCTGTCAAAGGAGATGGTTTAGTAATTTACAATGTGAGATACCCAGGAACTAGAATGTTATATAATCAACTAATTAAATTAGACCTTCTAAAACGAGGCACACAGCTCGAGATCTTCAAAATTACGGTAAAATTCTCGGGACTCGCAATGCGCATAAGCAAAGCCATCTCTCTCACAAACCATTAAATTCAAATCTAGGCTATAAATACACTCAAATCGTTAAGCCTGCATTAAGTAAAATTGATGGATGAACAGTGACAGATGATGAATTACATATCGATTAAGAAAGGGAACGAAAATGCACTTGAACTTAGCGATTGTAAACATTCTCCACTGAATAGCAAGTACTTATCGATTTTATTTACTAGAACACTGTGTAGAAATGAAGTGTTTAAGTGATTAGTATTATTGCTAGCTTCGAAAGCAGTCGTCAATAATTCACACGATAACATCTGTTCGCGAAGAATTGATTATCGCCTAATAATTCATGACGTGACGAAAATACTAGAGTGAAAGACTAAATTAAGAAGCAGTCTACGTAATCATTGATTTCGATCCAAAATCACGTACAGGATTATGCGTTTCTGCAGAAGAATTAAAAATATTAGTCAGTACTACTTCGAGAATGTGGAGTCAGGCAACCAAAGCACACTGCAGATGACAGCCTGCAATATGTAAAGAAGTACGTAATCTTATCTGTCGCACGGATGCTGGCGCGCATACCGTTGCTGCTGAGACACAAACCGCTACATTTAAGCATTATCTGCACAGCAATAGGAATTCTCTCTCCATAACACAAAGAGATACTGATGTATTAAAAATGGTTTGCCACCAACATTCTTTTTTTAAATTCAGAGCATCTTCTCTGCTTCTATAGAGTCATGCAGTCATGAGGAGAAGATAGGTTTGATTAGCCTTCGCAAAACTGGAGGAGGAAGATTCAATTCATTTTTTTTTTTTTTGTGTCGCAGAAAAAAAATTCTCAGGTTGTTTAAGTTGGTTGGTTGGTCTAGGTAAGGAAACCAAACAGCGTGGTCATCGGTCCCACTGGATTATGGAAGGAATGGGAAGGAAGTCGGCTGTGCCCTTTGAAAGGAACTATCCCAGCAGATGCCTGCTAACCACTGCGCCACCTCGCTCGGTGCTTGTTTAGGTTTTATATGTTTCCTCAAGCTTGGTTTTTGTGAGAAAGGGGCCTTTTCCCGGGAACGTGATTCAGCACATGAGAAGAAATTCCTGCTGACTGAGCAGGGAAGTTGGGGTATAAAAGCAAAAAGACTCGCCAAGAAGTTTATTAGCTGATGCTGAAACGTTGGAGAGTCAACATTACGGTTGCTGTCTCCGCAAAAATACACTGCCGGGCAAAAATCTTAACATTAAAAAATAATTAATGTAAGGTAATGAAATTTCGGGAATACTTTTGTCTGGGTAACATATTTAAGCGATTAACAATGCAAGATCACAGGTTAATTTAAGCGCAAGGTAAGCCACTGCAAATGTGAAATGCTGGTACATTAATAACCGGCGTAACCGCCAGAATGCTGAAAGAAAGCACGCAAACGTGCATGCATTGCAAGTACAGGTGACGGAGGTCAGTTTGAGGGATGGAGTTCCGTGGCCGCGCGGGATTAGCCGAGCAGTCATGGACTGCGCGGCTGGTCCCGGCGAAGGTTCGAGCCCTCCCTCGGGCATGGGTGTGTGTGTTTGTCCTTAGGACAATATAGGTTAAGTAGTGTGTAAGCTTAGGGACTGATGACCTTAGCAGTTAAGTTCCATAAGATTTCACACACATTTGAAGATTTTTTGGAGTTCCGGGTCTGTCCTACTTGGTTGGCCAATACAGGAACTTAATTCACTAGTCCCTTGCACTGACACCCTTTGTTTCCTGTTAGCGAGGTATGACTTGAACCATTTTGCAGCACTGCCCGTGACACCATAGAATTCTCATTTATTTAAAAGGATGTTGTGGTTCACACATTCTAAAGCCTTTGACAAATCACAGAAAATACCTGCTGCTTGTAATTTGTTATTTAATGAATTAAGTACATTTTCACTGTAGGTGTAAATAGCCTTCTCGATATCAGAACACTTCAGAAATCCAAACTGTGTTCTTGATAAAATGGTTCAAATGGCTCTGAGCACTATGGGACTCAACTGCTGAGGTCATTAGTCCCCTAGAACTTAGAACTAGTTAAACCTAACTAACCTAAGGACATCACAAACATCCATGCCCGAGGCAGGATCCGAACCTGCGACCGTAGCGGTCTTGCGGTTCCAGACTACAGCGCCTTTAACCGCACGGCCACTTCGGCCGGCCTGTTCTTGATAATATGTTTTTTTTTTGTGCTCAGATGGTTGAGAAGCTGCCTGTACATTACTTTTTCTAAAATTTTTGAGAATGCTGGCTAAAGTGAAATCGGTCTGTAGTTTGATGGTATCTCTTTATCCCCTTTCTTGAATAGAGGCTTAACATCTGCATATTTTAGCCAGTCAGGAAATGTCCCAGTTATAATTGACTGGTTACACAAGTAACTTAGAATTTTACTAAACTCACAAGAGCATGTCTTAATTAACTTTGTTGATATTTCATCGTAACCACTAGAACCTCCTCAAAGAACTGGGTATACTAACTACTGCCTCTCAGTATATTTACTCCTTAATGAAATTTGTCCTAAATAACATATCTCTTTTTCCAACAAACAGCTCAGTTCATACATACAATACCAGGAACAAAAATGATCTGCACAAGGACTTAAAAGCACTTACTTTAGTTCAAAAAGGGGTCCACTACTGAGGAACACTCATCTTCAATAATTTGCCAGCAAACATAAAAAATTTAGTTACAAATAAAGATCAGTTTAAAAGGAGCCTGAAAGACTTACTAGTGGCCAACTCCTTCTACTCCATTGTCGAATTTTTTAATAGAAACAAATGATGTATTGTATATATTCATACTATTAGTATTGTTATTTCAGCTTAAAAAAAATACATGTTCCACATCCACGAGGATCTCCTCAGCACGGATCTATGGAACGAAAAACTAATCTACTCTAATCTAATCTAATCTCTAATCTAATCTGGTTGTGGATGACGCTCGAGTTGTCGTCCGACGATGTCCAATAGGTACTCGGTTGGAGGCATATCTGGTGAACGAGCAGGCCAAGGCAACATACCGACACTCTGTAGATCACGTTAGGTTACAACAGCTCTATCGCGTTGGAAAACATCCCCTGGAACGCTGTTCGTGAATGGCAGTACAACAGGTGGAATCACCAGACTGACGTACAATTTTACAGTCAGTGTGCGTGGGATGATCACGAGAGTGCTTCTGCTGTCACGCGAAATCACACCCTGACCATAAATCCAGGAATAAAAAACTAAACTTCTCCCGAACAGGCCATGAAGGCCCAATAGTACCGACCGGCCGCCGTGTCATCCTCCTCCCACAGGCGTCACTGTATGAGGATATGTGTTCAGCAAAATGGTTCAAATGGCTTTGAGCACTATTTGACTAAACATCTGAGGTCATCAGTCCCCTAGAACTACTTAAACCTAACTAACCTAAGGACATCACACACATCCATGCCCGAGGCAGGATTCGAACCTGCGACCGTAGCAGTAGCGCGGTTCCGGACTGAAGCGCCTAGAACAGCTCGTCCACCACGTCGGCTGTGGTCAGCACACCGCTCTCCCGGCCGTATGTCAGTTTCCGACACCGGAGCCGCTACTTCTCAATCAAGTGGCACCTCAGTTTGCCTCACAAGGGCTGAGTGCATCCCGCTTGCCAACAGCGCTCGGCAGACCGGATGGTCACCCTTCCAAGTGCTAGCCCAGCCCGACAGCGCTTAACTTCGATGATCTGACGGGAACCGGTGTTATCACCGCGGCAAGGCCGTTGGCTAATTCCAGGAATAGGTCCAGTGTGTATAGCACATTGACAAGTTGAGTGCTGGTACTTAACTGGCCTCCTCCTAACCAACACACGGTCGTCACAGGCACCGAGGCAGAATTAGTTTTCATCAGAAAATACAACAGACCTGCACCCTGACCTCCAATGAGCTCTCGGTTGACACCACTGAAGTCACAAATGTCGGTGGTTTGGGGTCAGTGGAATACACGCTGTAGGGCGTCTGGCTCGGAGCTGTGCTCTGTGGTGCCAGCTGCTGCTCAAATTGCTGCTGCAGATGCAGTATATGCCCCACAGCCATACGTCGAATACGACGGTCCTCCTCTTGGTAACGTCACGTGGCCATAAGCAGCCCGATCATTTTCCACCGTACATTACCGTGACCACAGCTGCCACCAATCATGTACAGTGGCTGCATTGTTGCTAAGATTTTTTGCGAGATTGGAGAAGGAACATCCAGCTTTTCGTAGCCCTATTACACGACCGCGTTCAAAATGGCTCTGAGCACTATGGGACGTAACTGCTGAGGTCATCAGTCCCCTAGAACTTAGAACTACTTAAACCTAATTAACCTAAGGACATCACACACAGCCATGCCCAAGGCAGGATTCGAACCTGCGACCGTAGCGGTCGCGCGGTTCCAGACTGTAGAACCTAGAACCGCTCGGCCACCCCGACCGGCACCTCGTTCAAACTCTGTGAGGTACTGAACATGGCGTCTTCGTCGATTTAAAGGCAGTCTTGAGTATCATCAACTCACCACATCCTATCCCAAAGGTAACTAACACTCACGACCGTTACAGCGTCTATTTAAAGCAAACCTGATTGGCATCCTCATAATGGAGGTACTAGCTCCACTCTTATGCTACTGTCACGAAATTTTAATAGATATCGGCTGTAGAAACACGCCTACCGACTTCGTTTATGTCTCTCAGCTTCTCCTTGGTGTTGCGATTTTTTTTTTTCCATCAGCGCATTTAAGAACAACAGGCACTGCTGCTAATAAGAACTAAACATAGATTTCTTGCTTATCAATTACTTGCGGTAATACATGTAGGAGGGATTCCTTGTTACAGGACTTGGAATGCAGGAGTCTGGAATGAAGTACAGATGGAAAGCCTGACATCAATAAAGAAAGGGTGGCGCCATTCGACATTTAACGCAAAATGTGTCACCACCAAATTTGAGTCAACGATGTTGGTTCATCCGAAAGACCGCAAGATGTATCTAGTATCAAGATTCTCGACCACCAATCCTATCGAACTCCTTTATCTCAACAGCGGTAACGTGTGCATAATCCACTGAGGTGACGAAGGTCACGGGATAGCGTTATACACATATACAACTAGCTGTAGTATCACGTACACAAGGTATGAAAGAGCGGTGCATTGGCGCAGCTGTCATTTATAGTCAAATAATTCATATAAAAAGGATTACGACGTGGTTATGGCAGCACGTCGGGAAGTAAAAGACTGTACGCGGAATGGTAGTTGGAGTTAGATTCGTGGGACAATCCATTTAGGTAATCGTTAGGCAATTCAATATTCCGAGATCCACAGTGTCAAGAGAGCGCCGAGAATAACAATTTTCAGGCATTAGCTCTCACCGTGGACAACGCCTTCTCATAACGACCGAGAGCAGCAGCGTTTCCGTAGAGTTGTCAGTGCTAATACACTAGAAACACAGCACTAAATAACTGCAGAAATCTACGTGCGGCGTACGACAGACGTATCCGTTAGGACCGTGCGGCGAAATCTGGCGCGAATGGGCTAGGGTAGCAGACGACTTGTGCGAGTGTCTTTGTTAACAGCACGACATCGCTTACAGCGCCTCTCCTGGGATCGTGACCATACAGTTTGGACCTCAGACGACTGCAAAGCCGTGGCCTGGTCAGATAAGTCCCCATTTTAGTTGGTGAGAGCTGATGGTAGGATTTTAGTATGGCACAGACACCACGATTCATAGATCCAAGTTGTCAAAAAGGCACTGTGGTGGCTCCATAATGATGTGGTCTGTGTTTACTTGGAATGGACAGGGTCTTCTGGTACATCTAAAGCGATCACGGAATCGAAATGGTTATGTTCGGCTACCTGGAAACTATTTGCTTTCATAGACTTCATGTTTCCAGACAATGATGTCAACGGGCCACAATTTTCATGATTGGTTTGAAGAACATTCTGCTCAACTCGAACGAACGATTTGGCTACCCAGATCGCCCGACGTGAATACAGTCGAAGGCTTATGGGACATAATCGAGAGGTCAGTTCATGCACAAAATCCTGCACCCAACACTTTCGCAATCATGGACGGCTCTAGAGGAAGCATGGCTCAGTATTTCTGCAGCGGACTTCCAACGACTTGTTGTGTTCATGGCACGTCGAGATGCTTCACTACGCCGAGTAAAAGCAGGTTCGACACATCATTCGGAGGTATCCCATGACTTGCTCACCTCAGTGTATATTGTGGAAGAGAGACTAACATAGTCATAGTCGATTTTGAAAATATTGTTACGTAATTGTTATATAGACGAACATGTCACTTTCTGTTCAGAAAGTATCATGCAGTCGTAGAACGAAAGATCTTAATTTAGATCTCTACATGAAGACTTGTGACTCTGTTTTATTCGCAAAGGTATTTAGTTCTCACATACAAAGTCGTTGGTGATCTAAAAGCTTTTACAAAGGTTAACAAGATAATGGCATAATCGCTTCAGAGAGAGTGCTTTACCGAAACCTACAATATACTGATTTTGAAGTGAACGATATGTGTGTATTTACTACAGAGAAATGATTCTACTCGAGTATAAGAAGATGGTCGATCGCTACGTTGAAGATATATTATTCAGAATGTACGTAGGTAGCCTCCAAAATGCTATTCAGTGGCGTTTCGATTTCATTAAGGCAGTTTTAGCAATAAAAACGTGCTTTACTAATGGAGTTGTTTCAAATATCGACTCAGATTACAAGAAACTATTATTTGTAATAGATGATACTGTAAAAAGTATGTAAGATGATGAAGAATGTGCTTTACATTGATGTATTTCCACTGTATATGATAGTCAAAGTTCTCTTTGAAAACATATATATGTAATATTTATTTTTAGATGTGTGTGTGTGTGTGTGTGTGTGTGTGTGTGTGTGTGTGTGTGTGTGACAGGAAGTTACTACAGGTCACATATTTATAAGGAGTATTTGACATATGAAATACACAGATATATGTGTAGTTATCTATGATGTATGTACAAATCTATGTATGTATGTATTAGAGAGAGAGAGAGAGAGAGAGGGAGAGGGGGAGAGGGAGAGAGGAAGAGGGAGAGGGAGAGAGATCGAAAATGATTACTTTCCATAAGAGAAATCACAGGTGTGAAGAGTATTTTCGACACCTAAGAAAAAGAGAGTAAAGATTAGTTTGAGAAAGGTTTTTAAGATGTACCGTGTAGAATTTGACATAAGAAAAACAGAGAGATCATATGTCTGTAAGGAGCACAGAATCTGACATACAGATATGACATTTTACGCATGTAATACTCATCTTTGACTTTGGAGTAATTTTTAATATTGAGTCAGAGGTATGTATGTGTACATAATCATCTTTGACTTTCACACAAAATGTTGTAACTTGACATCATTTTTATTAACGATAATAATAATATCACACAGGGTGGTATGTGAATACCTTTCAGAAATAATAATATTTTTCAAGGGAAATAATGCCTACCTTTGACTTTCAAGTGGAGGTTACGCCATTTTTCTTTCTATATATGTGGTGCATCATTTTGATACTACGCTGTGATTGGGTCGGAAATAGTGTAATTTGACACTATTTTTACATATTATTTCAACACTACACTCTGTTTGGTGCGAAAGAGAAAGAGGAGGGGAGGTGTACATTGGAAATAATGTGATTTCACACCATTTTTAGACATAATTTAAGTACTACACTCTGATTGTTTGGTGATAAGGAGGAGGGGTCGTGGGATGTAAAGTACAATTGGTTTGTTTCCATCATCTTGTGATATTTTAATACTGCACTATGACTAACTGGAGACAGGGAGAGAGCGGGTTTGTTTAATTTCCCAATAGCACAATTGGGCTATTTTCTAAGACTATGCTCTTACTGGATGGAAAGAAGAGAGAGAAGGGGTTGTAAAGCGCCCAATTTGTCTACTTCCATCACCTTGGATTTTTATATTTACATTCTGCACTCTGATTGGTAGGAGGTAGGGAAGGGGGGACGTGGGATATAAAACTCAACTGGTTTGTTCCAGTCATCTAGGATTCTTAATACTGCGCTATGATTGGCTGGGCATAAAGAAGAGGAGTTGTGAAGGGGGGAAATGGGGAAAGGGGGAGAGGGGGGAGAGGGTTTTTAATTTTCTGTTTACGCAATCAGGCCATTTCTGCCATCTTGATTTTTTTCATTTGCTCGTTTATTTTCAGTACTGTGCTATGATTGGCTGGAGATAAGCAGGGAGAGGGGAAAGGGGACCCACTGGTAAGATGGCGACATCACTGATAAGGATAATGACCTCATGAGTTCAAAGTCATCGATGACGTCATGTGTGATGACCTTGAAGGTCAATAACTGCATTCAGGTTCCAAATGAGCCAAAACGCCAAGATGGTGTAACTAAGGATTCTAACTGTTCAGAATAGTTCATATGTACACTGATAACATGAAATTAAAAAGAATAATGAGACAAAATGAAGTAATGAAACAATAAGCAAAATTCCAAACTTCTAGATTTACACTCTGACTTGTTTTTACAATTTTAATTTCCATGTTTCCCTAGTGACTCTGGGGTTAATATTTATGCGGCAAGTGTAACAATCGTACGGGTTGGTTAGCCTACCATGTTACGTTGCCTAAAATGATCACAGAGATCAGTAAAACAAAATTATTTTAACAGACATATAAAAAATATCCGTTGTACAATACATTCTACTTGCTGAAGGACACGGAGCAGGGATTTGGTCAAAGTATGTAAGACAGATGAATAACAATAAATCACCATTGTCTTTTCACACCAAACGTTCCGCAATTCTTTTTTCAAACTTACACCAAAGCTCTGCAGCGTATATTGCCAACATCTTATCCCCATGCTAACATCTTATCATATTCCTGAGCTCAACATCTCTCTCATTATGGAAGGATGTTGACCGAGTTTTTTAGGCGAGCAAATGAGTAGTTGCGGTGCACCAAATGAAAACAAAATACAGTGGTCAAGATCCTGGTGTCAGCTGGTGATGAGAAATGAATGAAAAGAGTAGGAGTAGCTTCTTACATTATGAATGAATGCGTGTATGACGTGTGTAGCGCAAGATTTGATAGGTGGCACAAAAAAATGTATGGACAGTGTGTACTAGATTTTTACATTGTGAAGTAATTCTTTGCAAGAATGTATAAACAAAACAATATTGTACACTAGTGACAAACCGAACGATGTTGTGCTGTTTTTAACAGTGCCTCCAACCCCATCCGGCTATCTTGATATGGGTTTTGTGTGGTTTCCATAGCCGGCAGAAGTGGCGGAGTGGTTCTAGGCACTACAGTCTGGAACCGCGCGACCGCTACGCTCGCAGGTTCGAATCCTGCCTTGGGCATGGATGTGGGTGATGTCCTTAGGTTAGTTAGGTTTAAGTAGTTCTAATTCTAGGGGACTGATGACCTGAGAAGTTAAGTCCCATAGTGCTCAGAGCCATATGAACCATTTTTTTTGGTTTCCATAAATTACTTCAGGGAGATGCTGAGATGGTTCCTACTATAACGACACAGTCGACTACCTGCCCCATCCTTGTCAAACTAGGCCTATATTCTAAGTATGTAAATGTCTTTATGAATGAAATATGTTTCTTGTTCCTACACTGTAATACCACGACATTTTCAATATCCCCCTAAAAGTGAAATAACGAAGTATGCGGTACCACCTGATTCCTGGCCAGATTTGGATTCATTTTCTTTCACAAAATAATATTACCTATAACTGTGGATGTTCAAAGATTTTTCCAGACGTCAGGAGAAAGTTTTACGTAAATATGTTTTTTTGGTTTGTGCATCAGTATGTTAACATACTGCGAAATTAGACTAAGAAGATTTGTTTGCAAATAATCAACAGCAATGGCTCTAAAAATAATCCTAGTATAACAAGAAGGTTACAGGCTGAATTTTCTCATCATTTTATAAATATTATCAACAGCTATAATTCTTAAAAACATTTAAAGAGGTACATATTCGGAATAAAAATTTGATAAATTAAATCTATTGCAGAATATAAAATCAGACTTCACACTAGCATTATATTGATTCACAGAATGTTATCTATTAACTGTGGATGTTAACAGAGTTTTCCAGACGCCGGGAGAAATTTTGCCGTAAATATATTTTTTTCGTTTATAGATCGAGAAGTTCACATACTGTAAGGATACACTAAGATGGTTGATATGGGAGGAAGAGACCAAACAGCGAGGTCATTGGTCTAATCGGATTAGGGAAGGATGGGAAAGGAAGTCGGCCGTGGCCTTTCAAAGGAACCATCCCGGCATTTGCCTGAAGCGATTTAGGGAAATCACGATACACTAAGAAGATTAGTTTGAAAATAAGTAACAGAGAATGCTCTAAAAACAAAACTATATCGTTTATTATTATTTTTACCACACAATTTTAAATGTAATCAAATAGTATGTTACTATTTACATTCTTTATTTTTATAATATAGATATGTAACCGACATCCCAATGTAACAAGAAGCTTACAGCCTGAATATTGTCAACATTCTATAAATATTATCAACAGCTGTCATTCTTAAAAAACATTTAAAAAAATACATATTTGCAAGAAAAATTTGTTGCAGAATATAAAACCGGAGGTCACACTAGCACACCACCTGTCAAGTCTTCGCAGTAAATACTCGGAAAACGAATTCACGGAATCCAGATACTGACGGCTCCAGTATGCAAGTATCGGTATACCAGATTATCTATACATGGACTGCATAGGGATCTGTAGATGGTATAATTGAGATGCCGAATCTGGTTGTCTCAGTAAAATACGAGGTGCATTCAAGTTCTAAGGCCTCCGATTTTTTTTTCTCTGGACTGGAAAGAGATAGAAACATGCGCATTGTTTTAAAATGAGGCCGCGTTCATTGTCAATACATCCCAGAGATGGCAGCACCGTATGGCAGATGGAATTTTACCGCCAGCGGCGAGAATGAGAACTGTTTTAAATACTTAAAATGGCGGCGTTTTCCTTACTTGAACAGCATGCAATCATTCATTTCTGAATTTGCGTGGTGTGAAACCAATTGAAATTCATTGGCAGTTGACACAGTTGACACATGTGGTGATGGAGTTATGGATGTGTCGAAAGTGTGTTCATGGGTGTGACAGTTTAATGAAGGCAGAACATCGTGTGGCAACAAACCGAAACAACCTCGGGCTCGCACAAGCCAGTCTGACGACATGATCGAGAAAGTGGAGAGAATTGTTTTGGGGGATCGCCGAATGACTGTTGAACAGATCGCCTGCACAGTTGGCATTTCTGTGGGTTCTGTGCACACAATCCTGCATGACGACCAGAAAATGCGAAAAGTGTCATCCAGGTGGGTGCCACGAATGCTGACGGACGACCACATGGCTGCCTGTGTGGCATGTTGCCAAGCAATGTTGACGCGTAACGACAGCATGAATGGGATTTTCTTTTCGTCGGTTGTGACAATGGATGAGACGTGGATGACATTTTTAAATCCAGAAACAAAGCGCCAGTCAGCTCAATGGAAGCACACAGATTCACCGCCACCAAAAAATTTTCGGGTAATCGCCAGTGCTGAAAAAATGATGGTGTCCATGTTCTGGGACAGCGAGGGCGTAATCCTTACCCATTCCGTTCCAAAGGGCACTACGGTAACAGGTACATCCTACGAAAATGTTTTGAAGAACAAATTCCTTCCTGCACTGCAACAAAAACGTCCGGGAAGGGCTGCGCGTGTGCTGTTTCACCAAGACAACGCACCCACACATCGAGCTAACGTTACGCAACAGTTTCTTCGTGATAACTTTGAAGTGATTCCTCATGCTCCCTACTCACCTGACCTAGCTCCTAGTGACTTTTGGCTTTTTCCAACAATGAAAGACATTCTCCGTGGCCGCACATTCACCAGCCGTGCTGCTATTGCCTCAGCGATTTTCCAGTGGTCAAAACAGACTCCTAAAGAAGCCTTCGCCGCTGCCATGGAATCATGGCGTCAGCGTTGTGCAAAATGTGTACGTCTGCAGGGCGATTACGTCGAGAAGTAACGCCAGTTTCATCGATTTCGGGTGAGTAGTTAATTAGAAAAAAAATCGGAGGCCTTAGAACTTGAATGCACCTCGTAACTTCTCAAAACATACGGCTGTTTGGCGTTTTTGCTTTGTTAAAAAAATTCCTTGAATATTTTGGATTTCACGTGGCTTTACCCTCAGCTATAGTCATTCTACATACAGCTACGTACACTGGTGTCTCTAATGTGCAGTATTAATTGGTTCTAATTTTTTAATAGTTTGGTCGGTTTTATGATACTGTCTTTTTTTAGCTACAACGTACTGAACCGTTTTCCACTTGGATTGTTATAGACATAAGTTCGCAATCAAACAAAAAACCTCATCCATGTACTGTTAAGCTACGAATCATATACATTCGGAATTATTCTCTTGCTTTTGTATGTTGCTTCTAAACAAAGAGTTTTTCTCGCTTTTTACTGCTACTGTCTAAGAGGAACAACCTTAACACTATGATTTTCTGGCAGACGTATTGAATAGAAATTCATCTTTCAGATCATGTAACTGTGTCTACTTACGAAACCGCAAGAATGTGCCATAGAATTAGTCTCGTCGTTGTGTTAACGTATTTTGAATAGTTGAATGTTGCAGATATAGGACTTTAAACTCGTCAGTACTCCACTCTATCCTGTTTCAAAGGGGCCTTTCTTTATTAGGTAAACGGGAAACCTTAAAGTATTCACGGGCCGTATTACACAGTCGGCGCCTCTTCTTCACTGACGGTCCGTATCTCATTCCACTATTACAGCAGCAGTTAGCACAAGCTACTGTTACCACTTAGTTAATTAAAAATGTAATAATTACTGAAGTAACAGTAAATTACTCGCCTT
This sequence comes from Schistocerca cancellata, assembly GCF_023864275.1. NCBI lineage: Eukaryota > Metazoa > Arthropoda > Insecta > Orthoptera > Acrididae > Schistocerca > Schistocerca cancellata. The sequence continues at coordinate 583,546,177 of NC_064629.1, read as the reverse complement.
CTTTCATCCGGAAGATGTATCCATATTAGTCACCATGTTTTACATGTTTGCTTCTGTAGCATGGAAACAGTATGAGGGTAAAGGTTGAAGTCCTCGGTCTGTCAGTCAAAGGCTGTATTTTTTGGGTTGGAAATATTCTTATTTCACGGCGTAGTATCGTTTAAGGCCAATGAACTTTATCCGAAGCTTTTACACAGTTTATTCCATCTCTAAATTGAGATTCATCCATATCTGTGAAACAGCTATCTACGGCTGCTATAAACTCTTCATTGTGTTCGGAAGGTCTTCCTGTCAAATTTCTTTATGTGTGAGAGTAAGTAGTCAGTGTAAAGTCTGATGAGTAAGGTGGATTTACAGTTTTTGCTTGAAATGCTTAAGTTTTTTGCCTTAGCCACTGTACCTTAGTTGGCAGGTACATTGTCCTGATGAAAGATCATTGCTTTCGTTTTTGTAATCGCGGTTTCTTCTCACATACTGCTTCACCAGCTTGTCCATGAGACAATTCGTTACGAGTGGGCCTACTCTGAAACAGCGCTAGGTGTCTTTCCATACATCTTTTCTTGAATCAGTGTGGCCTTGAGCTGAGTGGTTTGGTTATTTTTTTGGTGAGTATATTTCATGGTCGTGTTTCCGTGAGTTTGCGATTTTGTGATGGCTGACCTGAAAGAGCAGCATGACTATACAATTTTTTGCTTCAAACTCATAAAAGTGCTGTAGAAACGCAAAAAATGCTTAAGTAAACTCCTGGACATAACACTTTATGTCGGAAACAGATTTATGACTGATATAAGCGTTTCAAAAATGGGTGGACGTCGACTAATGATGACAACCGTCCGGAACGGCCGCGATCGGACAGCGCCCCAGGAAAGGTTCAGAAAGTCAGGGTTCTGACTCTGAAGGATAGTTGGCAAACTACCTGAGACCTCTACATCGCACTGGTAGTACGTTATAGTAGCTATGGTCATATTCTACCAGAAGAATTGAACTTGAGAATGGTGAGGCGAAATTTAGGTCACTTCTGCTTCATGACGACCAGAAGCAACATCTCGTGGAAGCCTGCAGGCAACTTAAACAACTGTTTCAGAATGATCCAAATTTCGTTCAGTGGTTGAGACGGGTGACGAAAGTTGGATTTATGGCTGTTACCCTGAAAATAAGCAGCAAATCTTGCATTGCAAGAGTTTTTCTTCACTTCTGCCGCAAAAGCTCAAGTCAAGAGTAACATTAAGTCCTTGTCAACATCTTTTTTTTTTCTTTCATATTGCAGAAAATATCATTACATCGTGACAAATGTCGACGGTGGTGTGTGGTGTCTTGTTTTGAAACAAGCTTTTTACATTCATTCACTGTGCTTGCTGTTGACAATAGAAATGCCTAATTTACTCTTCACCCTCAAGTTAGCATTTAGTATTGTTCCGTTATCCGTCGTATTTGTTTTTCCGGTAGTGTTAGTTGTACGTCAAAAGTAATACACAGCAATATGGTTAAGTTAACTGATGGAGAGTTGGCCGATATGCACCTCGTCTCTGGGTTCACTGAATGCGACACAATGACGCTGTGTTGGCTGTTACCGCAGTGACGATAACCACACCACAGTACTTTTGCATCATGTAAGGCTTGTTCCATTACTGAGTGTTTAGTGGTTTAAGTTTTGAAAGTATTTTCAAATACATAAAGTAAGTGAGCTAAAAACCGAATAAATCATCATTACATTAATAATTGTCAATGAAAAGCACAATATTGTGAGTGTTCTATAGTACCTATTTATTTTGTTAACCGTTTCCGGCTTATCAGGTCATCTCAGGCTTTAACTGAATGTCGTCGCCAAAGAGGGTACAATATTCAAGAAAAACGTAGGTAAGTATGTTACACATCGGGAGTAAGGTACAAATACAGAGTAAATGTCATCTTTAATAGTGCAGTGGTAATACAATTAAAACTGTTAAATTTAAACATCAAATAAATATTAGGGAACAAACAAGAAATATATCAAACACTAGACGCGAAAAAACAGTGATTATAAGCTAAAATTAGTATGTGACAAGAATACTGAAGAATAACTTGAAAAGGTATTACATATGAAAGGCGATATAGACACAGAGTAAACGATAGAAATGACATTGTAAAAACGTAAATATTAAGTACACAGACAATCACAATGAAATAAATACATAAATACAAGATAAATGGAGGAATATAATTGAACAGACAACAGAAAAACTTTGAGGTTCACCTGAAGTTTAGGAGAGGAATCATTGAGCAGCGTTTTGTCATTTAATAGCAAATCATAATTGTGTGCCACATGTTTGTTGATTTCCAGAACTTCCAACAGATCAAGTTTTTGGTCTATTTCTTGCAAATTGGAGCACATGGACTGAGACTGGTAGCGGTTGCTCTCACTTAGTACATGTGCAGAAAATGTTGAGTCATAATTCTGCAAACCCAGCTGCGTTCATGTTCAGGGAACCTAGCTGCTATGTCTCTGCCCGATTGACTAATATGAAACTTACCACAATCAAGACAAGTAATTTTATATAACCAGCTGTTGGCCAGTAATTGTGTCTTATTTATATTATTAAAAATGCACTGATGTGTGGTGTTCCTCACATAGTAGTAAATCCTGTAGTTGCAGGCTTCCACCGTTTCAGCTACGGGCTGAAGGTATTACTGTGCCCGTAGTTGCAGTTTTTCTTTAAATTTTGACACAATATATTTGTGAACAGATGACAGTGGTTAGGTTTTGGAAGTTCAAGGATTTGTTACCAATCTCCTTTGCGATCTGAATGTTTTTATGTTGGTTGTTTAAATTACGAAAAAGTTTGAGTTGTCTTGTAGCGTCTGTCCACATACACAGTACATCATTTACATATTGCACTCAAAGGTTCCTTCTTCAAGAAACATTGTTGAATACTGTGCATGATTATTTCACGTGAAAGTGGACTCAGATGGGACCCCATAAGTAAGTCATCTAACTGTTTGTACACAGTCCCTTAGAACTGGGAATAGTTGTGCTAAGCGTGTTTGGGCGGCCGGTCTCAAGTCATTCATTTCCACAGGGTTGGTATTAGATCTACACATCGTCTCTGCGAGTATATTAACACATTCTGCATCTGGTATGTTGGAAAACAAACTGTAGACATCAAAGGATATAGATATATTATTTTATTTATAAGGTCCACAAAGTTTGAAATACTATGCGTTAGTTTTATTTTTTTTTTTATTTTTAATTGAAATACGAAGATTAGTTGCGAGCTAGTAAGATATAGCTGTGTAGGAGGATACAGCTGGACGGGTGGTTACACCTTACTTATGTAGTTTTGGAAACCCACACAAAATAGGTCGGACTGGGTTCATATCACTTAATAATTTCGCTCCAAAATCAGAAAATATAGTTTTGGAAGAATCAGTTACATATTTTAACTCATGTTTGCATTACTTAGTAGGATCTTTGGGAAGAACTTGGAAGTATATGGGAAATAGTAAAGCATTCACTTTCTCAAATAATTACGCTTGTTCAAAAACACAGTTGTATTGCCTTTATTTGATGTTGTAGCAATGATATCTTGCTGATGTAATTGCTTTTTAAAGATACTGAAGGTGTGGAGCTCTAGATACTGTCTGTGAAGTGTTACAGTCAAACGTTGTGTGTATTAAAATACATGAACAACTAAATGTTTTAAATAACGTTTTTAGCTAAAGTGTATTTAGTATATACCCTCATTACATCTAGTTGTTTTCCTGTTCGAGGATGGAAAGGAACGTGTTTAAAACCTTTCTCAAATACATTTTGTTCATTTCTCCAAAGAACTAAGTCAAGTGCTATTTTTATTTTACTGATATTGTTAATTTATTTTAAATGTTTTACTGGCTTTGTTTTTTCAAGTTAAGCATTAACATCTTTCTGATTTGTTCCCTTTATGATTATTTACTGTTTGATTTTAACATTTTTAGTTGCATTACCACAGCTCTGCCAAAGATGACACTTAAGGTATTTGTATCTCGCTCTCGATGTGTAACTTTTTTTTTTTCGACGTTGTTCTTGGATATTTTACCCCCTTTGACCACACTTTGCTTCCTGTTTACCGCTAGTGACCCATCCCAGCTTCGAAAGGGAAGCACTAAGTATCTGTGCCCGAACACCTTGTATTCCATTGCAGTAATCTTGTTTGCAGGCCACTTTCATATACTGTAGTTACAAAGCTTTAAGCCATGCACACCAGGTAAGTTTTCAGAAGGCACAAATGTTATCTGTTTCGTATTTAATTGGTGTTTGAAGTACCATCTCATGGCAGTGATAGGTGCTGCAGGCTACCATTTTACCTGGTCCACCTGACTGCAGTACCAGCTCGGGGCGAGCAACCATCATTTGCCGGCCGCCCGAATACAGCGTCAGTACGGCGCGGTCCGCCTGACTGCAATTGGTTTGCATCTAGTAGTGGACCTTTGAACAATAATGTACTCCGAGAAGACGTACCCAAGTCCCTGCTGTGGAGAGTTGGGACCAGACAGTTCTTATTTTCTGATGTGCTAGTGGTCGTCGCTGTTGTACTGCAGGAAGAGTGTCATCAGTTTGCTTGTATTCTGTATTACACTGCATTCTAATAAAAGACAATGCTGTCCTGCAGGTTTCTGTTGTATTGTAATTATATAGTTTAGGGGAAAAATGGGTAGCTTCGTTGGTTTCGCTGAGGAAGGGCCCGGGTTCGATTCCCGATACCTCCTCAGACTTTTTCTGCGATAGGGAGGTCGGGTATGGCGTTCACTCAGCCCTTGTGTGGCCAAATGGCGAGTTCTTTGAATAAAGAAGCAGCGGCATCACGAGGATTCATATACTGGCAATAACGGCTGGAAGGATTGGCGACAAAGTGATCACATGTCCCCATGTTCCACGATTACGGACGGCTCCTCGTACTGCCTTGTAGGTAGCAGTCTGACAGTCGGAACAGGGTAAGGCCTTATCCATGACTGATGTTTACTTAGAACAGACCACAGATTATGAAGTTGTCCTACCAAGAAGTGACGGAAGAATCAGTTAACATGATAAAATGTACCACCACAGCACAATTATCCGTCTCTTACAGTAGACTATTGAAACAAAAATCAAAGCCAACACAACACATTTTGTTCCACAAACATTGCTTGCAACGCAAAATTACGCCGAAGTACGTCATCATAACGTCAAGAGGAACGGGCGCACATTTGATATTCGTACTTTGCACAGAATTATAGCGTATCACACTGTTTCTCGTTCTCTTCCGCTCTACACTTAAGACCATGAGGGAACAAGCGAGAGATCCGAGCGGCGTAGCCTTTATAACTGTAACCGCATCTCTGGCACGAGTTGCCAACTTTACGTTCGCGCACGAGCCCACTGGGCGCTACGCCGCCTTTGCGTGCTCTACTGTAGCACATGCAACATTTTTTTTCCGAAGGGAGAACTGATCCTGCATCAGCGTGGTGTGGGACGTACCAGCATCTCACCACGCCTGGGAACAAATAGCTGTCACTATAAACAAGAAGCATATACAGAGTGTAATGTGTACAAGCGTACGTACTTTTATATGTGGTACCTTAATATGCACACACATTAGTGTGTTGGTTGTTTTTCTGTGCATCGAACAGTCTTCCCACAAACTTTACGACCTGATGTTTTCTACTTGGCTATAACGCACCACTAAACAAAGCCGCACTAAGTGGACTACGCCTGTCAGTATAGACTGACCGTTTGCGTATACGCATCCACACTTCAACACCTGACCTACCGGCCAAGGGAAAATAAGCATTAATGGTTTGCTCTTGCCACATGTACTTGGAGGCACTACCCAACCTAAAACAATACGTCTTGTGATACCTATACAGTAGAACCCTGCTAATCTGTTCCCTACAAGACCGGGGGCATAGTTGGAAGGCAATAGGGGGCGGATTATCAGAGGAGCACTTTAATTGAGCTGTAACATCACAGTACAGTACTACTTGATTTTCAGCTGAAAATACTGTCTGAAATATTGTTCAATGTTAAAACAATAACAAAACGAAAAGGAAACGTTGACATTCTAAAAAATCTTACACGGTAGTGTAGTGTACAGTAATGTCTGTACTGTAAAATACATCTGTATCGTAAAGTAAGATATTGTTACTGTGAATGAAAGTGTAACTTATGTGCATATCTTATTACAATACTGAATTGTCACACGCTTGATTTGAAATTGACCCTTTAAAACATGAAAAATCACATGGTAAAAAAGTTCTGTTCATAAGCAGGACGAAAAAAGTCTGTAAGGTTCTTTTGCTTAACAGACGACCACTTTGATTTTGCCGCGATGTTCAGCCATTTCCAAATCCACAAAATGTCTATTATGGTAGACGTAGAGCTTTGTTCGATGTACTGAAGGACTATATCAAATGCATTTTTAGCAACTCTGTGTGACAGGTTAATTTTCTTCGTTGTCGTCATCATCTTTCTCGTTTTCATCAATCGTTCAAGTTACAGAGTGAGTGATTTGGTCGTCAGTTAAACCTGCTTCCGTTTTGCAGTCAACGTCAGCTGTACTGAAACAGTCAGTCACGTCACTGGGCTCAACTGCGGTTGTAAAGACAGTGTCACATGTTTTCGTATAGTTGGTTCCATAAATTAGTTTTACAGACTTTAATATGAAAGAAGTATGCTGTCACTAATTTTTAAAACAAATGCGTGCACAATAACACTGTTGGAGTGAGAAAGTGAGAAACAAGTTACTTCATACAAAAACCGATCGAACTATCGCACCTAGCAACGGTCAGCTGCCTGCTGATCCATATCGCAGAGGATGAGTCATCAACGCGTACGTAAACATCGACGTGTACGTAAACAAACACCAGAAATCGGATGGTCAGACTAAACGGTGAGTCGGACCATCCGAGGTCGGATTAGCGAGGTTCTACTGCAATTATTAAGACACAAAGGAGTTAGAGACATTAGCTGCCAGTGGGCACTGATTTATATCAAATGGGCAAGTTGAAAATTTGTGCCGTTCAGGGATTCGAATTTATGATCATTACGATAACACAACACCCACTCCCTTAGCGGAAAAGATCTCCAACCCAGCCGGGAATCGAACCCGGGCCCCTAGCATAAGATAATTTTTTATCTCATTATGTTCGGTACTATTCGTTCTGTTTGTTCGGGGCGGACGTCCCATGACGATTGTTCAAGTTCATCAGTAACCCATTAACTCAGTTTTTTATTATAGAGAGCAGCGAACCCTCTGACTGAACACGGTGAGCTACCGTGCCGGCTGAATGGAAATGAGCGTTTGGCGTCATTGGCCGGGAGGCCTCTACTACGGTGGACTATCTACACTGATACCCGTTACTCCGTGTATATTAGTCACAATTAACGCGTTAAAGATAAGCGGTGTCATACTACTTCTCACCATCCGTATTTTCAGCATAAAAGTAACTTTGGGCAATCCTCGAAGTAGTGTTGTACTTGTGTATACCGTAAGAGGTACACTATGTGATCAAAAGTATCCGGACACCTGGCTGAAAATGACTTACAAGTTCGTGGCGCTCTCCATCGGTAATGCTGGAATTCAATATGGTGTTGGCCCACCCTTAGCCTTGATGACAGCTTCCACTCTTGCTGGCATACATTCAATCAGGTGCTGAAAGGTTGCTTGGGGAATTCTTCACGGATTGCTGCACTGAGGAAAGGTATCAATGTCGGTCGGTGAGGCCTGGCGCGAAGTCGGCGTTCCAAAACATTTCAAAGGTGTTCTGTAGGATTCAGGTCAGGACCATGTGCAGGCGAGGCCATTACATGGATGTTAATGTCGTGTAACCACTCGCCACAAGCCGTGCATTATGAACAGGTGCTCAATCGTGTTGAAAGATACAATCACCATCGCCGAATTGCTCTTCAACAGTGGGGAGCAGGAAGGTGCTTAAAACATCAATGTAGGCGTGTGCTGTGATAGTGCCATACAAAACAATAAGGGGTGCATCACCCCTCCATGAAAAATACGACCACACCATAACACCACCGCCTCCGAAACTTACTGTTGGCGCTACACACTCTGGCAGATGAGATTCACCAGACAGGCATTCGTCATACCCACACCTTGCCATCGGATCACCACATTGTCTGCCGTGATTCGTCACTCCACACAACGTTTTCCCACTGTTCAATCGTCCAATGTTTACGCTCCTTACACCAAGCGAGGCGTCGTTTGGCATTTACCGGCATGATGTGTGGCCTATGAGCAGGCGCTCGACCGTGAAATCCAAGTTTTCTCACCTCCCGCCTAACTGTCATAGTACTTGCAATGGCTCCTGATGCAGTTTGGAATTCCTGTGTGATGGTCTGGATAGATGTCTGCCTATTACAGATTACGACCCTCTTCAACTGTCGGCGTCTCTGTCAGTCAACAGACGAGGTCGGCCTATTCTCTTTTGTGCCGTGCGTGTCCCTTCACGTTTCCACTTCACTTTCACATCGGAAACAGTGGACCTAGGGATGCTTAGGAGTGTCGATATTTCGCGTACAGACGTATGACACAAGTGACACCCAATCACCTGACTACGTTCCAAGTCCGTGAGTTCCGTGGAGCACCCCATTCTGCTCTCTCACGATCTCTAATGAGTACTGAGGTCGTTGGTATGGAGAACCTGGCAGTAGATGGCAGCACAATCCACCTAATATTAAAAATGTTTGTATTTGGGAGTGTCCGGATACTTTTGATCGCATAGTGTAGTTAGCACGGGGCACCACAAATATATCCAGAATGAGAATATACACTGAGCCAAAATATTATGACCATCTGCTTACTAACATTTTGGTCCACAAGCCGTGCAACAACGATTCTGTCCTAGATAGGTTTTCTGAGGTAGGTGGCGCAAGCCACGCAATTCCCGTCAATTAATGGCCGGTGGTTAGAGAGCTTGGAGCTGACGCCCGATAACGTCACAATGTGCTCTGTCGGGTTCAGATCAGACGAATTTGCGGGCCAAGACATGAACGTGAGTTCACTATCATCTACTCATATCACTGTAGGACAATTGTGGCCTTCACACGGACATTTAAATGCCGAAAGTTGTGATCGCCTTCCCGGAAGACATCGAGCATTAAGGGATGCAGGTAGTTTGCAATAGTGTTCAGGTAGTCCACAGCTGTTGTGGCGCCTTAGATTATTACCACAGGTCCCATGGAAACCCTGCTCAATATCCACCATAGTATAATACTACTCCCGCCGGTATGTTCAACAATGCGCCTTGAACAATGTAGTCCAAAACACTTGTGTCTGCATCAGCATTGTTCTCCATCATCAGATCTGACACAGATCGCCACCTATCTTTCTTTATTGGGCGGGCAATTCTATGACCTCCATGTCGCGTGATGGGGTACGGATGTCCTACAGCTTGTCGCCTATTCCTGGTTTCACCGTCTTTCAATCAGCACGCGAACAGCCGACGTGTTTCGCCGTTTCCGTGATGGTCGTTCCCAGGCGTCGGCTCTTGGTCAAGTTAATAATGTCATTTGGATTTCCCCATTTATAGCCCAAAACGTCACTGCTATGATTCCCCATTCGTCTCTACTCCGCTTCCGTCCTTTCCTCATCACGTGCCCGAAACGCCACCAGGATACATTTAATCTCGCGTTGGTCAGTGGACATAATGAGTTGGCTCATCAATGTATGTGTAGCGGACAATGTAGTAAATTTCCTGACGTAAGCAAGTATTTTTTTACGTTTGTAGCTGGCTAATAACATCACCTATATTGTTTTCTTAATGAAACTATATGCGTTTTGTGTGGCACTGGAAGGACCCTTGGAACTTGACCAAATACTATCAAATAACAAAACAGCAAACAACTGTCCCGCCGTTATGGGAAGAGATACCACAAGTGTTTACCAAACTGAACCAAATGCAGAATTTAATAAGAAGATGGCCCAAAAACAGGCAGCAAATTAACAACCAGATCTTTCTCCTGGGGCATAAACGATGGGATGGTGCCCAAACAGCGAGAAGCACATTTGGCTGTGTCCTAAACATCAAACAGAGACTGTGAGTAAGGTGCATGAAGCCCTCAAGAAACATGAAATGGTTCTTTATGGGTCATGGCTCTTACAGCATCTACTGGCTTCCAATGGAGCGACGAAGCATCTCCGAATGTGCCTCTGTTGACGAAGGCAATCCGTAACATACTGTCTAAGAATGTCCGCTGTATTGATGCTGATGCTGATCGGCAGCAACTGAATCGCCACAAAAGAAAATAGGGTTGTGCTCTACCAAAACTAGAGTTCGCCGGTTTTAGTACACTACGTCAATGACGTAGTAAATGGTAGGGTTACTGCCACTGGTAGCATTGGTAGGCAAAGTATCATAAATTAATGTATGAGAGAGAAACTTGCAGCCGACGAGCTCTCTTTGCTTTTGTTTCTTTGTTTCTTTTCCACATTATTATAACCGCATATCATTCAGTGTTAGTCCATAATGTTTTTATATCCTTACAAAATATAAACTGCATTTTATAAGTAATAGAAATTAGTTGACATCATAACTTCTGCTCTTTTATGTAAGCAAAGCAACTATTTTTGATGCAAGTACAATTTACATGCTCTAACATAAAAAGCTATATAATTACTGTTATATTGTACTCAATAAAACGTTCTTCATCGTGATCAAAGGCAAGAGTTTCCTGTTATTATTGATAAGTGCGAAAGCTGTTCACGAATAACAGGAACATGTTGAAACCTCGACGAAGTACTGAAACGATGTTCGATATGTTCTTGTTTTGCCACTCTTTTTATTTTACCTTTTTTGAGGAATTGCGTTCTCTAGCGCTACATAACAAATCCGTATTTTTTTTTAAATTTTTGCCACAACATCCCTCTGTTTCACGCTACAAATCAACAGTTTTCGAATAAAATCTGACTTAAACATTGACATTTACAATTTTGCTATAAATACTGTTTATTTTTAAGTAGCATATAGGAAGATAACTGTGTACGAGGGTTGGAACTTAAATAGTGGCAACTATTTATTCACAACCGACACAAAAGAGTTACATGTTTGCTTTTGTTACTTTCCTTCAAAGTAGCCACTAGCATTGTGTAGAACCCGTTGCCAGCTATGTGGAAGGCGTAGTATACCGTTAGCAGAGCCTGTTTTGTCGATGGTGCGATTGGAGCGGTCTAAAGTTATGGTGATTCTCGCGTACGACTGTGATGGTGTTATCCTAATGCATTACGTTCCTCCACGGCAGACTGTCAATGCACAGTATTACTGTTCGTTTTTGGAGCATCACCTGCGACCAGCTTTGCGAAGGAAGCGGCGATACTTTCTGCGCAACCCACCCATCATTTTGCACGACAATGCGCGAGCGCATACAGCGCAAGCTGTGGCTGCTCGTTCAGTCGATGGGACTGGGAAAACTGTACCATCCACCACACTCCCCGGACGTAAGTCTTTGTGACTCTGATTTGATTCCGAAGATGATGGAACCACTTCGTGGCATTCGCTTCAGAACTGTTCCAGAGATTCGACAGGCAGTAGACCGCTCCATTCGCACCATCAACGGAACAGGCTCTGCTAACGGTATACTATGCCTTCCACATCGATGGCAATGGGTTCTACACAACGCTGGCGACTACTTTGAAGGACAGTAACAGGTGCAAACATGTAACTCTTTTGTATCGGTTGTGAATAAATAGTTACCATTATTTAAGTTCCAACCCTTGTATAACAAAAATATGCCATAGGTTATGATGTCCTTCATACACCCTGATTCAGTTTCTATACGGTTCATCGTTTCCGGTTTTTTAGGGTAGTAATAAGACACTGATCCCATACGTATACAAACTGATTGAAATGAGGTAACGCCCGATAGGTATGCAACACACCTCATGTACAGGTAACGTGGTTGCAATCTTAACTGACCGAGTCTACTAGGAAAACTGGTGGTGGTGGTGGTTAGTGTTTAACGTCCCGTCGACAACGAGGTCATTAGAGACGGAGCGCAAGCTCGGGTTAGGGAAGGATTGGGAAGGAAATCGGCCGTGCCCTTTCAAAGGAACCATCCCGGCATTTGCCTGAAACGATTTAGGAAAATCACGGAAAACCTAAATCAGGATGGCCGGAGACGGGATTGAACCGTCGTCCTCCCGAATACGAGTCCAGTGTGCTAACCACTGCGCCACCTCGCTCGGTACTAGGAAAAACTACCGTAGTCTACGCATACTTATGATAGTCCACGGTAGCCTACAGCAGTTTTACAACTCTACAAGAATCCCCCGTAGGTCAACTCTGGGGTGCGTTTCCAGTTGCGTCGCACACTGTGATGCACCTGTTATCTGTACAGTAGCAGAACTGTCACTGCATAAAATCCGGAACATGCACACTCTTTTGAAAATGTGTCACTCTTGTTAGTGTGAGACAATGTGTGTAACTTACTTTCTGAAGTCGCTATGCAAATACTAACATGAAATACAGAAATATGTGAAACAAGTGTCCATACTGGATCTATCATGATGAGCTCGAACACATGATATTTCAAAAGAACGTAACGCCAAGACAATGGAGGACTTTAAAAAGTATATACAGAAATTATATGACAAAACAACGAAGCATAATTTCGACCGTACGATACCTCCAGAATGTTGACACATCACATTCAGAACCATCATAAAGAGTAAGATTACTAAGAGTTACAATAAACATAAGCGTCACTAGCAAATTAATCACAGATGACCTCTAAAAATTATTCGACGTTAATATGAGAGTAAATCAAAAAATGCTAAAGGCGTAGAGAAGTTAGCAAATCAGTGGAAGCTCTCGTGTGAATTTTTACATTTTTAGCATATATTGTGACTGAATTTACATTAGCTATTCCCTAGTTGCTTGCATCAGGTTACATAAACACTTCCTTACGTAAATTACCATGACTTATGTTTAGAAATATGTGATCTTGCTTCTCTCAATGAAATTATAATAATAACAGTAATAATAATCATAAAAGCACAAAAATATAGCAACGAAAAAGTGAAAAACGCGTAATTAAAAATAGAAAAAATACCATAACTTCAGACCATCTAATTATGCCTGAAATATAACGTACACTCCTGGAAATGGAAAAAAGAACACATTGATACCGGTGTGTCAGACCCTCCATACTTGCTCCGGACACTGCGAGAGGGCTGTACAAGCAATGATCACACGCACGGCACAGCGGACACACCAGGAACCGCGGTGTTGGCCGTCGAATGGCGCTAGCTGGGCAGCATTTGTGCACCGCCGCCGTCAGTGTCAGCCAGTCTGCCGTGGCATACGGAGCTCCATCGCAGTCTTTAACACTGGTAGCATGCCGCGACAGTGTGGACGTGAACCGTATGTGCAGTTGACGGACTTTGAGCGAGGGCGTATAGTGGGCATGCGGGAGGCCGGGTGGACGTACCGCCGAATTGCTCAACACGTGGGGCGTGAGGTCTCCACAGTACATCGATGTTGTCGCCAGTGGTCGGCGGAAGGTGCACGTGCCCGTCGACCTGGGACCGGACCGCAGCGACGCACGGATGCACGCCAAGTCCGCAGGATCCTACGCAGTGCCGTAGGGGACCGCACCGCCACTTCCCAGCAAATTAGGGACACTGTTGCTCCTGGGGTATCGGCGAGGACCATTCGCAACCGTCTCCATGAAGCTGGGCTACGGTCCCGCACACCGTTAGGCCGTCTTCCGCTCACGCCCCAACATCGTGCAGCCCGCCTCCAGTGGTGTCGCGACAGGCGTGAATGGAGGGACGAATGGAGACGTGTCGTCTTCAGCGATGAGAGTCGCTTCTGCCTTGGTGCCAATGATGGTCGTATGCGTGTTTGGCGCCGTGAAGGTGAGCGCCACAATCAGGACTGCATACGACCGAGGCACACAGGGCCAACACCCGGCCTCATGGTGTGGGGAGCGATCTCCTACACTGGCCGTACACCACTGGTGATCGTCGAGGGGACACTGAATAGTGCACGGTACATCCAAACCGTCATCGAACCCATCGTTCTACCATTCCTAGACCGGCAAGGGAACTTGCTGTTCCAACAGGACAATGCACGTCCGCATGTATCCCGTGCCACCCAACGTGCTCTAGAAGGTGTAAGTCAACTACCCTGGCCAGCAAGATCTCCGGATCTGTCCCCCATTGAGCATGTTTGGGACTGGATGAAGCGTCGTCTCACGCGGTCTGCACGTCCAGCACGAACGCTGGTCCAACTGAGGCGCCAGGTGGAAATGGCATGGCAAGCCGTTCCACAGGACTACATCCAGCATCTCTACGATCGTCTCCATGGGAGAATAGCAGCCTGCATTGCTGCGAAAGGTGGATATACACTGTACTAGTGCCGACATTGTGCATGCTCTGTTGCCTGTGTCTATGTGCCTGTGGTTCTGTCAGTGTGATCATGTGATGTATCTGACCCCAGGAATGTGTCAATAAAGTTTCCCCTTCCTGGGACAATGAATTCACGGTGTTCTTATTTCAATTTCCAGGAGTGTACATAGAAGGTGGCACGAGTTTCCAATTAATTCTAAACTAAAGCTCTAGTACTCACGGATTTGTGCCGACCTCGGTAAATTCGAGTCCCAGACTACTGCCTGTATGAGATTTCACTTCCTAAATGAAGCGTGATAATTTTTTGGGAATCGATACAAATAGATTCGCTGTATCCTATGTGGTTTACCCGCATTTAAATTGTAGGTGAAACATATTATGCTTATACTGAGACTTAGTCGCATACAAGTACAGTTACAAGTAATAACACAAGATACAAAAGAAAAATGGAAACAACTGTTAAATGTATAGGCTGAATCACATAGAACTGCTTCTCCTTTTTTCCTTTCCCGGTTTCTACGTGGCAGGCATTGTTATACGGGTTTTGGCAATGATAGTGAGAGTTGGTGGTCATATGCTCTTCCTGACGCCCGCATCCAAAGTAAACATCACGTTCAAGTGAGAGAACGTTTTTTCAAATATTTACGTAGCGTGTATCCGAGGAAGGACATGGATGTGGGAAACCGGCTAAAAAGGCCCACCAGCCCTCGTCGATAATCTGCGTAGAGTATTCTATTCCTGACTGGCTCGGCTCCCCGGATCCCGAAAACTGCCCTTTAACGCGCTAGGCTATCCTAGCAGGTGATTATTTAAACCTTCCAACTCTTTTATATCGTGAATGGTCCGAGATATGGTAACGGGGTTTTCGGCAAATGATGATAGACTGAGTGGCATGTAATTTTGTTGCACGGGTAATACTTTCTAGTCTTCTATCAACCGAAATATGGAAACGAATGTTGTAAGTAGATTGTTTATGTTTTCTTATTGGCAACGTTACGTAGCGCTCTGTATGAAAATCACTGGCTGTGCTGTGTGCAGTCTGTGGCTAGTTTGCATTGTTGTCTGCCATTGTAGCGTTGGGCAGTTGGCTGTTAACAGCGCGTAGCGTTGCGTAGTTGGAGGTGAGCCGCCAGCAGTGGTGGATGTGGGGAGAGAAATGGCGGCTCACCTCCAACTGCGCAACGCTACGCGCTGTTAACAGCCAACTGCCCAACGCTACAATGGCAGACAACAATGCAAACTAGCCACAGACTGCACACAGCACAGCCAGTGATTTTCATACAGAGCGCTACGTAACGTTGCCAATAAGAAAACATAAACAGCCTACTTACAATGTGTTTTCTTAATGAGGCGATGTAATTTCTAGAGCTCTTGAAAAAGGCGAGTGTAGTTATATAACGCTCGTTGTCGTTCAAACTTTTTGCAAAAGCATCCGAGAAATGTGCTATAGCCGAAAGACGTAGCTGCCGGATGCGGGTACTGCGGTGGAAACTCCGGCAAGTGTGGCTCTCATGCCGCGTTCCCTTGTCATATGCAGCAGAAGTTAGGCGGACGCTACTAAGACAAAAGTTATTTACGCTTGGCCTACTTTATACGATATAGATACAGGGTAAGTTATGAATGCTGTAAATGGAACTATGTGCTAACTTCTAGTGTATCAGAAGGTGCTTAGGTTAAAATGGCTCTGAGCACTATGGGACTTAGTTTCTGAGGTCTTCAGTCCCCTAGAACTTAGAACTACTTAAACCTAACTAATCTAATGACATCACACACATCCATGCCCGAGGCAGGATTCGAACCTGCGACCGTAGCGGTCGCGCGATTCCAGGCTGTAGCGCCTAGAACCGCTCGGCCACTTCGGCCGGCAAGGTGCTTAGGAAAACTATTTCAAATGCGTCTACATCCTCACACCATCCGTTCAAAAACTGTCGAGACTGATTTTATTCCTGGCGTATAACAGACGTCAGCGCAGAAACTACGGTGCAGCTTGAATTAACAACTGTAAACAATCTATGTACCATCGACCAGTCAGTTGTGATCATGCAGTGTTCAGTGGTGGACGTGCGGCCATATTGTGTCAACGTTGTTGTGTTAAAAGTTGCAATGGAGCACGGACTGAACATCTCTAAATTAAGTGTTCAATGCATTATCCAGAATTTTTTGAAGGAGAGAAAAAATTGTGCAAAGTTTGTGCCTCACACCTTGACTTCTGAACAAAGCAGCGACTAGTGGACCCTTGACGCAGCTTTATTGAAGCGCTAAACACGGACAATTATTTTCTGGAAAAAATCATTTCAGGTGACAAGACTAGGTGTTATCAAAACGAACCTACCACAAAGTGCTGAATGGGTCTCTGATGCTTCGTGAAGGCTGAAGAAAGTGCAAATGTGACGCGCGAGTTGAATAACTTCCCAACGAAGGACTTTTCTAACTGTTTCGCAGGGTTTATGAACGATCTGTACCTTGTCCTCAAGCGAGGAAAGCTTTTGCATAATATCTGGAGCTCTAAAACCACCATCTTAGCTTTCCTCTGTTTTTGTACAGAACTCAAAATACAGCCAAAGAGTATCCAGACATTGCCCTCACCATGGACACTCTAACGACGTATGGAGTAATACCTCCTTCACCTTGACCAAGGACAGAACAATAACTAAAAACCCACTAACACACCTATACGGACATGGGTCCACGCGCACATACACACACACACACACACACACACACACATACACACAGGCGCTCGGCTCACGTACATACACACACGTACACGCATTAGACTTAATCTAGCTATATAACGCAGAAAATGTAATCAACGCTGTAGGTGCCCCAGCACTGCTCCATCCTCACTGTGGCGGCGAAAAAATCATTTTTGTAATAGTTTGTAGCATTATTCGTAGCTCCATTTTTAGATTGTAATAACTTGTTCTCACCTAATCGTACCATTACCTACTTTTTGTGTAATAATCACTGTGACAGCAACTTTAATTGTACCCTTGTACCACAGTTGAGACTAGCAACTCTCAACCAAGCACAGTTGTCTTGTGACAGCGAGAGCGAGAGCACCAGCAGCAGCACAGTACTGTTTGTATAAAGCGTTTATTTTGCATTTTGTTTACGACCTTCCACTAAGGAAGGGATTCTATTTGTGTTTATCTGCTCTGCATAGTAACTAACAGTTCTTGATAAAACTTTACGTAGTTTTCGTGTTAGATTTCTTAGTGTTTTCTTGATCGTTTAGAACAGAAAGCGCCCTAAAACCGTCTTTGTTTGTTTCGCGGCCGTTAGCCACTAGTCACTTGAATCAGCAGTTGTCTTGTGACAGCCAGAGCGAGAGCACCAGCAGCAGCGAGTACTGTTTGTATAAAGCGTTTTTGTACTTATTTGCTGCGCTTAGCTTTTAAATAGTTTTTCTGGGAAAACCTAGCGTAGTTTTCGCGTCTCGTATTTCAGTGAGTGTTTCTTGATTATCAGAGTAGCTCATCAGAAGATTATCTTGGGAATTTGTCACCGTATAGGGTAGGGTAAACATAGTCATGTGTAGGGACTGTGGTTGTTGTGAGCGGACGCAAGGAGAATTGGCCACTCTTCGGGGGAAGGTGGAGGCTTTGTCTGTTAGGCTCATCGAGCTCGAGGCGCAGGCGTCGGCTCGTAGTGGCGTTGGGGCAACTGTGGTGAGACCTATGCCTACTTCGGTGGCCTTGGAATCACATGGAACCCCTGATGTCGCTGCGTCTTCCGGCAGTGAGCATCTTACCGGTCAGCCATCACTCCAGGGTGAATGGCGGACAGTGGTGGGCTCTCGCGTGCCTGGCCGAAAGGCGAAGGTGGGATCTGGCCGCGTGGCAGCTGCCTTACCCCTTTCCAACAGGTACGGGGTGCTTCCTAGTGGTGATGACATCGTTTCCGAGCCACCACAGGATGCCTCGCCTGTTGGGCCAGTGGCCGATTCTCCGGCAAGGTCCCGACAGTCACAGAGGGCGGGCCTATTAGTTATAGGGAGCTCCAACGTTAGGCGGGTTATGGAGCCCCTCAGGAAAATAGCGGGTAGGTCGGGGAAGAATGCCAGTGTGCACTCGGTGTGCTTGCCGGGGGGTCTCGTCCGTAATGTGGAGGAGGCCCTTCCGGCAGCTATTGAACGCACTGGGTGTGACCGGCTGCAGATAGTAGCACATGTCGGAACGAATGACGCCTGCCGCTTGGGTTCTGAGGCCATCCTTGGTTCCTTCCGGCGGCTGGCTGATTTGGTGAAGACAACCAGTATCGCACGCGGAGTGCAAGCTGAGCTTAATATCTGCAGCATAGTGCCCAGAGTCGATCGCGGTCCTCTGGTTTGGAGCCGTGTGGAGGGTCTAAACCAGAGGCTCAGACGACTCTGCGACTATAATGGTTGCAAATTCATCGACCTCCGTTATTGGGTGGAGAACTGTAGGGCCCCCCTAGACAGGTCAGGCGTGCACTACACACCGGAAGCAGCTACTAGGGTAGCAGAGTACGTGTGGCGTGCACACGGGGGTTTTTTAGGTTAGAGGGACCCCCCCTTGGGCGAAACGATAAAATACCTGACGGCTTACCAGAGAGGACATTATCATCGTTGATAAAGAACGTCCGTCCTCAGAGACCAAAAACAGGAAAAGTTAACGTAATGTTGGTAAACTGCAGGAGTATCCAGGGCAAGGTTCCTGAATTAGTATCTCTTATTGAAGGAAATAGTGCGCATATAGTATTAGGAACGGAAAGTTGGTTAAAACCGGAAGTGAACAGTAACGAAATCCTAGACACAGAATGGAATATATACCGCAAGGATAGGATAAACGCCAATGGTGGAGGAGTATTTATAGCAGTAAAGAATTCAATAATATCCAGTGAAGTTATTAGCGAATGCGAATGTGAAATAATCTGGGTTAAGCTAAGTATCAAAGGTGGGTCAGATATGATAGTCGGATGCTTCTATAGACCACCTGCATCAGCAACCGTAGTAGTTGAGCGCCTCAGAGAGAACCTGCAGAACGTCGTGAAGAAGTTTCGTGATCATACTATTGTAATAGGGGGAGACTTCAATCTACCAGGTATAGAATGGGATAGTCACACAATCAGAACTGGAGCCAGGGACAGAGACTCTTGTGACATTATCCTGACTGCCTTATCCGAGAATTACTTCGAGCAGATAGTTAGAGAACCAACTCGTGAAGCTAACGTTTTAGACCTCATAGCAACAAATAGACCGGAACTTTTCGACTCCGTGAATGTAGAAGAGGGTATCAGTGATCATAAGTCAGTGGTTGCATCAATGACTACAAGTGTAATAAGAAATGCCAAGAAAGGAAGGAAAATATATTTGCTTAACAAGAGTGATAGGGCACAAATCGCAGAATATCTGAGTGACCACCATCAAACGTTCATTTCTGAGGAAGAGGATGTGGAACAAAAATGGAAAAAATTCAGAAACATCGTCCAGTACGCCTTAGATAAGTTCGTACCGACTAAGGTCCAAAGCGAGGGGAAAGATCCACCGTGGTATAACAATCATGTACGAAAGGTACTACGGAAACAAAGAAAGCTTCATCATAGGTTTAAGAGTAGTCGAATCATAGCTGATAAGGAAAAGCTGAACGAAGCGAAAAAGAGCGTAAAGAGAGCAATGAGAGAAGCATTCAACGAATTCGAACATAAAACATTGGCAAACAATCTAAACAAGAACCCTAAAAAGTTTTGGTCATATGTAAAATCGGTAAGCGGATCTAAATCCCCTATTCAGTCACTCGTTGACCACGATGGCACCGAAACAGAGGACGACCGAAGAAAGGCAGAAATACTGAATTCAGTGTTCCGAAACTGTTTCACTGCGGAAAATCGTAACACGGTCCCTGACTTCAGCCGTCGCACGGACGCCAAAATGGAAAATATTGAAATAAACGATATCGGAATTGAAAAACAACTGCTATCACTTAGTAGCGGAAAAGCATCCGGACCAGACGAGATACCCTTAAGATTCTACAGTGATTATGCTAAAGAACTTGCCCCCTTTCTATCAGCAATTTATCGTAGATCACTGGAAGAACGTAAAGTACCTAGCGACTGGAAGAAAGCGCAGGTCGTTCCCATTTTCAAGAAGGGTCATAAATCAGATGCGAATAATTATAGGCCTATTTCGCTTACGTCAATCTGTTGTAGAATAATGGAACATGTTTTGTGTTCTCGTATTATGACGTTCTTAGATAATACAAATCTCCTTCATCATAACCAACATGGATTCCGCAAACAGAGATCATGTGAAACTCAGCTCGCCCTATTTGCCCAAGAAATTCACAGTGCCGTAGACACTGGCGAGCAGATTGATGCCGTATTCCTGGACTTCAGGAAGGCATTTGATACGGTTCCGCACTTACGTTTAATGAAAAAAATACGAGCTTACGGAATATCGGACCAGGTTTGTGATTGGATTCAGGATTTCCTACAAGAAAGAACTCAACATGTCATTCTTAACGGTTCAAAATCTGCAGATGTAGAGGTAATTTCGGGAGTACCGCAAGGAAGCGTGATAGGACCTTTATTGTTTACAATATACATAAATGACTTAGTTGACAACATCGGTAGCTCCGTGAGGCTATTTGCAGATGACACGGTTGTCTACAAGAAAGTAGCAACATCAGAAGACTCGTACGTACTCCAGGAAGACCTGCAGAGGATTAATGCATGGTGCGACAGCTGGCAGCTTTCCCTAAACGTAGATAAATGTAATATAATGCGCATACATAGGGGCAGAAATCCATTCCAGTACGATTATGCCATAGGTGGTAAATCATTGGAAGCGGTAACGACCGTAAAATACTTAGGAGTTACTATCCGGAGCGATCTGAAGTGGAATGATCACATAAAACAAATAGTGGGAAAAGCAGGCGCCAGGTTGAGATTCATAGGAAGAATTCTAAGAAAATGTGACTCATCGACGAAAGAAGTAGCTTACAAAACGCTTGTTCGTCCGATTCTTGAGTATTGCTCATCAGTATGGGACCCTTACCAGGTTGGATTAATAGAAGAGATAGACATGATCCAGCGAAAAGCAGCGCGATTCGTCATGGGGACATTTAGTCAGCGCGAGAGCGTTACGGAGATGCTGAACAAGCTCCAGTGGCGGACACTTCAAGAAAGGCGTTACGCAATACGGAGAGGTTTATTATCGAAATTACGAGAGAGCACATTCCGGGAAGAGATGGGCAACATATTACTACCGCCCACATATATCTAGCGTAATGATCACAACGAAAAGATCCGAGAAATTAGAGCAAATACGGAGACTTACAAGCAGTCGTTCTTCCCACGCACAATTCGTGAATGGAACAGGGAAGGGGGGATCAGATAGTGGTACAATAAGTACCCTCCGCCACACACCGTAAGGTGGCTCGCGGAGTATAGATGTAGATGTAGATGTAGGTCCACTACTAATAGTAATAATTCGCTCTACATGTCTACTTCCTGTTTTATTTATATATTAAATTTTCTCTGCATTTATTCGTACTTATTATTTATGTATTTTATTTTTTATACTAAAGCTTTTGAATTTAAACACGTAATATCACGAACGTACTAAGTCCTTACATACAGAAACTGCAAACAGGATGTAAACACCTAAAAGATATGAACCAGTTTAAATTTCCTCATATAACGGAATTCCTTCTTTTTATGAATATGTACTTGTGTATTTCCTTATTTTTATTAATACATAAAAATGGCCAATTGCTCTTTAGTAATATACGTATAGGTAATAAATGAAAAAAATAAATTATACTCGTATAACATGTGGCTAAAAATGGTGGACTGAAAACCTTTAAGCAGCCCGCTTTACACAATCAGAACAGAGAATGAAAAGCGCAAAAGAAGGAAAAATATCCACCAGGCAGCCTGTTTTTTAAACTGTCCGAAATAGACTTATTGTATTGTTCTACATAGAATAAAAATCCGTCCTCTACTGAACTGAATAAAGAAAATGAAAATACAAAATTCCTATTATATATTAATTTAAAAACGGAACATTTTAATTTTGTAATTTCCTAATTATTTCACTTTCCATCCGAATCAGTGGGACAGAAATTCACATAATATCATCTGATTTTATACTGACGTGTTAAACATAAGATGATATTTAACTGTGTAAGCTGTACGTTATATCTCAAGAAAGCTCCCCAGACAGTAGTTACATTTCAAAAAAGTTGTCCTGAAAGTAGTTGAAAACTGATAAACATCGACAAAATTTTATGTATGCAACTATAAAGTAAAATATAAATTTCTGTGTGATATGAAAGTGAAATGTTCTCTAAATGAATCACGTGACTTCGGCACTTGAAAGAGCTTTAACAGTTACAAGTGTGTAGTAAATTGTAACACGTAAAGAGCCGAAGTAGCATAATATTTCTTGTTAAGGTACGCTTTAAGTGAAATCTGAGCTGAGTTATATGGAGACTTAATCGGAAAGTTTACATTTCAAACATATTTTTGCGAACTCATTTGCATTCATACTGAATTTATATTTCATGCCGAAGCCAGTGGGGGGCTCGTAATTATATCGAGAGCGGACCCATGTTTGTGGAACGTGTTTTGTTCTATTATGGTATACTTTCACCTATGTTAGTATTCATTACTAATCATTACTGTACAGAAATGTTGCAGTTAGGAGCCTCTGGCACCCCAAGCTGCAGATTGTGTCGCTTGAGCCTCAGACTGACTCTGGTTACAGGTCTTCTCCGACACCCTGTAAAGAGGGAGGGAGGACAGGAGGAAGGAAGATCAGGGTTCAGCGTCCCGTCGACATCGACGGCTCTGTAGAGAGGGGACATTGTGAAACGGATCTTATCCCTAGTATGCTTCTTTTTTGAAATTTCTTTTTTTTTCTTTTCAGCCTGTTATCTGTATGATAGAACAGACCGAATGTTGCACACGAATTGGCATGACAAATAATAACTAAAAAAAGTCTACATACCGGGCGATCAAAAAGTCAGTATAAATTTGAAAACTGAATAAATCACGGAATAATGTATATAGAGAGGTACAAATTGACACACATGCTTGGAATGACATGGGATTTTATTAGAACCAAAAAAATACAAAAGTTCAAAAAATTTCCGACAGATGGCGCTTCATCTGATCAGAATAGCAATAACTAGCATAACAAAGTAAGACAAAGCAAAGATGATGTTCTTTACAGGAAATGCTCAATATGTCCACCATCATTCCTCAACAATAGCTGTAGTCGTGGAATAATATTGTGAACAGCACTGTAGAGCATGTCCGGATTTACGGTGAGGCATTGGCGTCGGAAGTTTTCTTTCAGCATCCCTAGAGATGTCGGTCGATCACGAATCACTTGCGACTTCAGGTAACCCCAAAGCTAATAATTTCACGGACTGAGGTCTGGGGACCTGGGAGGCCAAGCATGACGAAAGTGGCGGCTCAGCACACGATCATCACCAAACGACGCGCGCAAGAGATTTTTCACGCGTCTAGGAATATGGCGTGGTTCTAATAAAACCCCATGGCATTCCAAGCATGTGTGTCAATTTTTACCTCTCTATCTACATTATTCCGTGGTTTATTAAGTTTTCAAATTGATAATGACTTTTTGATCACCCGGTACTATCATTTGGCCACCTGACGCACAGATATCTGTTCATCCCGAAACCAGAATGTACACGCTTGTAGTCTATTATACTATTCTGGCCTGCACTACTATACAACACTACACTACACAGCACTCCTGTTGCGAATGCAGGGTGAGAAGAGAGGAAGAAGGCTACCTTGCGCGAGGATCCAGAGCAGCGTGGCGAGCAGCAGCGCGCAGGCTGCGGCCGCCGCCCCGCACAGCGCGCCTCGGCCGCAGCGCATACCGGCTCCAGTGGACGCACGCCCTGCCCTGTGCTCTGCGCTCCGTGCTCCGTGCGCTGCCGAGCGCCACGCCGGACTGCCCATCGCCGCCGCGGCCGCCGCCGCCGCCCCCACTCCGGTATCGCGCGGTTGCGCAGCGCGACGCATCGCCCACTCACGCTGCAAACCACCTTTCGTGAAACACAATGTTGTTTACCGCCGGCCTCACTCAGGAAACTCTATCGCTAGCGTAGTCAGGACCCTCCGTGGGTGATAGCGTCTCTTATTTCCTAACGTCAGTACATCAGTTGTGTACCAGCGGAACAATGCTCCTATCAGAGCACTAAAAAAGTGATTATGCTGGTGTTTCAAAAACACTCTGACTGGAAACGGGGTATCAGCTGCCTCATTCTGCCTCCCTCAGCACCTTCAAAAAATTCGCCGAAATTTTTGCCATACAAACATATTCTCACTTTTTTAAACATGCAACTCAGCTCAAACTTCCACAAGCTTCCCCCACCGTAACTCACTCACTGCCGCTACACCCACTGCCCTTTCTCACTCACTCATAGTCATTATATCTTCGTGCCTCTCTGTCATAGTCTCCTGTGTCACAGTCACAGTCCCCTTCGTTCTGTCCTACTACAGTCTCCTCTCACTACCACTGTCCCCCATCATGCTCTCTCTCACTGCTAAAAACGGTTCAAATGGCTCTGAGCACTATGGGACAACATCTGAGGTCATCAGTCCCCTAGAACTTAGAATTACGTAAACCTAACTAACCTAAGCAGATCACACACATCCATGCCCGAGGCAGGATTCGAACCTGCGAGCGTAGCGGTCACGCGGTTCCAGACTGAAGAGGCCGGCCGTTGTAGCCGAGCGGTTCTAGGCGCTTCAGTCTGGAACCGCGTTACCGCTACGGTCGCAGGTTCGAATCCTGCCTCGAGCATGGATGTGTGTGATGTCCTTAGGTTAGTTAGGTTTAAGTAGTTCTAAGTTCTAGGGGACTGATAACCCCAGATGTTAAGTCCCATAGTGCCCAGAGCCATTTGAACCAGACTGAAAAGCCTAGGACCGCTCGGTCACAGCGGCCGGCCTCTCACTGCTAATATCTCATGCTTCCCTTCCTACTGCTGCTGTCTCTTCTCACTGACGTTATCTCTCTCTTCCTCGTTGTTACTCCCATAAACTCTGTCTCTCATAAATGGCTTTCACTCACCTCCACTTCCTCTTTCTCTTTACTCCTCCACCTCCTGGCACTGTCTCCTTCCCTTTTATCCTAACACTGCTCTGTCACTGTCAACTATGTTCCACTGCCAGTGCGTCCCTTCCTTTCTCTCACACTGCCGTTGTCTCCTTCGTTCTTTCTACAACACAGCCACTGTCTAGTGTCTTCCAGTAATTATTAATTTTCCGTCTCTTTGCCACTGCCACTGTCTTCTACTCTTTCAGCACAAAAAAAGAGCGAATATGTTCACATGCCAAAACTTTTGGAAAAATTTTTAAAGCTCGAATGAGGCAGCAGGCAGCACACTTTTCAGTCAGAGTCTTTTAAATTAAATAGTCAAGAACATGTTCGCATCTTTCGTGTTCCGATAGAAGCATTTTTACCCTCATTCTCTTCTTTTTGCTGCTGCATCAGGGCAAGTCATTCATATAAAATAAACTTCACGGGTTAGTAAAATTTTGATAGTTTACTTACGTGAAACTGAAATAACGGAAAACTAATTTTGCACCTCAGACCGGATTTTAAGAACACAAAAATTTTGCATGTGCTTCAGTAATACAACGTGGGGTTCAGAGATGATAACGAAGACACTATGCAGCATACTTCTCTGTGTTACTTCATTTTTGAACTACTTTTTCACCCCACACTGGATCTTACGTGCGTATTTTACATGTACAAGTGGAGTAACTTAGAACCTCTGCCTTGTACCACAGTCACTTCTTCCCTTTCTTGTTCTACTCGTGAACTGTGCAAAGCAAAAACGATTGTTGGTAAGTCTCCGTGTGAGCTGAAATCACTCTAATTTTACCTACATGATTTTTTCATGTAATATACACAGGCAGAAGCAATGTGTTGGTTGGAGTAGTAAGACAAAGTTCATTCTGCCCCACTTTCCATTGTTGCCAAATTTATTCAAGATGGCGGATCCAAGATGGCGGCGATAGATATGGCAACGTCGTAATGACGTCATGCAGAGAAATTCAAATTTGGCTGGAAGCTAGGTTAACTGGGCTACCTCCACTGCCTTAACTCCCTCCCCTCCCCTGGAAAATGATGGGAAGTTCAAATTCCAGCAGGACAATGCAACATGCCATGCCTACCTCAACTAACCTAAGAAAATGGCGGGAAAATAGGTCACTTGGGCTACCTCCACTAACCTAAGTCATCTGACCGCCACCTCTTCCTAGGAATTGGTGCTAAAAGGACTCAGCCTGTGCTGGATAGGATGGACATAAGTCTTTATTTGAACAGTCTTTATTTAAACAATTTGAGGCAGTAGCTCCATCCAGTGTGTCCACCATGAGCTCCGGAGTACAACTGATGTAGTACATAGTACTGCCACCAAGGGGCACTGTCGTCCCATGGCAGTCTGGGTGGGGAAAATGGCAGAAAAATGACTCAGCCTGCGCTAGACTGCTGGAGAGAGGAAGGAGTGTGGCTTATTTATTTTAGAACAATTTATTTTAGAACAATTTTAGAACAATGGACTTGGTATAGTATATTTATTACACTGATACAAAACATTCACTCTGACATGATTGGGGTCACACTACATAGCCTAGAGACCTGCAAACTACTCGTAAATCACCGAAGCAATGCCGTACACTGATGTACCGACACACAAACGACTCATAAATTACCGAAATAATGCAGTGCACAGCATTCAGACCTACAAACTACTCGTAAATCACCGAAATAATGCAGTGCACAGCATACAGACCTGCAGACCACTCGTAAATCACCAAAATAATGCAGTACACTGATGTATAGACACACAAACAACTCGAAAATTGTTAAAATAATGCAAACAGACTCACTAATTCTAAACTGTCAAAATAATGCATTACATAGCCTACAACCAGCAAACTACTCGTAAGTCACCGAAATAATGCATGTAAAATGCTCTGCAAACCTGCGCACAATGCTTAAACAGTCGGAAATAATGCAGTGCACAAACACTCATTGCACATAAAAAAAACGCTTTAGAACTGTCGTCAATCGCAACTTATCAGCAAACTGTTCCAATGCATACACGCACCAACGCTGCGAGCCACTGCCAGACTCGCGAATACAGGGGTGCTAGCTATTGCTCTCAGGCCGCTGTCGATGGCTGCCAGCAGGTGAAAGTCGCATCTATTTTTGGGTATACCATTACAGTTCTTTGAGTGTTATACTGATGTCACATGTCTATGTAAATAAGAGCCAAGTCACCCTCTGGGCTGAGCACATGTGTTTACCATTGCTAGCACGATACTTCTCTACCTGTGGATACTGACGTCACAGGTTGCACTATAGTAATCTGTTCCAATGCTTCCCAGAATAGCACAGGGTGCATTGTTCCTAGCGATCCTAACGGGAGATGCGAGCTGCATCTAGCCATGCACACATGTTTACCTGCCCAGAATGGCTGACGCATTGCCACAAAATGTTCGGGTAGCGACTCATCATTGCAGGCGCATCTAAAAGGTTCTCAATGTTATACGGACGTCACATGGCTATGGAAATAAGAGTCAAGTCGACATCTCAGAAATTGTAGTGTCGCAGAAATAGTTAACAATGGCTTTTATAAGAGCTTTAGTGATGTCTCAGCTTGTCTGCATGGAAATTCTGGTCCTAACAGGACCTGTTCACGAAAATAGCCAGAATAACACCAACTGCTTTCTCCCTCGCTACCCTAATGGGACAGCCCATCCATTACTTTTGAGCCCCTTCTTGGAAATAGTAAAGTGCTGCACAAATAGCTAACCATCGCTTTTGTTGTAGCTTTCGTGATGTCTCAGCTTGTCTGAATGGAAATTCCTGTCCTAAGAGGACCTGTTAACGAAAATAGCCCATAATAACTCCGACTGCATTCTTCCTGACGGTCCTAATGAGGCATCACGTGTTACCCTTCCCGGAAATCATAATGTCCTGCTTTCAACATACGTCTCAGAAATGGTGAACTTCCCACCACTAAAAGCATTCATTATTTATCTGTATGCTTGCAAAAACGCCGTTAATCATTAAAGCGTTCTTGTTACCTGGAGGGAGAGAGAGAGATGATGGCTGCATCAAGCCCTTCCAGAAATAGTGACGTTCCATAAAAGTTTCTCATTGGCTGAACATTCAAATGAAGCTCTTTCATTGGTCGCCTCGGTCTCAATATAAACCGACAACGAACCTCCATCGTCCTCAGTCCACTGCTGTCCACCTTGTTGTGCATTCCATCGTCTCTGTATGTACTTGTTGTTTTCTCTCCGCAAGATGAAGAGAGGTAGCTGCAGAAATGCTTCAGAGTGTATTGAAGAGGCTTAGAGTTCTGGAGACAGGATTTCCAAGGGAGTAAATAATTTCTATTTTGAGTGTACATTTTCGTGTGTGTATGTTAAATTCGCCTAATTAATTCCGTCTTCTTGTTATAGTACAACTCCTGGATTTTGTCTTGGAGTGTGAGGAGAGACAAGAGGGGGCTGGACCGCTGCAGACTCTCGAAGTCCAGCCTCCTGTGTTGGATTCACAGCCAGGATTGCCATGTGGGTATAATTTCCATAGTAATTTGTTCTTGTATAGTAGCGATTCAAAATTTTCTTATTTCATACTTGTGTTTTTCCTCTAGCTCACTTGATGCAAATGCAAACTGAGCTGGAGGCAGAGCTGGGGGCTGAAAAGAACTATCCACTACAGCAGCACCAACGCTATGTGAAACAGCCTCCAGCTGAGGATAACGAACAACACCACTCACATAAGTATAGAAAAAAATCCATGTGTGATCTTTCTGTGTAACTCGGCATTCAAAATAAATAAAATTATGTCTCGTCCTGTTACAGGAACAGCTCTAGAGGAGTTCGAATTGTTGGACAAGCAGCTGGAGTCTTTTCATCATCAGATGCAGGAACAGCCTCCAACAAATAACGAGATGACTGAGCAGCATACCTGTAAGTTAAAAAAAAAGAAAAGATTGCATTTGTACGTGCCTCTAGTAGTAGTAGTGGTAGGAGTAGTATAAGAAGTTTTTTTTTCTGTAACAAATCGGTTTATATATCTTGTTTGTTGTTGTTGTTGTGGGCCAGACAGACCGATTGACAGATTTTGATGAGGATGATGACATACCTGAACGGGTCAGACAAAGGCGCTCTGATCTGGCGCTATCAGATAATGATGATAATGACTCTTTTAAGAGTGTGGTGGAGTCGCCCGGTGAAGTGTTAATGCCCTGGAGCCAGAGCGAAAGAGGTAATTACTCATTCTGCTTATAATCTTGTGATCGTTAGAATTCTTTCTTTCACTATGCCAGAAATGGTAAGCAATGTACTTAAGTATTATTTATTTTCTCTCTTCTTCTACAGCGGTCGCGTCTCCGCAGCCGTAACACTGTGGCGTGCATACCGGTGGTGGCTACACCTTCTTCCTCACCAAAGCGGCGCCCAGTAAGGCACACATCGGCTATAAGGCGCTACTACTTGCTGCGGGGGAAGCCGCCGCCGCCGCCCTGGCACCACTGCTCTGGTGTCCGAGGGCCGAGAAACGAACCACACCCCCCACATTACAGGGTCGCGTCTACAACTGCATCAGGAATCATCGCCGCAGCCTGGCTATTCCCACGCTCTGATCCGTTAGCACCGCAACATCCTCCTCTGTCATCATCATTATCATCATCGTATGAGCTTCGTCAGAATCGGGGTAAACGCAAGGTATGTGTGCCTCAGCGCATACCGACTTGCTCTCCCCAACACCATCATCAACGGGGTGGACTCAGAATAGAAGATATAGAAGACCCTGTGGCTAGTGGTAGTTCTCTCCCCCGTTCTTTTAGTGAAGGACGTCAGATCAGTGATACCATACCGCAGTTAGAATACTCGGTGATTGCAGACGCTTTTGAGGAGCGAATCTCTTACACCAGGATCAAGAACCTGGCACGAGGGTAACAGGACACTGTTAGTTTTCTAAGAGCATGCCTTCCTGTCGTGGAAATGGAGTTCCTCAAGGTAGTCAATGATCCGCAGTATCCCGCCATTAAACGCAGTGTGGTGCTCGGCATAGAATCATCTCACCCCACCCCTCGCCCCCCACGCACACAAAGTTAATTCTGGTGTTGAAGAGACAACTTTTCGGAGGAAAATCGCGTGATAACGTGGAGCACGTCAATCCCCGAGTGGTTTCGTAAATCCACCTTGAGTGCTTTACTGGCTCGGTTTTCTAAGATGGAAGTCAGAGGGTGAGCTAAAGCACTCAGCCGAACACTACACCTGGACATCCACATGTCTATGATCCGGTAAATGGAGGGTCAGGCTATATCAAGCTCCCTAAAGATATAGCTAACAAGAGGGCATGTATTAACGTTGAAAATAAAAACGATCAAGCTTGGCCGGCCGGAGTGGCCAAGCGGTACTAGGTGCTACAGTCTGGAACCGCGCGACCACTACGGTCGCAGGTTAGAATCCTGCCTCGGGCATGGATGTCTGTGATGTCCTTAGGTTAGTTGGGTTTAAGTAGTTCTAAGTTCTATGGGACTGATGACCTCAGAAGTTAAGTCCAATAGTGCTCAGAGCGATTTGAACCATTTGATTAACCTTGTTTTGCATGGTCAGTCCTGACTTGCGAGAGAAATTACGATCGAAGGGGTCATCCTGAACATCCCAGTACATACCATGTGGGTAATAATATTCGAGGGTGCTATATCTTTGATGGTATCGACTCCCCCGTCAAGATCCAGGACATAGCCAAATTTGAGTTGCAGAATACCGAAATATCGGTTCATTTTTATTGCCTAGAGAAGAAAAGCAAGCCAGATGAGCAAGACAAGCATATTGTCATCGATCCCCTCCATTTCTCAAAAGTTGCTGGTGATCATGAGTTGCATGCTGCTCTTCTCTGAAGATGATAACTGTGTTTGGACCAAATACATATCCCGACTCCTTTCCGCTCAACTATCAACTAATTATTGTGTAAAACATATCTACATAAGGTGCCTGAATTATTTCTCCTCAAACAAGTTATTAGTGGCACATCTGGTGGACTGTGCTTCCAAGGACCTGGTACATGTTATTATGCCTACTGAGGAAAACAAATTCATAAAGTTTAAGAATGCTCACCACCGGGAGCGTTGCCCATTTGTAGTGTACGCCAACTTTGAATGCTTCCTCGCTACTGTGACCCGCTGTGAAAGTGACCCCACAGCCTCACACACCACCTTTACAGAAAAACATGTACCATATGTGGCAATGCACCAAATTGTATCGTCCTATGATTTCAGACTTAATTGCTACAAATCTTATGTCAGGGATAATCCTGTGGTTTGGCTGCTCACTGAGCTCAAAAACTTTTCATTGGGGGTTGATAAGCTTTACAGCGACAACGTTCCCATGACCAAATGGAAGGAAAATGAATATTTGTGTAATAACACGATTGAGTGTCGTATTTGTGGGCTGCTGTTAGACAGAAAAGCGCAAACTCCTCATAGGAACCACTGTCATCTTATGAGGAAATTCCCTGGCGCAGCTCACAATATGTGCAATTTGAAGTACCACCTACTAAGACACATACACTTTTTCTTCAACAATTTAAACGGATATGTCACTCACTTTCTAGGTGAGCACTTGGCTGATTTCAGTTGGGAGGAAAATCAGGTCAGTGTCCTACCTGAGAGCGTCGAGAAATACATTTCATTCTCAAAACAAATGACGCCAAGACTTACGCTCCCTTTCCTTCATACGCTATGTTTTGTGCAGGCGCCACTCCAGGGACTCGTTGAAACTGTACCGGGGAGGATATGCATATCAATCGAGCTGCATTTCTCGACGAGGAAAAGTTTCCGCTTGTGACTAGGAAAGGAGTTTTCCCATATGAGTATATGGATAGTATGGCGAAACTCAACGGAACCAGGCTATCCGACATAACTGCATTTTCCAGAAACCTTACAGGTGATGCCATAATGGATGCAGAGTATGAGCAAGCCATGATTGTCTGGCGGGAATTCAGTATTTCAGCTTTAGGAGAGCATGCACGGGTTTACATGGCTTTACATGCACTTTCTTGCGGACGTTTTCGAAAACTACCGGAGTCTATGAATGCCCACATATTCTCTGGATCCCACCTTTTATTACACGGCACCTGGGTTGTCTTGCTCAAGAAAATGAAGTGCAGCTTTGAATTATTGACCAATTCTGACATGCTTCTTTTCTTTGAGTGAGGGATCCGTGGGGGACTTTGCCAATGTGTCCATAGGCACACGAAAGCAAATAACCCGCTGATGAGAGATAGGTTCAATGCATCCCTTGATTCGAGTTACATACTGTACCTGGACCTAAATAACTTACACGGGCACGCCATGCAGCAGTCACTGCCGATTGGTGAGTTTCGATGGGTGCCTGAATACGAATTCAGGGGATTAGGTGGAAAAATCATGGGGGATATGGCAGCTGATTTGAATACGAGACCTTCCATACGTGTGACTTTGAGAAAGATTTTTATAAATTAATGAATAATTCAATGTTTGGTAAAACAATGGAGAATTTGAGGGAACAACGTGAAATTTTGATTAGAACCGAATGGGATGGGCGTTATGGCGTAAGAAAATCCATTGCCAGCCCAAATTTTAAGCAGGTCACCATATTCAATAAGAACTTCATTGCTGTGGAGATGGCGAAGACTGCAGTAGAGTTTACGAAACCTATTTATGTGGGAATGTGTATACTAGACCTGTCTAAACTCCAAGTGTACCGCTTGCATTATGAGTTTGCGAAAATTCATTTTGCAGATCCTAAATTACTTTATTTGGATACAGACAACTCCATCTATTGGGTGAAGAGCTGTGATCCATACGAAGTAATGTGGTGCCATGCAAATGTATTCGACATGTCCTCATACGTGGCCAATAATCCTTATGGTATTATTCTACAGAAATGGAAGGTTATCAGTCTTATGAAGGACGAGGTGAATGGATTGCTGATTGTGGAGTTTGTAGGTCTATGCTCAAAAGTGTATGCATATCACACATTGGAATGTGCCACCCAGAGGCGGGCTAAGGGTGTGCGTCATATGGAATCGAGAGCTCTCTCTATCGAAGACTATTTGTGGTGCCTGTACAGTGGTATTCGCGGTGCTGCACAGCAGCCGCCGCATATGGTGCAACAGAGCCGTATTCGATCGAGAGGACACGAGGTGTACACTGTGGAACAGTCTAAAGTCGATCTGTCGCCTCATGACGATAAAAGGGTCATTTGTGATGACAGTATTGAAACTCTCCCGTACTCACACTACTCACTTGTAGCGAGAGAAGGGGTAGGGAACTGTGATTGAGTGAGAATGAGAGAGAATGAGAGAGAGGGAGAGAGAGAGTGTGTCTGCAGAGTACTGGTATGAACCTTTTATCATAGCGTAAGTAATTTTGTGTGTGTGTGTGTGTGTGTGTGTGTGTCATGTAAATATTTTTGTGCGCTATGTACATCTGTATAATACACACATAGAGATGATGTGTGGAAAAGAAAGGATAAAAAAAAAGATCAAAATTTATATACACTACTCGCCATTAAAATTGCTACACCACGAAGATGACGTGCTGCAGACGCGAAGCTTAACCGACGGGAAGAAGATACTGTGATATGCAAATGATTAGCTTTTCAGAGCATTCACACAAGGTTGGCGCCGGTGACGACACCTTCAACATGCTGCGATAAGGAAAGTTTCCGACCGATTTCTCATACACAAACAGCAGTTGACCGGCGTTGTCTGGTGAATAGTTGTTGTGATACCTCGTGTAAGGAGGAGAAATGCGTACCATAACGTTTCCGACTTTGGTAAAGGTCGGATTGTAGCCTATCGCGATTGGGGGTTTATGATATAGCGACATTGCTGCTTGTGTTGGTCGAGATCCAATGACTGTTAGCAGAATATGGAATCGGTGGGTTCAAGAGGGTAATACGGAACACTGTGCTGGATCCCAACGGCCTCGTATCTCTAGCAGTCGAGATGACAGGCATCTTATCCGCATGGCTGTAATGGATCGTGCAGCCACGTCTCGATCCCTGAGTCAACAGATGGAGACGTTTTCAAGACAACAACCATCTACACGAACAGTTCGACGACGTTTGCAGCAGCATGGACTATCAGCTCGGAGACCATGGCTGCGGTTACCCTTGACGCTGCATCACAGACAGGAGCGCCTGCGATGGCGTACTCAACAACGAACCTGGGTGCACGAATAGCAAAATGTCATTTTTTTATGAATCCAGGTTCTGTTTACAGCATCATGATGGTCGCATCCGTGTTTGTCGACATCGCGGTGAACGCACATTGGAAACGTGTATTCGTCATCGTCATACTGGCGTATCATCCGGCGTGATGGTACTGGGTGCCATTGGTTACACGTCTCGGTCACCTCTTGTTCACATTGACGGCACTTGGAACAGTGGACGTTACATTTCAGATGTGTTACGACCCGTGTCTCTACCCTTCAATCGATCCCTGCAAAACCCTACATTTCAGCAGGATAATGCACGACCGCATGTTGCAGGTCTTGTACGGGCCTTTCTGGATTCAGAAAATGTTCAACTGCTGCCTTGGCCAGCACATTCTCCAGATCTCTCACCAATTGAAAACGTCTGGTCAATGGTGGCCGAGCAACTGTCTCGTCACAATACGCCAGTCACTACTCTTGATGAACTGTGGTATCACGTTGAAGCTGCATGGGCAGCTGTACCTGTACACGCCATCCAAGCTCTGTTTGACTCAATGCCAGGCGTATCAAGGCCAGTATTATGGCCAGAGGTGGTTGTTCTGAGTACTGATTTCTCAGGATCTATGCACCCAAATTGCGTGAAAATGTAATCACATGTCAGTTCTAGTATAATATATTTGTCCAATGAATACCCATTTATCATCTGCATTTCTTCTTGGTGTAGCAATTTTAGTGGCCAGTAGTGTATATATGGACACCATGTGAGTGAAATATTTGAAAAGAAGCATAAACAAAAAATATTAAAAACCAAAAATAGAAAAAATATTTATATATTGATTTATTTGTTCTTAAGCAATGCATGTTGCCTATCGATACATATATATGCTCCATGTGTGTCTTGTAAATAGAACAGCTTTTAAGTTTTTTACCTGCCACTAACCATCCAGGTCAGAATAGTTTTTAAGTGTATACAAATCTATCTAGCTCACAGTTCATCAGAATTGTTATTGGGAGCTGAGGTTGCTACAGGTCCGGACGCCCTTAAGATCAGCATCTTGGCGCTCAATCCCACGGGCTTGGATGCGTCAAGGGCTACTGCTGAACAAAGGCTAGGAAGCATTACATATGGACCGAGACATGAAAACAACTGATAATAATAATAATCATAATAATAATGCCAACCACAGAGAAAGATGTGATATGGGATACTTACTTTTCCACTTCTTCCTGTTCTACAGGACTGTGCTGGATTGTGACTGCTGTTGACACTTATGGTTCTTCTTCTGGTGCTGCTGGCTGACTGAGGAAGACTGAGGTCCCAGACCTGCTGAGCCTGCCCTATATCCCCTCCAATGACATTATTAGATGCCGCCATCATACTGGCTGAAGTCTAACACGTGACTGGGTTAAGGATTCCTATTGGTTCCTGCCATATTTCCCCCAGACCACCATCTTATATCATGTCACGGGAGGGACAATGGTGCCCTCTGGTGGCAGTACTGTGTACTATGTCATCTGGGCTCCAGACCTCATGGTAAACACTCTGGATGGATCTGCTGCCTCAAATTGTTTAAATAAAGACTGCTTAAATAAAGACTTACACTCATCATATCCAGCACATGCTGAGTCCTTTTCCCAACAATTCCTAGGAAGAGGTGGTGGTCGGATGACTCAGGTTAGTGCAGGTAGCCAAAGTGACCTATTTTACCGCCGTTTTCTTAGGTAGCCCAATTGACCTACCTTCCCGCCAAAATTTGAACTTCCCACAAGGACGTCATTGTGACGTTGTCATATCTATCGCCGTCATCTTGTATATGCCATCTTAAATAAATTTGGCAACAATGTAGAGTGGGGCAGAAAGATCTTTGTCCTTCAACTCGTTGGCTCTTCTAGGGAAGTAACCTCACAGAACTTCAGTAGCAAATCATATCATGCTGCACAACTCGTTCCTTCTAGCATCTGCCAGATGGAGAATAAACTCGGAATATTTCAAGCATAAGAAAGGAAATCGGCCGTGTCGTTTCAAATGAATCATTCTGGAATATACTTGGAGCGATTTAATGAAATCATGGAAAAACTAAATCAGGATGCTGGAACCTCATTTGAACCGTCGTCGTCCTGAATGCACCACCTCGTTCTATCTCTTCCACTGGAGCTGGCTGATTATCTCACTGACGCTTACTAAATTTACCTGTAACTAAACGTGTTGCAGTTCTTTATAAGCTATCTCCTTCAAGGGGTGGACTACACTTTCTGAGAGCTCTTCCATTGAATATCAGTCTGATATCTATTTTCCTGTAATTCGGTTTATAGGGTCGTTCCATTTTAGCCGGCCGCGGTGGTCTAGCGGTTCTAGGCGCTCAGTCCGGAACCGCGCGACTGCTACGGTCGCAGGTTCGAATCCTGCCTCGGGCATGGATGTGTGTGATGTCCTTAGGTTAGTTAGGTTTAAGTAGTTCTAAGTTCTAGGGGACTGATGACCACAGATGTTAAGTCCCATAGTGCTCAGAGCCATTTCGTTCCATTTTAAATAGCTCCGTACACACATTTAAGATATTTTTTGGATGTGAACGCTTCCAATAGTTGTTTTGCAATCGTGTAATCATACAATGACAGGTCTTTCCACCTGTTTATCCGCAGTGCCTTAATTTATTTGTTTCGTCTTCACTGTGTACAACTAAGCTGCATACGAGATTCCTTGAGCAATGATTAATACAATGCTCTCCCAATCTGAACGACCAGCGCTCAAAACCCTCTTCAGCTATCAAGACTTAGATTTTCTTAAATTTCGCGAAGGCTTCTTTGAAAAACAAAGCCTCAAGAGGAGAGCATACATCAACCGGCTCATCGATTTTCCTCAACTTTCGCACAATGGCACATACACTACCTAATAAAAAATATCCGGACACATCCATGTGATATAAAATTCACCACTAGATGTCATGAGAGGCTGATCCGCCAGTAGAAAAGGAGGCGAAAATATTGTGTTGTCAGCAGAGAAGCAGTGACATCGGAATGAGTCGGTCAGGAGAGCAAGTAACTTCAGACGTGGACTAACCATTTGATATCACCTGAGTCACAAACTGGGACATTTCAGCCCACGTAAACTGTGCAGATCAACTGCTTGTGATGTGGCTGTGAAGTGGAAACGCGAAGGAACAACCTACCATTGCGGAGGGTAGTTGTACAAAATTGCATGAATTCATCACTTGTGAGTTACAAAGTGCTATCAGCGGTCCAGATAGCATAATTTGTTTTGGTAGGGAGTTAAGCAGAATGTGGTAGAGTGGTCGAGCAGCTCCTCATAAGCCACACATTTCTGTAGTCCATGCTAAGCGACGCTTGATGTGGACTGGATGACTGGAAACGAGTTATCTGTAGTACTGAATCACGATATTCCCTGTGGCAATCCGATATAAGGGTATGGGTTTGGCGAATGCCTAGAGAGCGTTACCTGCCATCATGTGTAGTACCAACAGTACGGAGGAGTGGTGTTACTGTATGGGGTTGTTTTACGTAGTTAGGGTGTGAGCGCCTTATTGTGCTCAAGGAAACCCCAAATACGGAAGGATATTAACACATTTACAGCATTGTGTGCTGCGTATAATATAGGAAAAGCTCAGCGACGATGATTATATGTACAAGCAAACAATGCACCCTGTCATAAATCAATGTATTTGATGCAATGGTTTGTGGAGAATAACAGTCCTGAAATAGACCGGCCTGCCTAGAGTCCCTACCTGAAGCCAATGGAACGAATTTGAGATGAATAAGAACGTCAACTTCGCTCCATATCCTAGCATCCAGCATCATTACCTTCTCTGGTTTCGGCTCTTGAGGCAGAAGGGCCTACCATTCCTCCACAAACATTCAGTCGACTCATTCAAAGTGTCCCAAGCAGAGTTCACACTGTCATAAGAGGAAAGGGTGGACACACCCAATATTCATGTCCTCTATTAGGTGTCCAGATACTTTTGATCACTTAGTGTATTTACCCGTAACAAATGTTGCGCTGAGGCGTTGCGGTTCTCAAGCGTTTTCGTGAAACCGAGGTTCGAAATTATAGGATCCTATACGTGGTCAGCTCATCTGCCTAGTAAGCAGCAGACCCGGGTTCGAATCCCGGCCCGGTACAAATTTTCAACTTGCCTGATTGATATAAATGGATGCCCACTGGTAGTTAAAGTCTTTAATTCCTTTGTGTTTTTCGGATCTTGTTGAATATCACACGAGAGCGCCCGCCATCGACCAGTGGCGTTGACAGAAACGGCTTAGGAGGCAGATTAGAATTCTACTCGTACTGGGACCAAGTCTCTTTTTTCTACTCCTCCATAAAACACTTGTATCACCATAACGAATCATGATCCTTCGCAGCACATTGATGATGACGAATAAACGTCTTACAAAGATGAATCGTGATGAAATAACCATAAATTTATCGAGACATGCATGTGCGTGTGGTGGTGCAGTATACTAGACAATACCTGCATCAAATAATGGACATACATTGTATTTGTGTTTCTTTTATTGCAGCTGTGTCCTCTGTTCGTGGAATGGTCGGGAGCTGACCCCTTTCCAACCTGCGATGTTGCAGACCACTTGATACAGAGACCAGATTTGAGTCGTTAGTCAGCAGTTCATGGTCGCTGAAGACGGTTGTTCGTTGCTGTACACTCAGAAAATACATTTATTGTGCACGAAGCCAGTACCAAATCCTTCACCAGTGATTGAAGAATCATTATAATAGTGGTTAGCTGAACACTAGGAAAAAAGCAAGTTATGTGACTCACAGAGTACGGGTAAAATGTGTGGTTTACCGCCTTAGTCGGTTGCGTTAACGCCGCCACTCGACTCCTGGCGCTCTCATATCGTATTCGACAGGCTCGTAAATCATTGAATTTCGGTTTCTCGGAAACTCATGAGAAACGCTCTACAGCATCATTCGTTTCATCTAATCATTTACAACAATCCAGTAAAAGATGAGTAAAATTGGTGACTCATTGATTGAGTGTATTCTTCTCTTGTGAATTCTTCCTCCAATCCGAGCTTGAGCTCGTCTCTAATGAATTCGCCGTCGACAGGACCTCTAACCCTACACTTCCTTACTGATTTCCTGACCAAGGACAAGGAAACGCAGTCTCACAATTCGAAACTACACGCCACCAACGCAACTCCCATTGCCTTCTCAAACATTGCTAACAAAAATGTGCTGCACCGTCCGGATTGTGAGATAACAGTATTGCACCTGAATTTTTTTTAAGTAGGCGTAAGTTTCCAAACGTTCAAAATCAAAGCGTTGCACAGTGTTGTAGCGTTCTGCCGGTAGGTTTGGCCTGTGAGAGGGTTTAACAGACTGAACACGTTGGATATGAGTATGCTGAGAAATTCCAATAAGGGGAGCGATGTTATACCAGCGTCACTTACCTGTGGGCGCTCTATACAGCTATAAGGAGCTTAGCTCGGAGAATGAAGTGACTGTCAAATAGGAACGGCTTAGGAATAGATCCCTGGGCATATACGAATGGAAGCAGGAAAGTACTGACTTGGGGCTCAAAGTGCTTAGCGGCACAAGTATGTTGGCGCAGTTTAAATGTATATCTACCTTCAGCACGGCCAGCATGTCATATAATAGTGTATAACTCGCCGTACCTTCCATAAGTTCGCGATAGATTGTAACCAATCGGTCTATTCATAATCTATTGCTGCAACTGAAAATTGTTAGCTCCGTCATAATATTAATTCTAAGTAAGAAAAGTTGGTTCTGATGTAACGTAACGTATAATTACGGCCACTACACAAAACTGACAGAAATTATCAGTCGCTTTTTGTGTCAGTCTTTAGATTCAGTTCATCAGCTTTCGGTAAAAATGCAGTTGTGGTGTAT
Source organism: Schistocerca cancellata (assembly GCF_023864275.1). Lineage (NCBI taxonomy): Eukaryota > Metazoa > Arthropoda > Insecta > Orthoptera > Acrididae > Schistocerca > Schistocerca cancellata. The sequence goes on along the minus strand of NC_064629.1, from coordinate 583,505,702 downwards.
CTGTAACTTGCGTTGCGTACTGCAATTATGGCTCTGAGCACTATGGGACTTAACTTCTAAGGTCATCAGTCCCCTAGAACTTAGAACTACTTAAACCTAACTAACCTAAGGACATCACACACATCCATGCCCGAGGCAGGATTCGAACCTGCGACCGTAGCGGCCGCGCGGTGTACTGCAATTAGTAACTGCGCGATGCTTGATGAGAAGCGATCACGATGGATCGTCGTATTTTTGTGTTGACATCCATTAGCTTCGCCAGCTCACAATAAAACTGTCACATTCCGACATAAGCTCAGCCTCTGGGTTCATTACAGGTCAACATGCCATCACAAATAGTATTCCTCTCGCTCTCCATATCGAATATGAATGCAGTCAGCCACTTCCCATCACACATGACGCAGTTATCAGTTACACACAGGTATATCGTAACTACACCTAAGCCAGATTTCTACATGTGGTTTAGGTTTTTGTATTAGTTTTCTTTTTTACAAACTATTCCAAGCTTCATTAACATGTACTGGAAGTCAGGACCACCTCTTATTCTCCGTGACCTAATATGTTTCTTGGCGGATGGCTTCGATCAAATAATCCTACAACGCTTGCTATGAAAACAGTGCTCATTTTAATTTCTATACGTTTTTAGAAAAGTCGTTTGAAGTAACTGATGTATTTCAGTGGAAGCAGTAGGTCAAAATACCTCGCTTCTGACAACTATTTTCACTTAAAATACAATGTATTAATTCCTATGAAGTAATTAAGACATCGATAAACACATATCAACAATTTTCATAATACCTTGAATAGACAAAATCCAATTACAGTATTGTAATTCTCTTATCAAACGGAATATTTTGATGTAGATCATGGTACACGATCCAATCACATTAATGTCACCACCTCCTATGTTCAACGCAAACGTGCAACAACCACAACAGCCGGCAGGTGGTGCCGCGCGGGGTAGCCGCGTGATCTGAGGCGCCTTGTCACGGCCCACGCGGCTCCCTCTATCGGAGGTTCGAGTCCTCACTCGGGCATGGGTATGTGTGTTGTCCTTAGCGTAAGTTATTTTAAGTTAGATTAAGTAGTGTGTAGCTTAGGGACCGATGACCTCAGCAGTTTGATCCCGTAAACCTTACCACTACCACGGCAGGTGGTAGCAAATGGTTCAAATGGCTCTGAGCACTATGGGACTTAACATCTGAGGTCCTGAGGTCATCAGTCCCCTAGAACTTAGAACTACTTAAACCTAACTAACCTAAGGACATCACACATATCCATGCCCGAGGCAGGATTCGAACCTGCGACCGCAGCGGTCGCGCGGGTCCAGACTGAAGCGGCTAGAACCGCTCGGCCACTTCGGCCGGCCAGGTGGTAGCAGTACACGCGGAGGGTACATAAAGCGTGGGGGGGGGGGGGGCAGGAAACAGTGCATTCGTCAACTTTTATAGCACTGTCATCCTCAGTTGCGTATGACGTTACGGTATATTGGTAATTTTCACTTTGGGACCGTCTAATATGTCAACATACCGTAAACGCTCAGTCGTTGTCGTACTGCGGAAACAGAGCGATTTATCTGACTTACAAAAGGAATGATCTGTAGCTTTTCGGCCAAGGGTGGAAGCGTTTCCTAATCGGTTAGGTCTGCAAAGTGTTCGTGTGCCGCCGTGGTTAAAGTATACCGTGCATGGTAAAATGGGCTATCCAAACCAGCGCCAGGACAACTGCGGTGCACCACGGGCAATAGACGTCAGTGATTAACGACGACTGCGGGGACGTGTACAGACGAATACACGTGTACCTGCTGAGCAACTGACCGACCATTTGAACCAAGAGGTCTCCAACAGTGTCTCCTCAACGACCGTTCAGCCAACATTGCTACGTCTGGGCCTCCGCAGCAGGCGCCTGGATTGGGCACCCATGCTGACTGCTGTTCATCGGCGACGAAGCCTTGAATTTGCACTCCAGGACTTCAACTGTACGTCCACTGAATGGCGAAAGGTCGCCTTTTCAGATTAATCACGTTCTGTGTTCCATCGAACTGAAATTAATCATCCTGCAACAATCGCCAGGAGTGTCCAGGCCGGAGGAGGGAGGGTTATGGTCTGGGGAATGTTTTCGTGGCATTCCTTGGGTGATCTCATCACTCTGGAAGTCACAGTGGATCAACACAAGTATGCATCTATCCTTGGGGAGCTTGTCCACCACTACATGCAGTTTATTTTTCCCCAGCATGATAGCGTCTACCAGTAGGACAGTGCAACGTGTCACACAGCTCGCAGTATACGTGCGTAGTTCGAAGACCACCAGGATGAGTTTATCGTACTCACCTGACAACCAAATTCCTCGGATTTAAACAGAATCGGAAATATGTGGGACCACCTAGATCGGGCTGTTCTCTCGGTCACATTGATGTGACTGGACTGTGTAATATTCTGTTGTATTCTTATTTTCGCATTTTTCTAGAAATTTTGTTTTTGGATTTGCTTTCCATTCCTGTCAGCTCGTTTCGATCAAAACATTTTAAACAAATTTTCCATACAACGAGAACCGGCAGTTTGTGAGGCATTCCCAGCGTCATTTTGATGCATAAAACTGTATGTATTATTAGCTATCAACATAGCTTAAATTTACGCAATACTTAATTTGAATCATTACATGCGCTGTAATTCTAACGTAAGGGTTGTCTGACGCCATGGAAATGACGCCACCAGCATTAAGAACAAAAGCAGCAGCCCCAGGTGAAGAGGGATCGTTTAGTCAGCAAAACTTGCGCGAGAGGATGTCGTGTTCAGGCAACATGCGTACGTATAATTACAAGCTGGTGCCGCATGGTTTTTGCCAAACTCTTAGCTTTCGCCTAGGATGAAGTTGGCAACACTGACGCACTGAGAGAGCAAGATACATCAGTCGTTCAGTGCATCGATCTGTTGTTGTTTACACGTGGATCAGAGATAAACGCTTGTTTTGCATTTATGAAATATGAGAGTAGTTCAAATATTCATATGAAGCCGTAGACATGCACTCTGAACAGTACAAGAGAGAAAGTTAAGAATTATCACCGGAGTTGTGGATCAGAGATTCTATATTAGTAATCGGGGCTCGAATCAAAATAAACAATTGGGTGAAATTTTAGATTCCAGGGAAATGGAAATTGTGATCAAATACACTGAACAACATATGAAAATACACCACAGCACAGAAAATTAGGTGCTTCATTACCTTTATCCCACATCCATTACGTAAAAGGAAACCAGTGCAAAATCATTGTTTATATGTCTAGCTGTAATTCTAAGATAACGAAATAGTACAGACGGAATAAAGAATCAATGGGACTTTAAATTGTACTTTAGTATTACATTATAGCCACAATTTCTTGTAGTTTAATTTACTAGATGTGAAAAGAACTATTTTAGCGATGCTGCAGTCTATTCAATAAGAAATAATTTTTTTATTTGTAAATTGTATCACATCAAGTTAACGTGCGTTTTAGTTCAAAATGGCTCTGAGAACTATGGGACTTAACGTCTGAGGTCATCAGTCCCCTACAACTTAAAACTACTTAAACCTAACTAACCTAAGGACATCACACACATCCATGCCCAAGGCAGGATTCGAACCTGCGATCGTAGCGGTCGCGCGGTTCCTGACTGACGCGCCTAGAACCGCACGGCCACACTGGCCGGCTGCGTTTTAGTGTTCTGCTTGTAAGATGTCATTTACGCAAATCGGTCAACATGCGTGAAATAGTAAATTTTATACAGTGTTAGAAAACGTCACTGGGGGCAGTGTGGCTGGAAGGGAGGCAGAAAAAGCGACAGCCAATAGATTGCTGAGGAAGCGAGGAACACACAGGATGATGGGAATGTTGGACGAGACGTTCTGGAAGACAGTGAAGTGAACGGGTCGTGTTAAGAGATGGCTGTGCGCTGATAAGATCGCCGTTGAGCGCCCATAAACTTCAAACACACACACACTCACGAGATGGTTGAGTGAAGATGTTGTATGATGACAGTATAAACAAGTTGTTATTCTTAGCTTCTGGATATACAGCCTCATATTGAAAATAATTTTTCGAGAGGAGTCAGTGTCAGACTTAGATGTTAACGTGAAGCATTTTACGTCGTGAAGTTTTCGTCAAGTGTCGGAATAAAAGAAGTAATAGGTGTAGGAAATGAACTTTGTTCCTCAGATTAGTAAAGCACTGTGTGCATTGGGTGCCAACTTCTGTAGTTATTTAACAGCTTCAGCCGCAATAAGACTTGCCTTTTTCTTCAACAAACATTTTGATTTTACACTGTAAACTACAGTGTCATCTAATTTAGTCAATCGAATAAACTCCACTTATTTACATTACATTTATTCTGCGGTTAATAAATCCTCCAAATAAATTTGGTAAACGTTAACTTAAAGAATGAACTGCTTTGCTCTGGTTCGTGATCGCCCCCTAAGTAGTAATTTTTCTAAGAAAATACTTTATTTCAAATCCGATCTTAAGACCAAGCACCACTCTCAGGTTGTCAAATGAATTTATAATTTGGGTGTTTAAAAGGTCGCAGCATCCGAATAGCAATTTCCTGACTGAGTGCTACTGCATAATTACAAGTTAGCGACGCCAATTAGGGAAGCGCGTACACTTTATTATATGTAAATTTATGCCCAATCAAAACACTGTCGCGAAGTATAGTACCGGTATTCGCTTGAACGTATTTAAAGAAGCCATTGGGGAACGTAATTTGAAGTAGCCGTCTCTGATTCAAATTTTCTCTTCAAAAATTTCATGTCCTATGCTATACCACTGTGGCATGTCACTCAGTAACTCTGTTTCAGGTCTCGCTGAAACAACGAGGTGCCCCACATGTCACGTACATATCTGTACTAGTTTTGTGTGAAATTCGTATATAAATTTGCAGTTTACGTTAGCCAACACCCGAATAGCATTTCGATTTCTTTGGATTTCTATTAATGTTTTAATCACAAATTTTTAGTTGGCTTGTTTTTGCTAGTTTTTGTCCTTCATTCTGTAGGACACATACTTGTATCCAAGCATTAGATGAGAAACTTCTAGATAACAAAGTGGTAGCTCAGAAAAGCCGTAACAATTAACGCAATAATGAATGGTGGATGAAGTTGGGAGTCGATAAGTAATGGATTTTTATGTAAACGCAGTTCTTTTATTAAATTATTTACTCTTTCATATAGAGTCCGATCCCATTTTCTGTTGTTGCGCTTTTCATTCTTAAGACTGATGCAGCTCTCCACGCTCGTCTATACTGTCCAAGCCTCTTCTTAACTACATCACTACTGAAAGCTTCATCCATTTGAAATGTTTAATGTAGTCAAACCTAGGTCTCCCTTTACAACTGTCTCCTTTCCCCCCCTCCCCCCCGACCCATTTCCACGCCCCCACGCCCCCACCCCCACCACCCCCCACCACCCCCACCACCCCACACACATCCTTCTCTCCTTTACCAAATTTACGACTCCTTGATGACTCAGGGTGTGTCATATCAACAGATCCCTTGTTTTAGTTAAGTTGCTGCTGTGCTAAGTTGCATCATAAATTTCTTTTCTCCCCAATTTGATTATACCTCTTAGTTAGTTACCCGATCCACTCATCCAATCTTCAGCATTCTTCTGTAGCACCGCATTTTAGAAACTTCCATCCTCTTCTTCACTGAGCTGTTGATCGTCCTCGTTCATTTTATTCCATTTACTCCACAGGACTACAATACACAAAGTGCCAGAGCCTCCAGTGTAACATTCCTCCATAAGTTTCTTTTGCCAGCTACCTGTCTCCATCTTTGGATATCCATTCACCTAAAATCATCTCACTTTGCCATACCTTGTTGTTATTCGGCTGCACACAGTTCTATGTATGGCCTCTGGTAATCACAGGATTGTAATTTTTTTGAGGTTGATTGTTATCCCAGTGCTGAACCCCAACACTGAGGATCAGGTAATTTCTCATTGTGACTCTTTTCGCTTAGCCTCTGAAGAACCAATATCAGACACTGAGTTTTAGAAGTTGCTAGCTTTGGTAAATCCCAGAATTATTAGCTCTCTGGAAGCCTTCCTATCTGGCGGGCTATATCCTGCGTGCCACCCATGGAGCCATGGAGGCAACTCCTTCCCCCCTCCCCCTCTCTTACGAGCCCTCCCATTAGCCGTTCCTATTTTGGGAGCCAGACCCCAGGAATACTCACTGACAACAACTGTCAGATTCCCATAATCTGTTTTGGGGTAGAAGTATGTGACGTGACAAGCTACCCCGAGCGGCGGTGAGACAGAAGCGTCCGGCCATGAGCAAGCATTGTGCTCTCGGGAGTAGAGAGAGCGTGGCACGACCCCTGAAAGCCGTCAGTGCACAGCTGATGCGTCCTGCTCCGGCCAGGTACAAGCGAGATGCAGCCATGTGGTAACGTCAAATTTTTGCGGAACCGTCAAACATCGGGCCACTCCCACGTCAAAATGCCCCATAAATCTGGAAACTGCATTATTCGACTAGCCTGCGAAGGTCTGTTTAAACTCTATCAGATGGTGATAGCCCCTTGTATGCTCTACCAGGCCTGGTATCAACGCTAAACACGAATGCCCTTCTACCTATCACAATTGCAACTCTAACCATTTACATACCCTCCAACTGTGTGTATGTTTATGAAATTACGTTGTTATTCGACCATGTCTTTTGAATGGTTGACTTCTTTGTCAGGCCGCACAAACAGTATGCAAACAGCGTAAGGACAAGTGAGGGAGAGCTGCCGAAATAGTTGGACGTGTTGTATTTTGCACTAAAATTTTGCAACGGGACTTTGCCTAAACAACGTGGGTAGCTGTGCCATGCCAATTCCGACTGTCATTGACGAACAACGATGCCGTAAGTAATGAACGTCACTACGTCACAAGAAAACTGACGGAAAGAAATCACAACACCAAAAAATAATGTAGAGTAATGAAATTTCGGGAATACATTTGTCTAGGTAACATATTTAAGTGTATAACATTCATCGGTCAATACAGGGATGGTTAATACTGGTTGTGGATGGCGCTGGAGTCGTCGTCCGATGATGACCCATATGTGCTCTATTGGAGACAGATCTGGCGATCGGGCAGGCCAAGGCAACATGTCGACACTCTTTAGAGCATGTTGGATTTAACAGCAGTATGTGGGCGATCGGCGTCCTGTTGGAAGACACCCCCTGCAATGCTGTTAGTGAATGGCAGCACAGCAGGTCGAATCACCAAGCTGACGTCTGCAGTAATGGTGCGCGGGATAACAATAGTACTACTGCTGTCATACGAAACCACACCACAGACTATAGCTCCAGGAGTATGTCCAGTGTGTCTAGCACGCAGACAGGTTGGATGCGCGTCCTCAACCGGGCTTCTCCTAATCAACACACGGCCATCACTGGCACCGAGGCAGAACCAGCTTTCATCAGAAAACGCAACAGACTTCCACCCTGCCCTCCAATGAGCTCTCGCTTGATACCACTGAAGTCGCAAATGGCGGTGATTTGGAGTCAGTGGAATGCGCGCTACAGGGCGTCTGGCTCGGAGCTGTCCCTGGAATAATCGGTTTGTAACAGTTCGTTGTGTCATTGTGGTACCAACTACTGCTCAAACTGCTGCTGCAGATACAGTACGATGCGCCTGAGCCATACGCCGAACACAGTGGTCTTCCCTCTCGGTTATCCTACGTGGCCGTACCGACCCCGGTCATTTTCCAACCGTACATTCTCGTGACTACCGCTGTCAGCAATCAAGTACAGTGGCTGCATTCCTGCCAAGTCATTCTGCAATATCGCAGACGGAACATCCAGCTTTTCGTATTTTTATTACACGACCTCGTTCAAACTCAGTGAGGTGTTGATAATGGTGTTTTTGTCGCGTTAAAGATATTCTTGACTAACACCAACTCATCACGGCCAATTTCAAAGGTAACTAACGCTCACGACCGTTACAGCGTGTATTTAAAGCAAACCTGATGTGCATCCTCATAGTGGCGCTACTTGCGCCTCTCTTATGCGATGGGCGCGAAATTGGAATAGACATCGTCTTTCGTATGTAGAATCACGCCTACCAACTTTCGTTTTTGTCGCACAATTCCTTCTTGGTGTAGCGATTTTTTTCCATCGGTGTATCTTACCGACGGTGCGGAAGTGACACCAGTGGTTACGAGTGCGAAGCGTGCTTATAAGGTACGCGAAGCTCGCCTACGTCATCCGGTTCCAGCGAAGCATCACCTGGTCACTACTTTGCAGAGATGACGTAGCCACTCCGTACCATGCAGCTGTTTGACCTCCCCCCTTCCCAGGCCTGACCGCCTCTGCGCAACGTTCAGGTATACTGCAGCAGCAATATCTAATTGGCACACCAATTAGAGCTTGCATAAGTCAACGTAGTGCATGTCCACTGCATCCATGTCTCTGTGCAGTAGTGTGGGTCGGAGGAGGCAGTGGAAATTTGATACTGTCGAGGACTTTTTCGGAGACATATATCAATTTATCCGCGACGAGGTAATTAAAAATCCAAAGAAAAATGTGTATCTGTTCAGTGCATTAAAACAGAAACTTTCTCATGTGTTCACTAAATGCTGTTCCGTGTCAAACACGAATGTGGAAGAAACATTACAACCTACTATCGAAATTAAGAGAGGCTTTACACAGGATTCCAGTACGCCGTATTAATCCCCTCTGTATTGGCTGCAGAACTCTGTCTTTCAACATGACTTGTGGACTATGCAACTTCCTTACGCCACATTACTCGTAGGGTTCTGTATGTCCACATGGTACCACTCTACTGGTTGACGTCGAAGCCAACGGTCTTGCTGTATCAACAACCTCTGCACCATCCACGTGCTGCTTCCCGTGGAGTGCATCCTTCATTGGGCCAGACGGGTAGAAGTCGGAAGGTACGAGATCCGGGCTGTAGGGTGGCTGAGGAAGAACAGTCCTATAAAGTTTTGTGGGCTCTTCTCGGATGCGCAGACTAGTGTGCGGCTTTGCGTTGTCATGGAAAAGGAGAAATTCGTTTGCATTTTTGTGGTGACGAACACGCTGAAGTCGTTTCTTTAACTTCCTGGGAATAGCACAGTACACTTCAGAGTTTATCGTTGCAGCATGGGGGAGGACATCGAATAGAAAAACCCCTTCGAGTGCCAGAAGACCGTCGCCATTACTTTACCTACAGAGGGCGCAGCTTTCAACTTTATTCTTCGGAAGAGAGGTAGAGTGGCGCCACTCCATGGATTGCCGTTTTGTTTCTGGTTCTAACTTATGAACCCATGATTCATCGCCTGTGACTATGTTCGACAAAAAATTTCAATGATCAGCCTCGTAACGCTCAAGCAATTCCGCACCGGTAGTCCTTCTGTTAGGCGGTGAGGAACACACTATTGAGTACCCCAACTGGTAGACGAATATGTCAGCATTACCAACAGAGATGTCCAGTTGAGCAGCGAGATGTCTGCCTGTGATCTGTCGATCAATGAGAGCGTCCGCAAGTTCCAACATTGCTGAAGTAACATCTGTGTGTGGCTAGCGGACACGCGAGGGATTGGACAGATTTGTGAGACCTTGTTGCGATGACTATAGACGCCTTGCCTAAAGACTCACAGCGCTTTTGTTAACCGCTATGTCTCCGCAGACATTCTGCAAGCATATCAGTGATACTCTGGTTTTACCACCAAAACAAACTCAATGGCAGCTCTCTGCTTGGAATGCACCTCCATCATAGACGCCATTTTGAGGACAACATGTAGCGCGGCTACCTATCGGAACTTCATGAAACTATAGGAGCCGAAGCGGGAATATTCCACGATGTTCCACAAAAAATTCCGCAATTTCCACGCTAAATTCGCCGAAAAGAAAAGTGTTGCATTACTTACTGAACGCCCCTCGTAGTTGCTGTTACGAGTTGTCATGCTTGCATGCAGAAACTACGCAGCCTCGTCACAGTGAAAAGTAGGGTTTGGCAACATCTATAGCAAAAATATGTGACAACACACAATAACATCAGTTTGGAATTATTTATTAATAGAAATTTTAGATTAATTAAGTTTAGTATCAAGGAGTTGCGCGGCACTAGTTCAGTGTTCACTTGCACTGATCCGTTTTGGCTGGCCTAGTCCTATATACATATCTACAGTTACTTGTAGAATGTCCGATTGGTTCTTCTTAGCGGTGCCTATAGACACGGTCCTGATGCATTCTGGATGCACTGGTCATACTGTGCCATACTAACTGGTGGAGTCCTGTGTCCTATTATATCCGGATTTGGTGGAGGGATGTCCACTTGGGAACTATTTCAGTGTAGTATGGGGAATTCATAAGGTAGTCCTTGTCTCGTGCGCCCTCTGTTGAAAGCTAGCCTTAACTCAGTTGTACCTGAGTACTAGGCAGTTCTGCGTTCGTCTGTGTATGGCTGTGTTCCATATCTTTCGGAGGACGGCACTTTCGATATGGATCATGTACACTGATAAGCCAAAAAATTATGACCACTGCCCACCGCGACGCTGGATGCTTCCTGTTGGCATTGCGAGCACGTGATGAGGTAACAAAAGTATGTAAGTGGGACAGAAACTGAAGGGGGATCTAGCGAAGATGTAGGCTGAAAATGGGGAAATCCATTGAAATAAGCGACTTTGACAAAGGGCAGATTGTTATTGTGCAGAGCCTGTGAACGAGTATTTCGAAAAAGGCGAAGCTGGCCGAATGTTCACGTGCTACTGTCGTGAGCATCTACGGAGAGAGTTAGGACAGTGAAATTACCACTAGGCGCTAAATGGTTGGACATCCACGTCTCTTCACTGAACGTGGGGTTCGATGACTTGTCTGCTGGGTAAAATAGGATAGATAGTGATGTGTGACATCTCTGCTGAAAGAGCACAATGCTGGTAAACCGCTCATCGTACACTGTTTAACATCGAGCTCGGCAGCAGACCACCCCTACCTGTTCACGTGTTGACCCAACAACTTTGTTAATTACGATTGCAGTGGGCACTGGACAATCGGGATTCGACAGTCGATCAATAGAAACATGTCAACTCTTTGGCTGGGTAACATGTTTGGTGCACTAAGTCGCTGGCCGTCTCCACAAACGCCGCCATCGAGGTGAACGACGGCTCGAAACGTGCAGCGCTCCACGGACGCAGGCTGGTGGGAGCAGTATTGTGCTAGAGGAGACATTCTCCTGCGCTTGCATGGGGCCTGTGATAGTAATTTCAGACACGCTGACAGCTAAGAACCATCTGCATCCCTTCATGCTTGATGTCTTCACCGACGGCGATGTCATATTTAGCAATATAATTGTCCGTGTCTCGGAGCCACAACCGTGCTACCGTCGTTTGAGAAACATTATAGTGAACTCACGTTGAAGTCTCGACGACCAAATTCGCCTGATGTAAATCCTTTGAAACCTATCTGGATCGCTATCGAGCACCATCACTGCGTACGTAAATCAGTGGCCCGTTATTTATGCAAATTACATGACCTATGTGTAGACATGTAATGCCACATACTTCTACTAACCTGCCAACAAATTTTCAGAGTCCCGATACGCAGGATTAGTGATGTATTTCGTTCCAAAGACGGACGACGAGCTATTAAGCAGGTTGTCTTAATGTTTTGGCTCATCAGTGTATCTGACCAAACAGAAAATGAGAAACGCAGAAACCTGACACTTAATAAGCCAGACATAAAAAGCAAAAAACGCTAACGTTTGTAAAATCAGTCTCGAGGTAAGTAAATAATAAGTCAAAGTAACTGCCAACATAGACGCTAAATTATTATCAAAACATAACTGTTGCCAATTAATCAAAGAATTGACAGATATCAGTTGCAAATAATGTTTTAATTGTGGTAACTGCAAACAGAGTGCATGCGAGTTGGAGAAAAATCATCTGAAATACCGAATATGATGTGTGAGTCACCTAAAGTGAGGTCAAATAAAACAATGCATCAAAGAATGGGATGAAGATTTCGCGGAATCCATCGTTGAGTACAAGCAGTGGAGAGAATTTATGGAAAAGATCTAATTGAGCTTTAAGACTAGCCCAGGAGACAAAACGCAGTACTTCATGTTCTGTAAATAACGGTGATTGTGTGAAATATGATACTTTAGAAACAGGAATTATATTTCGACTTTAGGGCTCTTAATGTCAAAGGTTATCTTGTAGTTACACGGTTCTACATATATTAAGAACTGAGACACACAACTAAATTCGGTGGAGCTGAAAATCATGTCTGCTCGAATTCTGGGGAAGTAAGACAGAAAAATGCATTTTACGTCATGACATGTGCTATCATTGTGCACATGAAAGCAAGGACTGCTGCGCCTATCGGATGCTAGCAGAATTGAGACAGCGACAATGATAAGTGCTACATAGCAACAGGTAAAAATTGTGGAACACGCTGTTCTACACGCAAAACAATCCCTGTAGCAGTTAACATACGGAGACAATCCAAGTACAGATTCCTTTGTACGAAATATCATTATTAGTGCCGTGCGTGGCTAAAAGAATTGGATATTGCCACTGACTGCGATAACAGGGTTTTCTCAGGCAATGGAAGCTGTGCCGTAAGGCAGATTTAGCATTTGCGTCTGCAGTATCGCTCATATGTTACGGCTGCCCTTACTTTCTTTAAGTATCGTACAGGGTGGTCCGGTAGATGCGCTGACAAATGACTGCCGGCCAGGGTGGCCGAACGGCTCTAGGCGCTGCAGTCTGGAACCGCGTGACCGCTACGATCGCAGATTCGAATCCTACCACGGGCATTGGTGTGTGTGTGTCCCTAGGTTAGTTAGGTTTAAGTAGTTGTAAGTTCTAAGGGACTGATGACCTCTGAAGTTAAGTCCCATAGTGCTCATAGCCATTTGAACCCTTTTTTTTTTAGAAATAACTGTTAAGAGAAAAGTACGATACTCTGCGTCCTTTCCGATTTAATTAGCATTGAAGTTAGCCAATCAAGTCACTGTGCACACAAATCCGTTGCAAATGTGAACTTCGTTTGGTTGGCTGAAACCGAACAAAAAAACAAAGGAAACCACTGGACGGTATCGCGTTTGATCCTTGCTACAATCCAATGACCAATTTTTGTATCGTTCTCTTGTTTAGTCTGAGCGAACCAAACAAATAACACGTTTGGTAACACCATCTCTCGCAGGCTGCTTGAATTTGCGCGTCCAATGACCTGATTGGCTACTATCTATGTTAAGTAAATTGAAAATGGCGCAACGTATCGAATTTTTATTCTTAAAAATTTTTTACTCAGCGCTAGCTACCCTGCAACGCCCTTACAAGCTTTTCAGACAGTTTCTGACCACCCTGTATATCTCATGTGAGTATTGAATACATGTACTAGCATAACAGGAAGACTTATGACTAACTTTGTAGGTGATGTGGTGTATACATGGTACGAACATGAGTGCACAAAGCTGCTCCCACCACCAGCAGTACCGACTTTAATCCGGATGGGCATCGAGTCGAACTGTGATGCGACGGCGCTTAAATAGCGGCCGGCCGCTCGGCGGCGATCGGAATCACGTGATCCTTCCTGAACCGACCTTGGAAGAGGTGACTCACCATTTTACTTCAGCCATGTCTTCAATACCGGTGGTTGCTCCGGCTGCGACCATAGCCGACGCTGATGTCGAAAGCGACACATCAGTCCACTCTCCGGTTGTTCCTACGGCGGCCTTCTGCCTGACCGTCGTCACTCTCTCGCGAACAAGGAAGAACGATTGCGTAAACAACGCTCCCACAAACAACGCAAAAGGAGGCGCCGTACGAAGTCGGAAAAGTATTCTTCTCCCTGGCCAGATGATACACTACCTATTGAGCAGATCAACGCTTCATCGTCTGAGATCATGGACGACGGCGTCGTCAGTGATCTATCTCCTGAAAGAAATGATATGGGCTTCGGAACTAGACATTGCACTGTTACAGGAGCAGCGCTACCACGAATAGCAGGATGCGGCTTCCATGCCTCTCATGGCGATCACCTTGGCCGTGGTGTGGCAGTGTATATACGAGGAGGCATACTGATTGACAACATCATGTATCTCCCATTTGCCAGGGCCATGACGTTTACGATTCACTCCACGCGCGTCATTAATGCCTAAGCGCCTTCTGGTCGTTGTGAAAGCGCACAACTTTATACGGAGGAGATTGTCCCACTGTTCATAGGCTGACATGAAAATCTTCTCTTTGGAGAGGACTTTAACTGTGTATTCGGCGGAAAGCAATTTCCGATTTTACGCCGTGCCAGGAGCTCCGTCTCCCTGTTTGCGATCCATTCCTACGGGATACCTGGGAGGTACTGAGCGCAGACGACTCAGAATTCACGTTTCACACGAGCCATTCAGCAAGTCGGTTAGACGGTATTTATGTCTCCCGTGCGCTGGTGCTAGATGGAGAGCGCTGGCCTTGGTGTTCTCTGACAACTGCTCCTTCCCTGCGAGGAGGTTTGGAGGAGTCGGGCACCGTGGAAACTCATCACTCAGCATCTTCAGAATCCTTATTGTCGCCAACGTATCACTGAGACGTGGACAATGTGCGAACGGTGTCTCCGATCACCACCCATCAGTGGTGGAATGGTGGCTGGAACGTGCCAAACCTATGCTCCGTCGCACATTCGTCACTTACGGTGGGGAGATGGCTGCTTGGCACAGGCAGAATACAGACTTCTACTTCAGTGACCTCCGAGACCTTGATGGCCTGTCACCTTCCCCTGAAGAGTAAACTGAATGCAGCATGATTAAGGAGAAGTTTTTAGCTATAATTTGCCGGAAAGTACAGGTGGCTGTGGTGTGTGCTGCAGACATGACGTGGTGGGTGGGAGAAATCTTCCATGCATCATATTATGCACTATCTCAGACACTGCAGACAAAACTTAGTCACCGAACTCGTAGATCACCGTGCACAGCGGGTCAGCTGCCAAGTGGACATTGTCGACAGCTTTGCAGAACATTATCGCCGAGACTACCGTGCCAATGAGGCCGTCCTGGACTTCAATCCTATAGCCGTGGACGCTCCACGAGTTCTCTCGCTTGGGGAGGGGGTTACGTTAATGGAACCTTTCACCTCCGTGGAGGTCACTACCGCTGTCTTCAAGGGCGCGCTATACATGTCATCAGGCATCGACGGACTCCCTACTGAATGTTATCGTACGTTTTGTGGTCTCATGTCTATACGATTGACGGAAATGTAAAATGAACTGATCACGTCTGCAGCAGCCATTCCGCAAGCATTCATCGAGGGCATCATTATTCCCGTTCATAAAGCGACACCTGGAATTACTGCAGGCCCTACCGCCCTATCACCTTATTAAATACTGATGATAAGATTTTTGCGCGGTTATCGGCGGCGTGCTGCGGATCCCTCCTACCACGTGTCCTCTCCACCGAGCAAACTACGCCAGGTGACATAGTTAACGTCCAGACAGCCGCTGGAGACTGTTGTGGTATGGTTGCACTGGAATAGGCGTGCAGACCGTGAGATGATCGTAGCCGTAGATTCTGACAGCGCTTTCGACGTTATGCGTCGTGTATTTTTATAGTTCTGTTCAAATGGTTCAAATGGCTCTAAGCACTACGGGACTCAACATCTGAGGTCATCAGTCCCCTAGACTTATAACTACTTAAACCTAACTAACCTAAGGACATCACACACATCCATGCCCGAGGCAGGATTCGAACCTGCGACCGTCGCAGCTGCGCGGTTCCGGACTGAAGCGCTTACAACCGCTCGGCCACAGCGAGCGGCTTTATATCCTGTCTTAGAATGGAATGGCTTCCCTGACTGGTTCATCAGCGTCCTTCGGCGGCTCTAACAGCGCGTGTTCGTTGATCGAGGCCAATGGGAGTGTGGCGGGTACGTTACCAACTGAACAGTCGGTCCGCCAAGGCTGCCCCCTATCCATGTGCCTTTACGCAGTGGCAATGGAGCCGCTTGTAGGCCTGCTAACGACATTCGCAGGTGACCTCCTGCAGTTGGTTCGTTCTCGGGAGGAGACGCTCGACACCATTATGGCTCATGGAAGAGCAGCTGGAAATGTTATGAATGTGCGCGTGCTACCCCCGGAAGATCTTGCGCCCCCGCCCTGTGCCCAGTGTCTTCTCCATCTTGGGATCACCTTTCCGTAGTCAACGCGCCGTCCGTCCCGTTCAGCTTCGGTAAAGTTTTGAGAATAACCCGTATGATGATCAGTCAAACTCTCTACGCCGCCTTGATTCTTTGCAGCGTGTTGCCTACCTGAATGCCTATGTGGCATCCAGAATGGTTCGTATTACTCAGGTTCTACCGATGCCGATTACGACAGGACGTAGTATTAAATGGGCATTCGAATATTTTCTGACGGCTGAGTCCATCCTCAAAGTACGCTGTGACATACTTCCTCACCCCCTGTGTACAGGGGCCTTGTCTCACCAACGTACACTATCACGCGGCGGCACTTTACATGGCCACGGTGTATAAATGACAGTGCAGTGTTGCGGCCTCCATTACTCACTATTCACTTGCGGTCCTTTTGCCAGTGTCCCTATCCCCGCCGGGCCCGGTTGCTAGTGTCATACCCACGTTTGCAAACATCGTGGCGTTCATTGTGCTTTTCAGTTATGCTCGCACCGAACTCCCAGGAACGCGCCGGCCGCCGGAAAAGGATTTCTATGTCCTTTGCCTGGTTAATGTCACCCGTAACGTCGTAGAATGCAAGTTCCCATTGTTTCACTGAACTGTGAAATGGCGACACGTTCATAAAAGTATTTTTCCGACTCATAATAGATCAACTTGGTATTATGCGACCTGTGGGAAGTTTCCAACTAACCGGCAAATCTATGCCATAGGAATGGCGGACTCTCCCCTCTCCGCCGTCTGTCGTGGTGACGACGATGATCATCATCGATTCAACTGTGTAGCCGTTGTGGATGTCTGGTTGTTGGGGCGAAAAATGGTCGCCTGTTTTGTACGAGTACCGCAGACGGGGAGTCCTTTCTTTTACCAGCGGACGAATATTTTCCTGCAACAAAGTCTCGGGCGGTTCTCTGGATAAAAAAAATAAAAAATGGTTCAAATGGCTCTGAACACTATGGGACTTAACATCTATGGTCATCAGTCCCCTAGAGCTTAGAACTATTTAAACCTAACTAACCTGAGGACATCACACAACACCCAGTCATCACGAGGCAGAGAAAATCGCTGACCCCGCCGGGAATCGAACCCGGGAACCCGGGCGCGGGAAGCGAGAACGCTGCCGCACGACCACGAGCTGCGGACTCTCTGGATGAAAGGTTGGACCTTAGCATATCTATATGGAGATGATCATCACTCGCCCCTTGGTTTTTGGCAGTACTTGCAGACTGCACATGCGGAAGCTGCGCGCTGTTCCCGTCATCCAGCGTTTTTACCACTCCCCCACTAAGTTGGCGTGTTCCGGTGTGGCAGGTACCCGACCAATTTGGAACGAAACACGACGCGCCTCCACATTGCACTCGGTGCTCCTGCCATCCTTTATCACCTTGCGGGGTCTCCAGGGCTGCAGATGGCTGGACTAGTTTCAATCTGCCTTTCAACTGTCTATATGTGCGAAATAAATGAATAAATCAAAAACTATGTAAAATATGGCTCTGAGCACTATGGGACTTAACATCTATGGTCATCAGTCCCCTAGTACTGAGAACTACTTAAACCTAACTAACCTAAGGACAGCACACAACACCCAGCCATCACGAGGCAGAGAAAATCCCTGACCCCGCCGGGAATCGAACCCGGGAACCCGGGCGTGGGAAGCGAGAACGCTACCGCACGACCACGAGATGCGGGCTATGTAAAATAAAAATGAGCAGTGTGAGGGTGCAGCACAGCGGTGGAAGGGGTGGGGCATCATAGCCAGGCCTCGGGTTTCGACCCCTGCCCACCTTGTTACCTCCAACCTGTAACTGACTGTGACCCTAATCCAAAAAAATAAAAAACAGTACAAAAACTTAGAATATTAAAAAACAATTAAAAAGACTGACGTTTTCTTTGTTTCAAAGCATTGAGAAATTGTAACTTTGTCACTTGAAATACCCCCCGGATAGAAAGAAAATTTTTTAAATTAAAAAAGAAGATTGCTCGCGATAAGCCGTAAATCCGGGTTCGAGTACCGGTCCGGCACAAATTTTCATTCTCGCCATTCCATTATGCGGCTGACAGTTGTCCATATTCGCAACTGCGAATATATTTCTTGCATTTCAAAACGACTGTAGTCGTCACAGTGCATGTCCGAAGGAACTTTGCATCGTAATTCGGAATAACACCGGCACTGGAATATCGTATCGTATATACCAGTGTAAACGGTGTTCATTTATCTTTCTTCAGTTTGTGTGGGTTTATACTAATTTCATTTTATTTTGTGGGACATATGTAGCGTTAAGCACTTTCGTTTGCTGAAAACAATTTTTCTGCTGTTGACTGTCACGCTGTATTTTTATTGTCCTCCCTTGTACATTAAATGGCCTGCAAAAACGACTCAGTGGGGCTCATCTTAATGAAAGAGTAATAAATTAATAAACATACTCAGCACCTATCAGACCACACTGATGAAAGGGCGTATTCCTATCAATACACTTTCTGAGGAAAAATATTCGGACACTTATTAACAACAAACAAACAGCTCCTCCCAAACAGGCCACGAAGGCCCCAAAGGTACCGACCGGCCTCTGTGTCATCCTCAGCCCACAGGCGTCACTGGATGCGGATATGGACGGGCATGTGGTCAGCACACCGCTCTCCCAGCCGTCTGTCAGTTTCCGAGACCAGAGCCGCTACTTATCAATCAAGTAGCTCCTCAGTTTGTCTCACAAGGGCTGAGTGCACCCCGCTTGCCAACAGCGCTCGGCAGACCGGATCGTCACCCATCCAAGTGCTAGCCCAGCCCGACAGCGCTTAACTTCTGTGATCTGACGGGAACTGGAGTTACCACTGCGGCAAGGCCGTTGGCACGGGCACTTATTAGTGGTCATTAATGTGAGGCGTTTCCTCCCTCTGGCTTTATAACCGCTTTAACTGTTAACTGTACTGGTGATACTTTCAGTGAGATTTATGAACGTCTGTGGAGGTACAGTGTCCCATTCTTCCTCAAGATCCGAAACTAGAGAAGGTAAAGATGTTGCACGATGTGGTCTGGAGCGAAGTTCGCACTCAAACTCAACCCAAAGGCGTCCCATTGGATTCTGGTCGGGACTCTGGGCTGGCCAGTCCATTTCAGATGCAGCTTTATGACAAGGTGCAATGTCATGCCGATACAAAGAATCATCGTGTGAGAATGGTTCCTCTACAGTACACCGTACAAAATGTTGTAAAATGTGCTCATATCCTTATATCCTTCCTAACCAGGAAAATCACCACAGTACCGTAACACTAACTATTCTCTACTTCACTGTTGGCACTACACATGGTGAATGTAGGGTATCAAATGCCAGTTCTGGTCAAAATCTAAGATATCAGTAGGAGCTATCTTTTCAAGAATCGAAACCTCTTTCCTTGGATTCCCCCGCCTACCTCTCTCCAAGCCCCCCCCCCCCCCCACACACACACACACATCCCTCACCACCCGTGGCCAGTGGCGTTACGTGTGTTGTTTGACGCCATCGTCCTGTCTGTTAGGCGCTGTGGGGCTCCAGGGCAGTGGATTAGCTATGGTTGCTACTTCACGATTCCACTTTACAATCAATCACCAAAAGTCGATTTGGACACCTTTAGAAGAGTTGAAATGTCACTGATGGATCTGTTACTCAGGTCACATTCAATTACTAGTCCATGTTCGAAGCCACTGAGCTCTCCCGACCCACCCATTCTGCTGTTACTGCATCTCTAGTGACAACACAATACTCTTCGCCTCATTTTATACTGGCGAGTCTACCTCTCGTGACATATAATGGTCAATTCTCCATTACATAGGGCTGTCCAGATACTTTCGATCAGATAGTGTATTGTCTACAGCTGGCAGGTGCCCATACTACATCATTCTTCACGGACTGCCTCCTCCAATTGTCACTGACCATTACCACTCATGAAACATGATATGGGCCCGTACATTGGATGACGGCCCCTGTAGCGTCTCTCATCTCCTTCCCCTTTCCCCGAATGGCCGTCACATATGTGTGTTACCAACAACATTGCATGTCCAAGTGATCTGCGCCACAACTGACAATATCCTCGATCAGCAGTCTGTCCTAAAGGCCAACCCCGAACTACGCCCTCTGCCATTCAAACATGCCGGCTCCATGCGAGAAGCCTAAGCACCCCATGAACGCCCAGTATAACCTTGAACCTTGAGAGTTCGTCGGCCTCATCTTCTGACGTCTTCCGTGAATCATACGAATGATTTATCATAGCAGGTGCATGTCCAGGTTAAAAGTTCTTTGGACTCACTTACGCCATAATGGTTTTTGTTCATGTATGCAACGTAAGACCCCCTCCTCCCCCCCCCCTCCCGCCGCCCCATGAACCATGCACCTTGCCGTCGGCGGGGTGGCATGCGTGCCTCAGCGGTACAGATAGCTGTACCATAGGTACAACCACAACGGAGAGGTATCTATTGAGAAGTCAGACAGACGTGTGGTTCCTGAAGAGGGACAGCAATCTTTTCAATAGTTGCATGCGCAACAGTTTGGATGATTGCCTGGTCTGGCCTTGTAACATCAACCAACAACGGTGCTGCGAACGGCTGAAGGCAAGGGGAAACTACAGCTGAAATTTTTCCCGAGCACGTGCAGCCCTGCTGTATGGTTCAATGATGATGGCATCACCGGCCAAGCGGCTCTAGGCGCTTCAGTCTGGAACCGCGCGATCACTACGGTCGCAGGTTCGAATCCTGCCTCGGGCATGGATGTGTGTGATGTTCTAAGGTTAGTTAGGTTTAAGTAGTTCTAAGTTCTAGGGGACTGATGACCTCAGATGTTAAGTCCCATAGTGCTCAGAGACATTTGAACCATTTGATGATGACAGCCTCTTGAGCGAAATATTCCGGAGGTAAAGTATTTGCCTCATTTGGATCTCCGGGCGGGGACTACTCAGGAGGATGTCTTCATCTGGAGAAACGAAACTGGCATTCTACTAATAGGACCGTGGAATCTAAATCCCTTAATCGGGCAGATAGATAGGTTGAAGTTACATGTACTAGGAATTAGTGAAGTTCGGTGGCAGGAGGAACATGACTTCTGGTCAGTTGAATACAGGTTTATAAATACAAAGTCAAACAGGGGCAATGCAGGAGTGGGTTTAATAATGAATACGAAAATAGGAATGCGGGCAAGCTACTATGAACAGCATAGGTGAACGCATTAACATACCTAAGATAGACGCGAAGCCCAAGCCTACCACAACAGTACAAGTTTACATGCCAACTAGCTCCGCAGATGATGAAGAGATTGACGAAATGTATGATGAGATAAAAGAAATGATTCAGGTAGTTAAAGGAGGTGAAAATTTAATTGCGATGGGGGATTGAAAATGGATAGTAGAAAAAGGAAGAGAAGAAGAAAATAGTAGGTGAATATGGACTGGGTGAAAGGAATGAAACAGGAAGCTGGCTAGTAGAATTTTGCACAGAGCATAATTTAGTCATCGCTAACAGTTGATTTAAGAATCATAAGAGGAGGCTGTATACAAGGAAGGGACATGGAGATACCGGAAGTATTCAGATTCATTAGGTAATGGTAGGACTGAGATTTAGAAAATAGATTTTAAATTGTAAGACATTAGCTGGGGCAGACGTCGACTACGACCACAATTTATTGGTTTTGAACTGTAATTTAAAACTGAAGAAGTTGCAAAATGGTAAGAAAACAAGGAGATGGGGCCCGGGTAAGTTGAAAGGACCAGAGCTTGTTGAGAGTTTTAGAGGGAGCGTTAAGTAACGGTTAAATATAACTGGGGAAAGGAATACAGTAGAAGACGAACGGGTAGCTTTAAGAGAAGAAATAGTGAAGGCAGCAGGGGATCAAATAGTTAAAAAGACAAGGCCTAATGGATATCCTTGGATAACAGTAGAGATATTGAATTTAACTGACGAAAGTAGAAAATTCAAAAATGCAATAAATGAAGCAGGCGAAATGGGAACAGAAACGTTTAAAGCATGAGATTGACATGAAGTGCAGAACTGCTTAGCAGGAATGGCTAGAGGACAAATGTAAGGAAACCAAAGAAAAATTTGGAGTAGGAATTAAAGTTCAGGAAGAAGAAATAAAAACTTCAAGGTTTGCCGATGACATTGTAATACTGTAGCAGACAGCAAAGAGCTGGGAAGAACAGTTGAACGGAATGGGCAGAGTGTTGAAAGGAGGATATAAGATGCAAATAAACAAAATCAAAACAAAGATAATGGAATGTAGTCAAAGTAAATCAGGTGATGCTAAAGAAATAAGACTAGGAAACGAGACACATAAAATAATAGATGAGGTTTGCTATTTGGGCATCAAAATAAGTGATGATGGCCGAAGTAGAGAGGATACAAAATGTAGACTGACAATGACAAGAAAATCAATTCTGAAGAAGAGAAATATGTTAACATCGAATATAGATTTGAGTTTCAGGAAGCCTTTTCTGAAGGTATTTGTCTGTAGTGTAGCATGCATGGAAGTGAAACACAGACGATAAACTGTTTATACAACAAGAGAATAGAAGCTTTCGAAATGTGGTGCTACAGAAGAATATTGAAGATTATATAGATCGATCACGTTACTAATGTGTAAGTACTGAACAGAATTATGGAGACAAGAAATTTGCGACACAATTTGACCAAAAGAAAGGATTGGTTGGTAGGATATATTCTGAGACACCAAGGGATCACCAATGCAGTATTGTAGGGAAGTGGACGGTTGGAGCAAAAATCGTAGAGGAAGACCTGAGATGAATATAGGAAGCAGATTCAGAAAAATGTAGGTTGCAGTAGTTGTTCGGAGACGAAGAGGCTTGAACAGGATAGAGCAGCACGGAGAGCTGCATCAAATCAGTCTTCGGACTGAACACCACAGTCACATGCAACGTAAGACGAGAATAATAGCGAGCACAATTGGAACAGTGTAGTTTATTGCAGTCAAGAACATGCGAAACAATACAATGCCCGCACTAGTTTAGATTGGACAGAAAAGGAGCCTCGCTTACCCAATAGATTGTTGATATATCATGACAATGTCATAGGCCAAAATTCCCCGCATGAGATAATAAAAAGGCGTGTTTCACGCGGTTACATATATTTCGTGCGTGAGCGTTATGGAGCTGAGCATCAGACTCTGCTGCTGAACGTTATAATAGAAACGTTCAGAATCACGTAGAAGTTTCTTCTAAATTTCACAGAGTGTACGTTCCGAAAAGAGCCAGGTAACGTATTAGTTTCTCCCACATACATTGCACGAAAAGACCACAACGAGAAAATCATAGAAATTAGAGCCCATACAGAACTTCCTTACCTCTTCCATTCTATCTCCACACACACACACACACACACACACACACACACACACACACAAGAGCGCGCGCACACACACAACAACAACAGAGAGTTGATAATCCTCTCACAGGGAGCGTTGTGTGGTGTGAGAAACCGAAATGTGTCTTGGACATTGTCATGCAGGAACATCACATGCCCCATAATTTATACAAATGCCTGAAATGTTGGAGCTGTGTCATGCATTGTTCAGTGCGCCCACAACAAACACCAGAGCGTATCGCCAATTTTTTGCTATGGAATCCTTCTCTATGGTGCTCGGAGTAGTGTGGATCCAAAGTAGCCAAGGAGGGGGGGGGGGGGGGGACAGTGTAATGACCCCCAAAAACACATTTTAGTAAAAGTGTTTAAAGCTTTACATATTTAAATTTCTGAGTTTCTCTGCTACCTCTCGGAGAATAAAGTAGCATTAGAACTAACAATCTCGAAAATGCAAGGAGTTCTAGAAAATTACAGGCTGTTTTTCAGTTTCTTCATTACGTGGGTGAGCTTGTGGCTCGATCGTCTATGGAAACATTCCAACCAGGTAAAGGTGACCTTTCTATTGGCTGTCTGTGCCTGCTATCGAGAACAAATCCGATACGGTTCCAGAGTGCACAACTAGGATAGGGAGGGAGCCACAGGAAGTTGAATAAGTTGATACAGAAATGGAAAGAAGTCCTGCCCACTAAGAAAAATATTATACTAATACCTACTTACAGAATATAAGCGCAAATGACTAAAATAAACAGCGTTCCTCTCATTTACTCGATGGCAGAGTCATATAGTGGTGAATGCACACGCTGATTATACATTGTGCAGATTGTGATGTCGTCAAAACTGTGACAGTCTGTTCATATTATAGTTATTAGATCAATTATATGACATATGTACTTCTCAAATTTCTGGATCAATGCTTTCCAAATACCACACGCCTCTGAAATGAAATACCTTGAAAGTTACGTTAAAGCGATGTTCGCACTAACATAAACAAATTAATATTATTTATTTCAAATATTTTATTTTTATTATTTGTATAGTCATAGATATCTGTAGCATCTTATACGTGATGTTGACGGCTAGGTATATTTGGGAGGAGAGAGAGACTATAACAATCTGTAGCTCTTCCAGAACCGAACTCCAAATCCACGAGTGTTAGATACCGCTCTCATAGTCAACGCCTCGGTTACAAACGTTTCTCTCTGCTCCCAAATCCAAATGCAACGAAGTCAAGTTCATCAAGAATAGAACGCTGAATGTTAGCCAATAACGAGAATAAGAAAGCCCAGGTTCAGTGCAGTAAGCACAATGGCGTGACTGATAGTAGCTCATGCAACGGACTGCCCAAGACTGAGTCACAGCTAACTGCTGGTCCACTGCTGCGAGCAGCTCAGCCCGCGTCACATACCGTGCAGAGACCTGGTGACTGGACTTTGGTGAGAATATTAAACAAACTATCTTGATTGATGCCGCGGCGGTATCACCCCCTACGACTGAAGTTTTTTTGCCGTTTATTCCATCCGTTGAATTCTTCATCATAAATAGGAGGTGGACTCTATGTTGATGACATGTGGGAGGTAGCCTGGCGATCAGTAAGCGTGTTGATAGATCAGTTTGAAGCATACGGCTCCTGGTGTTTCTAGCTGACACTCTGTGTATAAAACCGGTTCTTACTTCTACTGCGATCCCTGTTGTTCTGCTGTGATGCTCGAGGTGAGAAAATGTAAGCCACTGCCGTTGCAAACCAGGACGATGACCACGCATAGTACATCTTCCCTGCTCAATGAACAGCGACACACTTGACGTCCAACGTGTTGGGCACTATTTCGGAAGTGCATTCCAATATCTCACATTCCTGCAACACGAATTCGTAGAAGTTCAATTAACTGCACCAACTGTGCTGGTCAACGCCGACCTAACATCTATAATGTTTATTTCTTCTTTCTTCTTTAGTGTTTCTGTCTTACGAAGGTATGAGGTGGACGCTCTCCATTGCGTCCTTTTTCTAGCTTCTCCCTCCATCTGCTTATATGTTCATCCATTCCTAATGTCATTTATCACTCCAGTTCTCTTCCAACCTCTTCCTCTCATTCCTTCCACTTTTCCCTCTATAAGCCTTCGTTGCAGACAATTCCTACACACTTTATGTCCCAGCTAAGATTTTCTTCTTCTTTCTGATCACTTCCAATATTTTTCTTCCCTCCTCTATTTTCTTTCTTACTTCCTCATTTTTAAGCCTGCAAGTCCACTTCACCTTAAGCATTCTTCTACACAGGCACATTTCGAAACTTTCTAAATATTTTTTCCTTCTTTTTAACTGTACATGATTCACTGCTGTATAACAATGCACTCGAAACAGAACGTTTATCAGATCTTTTCATCAGTTGTATCGGAATTTTCCTAGTTGTTAATAACTGCTTCACATTTTCCAATGCTCTCTTTCTCATAAATAGCTTCCTGTTTATTTCTTCCGTAAAGTTTCCGTTCCTTATCATTAAACTTCCGAAGTACAGAAAGGATTTTGCTTGTTCTACCTTTTTCTTCGCCTAAGAACATGTTAAGCGGCGTTTATTCTCATCACTTTTGTTTACTAACCCTGTCAAAATAATAAACCAGATTCTGTCTATAGAGCCGGCCGGCGTGGCCGAGCGGTTGTAGGCGCTTCAGTCTGGAACAGCGCGACCGCTAAGGTCTGCCTCGGGCATGGATGTGTGTGATGTCCTTAGGTTAGTTAGGTTTAAGTAGTTCTAAGTTCTAGGGGACTGATGACCTCAGCTGTTAAGTCCCATAGTGCTCAGAGCCATTTGAACCATTTCTGTCTATAGAGAAGGGTAATTGAAGTATTTATCTTCTTTTATTTTAGACACACTCACATAACATGATAATAATTATAACCGGTCTTCGTCTTCAGCTTCTGCAATCAGAAAAAAATCTACATTAAGAACTTAAACTCTAAAACTTTTGAAAGTTATATTTGTAATTAAAGTAAAGCAAAAACTCAAAATACGTACAATTCATCCCAAAAGTCGTAGGCGGTGTTTGGTGAGAGAAACGTATTAAATCTAAGAACAAACACCAGGGGAGAGCCTTACAGTGGATACATTTTTGAAAACATTCTTTAGATTCTATTCTACTATGGTTACTCTGATTTTACGATGACGTGTTCAGCTGTAACAGTCGCTACACTCTACATGGTTTCCTGTGTTCCAGCTGATGTTGGCAGAGAGCTGCACTGTGCCGTCTGGCCGTGTCGTCACTTCCATGCAGTTTTCCAGATAACATAAACACCTCGTAGCTGGAAAAAAAGTGTCATCAGTCTGCAGCGCAATGCTGTCGTGTGCTGTGTTAGTCATGTCATCTCTTCTGAGCATATGATGAATGATGCAAATACCGCACAGCCAGAAGTAGAGCGTCATCAGTGGTTAGCAACATGTGTAAATAACTATAGCATTCCTACTTTGATTTTCGTCCCAAACAAAGTTTTGTCAGTTCTGTTTATAATCATCGGAAAGTACATCTCAAAATACATACAGGTCATAAATGTCAAACTTGGTGAGCCAAGTTTTGTCATACTAAATCTAACACGAAACACCAGACAACCAAGCAAACTTACATGGGTTGGACAAAAAATTGAGAACACTGCGAGAAACCCATGCTTTATCGTAAATACAGACGCTACCTAAGCCGACAAGTTTCGTTGTTATATCGACCACGAAAGGCGCCTATGCAATGTCCTCAACTCGTTCCAAGTGTCAGTCGTGGTCGCAACAGTATTTCGTATAGTTGTGAGTGCGTCATGTTGGGGCTAAGTAAGTTCGAACGTGGGCAGAATGTTGACGCCCGTATGGTTGGTGCTATCGTAACCAAGATGGTCGAATTGCTTGGTGTTTCAAGAGGCATCGCATCGAAAAAATTTACCGCATACAGGTAAAGCGGAAGAACATCATCCACTAAGTCACAACGCGGTCGAAAGTGTGTGTAAGTAATCGTGACAGACGGTAGTTGAAGAAGACTGTGACGAAGAATAAGAGGACGACGGCTTCAAAAGTCAGTGCAGAACTGGACTATGGAGCAACGGCAGAAAGCCATTTGGTCGCATGAGCCTAGTGTTTCAAACTTCTGGCCAACTTTACGTCACAGGAGTGAAACATAGCAGGGGTAGGGTGATGATTTGGGCAATGATATCCTGGTATTCCATAAGTCTCATTGTTACCATGTGAAGTCGCATTACTGCAAAGGCTTATGTGAGCATTTTGACGGATCAGGCTCAAACTGTGGTACAATGCTTGTTTCCCAATGATGATGCTATGTTCGAAAATAATAGAGTTCCTGTTCACACAATTCGCATCGTCAAAGACTGGTTTTATGAGCACAAGGATGAATCATTGTATTTTCCCTAGTCCCAATAGTCACCAGATTTCAATGTCAGCCGTGCGGGATAGCCGTGCGGTCAAGGGCGCCTTGCCACGGTTCCCGCGGCTTCCCCGTAGGAGGTTTCAGTCCTCCCTGGGACATGGGTGTGTGTGTTGTCGTTAATGTACGTTAGTTTAAGTTGGATTAAGTAGTGTGTAAGCCTAGGGATCAATGACTTTAACAGTTTGGTCCCATAGGAACTAACCACAAATTTCCAAATTTCTCAATGTCATTGAGTTTTTATGGTCTGTTTTCGAAAGATAAGTGCGTGATCGCTATCAATCTCCATCATCGTTACCAGTATTTGCCACTATCTTCCAGGAACAACGGTATAAATTTTCATATAAACTATACAGGACTTGTATTTACTCATCCCAAAACTACTGGATCTGTTTTCAGTGCCAACGGTTTTCCTACACCAATTAGGCATGGTAATGTATTGTGCTTGTGATGTTTCTCTATCTTCATCTGCCGGCTGCATATCTGGACGAGAATGGAAAGCCCAGTTCGGTGCAGGAAGAACTGGTAGACAACACGAAAACCTTAAAAAAAAAAAAAAAGAAGGAAGGCAGCAGCCATAAATGGCATACAAAAAGAACATTTAAAGTTTGACGGTTTGCCGATACATTTGATTCTTGATTGTGAAACATGTGCTGGGAAAGAACTAGTAGAACCTAAAGCATGGCAATAGATGGAAGTAATCTCAATGTCCAAAAAGAGAAATAGCTATAGTAGTAGGACAAAATTCATATTTCCCCACTCTGCATTGTTGCCAAATTTATTCAAGATGGCAGATAAAAGATGGTGGCGATAGATAAGACTATGTCGCAATGACGTCATGGCGAGAAGTTAAAATTTTTGTGGGAAAATAGGTCAATTGGGTCACTCCCCTAACCGAATCCCTCCCCTCCCCTCCCCCTACCCTTCCCCCCCAGAAAATGGTGGGAAGTTCAAATTTTGGTGGAAAAAGGTCACTTGGGCTACTTCCACTAAGCTTAGAAAATGGCGGGAAAATTTGGGCGGAAAAATAGGTCACTTGGGCTACATCCACTAACCTAAGTCATCCGACCGCCACCTCTTCCTTGGAATTGGTGGGAAAAGGACTCAGCCTGTGCTGGGCTACTGGGTAGGATGGACATAAGTCTGTATTTTGCATGCAGTTTTTATTTAAACAGTTTGAGTTGTCATAGGCAGTAGCTCCATCCAGTGTGTTCACCATGAGGTCCACAGTCCTACTGAGCTAGTACACAGTACTGCGACCATAGGGCGCTATCGTCCCATGGCAGTCTGTGGAAAAATGGCGGGAAAAGGACTCAGCACAGGCTGAGTCTTTTTCCCGCACATTCGAAGGAAGAGGTGGCGGTTGGATACTTAGGTTAGCCCAAGTGACCTATTTTCCAGCCAAAATTTTCCCGTCATTTTCTTAGGTTACTCTAGGTAGCCCAAGTAACGTTTTTTCACCAAAATTTGAACTTCCTGCCATTTTCTGTGGAGGGGAGGGGGAGGGTATGGGAGGGAAGGGGGTTAGGTTAGTGAAGGTAGTCCAGTTGACCTATTTTACTCTCAAAATATGAACTTCCCGCCATGATTTTATTGCGACATTGCGATATCTGCCATCTTGAATAAATCTGGCAACAATGCAGAGTGGGGTCACATGAACTTTGTCCTACTACTAGCTATAACTGTGCATAATTCAGAGAAGTATCAGCCTGTGGATATTAATTACAAAATTTTATGTTAATATTTTGGATGATAGACTGAAAAGCATAAATGAGTGTCTTGTAAGTGAAGACCACCTGGGTTTTAAAAAGAGACTTTCTATGGGAGATGCAGTATAAGTGCTTAAAAAGTTTAAAAGCCAAGATAATTTAACAGAAAAACCTCTTTAGTTCTATAAAAGCTTTCGATAATGGTAATAGAGAACTCCTATGGAGAATAATGAAAAAAGAGGTTATCCATTACATTTGAGAGGTGCTCTGACAATGAGACGCCTGTGCAAATATGCATGTTTTATCCTAGATTTAA
Organism: Schistocerca cancellata; assembly: GCF_023864275.1. Lineage (NCBI taxonomy): Eukaryota > Metazoa > Arthropoda > Insecta > Orthoptera > Acrididae > Schistocerca > Schistocerca cancellata. Next base: position 583,475,796 of record NC_064629.1, on the reverse strand, counting down.
ATGGTAAATTCACACAGCATTTATTCACAAACAAAGAGATCATACAAGGGCATACTGCAACGCTAACATTTCTTCTTTTCGCTGGCGCTCTGACTAGTACCGGGTCGCTCTTTCTGGATTTGGCAAAATTTAATTTAATATATAACTATGTGGTCGGATGCTCTTCTTGGTGCCACCCACAATCGTCGAGGGAACTTCACGGAGGGATGTTCTGTGGTCCATCTAACTGTCAATCGTATAAACTACGTGCCGTGTGTTACTGTATTTTAACTGTTTGTGTATTATAGGCTTGTCGGTGTCCCAGCCACCAGTCACTTATCCATACTAACCCTATTTAACAAATATCTCTAAGATGCAATACAAGAACGAAAAGACCTGTTTGAAGTAGATACTCTAATAGATAGAGGCACTATTTTATCCTGTCTCATCTGTTTTGACGATGGCACACTTTTAACTGAAAGAAAGAACCTACAAAAATTAATGTATTTGTTGGGTAGAATATGTAACTAATATAACATAAAAATATCAAAGGCAAATTCCTCAAAAGATCAATGTTTGTGGTTGACAATTTAGTATTAGCATACTTTAAATACATGACATTACATACAAATATGATACAAATACAGAAACAAATCTAGCAAAATTCTCAAATACATGTGGAACAATCAATAGGGGCATGAAAAACAAGACACGGAAAGATAAATGATGAAAAATTTTTAATACTGATTCTGTTCATACTTTCTCGTATGCAACTGAGTCATGGCACACATACAGGCAAGAAAGAATGGAATGGAATGGAAATGAGATTTCTGTAACTAGTGAAAGAATGTAGTTGGTTAGACAGGATTATGAGTGATGATATTAGGAAGGAACTGAACACCAATAAACCAGGAAAAGAAATAAAATGATCGTATTAACAAGATCAGTAGCCACTGATTACCTCTCTAAATCACAGACACGAGCCTAAATCGAGGTAGACCGAGAAAATATGTGTATATCAATAGTCAAATCCATAATACGTGAAATATAGACGAAGAAAAAGAATCCTAGTGTTTTTCAATATGTTTTAATGCTTTGCACTGATTAACTTTTTTCGGTTGTTGATGGAATATTTCATACATTATGTATGAAAACACAGACACGATTAGTGTAATATTCTACCCACTTGAAGAAACACCGTAGAAGTTGGAAACTTAGAAGAGGAGACTCTTCTTTTGCAGACCACCTGCTTAAAGAATTGCATAGTTACAAGGTGCAACGTAAAGTTTTACATCAGATTCATAAAGGAAGGAAGATAAACTACCTAGAAGTAATGAAGATTAAGAAACGTATGTACATCTGCCAAGCTTAGTACGAGGTAACCAGACACAGTTCCCTTACTCGCTACTTCTAACTCATAATCTCATCCAGCCCAAGTTGTAAATTACCCATCTTACCCATCTTTCTCATTTTTCTTTTTCTCCAGTTACTAAAATTCCTCTTGCCCTGTTAAAAAATTTACTACACATAATCACAGCTGCTTCACTTACCTGCTTACTCTCACTAGTAATTTAATTGTAATTTAGGATCTTTTAAGATAAGATTATTTTGTTCAGCCACTCCCTTGGAACATGTCACCGAAGTCTATTGTTCAATTTATTTTCTTATAAGAACATAAATTGTTGTAATTTGTTATATAGTTAATTAGTTAGTGTGTCACATATTTTATATCAGTGAAATAAACTTACATCGTGTTTCCACTGAAATAACTCCTCTCTTTTTGTTCCTAAATCTAACATTAACCATTTTCGACTCTGGAAACGGAGATACTCTATACAAGCATCGGATTAAAATCTTTGATTCTAAAAAGAATTCGCTGCACCACACATATATCTTTGTACATGATAATGGCGCAACTTGTGAAATAACTAATACATATTATAGAATATTATACCAGTGTCGTGTGTGTTTTCATTCATCATTTAAATGCTTTCTTGACTTCTGAAATAGAATGTAAGGATAATCTTAAAAAAACATATTTCATTGTAATTATTTTGTACAATCTTAATGGACTATCATGTTTCTTACATTGATATATTACAAGCGACTAATTATAAATTATTTTGTTGTAATCGAAAAACCACATATAAATGCGAGCATAGTGGAATGCAATCTGAAGAAAGTTTTCAGAGCCTGTTTCGTTTTTACTCATGCACATATATTTAAGTGTATTCCTTAGTTATTAGATATAGTATGTCAATGTTTTGTTTACCAAATGCTACCTATGACACACAGGTATGTACCGCATGTATTTGGATTTTTACTTTCCGTTAATTACTAACAGAAATTACGAAATTTTAAGTTCGTAATCTAAATTTTCTCTTTTCCTATTATAGAATCTGACGATCTTCAGTGCACAGCCGCAGCCACCTATAATTGTTACAGTATGCAATAGTAGCGAAACTAAACGAAAGCGCATAACAAGAAACCAGTCTCTCAGCAAGTTCAATAAAGTCGTTATGGACTAAGCGATTTCATACTCAACGTGTGGTTCCGTACTGCGATTTGAGTGACAGTCTTAACTGCCCTCTATAATAGCCTCATACAAAAATAATGTAGCAACTTCACGTCTGTTTTCACTCGCTTATATAGCGCGTGAACAAATAATGAGAAAAGCATTGTCAGCGGCTAGATGTGATTTGCGTTAAAAGACATGACATTTGCTTTAATAGCGTGGAAATCCCAGAATAGTTAGTTTTCAAAGACAGATACCGTTTAAGTTAATTGGAGTAGTGCAGCTCCCATTGTGACTGTCATTAAGTAAATGTGCACGTTGTGTCTCCTCATTCGGTTCACATTATTCTCTATTTGCACTGTCTAGTATATCTGTCTAAATAACAAAGAGCAGTAACTCGAACGACGATTCAGATACATATCTTGTTACATATGTAAATATTCTGGCAATAAATTATCTTATTAGTTAAATATGTCTCCCGTTCTTCGGCGGAAACCGCGCTGCGCTACTGGCAGTAGTTTCGAAATTATGTACGTTTTCATTTTACTTTTTTCTGTTACATTTGGATGATCCTGTATATAAGATACTCGTATAGCGATACACTACTTACGACAGTAAAGGATGTGCGATGTTATACACGTCATGACTTTGAGGCTAAATATACAGGACAATTACCCGAAGCTTTCACCCTTATTATTTCGTGGTCCCTTCAAGATATCGACATGATGTTTTCCCAAATGACAGTACACAGCGGGGCCCCTACGTCTAATGTTTTGTTTTATGATGAATCTACTAAACTCTTGTGTGAATCGATATACTGTATTAACTATAGTTGTTTTTAGTAGAACTCTATCCTTTTTAATGACAGCTCTTGAAAAGACGAATTCAGTGCCGGGGGGTGGACAAAAATATGGAAATACCAAAAACACAACACATTATCATGCCTGATACGGTGTTGGAAAATTGTTGGCATTCAAAACGGCGTCCTGTGTTCTCGGACTGGATGAATACAGGTTCTGTATCGTTTTCAAGGAAAGCTTATACTGTCTTTCCTGCAAACTAATGGTAAGTTCAGATACTGGTGCTGGAGATGGATAGTGTACACGCACCGTTCTCTCCAAAGTGGACCACAAAGGCTCAATAATATTGAGATCTGGTGAGTGCGGTGACCAGGAGAGATGCGACAATTCATCCTCGTTCTCACAAAACCTGTCCTGGACGATGGGACATGTGTGAACAGAGGCCCATCATCTTGGAACACAGCATCACCATTGTAGAACAAACATTGAACCACTGGATGGACTTGGTTAGCCAGAGAGGTCACATAATCCTTGGTAGTAATGCGACCTTGCAATTCCACGATATGGCAACCATTATCATCATCAAACCCCCGCCATATTTCACTCTGACGTCAGTTGGGACAGAAGTAATAAATAGGGTGGAACAGAACTCATCCATCCAAATGACTTTGCTCCATTGCTCCTTAGTTTGGGTTTTATGGTTTCGGCACCACGTTTTCCTATCAAGGGCATTTGCACCACTGGTGATTGGTTTTGCCATTCCAGCTCACCCATCAGTTCCTTGCTTCTGGAGCTCTGATAGGATTCATGAGTCCGACATTCAGTTCTACAGTGACTTTTGCGAAGTCTGTTACGGCGTAAAGCCAAGCGCCGGCACACCAGTCGGAAACGAGAGCTTCTGAGGTCTGAAGAAGACGTCAGCCAATTCCACGCTGACCAACCTCACTACAGATCGACAACGCGACGGCAGCGACCTCTATCCGAAGAGAGCAGAAGTGCCTCGCCGACTGGTCGCGGCCCACTTCTACAGCAGCATCAAGATTAGGCATTTCAAGACCAGCGACTTAGAAATTGTATGTACTGAAGAGATTTCTTGTTTGCATGTCACCCTTTGCTTGTGACACTTCTGTGTTATTGTAAAAATTAAGTATTGGCATTGTTCCTTTCGTAATAAAACTCAGTAACACGATTTTCTTGAATTGTTGTCTAGCGATCCGAGAAAACAGGTTTCCTAAAAAATGGTTCAAATGGCTCTGAGCGCTATGGGACTTAACTTCTGAGGTCATCAATCCCCTAGATCTTAGAACTACTTAAACCTAACTAATCTAAGGACATCACACACGTCCATGCCCGAGGCAGGATTCGAACCTGCGACCGTAGCGGTCGCTCGTTTCCAGACTAGCGCCTAGAACCGCTCGGCCACTCCGGTCGGCGCAGGTTTCCTAGACACCCCATATTCGACGACTAGACAGGAGTCAACAAAGTCATTCTCTTTTTTTCGTCACAATCTTCTTCAATGACCGTCTGCCATGATCACTTATCACATACTTTTGTCTACATTGTGACATAGCGGATAATGTTTTTCTGCTTTTCCTGTACGCAGACTAAATCTTCGATGCGGTGTCTCCTGAAAGAAAAACATTTCGGTTACCTTCGTGACGGAAATACCCACTCTATCAGCACCAAAAATTTGCCCACATTTGAATTCACTTAGCTCTGATATAATTCACTCACATCTGTACAGAACACTGTTGAGATCACGACTGACTCTTGCACTGTATTGAGGACATTGCATTGTTGTTGTTCTTTGTGAAATACAACAGTGTAACTTGCAGGCTTGGCTAACAGCGTTTCTTGATAGTTTCCATTTTTTGTTCAACCTCTGTATATAACACTCGTTAATGTTAGCACTGAAACTTGTCGACACAGTATCCTACAAATGAACTAAAAGTGAGAGGCAAGGCGGCCAGAATCGTTTTTTTTTTGTTTTTTTTTTGTTTTGTTTTTTTTTTGTATATACAGGGTGTTACAAAACGGTACGGCCAAACTTTCAAGAAACATTCCTCACACACAAAGAAAGAAAATATTTTATGTGGACATGTGTCCGGAAACGCTTACTTTCCATGTTAGAGCTCATTTTATTACTTCTCTTCAAATCACATTAATCATGGAATGGAAATACACAGCAACAGAACGTACCAGCGTGACTTCAAACACTTTGTTACAGGAAATGTTCAAAACGTCCTCCGTTAGCGAGGATACGTGCATCCACCCTCCGTCGCATGGAATCCCTGATGCGCTGATGCAGCCCTGGAGAATGACGTATTGTATCACAGCCGTCCACAATACGAGTCTCTACATTTGGTATCGGGGTTGCGTAGACAAGAGCTTTCAAATGCCCCCATAAATGAAAGTCAAGAGGGTTGAGGTCAGGAGAGCGTGGAGGCCATGGAATTGGTCCGCCTCTACCAATCCATCGGTCACCGACTCTGTTGTTGAGAAGCGTACGAACACTTCGACTGAAATGTGCAGGTGCTTCATCGTGCATGAACCACATGTTGTGTCGTACTTGTAAAGGCACATGTTCTAGCAGCACAGGTAGAGTATCCCGTATGAAATCATGATAACGTGCTCCATTGAGCGTAGGTGGAAGAACATACTGACGAAACTAAAATGAGCTCTAACATGGAAATTAAGCGTTTCCGGACACATGTCCACATAACATCTTTTCTTTATTTGTGTGTGAGGAATGTTTCCTGAAAGTTTGGCCGTACCTTTTTGTAACACCCTATATATATATATATATATATATATATATATATATATATATATATATATATATATAATTTTCCATCCAATTGTCAAATCATTGTGGTAAAATACATTTTACCATAGATGCCTCAACTCATTTCATTTACCACCATTGACAAGGCCGTCTTTAACCTATTCGAGGTCCTGCGCACATAAGGATAATGGGGCCCTTATGACCTTGACAGAGCACTATTTTGTTAGAGTAGACCAAAAAAAGGAGGTAAGCGAGGTTCTAGATATGTCTTTATCTCTTTACATTAAATGAATAGATAGTATAATAAAATCCACAAAAGTAACTCTTGTAGCATTCACAGGTTAGTGCTTAAAACTCTATGTTGATTGAAGAGGTACCCTTCTAGTTTTGAGAGGGCCAAAAACTTTAGTCACTTCTTCAAAATATATATTTTTGAGCATATCACATTCTACGATAACAGCGATAAACTGGTTAATTTCTATTGAAGCATTGTACTTCTTAATTCATTTTTTATTCTTTTCAATTTTGGAAACGGGGGTTCCGCACTGCAGTTAGTTACCATCATGCTTAAAAAGATTCTCAATGCGATTTCTACATTTGGAAATATGTCTTCAGTTTTGTTTTCTTTCAAAAGGTGATATATTTCCAATATACTATTAGTTCCCCTATTTTTACTATAAACGATTTTCAAGTATTTTGTTAAAGGCAAACATTCCGTTTCCAGCTCTTGCTAGTTAACGACTTCATAATAAATTTCATAAAATTCTTTGCAACTTTGTCTCAGCTCTTGGGAATTCAGAGTTTTCAAGCAAAAAATAAACCAAAACGTTGACTAATTTATTTTACATGAACGCTCAGTGTATCAATTATGAGAAGGAAGATTTTTACTTTGGATTTCTCTTTTCCATTCAGTTAGACTGACGGTGCAGAGCCATCAAGAAACCTCTGGCGTGAGCTTCTACGTTTTGTTCTTTGAGATAGGTTCTTGTAATCAGGTTCCTGGTTTCTTTCTTTGATGGACGATTCGAAGTCGTCAAATTTATTCTTGAGGTTAATGATAAAATCATCAAGTGAAGCGAACAAATTAGTTGCAACGTGCAGTGTTAATGTTTCTTTCTGAAGATAATTACTTGTTTTGTCTGTTCTTTCCAATATAGAGCTCCAAATTTCCATTAGTATAATAGAGTCTAGCTTTCCCATTTTTCTGGACAGACTAAGGGCTTCGTCTCTAGTTTCTCTTCCCTGTTCTGTATCTTCTGCGATGGACATCAAAGTTCCTATAATTTGTTTATGACCTTCATGCAAGGCGCTACTGCATTAGCTGGGGCTGACCATCTGGTTTGTGAAAAACTTTTAACAAATTTTTTTGAACCTAAATGTTCTGTCAATATATTTCATAGGTTGGTAGAGCTAAACATAAAGTTGTACACTTTCTGAACCATTTCAAAAAACTTTGTTGCCTCTGGTACACACCCAACAACTTGGACACCTACCAAGTCTAGTGAATGTTCCACACATGGTACAAAGATGGCAAATTCACATTTCTCCTTGATTATTACTTGTAGACCAGTATACTTCCCCGACTTATATGAAGCCTTGTCGTAGCTTTGCCCTCTACAATTTTTTATGGGAATATCATGATTCTCTACAAATTTAAGATGATTTCCGTTAAATACTCAGATTTATGGTCTTTAATAGGTATAAATTTCAGGAACCTTTCAACAGGAACATGGTTTCAACGTATCGAATTATAAAGTTAGCTGGTCAACATGAGACAGATGGATCGTACTGTCAACGCTAATGGAAAAATACTTTGCTAATTTAACATCAGTTATAATTTTTTAAGACCTGTTTTCCCATTACATCAACAAATTCATTACAGAATTCGCTGATAAATAAGAAGTGTTAGCTTTCCAAGGATTGACAAATTTTTGTAAGTGATTTGCAAGAAATGGATCGAATTCACTCAATAACTCCACATATCCCAAATAATTTCCATTGTTGGTAAATCCTAGAATTTCATTGTCACCGCGAAATGGAAGCCCTCTCGATGTCAAAAATTTTAGAACAGCAAGTTCATTTCTCCAGTAATCCACTTCTTTTTGATGTTGAGATAATAAGCCCATATCTAGTCTACCAACCGCTTTACTTCGTGCCAGATAAGTCATGATAGATTTCCTATGTGTTGGGGTATTTTGATGTGTTAAAATTATGTGATTAATGTGCTTCGAATCATTACATCCACTCAGGGAGCATAGATTTACATCAGAAGCGTTAAATAAGCAGCATGAAAAACCAAATACAGAGTTTTTGGAAGGCGAGTACAACAACCATTTTCTTTCGACACTTTCATTGTAATTTAATTTGCGAATAAATAATGGTTTATTGAAATACCCAGTTACTGATTTATTACCATCTTTTTAGGTTTTGGATGTCTCGGAAAAGTGGGTGGTAGTTATACCGCAAGAGATTACTTCGCCAGGCCAAATTTGTAGAGGGCTACAAACTGCAATAAGGACTGGTTGCTATGGAAATGACCAAGGTTTCAGTGCAGTTCACGAAACCTTTCTATTACGGTATGCGTTTTCTGGATTTCTCCAGATTCCATATCTACTGATTCCACTATCAGTTCGCGAAGACAAACTTCGCCGATCCTAAGTTACTTTATATGGATGCAGACGGATTGTGGAGTGTAGGGCTCAAATCGAAAATGTACGCATACAGCATTGATGCAAGTGCCACCGAGAGACGGGCAAGGGAAGTGCTTTGTGCAGCCTTGATAGCTCTCCAGAGCAAGGATTACAAGAGGTATTTGCTCGAGGGCGTTGGCACCGCTCCACGTACGGTGCAGTAGGTAGTCCTCTGATCACAATGCCAGGGTGTACATATTGCACTGCAGCCGAAAGTTGAGCAGTCACATCATGATGACAAATGGTTTACCTGTGGGGACGGGATTGGGACCTTCCCATAAACACACTACGCGTTGAGCGATTGAGTGAGTGGCTATGTATTTATTTATTTGTAATTATTGGAATGTTCGGAAGAACTGCTTGTCATAGTTGTGCAGTATGTATACCTGATTACAAACTATATTTTGTGTACTATGTACAAAACTGCACACTATATGTGCATGTAAATATTGTATGTAGACTGAAGCGCCAAATAAACTGGTATAGGCATGAGATTTAAGCACAGAGATATGTAAACCGGCAAAATACGGCGCTACGGTCTGCAACGCTTATATAAGATAACAAGTATCTGGCGCAGTTGTTAGATCGGTTACTGCTGCTACAATGGCAGGTTATCAAGATTTAAGTGAGTCTGAACGTGGTGTTATAGCCGGCGCACAAGCGATGGGACACAGCATCTCCGAGGCAGCGATGAAGTGGGGATTTTCCCGTTCGACCATTTCACGAGTGTACCACGATATCAGGAATCCGGTAAAACATCAAACCTCCGACATCGCTGCGGCTGAAAAAGATCCTGCAAGAACGAACCAACGACGACTAAAGAGAATCGTTCAATGCGACAGAAGTGCAACCCTTCCGCAAACTGCTGCAGTTTTCAATGCTGGGCCATCAACAAGAGTCTGCGTGCGAATCATTCAACGAAACATAATCGATATGGGCTTTCGGAGCCTAAGGCCCATTCGTGTACCCTTGATGACTACATGACACAAAGCTTTACGCCTTGCCTGAGCCCCTCAACACCGACATTGGACTGTTGATGACTGGAAATATGTTGCCTGGTCTGACGAGTATTTTTTTCAAATTGTATCTAGCGGATGGACATGTACGGGTATGGAGACAACCTCATGAATTCATGGACCCTACGTGTCAGCAGAGGATTGTTCAAGCTGGTGGAGGCTCTGTAATGGTGTGGGGCGTGTGCAGTTGCAGTGATATGGGACCCCTGGTACGTCTAGATACGACTCTGACAAGTGTACGTAAGCAATCTGTCTCATCACCTGCTTCCATTCATATCCATTGTGCATTCCGACAGACTTGGGAAATTCCAGCAGGACAATGCGACACTCCACACATCCAGGATTGCTACAGAGTGGCTCCAGGAACACTCTTCTGATTTTAAACACTTCCGCTGCCCACCAAACGCCCCAGACATGGACATTATTGAGCATATCTGGGATGCTATGCAACGAAATGTTCAGAAGAGATCTCCACCCTGTCATACTCTTACAGATTTATGGGCAGCCCTGCAGGATTCATGGTGTCAATTCCCTCCAGCACTACTCCACACTTAGTTGAGTCCATGCCACGTCGTGTTGTGGCACTTTTGAGTGTTAGTGGCAGCTCTACACCATATTAGGCAAGTGTGCCAGTTGCTTTGGCTCTTCAGTGTATTTATATGTGTATGTGTGTATGTGATTTTTCTTCACCTTCTGGTGTTAATCTTCATTTCCCATACATATTGTATGCAGAAAAATAATCAGAAAGATATGATTAAAATGTAAATATTGTATATGTAGGATGATCAGTAGAAAAATTGTGAACATTGTATAAAAGAGTAACAAGTGTAACTCAAAAAAATGGGTCACTTAGTCTCTCTCTCCATCCGATCAGGCCTCAGAAGGCCCAATGGTACTGACTGACTGCCGTGTCATCCTCAGTTGACAGGCGTTACTGGATGTGGATATGGAGGGCATGTGGTGAGCACACCACTCTCCTCGCTGTTGTCAGTTTTCTTGACTGGAGCCGCTATCTCTCAATCAAGTAGGAAACTTGGTATTTAAGTTGTTCTTCTCTCTGCTAATTTTAGTGTAAATAGATGTACCTGATAGTAAAGCGCATAATTCATTAGGAAAGAAAGTTGTAATAAATGGCTTTACTATTTACTGTAAATAAACCAATGTATATAAGTCATCGAAGAAGTAGTTCTTAAACATTGTATTTAGAAATAAAAACACAGAAACAGATAATAAACAACAAGAAAATTAATGTAAACACCTGTGTTTCAAAGGAAATTGTTAGTAATTTAATTTCTTAAATCATTGTTATTATTTCCAAACCCTGCCACTATATAATTATTGTTAACAGTAATTTGTTAATAACAAACCTGAACATCTCCCCATGATGCGCAGACCTCGAATGAAGAGGGCTGTGCAACTGAAGTAATTGTAAAGGATGATAAGGAGGAGGGGTATTTCGAATTTTATTGGTCCAGGTGGAGGAGAGAGGTTTCCCGCCATTTTAATGTACTTTCATTGGTCCAGGGATTCCTCGCAAACTTTACATCATATGACCGGTATCCACTTACGTAATGACCTTTAATATATCTCGCACATTTGCGTGGGTAGTGTTGAGGCTCCCATAGGCGACCTTGAATGTAATTCACACTTTTGCCAAAGTGCAGGACAGGGGTTCTCCTGAGTGACCTTGACCAATTATCGGTTATGCTCCAGTGAAGGAGGAGGGGAGTGGAGGGTTTCCTTGAATATAACTAGCACAAATGTATAACCTGACACAGGAAGACCTTATCAGTGACCCTGACACGACAGTTAGCCGCGCGGAGTGGCCGCATAGTTTGAGGTGTCGTGTCACGGACTACGCGGCCTCTCCCGCCGGAAGTTCGAGTCCTCCCTGGGACATGGGTGTGTGTGTGTGTGTTTTGTTCTTAGCATAAGATAGTTTGCATTACCTTAAGTATTGTGTAAGTTTAGGGGCTGATGACCTCAGCAGTTTGGTCGCTTAGTAATTCACATACATTTGAACATCTGAATGTCTCCCGCGCGGGATTAGCCGAGGTGTCTCAGGAGCTGCAGTCATGGGCTGTGCGGCTGGTCCCAGCGGAGGTTCGAGTCTTCCCTCGGGCATGGGTGTGTGTGTTTGTCCTTAGGATAATTTAGGTTAAGTAGTGTGTAAGCTTAGGGACTGATGACCTTAGCAGTTAAGTCCCATAAGATTTCACACACTTTTTTTGACAGTTATCTGGGCTCATTCCCACAGTGATAATCTACTACTTTCGAGGTACAGTGTTATCTTATCACCGGAAGAGTGAGTTGCCTATCCCCATTGGCCCTGGACTCATACATGCACTGCTATCCTACTTACTTACTAACGTTAAGTGAACAAATTTTGTGGAAACAAGTAAACAGTTGAAAGGCTTGATACATCGACGAAGTCTGGCGCGAGAGCGGCACTTGGCGGTGTTTACACCGCAATAGCCAATTCTGACCGCCTTGCCTTCTAATTTTAGCTCATTTCCCGGATATTTTTCATAGAAGTTTCAACGCCAACATTAACAAGTGCTATACAGCTTCTCCAGAGCTTTCGAATGCCGTTAAAAATATGAATTGTGCCATTAAAACACTATAATTACTTCAATAACTCGGTTGATACAAGAGTTATGAGCATTAAAGATACAGCAAAATTACGTTGCCCCCTGTGTACTATTATTTTCTAAAAACCTGGTTTCGATTTCTGTAGCGGTTCACAAAACAAGATGGATGCAAGTTTTAGGTTATTCAGTCTTAAGCTTGTGTGGATCACAAGGCATTTTCTTTGGATAAATACATAATCGAAGTTTTTCATAGGCATTTCAACTCTGTTTCAAACTTGTTCTTACAATGATAGTGTTCTTCTCATTTTACAGCTAGTTGCCATGCATCAAGGTAGAGAAGAGTTTAACGTTCCGATCGTTGGTTGGTTGATGCTGGGGCGGGGACCAAACAGCGGGGTCACCGGTCCCTTCGGATTAGGGAAGGATGGGGAAGGAAGTCGGCCGTGCCCTTTCAAAGGAACCATCGCGGCATTCTCCTGAAGTGATTTATGGAAATCATGGAAAACCTAAATCAGGATAACCGGAAGCGGGTTTGAATCGTCGTCCTCTCGAATGCAAGTCCAATGGGCTAACCACTGCGTCGCCTCGCTCGATTTAACGTTCCGAGGGCGACTTGGTGATTACGGGGCACAGGTTCGGAATTTGGAAAGGTAGGTAAGGAAATCAGAAGCGTGCTTTGCAGAGGAACCGCTTGGCATTTGCTTTAAACGATGTAGGAAAACCACGGGAAATCTAAACCTACGTAGCCATAAAGGGATTCGAACACTGGCCTCTCTTACCGCTGTGCCACATCGATCGCTTTACCTACGTTACACAATGTTTGTGGTCATTTATGCACATATTACTTCGTTAAAGTACCCCGCCTATTTTTTCTATGTGTATGTGAAGGAGCTATTGCAGGGATTTTTATATTGTTTTCACTAATAGACAGACTGGTTCGCAAGGGAGGTTTTTGTATATAATTTATAATTATAGTAACTATGTATGTTGTATATAGTATATTGTATATAGTATATTGTATATATATATTGTATAGTATATATATTGTATATACACTCCTGGAAATTGAAATAAGAACACCGTGAATTCATTGTCCCAGGAAGGGGAAACTTTATTGACACATTCCTGGGGTCAGATACATCACATGATCACACTGACAGAACCACAGGCACATAGACACAGGCAACAGAGCATGCACAATGTCGGCACTAGTACAGTGTATATCCACCTTTCGCAGCAATGCAGGCTGCTATTCTCCCATGGAGACGATCGTAGAGATGCTGGATGTAGTCCTGTGGAACGGCTTGCCATGCCATTTCCACCTGGCGCCTCAGTTGGACCAGCCTTCGTGCTGGACGTGCAGACCGCGTGAGACGACGCTTCATCCAGTCCCAAACATGCTCAATGGGGGACAGATCCGGAGATCTTGCTGGCCAGGGTAGTTGACTTACACCTTCTAGAGCACGTTGGGTGGCACGGGATACATGCGGACGTGCATTGTCCTGTTGGAACAGCAAGTTCCCTTGCCGGTCTAGGAATGGTAGAACGATGGGTTCGATGACGGTTTGGATGTACCGTGCACTATTCAGTGTCCCCTCGACGATCACCAGTGGTGTACGGCCAGTGTAGGAGATCGCTCCCCACACCATGATGCCGGGTGTTGGCCCTGTGTGCCTCGGTCGTATGCAGTCCTGATTGTGGCGCTCACCTGCACGGCGCCAAACACGCATACGACCATCATTGGCACCAAGGCAGAAGCGACTCTCATCGCTGAAGACGACACGTCTCCATTCGTCCCTACATTCACGCCTGTCGCGACACCACTGGAGGCAGGCTGCACGATGTTGGGGCGTGAGCGGAAGACGGCCTAACGGTGTGCGGGACCGTAGCCCAGCTTCATGGAGACGGTTGCGAATGGTCCTCGCCGATACCCCAGGAGCAACAGTGTCCCTAATTTGCTGGGAAGTGGCGGTGCGGTCCCCTACGGCACTGCGTAGGATCCTACGGTCTTGGCGTGCATCCGTGCGTCGCTGCGGTCCGGTCCCAGGTCGACGGGCACGTGCACCTTCCGCCGACCACTGGCGACAACATCGATGTACTGTGGAGACCTCACGCCCCACGTGTAGAGCAATTCGGCGGTACGTCCACCCGGCCTCCCGCATGCCCACTATACGAAGTCCGTCTACTGCACATACGGTTCACGTCCACGCTGTCGCGGCATGCTACCAGTGTTAAAGACTGCGATGGAGCTCCGTATGCCACGGCAAACTGGCTGACACTGACGGCGGCGGTGCACAAATGCTGCGCAGCTAGCGCCATTCGACGGCCAACACCGCGGTTCCTGGTGTGTCCGCTGTGCCGTGCGTGTGATCATTGCTTGTACAGCCCTCTCGCAGTGTCCGGAGCAAGTATGGTGGGTCTGACACACCGGTGTCAATGTGTTCTTTTTTCCATTTCCAGGAGTGTATATATTGTATATATGTATTATATTGTATATATGTATATATATGTATATATATTGTATATATATTGTATAGTATATATATTGTATAGTATATTGTATATATGTATATGTATATAGTAACTATGTATATTGAGCAAGCAGTAAAGGAAACAAAAGAAAAATTCGGGGTAGGTATTAAAATCCATGGAGAAGAAATAAAAACTTTGAGGTTCGCCGATGACATTGTAATTCTTTCAGAGACAGCAAAGGACTTGGAAGAGCCGTTGAACGGAATGGATGGTGTCTTGAAGGGAGGATATAAGATGAACATTAACAAAAACAAAACGAGAATAATGGTATGTAGTCGAATTAAGTCGGGTGATGTTGAGGGTATTAGATTAGGAAATGAGACACTTAAAGTAGTAAAGGAGTTTTGCTATTTGGGGAGCAAAATAACTGATGATGGTCGAAGTAGAGAGGGTATAAAATGTAGACTGGCAATGGTAAGGAAAGCGTTTCTGAAGAAGAGAAATTTGTTAACATCGAGTATAGATTTAAGTGTCAGGAAGTCATTTCGGAAAGTATTTGTATGGAGTGTAGCCATGTATGGAAGTGAAACATGGACGGTAAGAAGTTTGGACAAGAAGAGAATAGAAGCTTTCGAAATGTGGTGCTACAGAAGAATGCTGAAGATTAGATGGGTAGATCACATAACTAATGACGAAGTATTGAATAGGATTGGGGAGAAGAGAAGTTTGTGGCACAACTTGACCAGAAGAAGGGATCGGTTGGTAGGACATGTTCTGAGGCATCAAGGGATCACCAATTTAGTATTGGAGGACAGAATGGAGGGTAAAAATCGTAGGGGGAGACCAAAAGATGAATACACTAAGCAGATTCAGAAGGATGTAGGTTGCAGTAGGTACTGGGAGATGCAGAAGCTTGCACAGGATAGAGTAGCATGGAGAGCTGCATCAAACCAGTCTCAGGACTGAAGACCACAACAACAACAGTAACTATGAGTCTGTAATATGTTTACTGTTACCCGTTCCATATTTAATAAGCTTTTGATGTGACAACTACGGTAACTGTGAGCTGGTCTGCTACAGAGAAGGCAGTATGTGGTGGGAAAAGCAATAAAGCAAACAGCTGCCTCAATGCCAGAGAGCACCGAGGACTGAACAGAAGCAGTACATCTATATTGTATACACAGGGTCCTCTCACATTAATGTGACAACCTGTCAAAAGTCTGAATAACCACATTTTGCTGCACGAACGTGCAGGGCGAGAGTCAGTGAGGTTCTAGAAGGTACCGCCAGGGATGCCGTAGAGTCGTGCCGACTCCAATGCTGAGGCCATGTGCGTTAGGCTTGTCGGTTGAGGATCCAAGGTGATAACAGCCCGATCGACGTGGTCCCACAGATTCTCGACTGAGTTTAAACCCGGGGAGCTTGGTGGCCACGGGAGTACAGTGAACTCATCCTGGTGCTCTTCGAACCACGCACATACACTGCGAGCTGCGTGACACGTTACATTGTCCTGCTGGTAGATGGCATGGTGCCGAGGAGAAAACAAACTGCATGTAGGGGTTGACGTGATCCCCAAGGATACATACATACTTGTGTTGATCAATTATCGCTTCCATAATGAGAAGATCAGGCAGGGAATGCCACAAAAACATTCCCCAGACCATAATGTTTCCTCCTCCGTCCCACATGCGGTAACGTTCGCTGAACGGCGGTTGAGGACACGCTGTTGGTAGCTCCTAGGTTCATCTGAGCGGCCAATTGCTCAACATCTGCAGGTCTATCCACCTGTACACATCTCTGCAATCGTCTTTCACCCCTGTCATCAACCACAATTGCGTCGGTACCTGCTTTAGATACCGCTTTTTTGCGATGCACGGTAT
The DNA here is from genome assembly GCF_023864275.1 of Schistocerca cancellata. NCBI lineage: Eukaryota > Metazoa > Arthropoda > Insecta > Orthoptera > Acrididae > Schistocerca > Schistocerca cancellata. The sequence goes on along the minus strand of NC_064629.1, from coordinate 583,459,068 downwards.
ACTTTAACCACGGCGGCACGTGAGAAAGCCAATGATCATGCTTTCTTTCCACTTCAGATAAATCGCTACGTTTCCACATTACCACAACGACTGCACAGTTTTTCGCTTCCCATCGCGACTAACTTTATCCGTCCTCCTCTGCTAGTGCTGTCATCTGCCGTCTGTGAGTGGTTATTGCACATTGACGTCGAACGTAGACCGTGGTCACATTAATGTAACTAAACCATGTATGTTGTAAACTAAAGACTCCTGCTGTATTTTTCTGGATGGGTGTAAATGGTAATCTCAGTAACTACTGTAGGGATTTTGATACGGTTTTCACTAATAGACAGAGAGATTCACGAGAAATATTTGTGTATACAGTTTATTACCGCTACACCAGACAAGATGTCCGGCTGTAAATACTTAGTGCTACCCGCGCGAGTCTGGTACACGTCTCTGGGAATTTCCGGATAGAAACTTAGTGATTTCTTGAGTGAAATTCACTCGAAACGCGTCGTTATTTAATGTTAATGTAATAAATTGTTCTTACTATCAATAACAATAAACAAAAATTCCATTAATTCAATGAACCGAATATATGTGAATTCAGTCGGCATGATAACATGTCTCTTACATTGACACTATGAACAGTGCAATGCGAACTCTTTGTCATCGAAATGATTCGGAACTTTTGCATGGAGGCGAAATATCGAGGAAAGAATCTCCTGCTTGACCTCCGTCCTGAAGAAATATCGCAAATACAGTTCCCAGGCGTGAAATCCTGTGGCAATTGCGTCAGACGGCGGGCAAAGCCTTGGGCCCAGCGGGCAGCTACGGCCGGCCGTCTTATGGGTCGCGTCACAGGGCCGCTCCTAGCTTACAAATGCCGAGCTTTCGACCGACGCCACACACTCGATACTTCGCAACGAGCGAATGCCACTCGTTTACAATGCGTAACATCTCACCGTAAAGCATTGCACTACTTATTGAAACGCTGCTGTTAAATGTAAAATCTCTCGTCTTGTCAGAGATATATTTCAGAATCTTAATCTGTAAAGAGTCTGCCTAAAAGCATCAATTTAGATTCGCACTGAATGAAAAACCGTGCTTTCGTAATTATTTAGACTAGAAAACATGAAGAAAAATATCATCTTTGTACATGTTTCCACCGTCTCAGTGAAGTATTTGAATCAAGATATTTCCCAGTCGCGCCTGTAAATTTCCTCATTCATAAGCCCGATTGGATAATTTCGATTTTAAATTCTTCCTCAAGTGAAACACTACACATATTATTAATGCGTAATCCCTAACCTTACCCACTACTTAATGTAACTTAAACGAACTTGCGGTAAGGACCACCCATGCCCAAGCGAGGACTCGAACCTCCGACGGGGGTAGCCGCGCGGGGACGCCTGAGACCGATTTGCAACACCGCGCGGCAATGCGTAATAACAAAGCATTCTGTATAGAAGGCAGTCCACGTAAGACCTGTGGTTAACCACTCAACATCTACAACTGACCATAACACACTTCATCAACAAAAAATGGTTCAAATGGCTCTGAGCACTATGGGACTTAACATCTATGGTCATCAGTTCCCTAGAACTTATAACTACTTAACCGCAACTAACCTAAGGACTTCACACAACACCCAGTCATCACAAGGCAGAGAAAATCCCTGACCCCGCCGGGAATCGAACCCGGGAACCCGGGCGTGGGAAGCGAGAACGCTACCGCACGACCACGAGCTGCAGACACACTTCATCAACATTAACAACAGGAAACAGTATCCACGTATGAGTCCACATATTAAATGAAGCACACTATGCTATTTTTCTGCATGTCTAGAAGACAGAATATGCTTAAATCTTTGTGTGGGCCAACACCTGTGTGTTCTGTTTCGTGTAGATATTGATGAAGCGAGTTTTGACCATTTGCAGGCTTCTGAGTGGTTCACAGTGTGCCTTCCATGGTTTGGCTAGTGTACAGAAAAGTAGCATACACTGCTGGAAAAAATATAACACCCACAACGATTGTGTTCAGTGGCACCAGAGCATAATATGAGAGGATGTAGTGTTAGTGATTTATTTTACACGGTCATCATCGATCAGCTGGTGCTCTGGGGGCCTCTCTGTGAACTCCTTGCTTTGACGTCGTAGGAAGTAACTCTGCTGAGTGTAGAGTTGAACAATATGTTTAGCATTCATTCTAGGGTTCAATCGTGCCCCGCAAACGAATACGTACTCCTGTTGAACAACTTAAGCCATTTGAACAGAGTCTCATTGTTGGCCTGAGGGAAGCGAGATGGAGGTATGACGCATTGCTGCATCCGTTGGGCACAATGTATCTGTGATGTGTAGCTGCTTTCAACAATGGTCTGTGGAACATTCACACACCAGCAGACCAGGTTCTGGACGTCCATGTAGTGGAGACGTACATTGAGATCGATGCACTGTGACAGTAGCAGTGGCCGACATAAAGTCATCCAGGGGAGAAATCTGGGCACGTATTGCATTGGATGTGTCACCAAAGATCATTGGGAACCACCTGTTTGCAGCAAGGCTAAAATCACGTCTGCCTCTGGCCAGGCCACCACTGATACCACCACATTGCCAATCATGGTTACTGCGGAGTGTCGTGAAAGAGTTGACTGCAGAGTGGAATGGCACTCAGTTGTCTTCAGTAATGACAGTAGGGTTTGCCTGTGTGCGAGTGACGACGTTACACGTATATGGTGCACACCTTATGAGCGGCCTATTCCGAAGTGCATTCACCTACAGCACACAGGTCCTACCCCAGGTCCCACGTGTGGGGGCCCATCAGTTACAACTCCCGGACATATTTGGTGTTTCTGCAAGGTAAAGTAACTAATACCCGCTGCATTGCACAGGTTCTTATACCCGTGTTTCTACCTTTTCTTCGACAGGAAGGTGATGTGCTTTTTCAGCTGGACAATGCATATCCACATACGGCCGCTGCGATACAACGTGCTCTTCGTGGTGTACAACAATTGCCCTGGCCAGCAGGATTAATAGATCTCTCGCCAATTGAAAACGTATGGGACATGGTGGAGCGGGAATTTACTCGTTCTCCAGAGCCTGCAAGAACCATTGCCGAAATGCAACAAAATCTGCAGAGTGCTTGGGACAGTCTATCGCAGGATGCCATTCGGCACCATTGCAATCGCTTGCATGCGAGGATACACGCCTGCGTTGCCGTCAGAGTTCGATAACACTGTGTGTTTCATTTGGTTTGAATTTGTTATCACATTCTCCTACAATGGTGAACTACCTTTCATATCACTTGCCAATAAAATGGCCCTGTCCTTGAGGATGCTACCGGCCGGAGTGGCCGAGCGGTTCTAGGCGATACAGTCTGTAACCGCGCGACCGCTACGGTCGCAGGTTCGAATCCTGCCTCGGGAATGGATGTGTGTGATGTCCTTAGGTTAGTTAGATTTAAGTAGTTCTTAGTTCTAGGGGACTGATGACCTCAGAAGTTAAGTCCCATAGTGCTCAGAGCCATTTGAACCATTTTTTTGAGGATGTTGCATTTTTTTCTGCTAGTGCATAATCCGCTAATGCTACGTGTGATGTTCACTTAAGAATGGCAAAAGACCAAAACTGATCAATCGCACATATAAATAACGAAATTTTCAGTCCATAGCAGAAGAGAGAGTAGTGGGAGAGAGAATGTGAGGAAGAGAGAAAGAGAGAGAGAGATTAATGTTAATCCTATTTAGTGATTAAAATTGTTCCCTCGGATTTACTTCTCAAAGGACATAGATTAATTTGATCTGTATGCAAATAATGAAACCTAAGTTTGTTTTAGAGCATTTGAACGACAGTTACAAATATGCACTCATACAATGTAACTCCACTACCGTTTACACATTAAATTACACAGACGTTAAACAAGACTAATTAGCGGTGTTAACGCACGAATCAAACCAACGGGCATGTAGAAGAAGTAGGTAATCCATATTAGCATTAGCAGAAATATACTTTATTACGTTTGTTAAATAACTAATCTAGAAGATAAATCGTTCTTCTGATTTACAGTATTTTCTACTTCTCTTATTGGGAACCAACTAAGAATTTTACATCATGTAAAAGAGATAAAAATCTACACTCAGGTTGCCGATGTACGAGACGAAATCAAGTTATTCCCGCCCGCAGATCATATCAGAGCCTAGTTTACACTCTTTCCCGTACGCTATCGCACTGTTAGTTTAGATTACGAGCTAGCTGATTCGTACTTCTAGTATTTAAGCCTAAATTCAAAATTTATGAGTCTCAACCGGACTGTTATGCTTCATTATTGAAAACTTGCACCCGAAGTGACTGGCATAATGGTTAACACATTAAAAGTGTGACGAACACCACATCGTCTCTTTTTCTGTCTAGTCCAGTCCTTTTACTATGCTTCTATTTCGTTAGAGGTTGTACACGATACACTTCAGACGCCATCACATAAATGCACACATCACTATCGACTTTCACTGCAGCTGCTTCAAATATATTTTCACGTTATAATGGCGTTGTCTTACATACGGTACATAAGTATTTACAAAATAAATCCCATGTAGAGGTATTTCGGACAAAAACAGAAGAATTCGAACGTTTTGGGTACATTTGTTCAGAGAACAAGCGGAAGAAACAGTTTCCTTTGTTCTATAACCACAGCTTAATTCCAGCATTGTTGAAATGTATTGCAGTTCTAGGGAAATGACTTAGTGAGTTGAAGAATTGATTCGCACATTGGGCAAGAATTTAGGAGATCTCTAATGACCAATAATGTACCTTCCTTTTCTTTGAGTCTTCAACACAACATAAACCATTATATTTCCGTTTTGTAGTGTCCTTTGACTTCCACAAAATGTATGCTCTGAATGCCATGCGCGAAAACCACGCAATAATTTCGGTCGTGGTCTTGAATGTAGATGGTCTCTGGGAATAGTTCCATTATAGACATCTCATTCGTTTTGCGATGGACGCTGACTGCCAAAAATATAGTGATCACCCATTCGCATAGATATCACTGTTTAAACTTATTCCACTTTTCGAAGTCGAAATCTCTGCCAACAGATTGTTACTTGCAACTATTACTGGTAGCGACAATACAGCAATTACATAGCGAGTCTTCTTGGAACGCAGGAAGTAATGTAAAACCTACCGAAAACAAAACGTGTATTTTCAGGGATAAAATTCAGGGAAGTGCGTTTACAATTGAGGGCCAGAGGAAAGTACACTTAACATGGATTGGTTACACTAAGTCTTGGACAATCGCCAGACATTCACTTTGTTACTGAAGAGTGCTAAGTAATGGAAATTTCTGGCGCCTCCTCTCTCTTTATATGTGGAGGAGTAGCTCGTAAACCCATGAAGCACGTTTTCCCTTTCATCATATGATCCGTGGCCACGGGGCGTGACGGAGTAACGCACTTACGTCACCGCCAGGTTTGCGCGCCATTTCAGCCATTCCGCCCCAGTGGATCCTCTTTAAGAAAGCCGTGGCCTCCACGCTTTAAACTGCCAGATGTGCTCCGTGCATCAAAACACCCTCCCTGCCTTCAGGCGTGTACGCTCGCTAAGTGCAGTTTTTGCACAGTCTGCACTGAGATTTACTAAGTTGTTGAGATACAGCTAGGCGCCCGCCACAACACTGCAGAAACTGTCTGCCTGATTGAATGGAAGCGCCTGAAAGGCATTAGAACCCGTGCTCTTGCCTCGCGCTACCGACATTCTTACCAGCACATCTACGCAGACAGTTAGCACTGAAGGACAGACGAAAAGCTTTAAAAGGTCCTGGAATGTTAGTGTTTTCGAGTTACGATCCCCCACACTGTTTATACCTGTCAGAAAATTTCGTTACAACGGAAAATCTGCTGCATTCTGCAAAATTTTTCTTTGCATTCTCCCACGCGATCACTTACCTACAAGTTAAAATAGTTAAAAACTTCTGCAGCCACATCGTGTGTTACAGACAATGTACAAACTCAAATGTACTAGAAACAAGTTAACTCACAACCCAGAACTGCATTACCTCTGTTCTTCAGCTCAGAAACCTAGATACGAAGCTGCGAGCATGGAACGCTACACTTCTGTCTTGAGGCATGAGAGGTGTACTTTTTTTCTCACTTTTCCATAATACTGTAGCCTTTGACGTGTTTTGCTTTGCCACAAACAACCTTGAGAGACTGTTTCACGTGTTCGCTCTGGGCTTCTGGTCAGTCGGAAATAACTAAACTTCAGTGTTCGGGTAGAGTAATCACTGCTGACATGAATGTGTATTTTCCACGCATGTTGACGGTTTATCACACGAGCAGCACTAAAGATTCGTTTAAGAAGTAAGTATATCTCAACAAAGATGAACTGTTTCTGAGACTTCAGAGAGCTGAAATGGTGGCTTCTAAAGTAACGATCTTGTTCTCTGCGCGCTCCCGTAACGGCCTGATATACTTCTTCTTCTTCTACTTCTTCTTCTGCCATGTCTGTTGCCGTTTCTCTACGGGTTTGGCATTGTTATGTGGGTTATGGCAATGTTAGTGACAGTAGGTGGCCGGATGACCTGCCTGACGCCACCACTCCCCCTCCCAGGGTGGAATCGACGTAACCGCTTAGTGTGCGTCTAGAGTAAATTTCATGTTCGAGTGCCAGAACGTTCTGTTTGCTTAGCGTGTAACTGAGGCGGGACGTGTGTACCATCCCGATGTTTACCTAGTGATATGTGGGAAACCGCCTAAAAACTCATACAGACTTGTCGACTTATCGGCTCTCTTCGTTAATCCGCCCAGTGGATACGGTTACGGCCTGATATATTGTTATCAGAAGTTTGTTTCACAGCGCCTCTGAACATATTTTATGTGCATTATTTTTACTTAACACATTTCATCAAGTTCTTGAGAGACTGATCAACAATCGTACACTAAAATTTTTACTCTAAAATGTTGCTGATTATAACAGGGAGCCGGCCGCTGTGGTCGAGCGGTTGTAGGTGCTTCAACCTGCTACGGTCGCAAGTTCGAATCCTGCCTCGGGCATGGATGTGTGTGATGTCCTTAGGTTAGTTAGGTTTAAGTAGTTCTAAGTCTAGGTGACTGATGACCTCAAATGTTAAGTCCCATCGTGCTTAGAGCCATTTTTTAGAACAGGGAAACCGAGTCTCCCACTTGAACAAATCTGTTAAGGAAGCAGGTTCAACTTTTAACATCACATCCATCACTTCCTGTTATGACAGTAACACTCAGGCAACACTGAATATTTCATAAGCATGCGAACTACAGGCCTATCAACTATAAAGCCACTGATAAAGTACTACTGCGGTTATACACCGTCCAGTCACATTAATGTGACTAACACTTATGTTAGAGGTCAACGTGCAATAAGTGTTCACAGACAGCAGCTGCCAGCACTAGCAGTGGAGAGTGCAGTCGCTGTCATAATGCTCAAACGACACGATTTATCTGGTGTCCAAATGGGCATGATCATAGGCTTTCGAGCCAAGGATAGAAGCGTTTCCGAAACCTCTAAGTTTGTAAACTATTAGCGTATCGCTGTGGTAGAAGTATGCCGTGGATGGCAAAATGGCGCTACCTCCAGGCAACTGTGGTACACCACCGGCCATAGATGACAGGGGTAAACGACAGTTGCTCGACGAACGTTCAGCGAACGTTGCTGCGTATTGCCCTCCACAGCAGGCGCCTGGTCCGAACACCCATGCTCACTGCTGTTCATCGGCGATGAAGGCCGGAATTTGCACTTCAGTACCGCAGCTAGACAGCCACTGAGTGTTTTAGGTGGTATTTTCAGATAAATCTTGTTTTATACTCCAATGGCATTAAACGTCTGAAAGTAAACACTCTGCAACAATCGTCGGAAGGGACCAGGCCGGAGGGGAGAGCGTTATGGTTTGGGGAATGCTTTCGTGGCATTCACAAGGTGATCTCGTCATTCTGGTAGGTACAATGGATCAACGCAAGCATGCATCTATCCTTGGGGATCATGTCAACCCCTACATGCAGTTTGTTTTCTCCTCCACACGATGGTATCTACCAGAAGGACAATGCAACGTGTCACACAGACCGCAGTGTACGTGTGTGGTCCGGAGAACACCAGGATGAGTTTACAGTGCTCCCTTGGCGACCAGATTCCCCTGATTGAAACCCAGTCGAGAATGTGTGGGACCACCTCGATCGGGCTGTTCGCGCCGTGGATCCTCAACTGAGAAACATACCGAAGTTGGCCACTTCACTGGAGTCGGCCTGGCTCCACATCCCTGGCGGTACCTTCTAGAACCTCACTGACTCTCTTCCTGCACGACTCGCTGCAAAAGTTGGTTATTCAGGCTTTTGACAGGCGCTCACATTAATGTAATTGGACAGTGTAATACCTGATTCGTCATTAGCTCGAACCTATATTGTATTGAACTGTGGACCTAGAAACTATGGAGAGGCTTCGTCTTTGCCGTAGCCCTCAGTGGTTCGAGGTTCACAACCCCACAATAGGCTACAGCAGCCCATTCACCCCACCACCGCCCCACACCTAACACAGGGTTATTGTGAGGTTCGAGCCCCACCAGTGGACCCTCCCCCGCCCCCTTCCCAGGAACGTCTCATGCCAGAAGAGTGTATCCCCAATGTTTGCGTGGTAGAGTAATTATGGTGTACGCGTACGTGGAGACAGTGTTTGGGCAGCAAACGCCGACATAGTGTAACTGAGGCGGAAGAAGGGGAACCAGCCTGCATTCGCCGAGGCAGATGGAAAACCGCCTTAAAACCATCCACAGGCTAGCCGGCACACCGGACCTCGACACTAATCCGCCGGATGGATTCGTGGCGGAGACCGGCACGCCTTCCCGCTCTGGAAGCAGTGCGGTAGACCGCACGGTTAGCCGGTCGGGCAGTGCGAACCTAACGTTGTGACGAGAGAGGTGGCGCAAGGGTTAAAACGCTGGGTTCGCATACGAGAGGAACACAGTAATCACTTCAGAAAAAGGCAGAATAGTTTCGTTGGGAAGGACACGGCCTACGTCATTCTCCATCTTCCAGAATCCGAGTTTGTGCTCCATCACTAACAAAGTCGTCATTGACAGGCCACTAAACTACGGTCTCTCCGTCTTTCTTTCATGCGAGGGAGTAATTACTACCACACTGACCTAGAGTTCGAATACAGTGAATCAAACTTTATACATTAGTTAGTTTGTTTCATGTTCTAAGGATCAACTGCACAATAAATCGTAATGGTTTGGAACGAGTCAAATTAAATCCATATTGCAAATTAATTTGTAAATACGGCTGCGAGCTGAACATTTATAAGTTTTGTTAATTAAATGTACGTATGGGAGTCAGTAGTTCCTATCCAACACATTTTGCACACTACAATAATAGAAATTCTTCTACGGAATAGAAGGAGTTGCCAAGGAGAAACTTTTTTAGTTTGTTTTCAAATTTTACTTTATTTTCCGTCAGACATTTTATATCACTAGGTGAATTATTAAAAAATTTAGTTGCGGCATTTTCCACGCATTTCCGTGCTGAAGACAACATTAATGTGGAGTAATGAATGTAATTTTTCCTTCTAGTATTGTAATTATGTACACCATCGTTCCTTTTGAATTGCTGTGGATTATTTACAACAAACTTTATGAGGGAATAAATACACTGTGAAACAGTATCAGAAATCCTAACTTCTTAAACAGATATCTACTAAATCATTGTGGCTAAGCACTACACATTATTCGTACAGCATTTTTTTGAGCAATGAAGACTTTTATTCTTAAAGATGAGTGACTATGGAACGTTGTTCCATAGGACACTACTGAATAAAAATGTTCAGAATAAGTCAACTTACTGATTCGTCCCTCACCAAGAATTGAAATGACTGTGAATGAAAATGTGGCTTAACTAAGTTGTCCTAGGAGTTCCAAAATGCGCCTTTTCCATTTTAAATTCTCATCAATATGGACACTTAAGAATTTTGAAGTTTCCGCCCTGTTAATTATTTCCTCGCTATATGTTACACTTATGATTGGCACAGTATCCTCAGATGTGCAGAACTGAATATGTTGTGTCTTTTTAAAATTTAAGATGAAGCCATCAGCATAAAACCAGTCACCGATACTTTTAAGAACATTGTTTACCATACCTACTGTTGCTTTACGCAACTTGGAGTGATTTAAATACTAGTCTCATCTGCAAAAAGAACTAATTCCGTTTGTTGTATGTTAGACGGAAGATTGTTTACGTATATGAGGACCAGTAGCGAACCTAAGATTGAGCCTTGGGGAACCGCATACGTGAGTTCTACCAGAAATCTTCAGTTTATCTATGCAAATAATTTGATTCAAACAGCCAAATGCTTTAGCGACGACAAGACAGTAGTAGTAGGGCAAACTGGGCGTCACCCCACTCTCCATTGTTGCCAAATTTATACAAGATGGCGGATCCAGGAGGGTGGCGATAGATGTGCAATGTTGCAATGACATCATGGTGGGAAGCTGAAATTTTGGCGCAAAATAGGTCAATTGGGCTACCTACTCTAACCTAACACCCTACATGGGAGGGAATAATTGTCCAGCGCAAACACACGTCCATATTGAATCTTCTTAAATTTACATGTGATCACGAAAATTGTCCAACACATACTACATATTAGTTTGTTATTCAGCCGTCTAGAGGACGACACAGTTAAGTCAGCTACATTCCTTTATCTCAACAGGCCTCTCCATTCTTATGGTACAGAAATTTCTATTTCCAGAACCACAGCCATCATCAGTGTGTATTTCTGATACTTCGCTCATTGTCGAATGTTGTCCAATTGAGACCGCGATCATAATACTTTATTGTAAGTACAGTGATAAAATATATATGTAGCTGGTTTCCTAAGGTGATTGTGTCTATGCATGACTGGCGTGCAGCGCCGGTGACCTTTGGCGGGAATGATTCACGTTTCTGGCTAATGGTAGGATTGGTCCAAATAGAGAGGCCTGTTGGGATGTGGGAATGTAGCTGACTTAACCATGTCGTCCTCTAGACGGCTGAATAGCGAACTAATACTCAGTATGTATTGGACAGCTTTCATGATCACATGTAAATTTGAGAAGATTCAATATGGACGTGTGTTTGCACTGGTCCATTATTCCCTGTCTGATTGTCTGCTTTTACACATTTTGCGCCTTTATTTAGTTGAGAAAACATTGATTGTGGTGTGCACATCCAGCAGGTGAAAGGCAGGTGGAAGACATGTTTGCTGGTTCTCTAGACATGAGAAATACCTTAGTTGACTTTGGGAATTATAAGAATGATTTGGAATCTGTTACATCAACGGCATCAGTATTCGTGATTGTAAATATCAGTTTCCTCTATTTTTTTTTCGAGTTCTCACATAAAGGTCTTTGCAGACGGGATAAGTTCCTAGTTACCCAGTGGTTTACAGCACACTCCATCTCATTAAAGTTTTGGGTTTCTAGAGAAATAATTTCTGGTCTATATCTCCGGAATTATACTGTGTGACCGATACTACTGGTATACAAGCAATATTGCTGTGTGCTTAATATCGAGAAGTATCACATAAACGGTGTGATGTCCTGGCAAACCATGTGCAAATACATATGTTCTTGTAATCTTGGAGCCTGGAGATGATGTAGAAATCAAGCATGCATACAGGTCGGGGCCAGAAATGGTTATGACTTTGTGCCGAGGGGAAATGAGCCCCTCTTTGTACAACAATTTGGAGAGTGCCTTCAGTCTGCTGAGGGCACACTGGTCACACATCAGGAGTGGATGACTTGCGACCGCCCGACCTAGTGGGAAATATCTAGTGCTGCAAGGAGTGTATACGGTGCTGTCTGTCTTCGCGTCATATGTACGAGTGTCTGCTGGTCAATAGGTATATGTATGATGCAAAAGGAGCGATTTTGTATGGTGCAGGATACGATTTGTATATTTACTACATCGACATGCTACACAGTGATATATTGCTGGGTTAAAAATCGGTTTCACGCTCAAATATTCAAGCTTCTGTTCTCAGTGGCAGAGCAGTGTAATTGAGTCCAATGGTGCACGTGCTTATGCTGTCTGTCTTCACGATATATGTACAAGTGTCTGGTGGTCGATAGCTATATGAATGATGCAAAAGGGGCGATTTTGCGTGGCACAGGATACGAATTGTATTTTTAATACAATACTTTTGCATGGTTAAACCGTCAGTGCAACATGGCGATCTGTAGAAAATAATTTTGCCACTGAAAGTCTCATTGGCAGAAAGGAAAAGGCGGACAGTGCTTCCACACCAGCAGCACCAGTAATTTTGTGGGTAAATTCAGTAAGAGCCAATCATAATGCTCCATTAATTCACAAGACATCCTTTGTGCTGGGGCACAGGAGCCTCTATGTAGTGGTGAGGACGTTTGCATTTCGGAGATGTTTGTCGAAAGCAGGACTTAGCGGTATCCAGGAAGCGTAGCATATGATGGATGGAGCTCCACAGTAGAACCCTCAGGAGGAATGCATTCGTCGTTATTGAGCCGCTATTCAGACATCTCTCACTTGACACAGGACTTGCTGGTAGACATCAGTCACATTAAACACATGAGCGGCCGGAGGACCTCACATGTTCCATTAGGATCACTAGGAACAATGCACCCAGTGCTATTCTGCGAAGCATTCCAACAGATTTCTATAGCACTACCTGTGACGTCAGTATAGCATTGAGAACCTTTTAGCTGCATCTGCAAGAGTGAGTCACTTGGTAATTAGGTCTAACTGCAGTTAGAGAGGCATTGCACGAGCAATGGTAAACGTGAGCGTATCCAGAGCGTAACTTGGCTCTTATTTACATAGACATGTAACATCAGTATAACACTCGAAGAATTCCGCATACCCGGAAACAGATGTAACTTTCACCTACTGGATGTATGGGGTAGCGGCCTGAGGGCAGTAGCCCAGGCCCCTGCATTTGTCTGTCCAGCACTGGCTCATGTCAGTATCACAGCGTGTGTGTGATGAAACAGTTCACGGATGACGATAGTTGGAAAGCGTTTTTTACATGCCCTGAGTGTTTGTGCACTGCATTATTTCTGGCGGTTTAAGCTTTGTGACCTTGTTTGCAGAGCCTTTTACAGGCATAATTTTTTGACAATTTACGAGTTGTTTGCATGTCTGTTGCATTATTTTGCGAGCAGGTCTGTAAGCTGAGCTATGGTTCAAATGGCTCTGAGCACTATGGGACTTAACTTCTGAGGTCATCAGTCCCCTAGAACTTAGAACTACTCAAACCTAACTAACCTAAGGACATCACCCACATCCATGTCCGAGGCAGGATTCGAACCTGCGACCGTAGCGGTCACGCGGTTCCAGACTGTAGGTCCTAGAACCGCTGGGCCACTCAGGCTAGCGCTGTGCTATGCATTGTTTCAGTAATTTACGATTAGTTTTCAGGTCTGTGTGCTGTGTACTGCATTATTTGGACAGTTAACGAGTACTGAGCTCGTCTGCAGAGCATTTTACATGCATTATTTTGACAATTATCGAGTTTTTTTCGTGTCTGCACATCATTGCACTGTATTATTTCGGTTATTTGCGAGTAGTTTGCAGGTCTGTGGGCTGCACAATGCATTATTTCAACAGTTTACAATTAGTGAGCCTATCTGTAGAGCGTTTTACATGCATTATTTTGGTTATCTACGAGTAGTTTGCAGCTCTGTAGAGTGTTCAATGCGTTACTTCGAAAGTTTACAATTAGTGAGCGTGTTCGCAAAGCGTTATACATGTATTTACATCACATTACATTACATCAGTTCACTGCATTATTTCGGTGATTTACGAGTAGTTTGCAGGTCTGTAGGCTATTTACTGTGACCTCAAACACGCCAGGGCAGATGTTTTGTATCAGTTCAATAAATAAACTACGTGAAATCCATCCCTAAATAAATTGCTCCAAAACAAATAAGTACACTGCTTCCTCTCTCCAGCAGCTGGACACAGGCTGAGTCCTTTTCCTGCCATAATTTCACAGACCGCCATGGGATGATGGCACCCTCTAGTGGCAGTATTTTGTACTAGCTCAGTTGAACTGTGGACCTCATGGTGAACACACTGGATGGAGCTACTGCCTATGACAACTCAAACTGTTTAAATAAACACTGCATACAAAAGACAGACATATGTCCATCCTATCCAGCAGCCCAGCACAGGCTGAGTCATTTTCCCACACATTCCAAGGAAGAGTTGGCGGTCTAATGGCTTAGGTCAGTGGATGTAGCCCAAGTGACCTATTTTCCCGCCATTTTCTAAGGTTAGTAGAGATAGCCCAAGTGACATTTTTCCACCAAAATTTGAACTTCCCATCATTTTCTGGGGAGGGAGGAGGGAGGGGAGGGGAGGAATTAGGTTAGTGGAGTCGCCCAATTGACCTATTTTCCCCCAAAAATTTGAACTTACTGCCATGACGTCATTGCGAGGTTGCCTTATCTATAGCCGCCATCTTCGATCCGTCATCTTGAATAAATCTGGCAACAATGCAGAGTGTGGCCATACGAACTTTGTCCTCTCCTATAGCTATTTCTCTTTTTGGACAATGAGATTACTTCCATCTGTATGCATTATTTCAGTAATTTACAAGTTGTGTCATGTCCCTACCTCAGTGCACTGCATAATTTCGGTAATTTACAAGTAGCTTTCAGGTCTGTATGCCGTGTACTGCATTATTTCGGTCTTTTAGGAGTTGTTTGCATGTCTGTACTTCAGTGTACTGCATTATTTCGGTCATTTTCGAGTAGTTTGCAGGTCTGTAGGCTATGTAGCGTGACCCCAAGCATGTTAGGACGATTGTCTTGTATCAGTGTAATAAATGAACTATGTGAAATCCATCCCTAAATAAATTGTTCCAAAATAAATAAAGTACACTCCCTCTCTCCAGCATCCCAGCACAGGATGAGTCCTTATCCCGCAATTCCTGCTTGCCATCCCCCCCCCCCCCCCCCCGAGTGCCGCCTTGGATTATGTTATGGTAGGGATGACAGCACACTCTGGTGGTGGTACTGTGCACTAGATCAGTTGGACTCTTGACCCCATGGTGAACACACTGGATGGAGGTACTGCCTCAAATTGTTTAAATAAACACTGCATGCCAAATAAAGCCTTATGTCCACCCTATCCAGCAGACCAGCACAGGCTGAGTCCTTTTCCTGTCAATTCCAAGGAAGAGGTGGCGGTCGGATGACTTAGCTAAGTGGAGGTAGCCCAAGTGACCTATTTTCCTGCCATTTTCATAGGTTAGTGGAGGTAGCCCAAGTGCCCTTTTTCCCTGCCATAATTTCCCACTATTTTCTGGGTGTGGGGAGGAGGGAGGGGAATGGAAAGGGGGTTAGAGGAGGTAGCTCAACTGATCTATTTTGCGGCTAAGATTTTAACTTCGCGCCATGACGTCATTTCGACGTTGCCGTATCTATCACCGCCATCTTGAGTAAATTTGGCAACAATGGAGAGTGGGAGGATGTGCAGTTTGCCCTACTAATGGCAGTTGCTGCTACTCTTATTACCGTAACACCTACAACCATCAAAAAAGAATACATAGTTTGTCTACTTAAAAAAGCTTGTAAAAACGCTCTTAATGCCTTTTTAAATGACAATCTCCACTCCTTCCGATCTGATCGTGTAAGCATAGAACTGATGTGGAATGAGTTCAAAGAGATAGTATTGATGGCAATTGAGACATATATACCACATAAATTAATAAGTGATGGTACACATTGCCTACGGTACACAAAACGGGTCACATCGCTGCTGCAGAAGCAACGAAAAAAGCATGCCAAATTTAAAAGAACGCAAAATCACCATGATTGCGCAAAGTTTTGCAGAGGTTAGAAATCTAGCGTGTACTTTAATACGAGATGATTTTAATAATCTTCACAACAAAACACTGTCTCGGAATCTGGCAGAAAACCCAAAGAGATTCTGGTCATTCATAAAGCACACAAGTGGCAAGATGCAATCAATACCTTCCCTGCGCGAAAACAACGTTGAAGTCACTGATGACAGTGTCACTAAGGCAGAGTTATTAAACACGGTTTTCCGAAACTTCTTCACCAAAGAAGACGAAGTGAATATTCCCGAATTCTCATCAAGAACAACTGCCAAGATGAGAAACATAGAAGTAGATATCCTCGATGTAGCAAAGCAGCTTAAATCATTTAATAAAGTCAAGGCCTCCTGTCCGGATTGTATACCAGTCAGATTCCTTTCAGAGTATATCTCCCTATTTACGAGTAGTAATTATATACAACCGCTCGCTCACAGAAAGATCTGTACCGAAAGATTGGAAAATCGCTCAAGTCACACCAATACCTTAAAAGGGAAGTAGGAGTAGTCCGCTGAATTACAGGCCCATATCACTAACGTCGATCTGCAGTAGGGTTTTGGAACATGTACTATGTTCGAATATTACGAGGTACCTCGAAGAAAACGATTTATTAACACATAGTCACATGGATTCAGAAAATATCGTTCTTCTGAAACACAACTATCTCTTAACTACCTCTTTATACTCATGAAGTAATGAGTGCTATCGACAGGGGATGTCGAATTAATTCCATATTTTTAGGTTTCCAGATGGCTTTCGACACCGTTCCTCACAAGCGTCTCCTAACAAAACTGCGTGCCTATGGAATATCGCCTCAGTTGTGCGACTGGATTCGTGACTTTCTGTCTGAAAGGTCACAGTTAATACTAACAGACGGTAAGTCATCCAGTAAAACAGAGCAATATCTGGCGTTCCCCTAGGAAGTGCTATAGGCTCTCTATTGTTCCCGATCTACACTCATGCTCATAAATTAAGTATAATTGCAGAATATGGTGCCACATAACATGGCACTACACAAAAGTGGCGCTAAAAGCATAGGCACATAGGGTACACACACGACACAGATCTTTAAGTCCACGGTGTTGGTGATAAGTTGAGAAAACCGCCCCGAAACACATGTGCTACAAAACGCCACTGTTTCCTGCGCATGTACCCCGACATCAAAAATGGTTCAAGTGGCTCTGAGCACTATGGGACTTAACTTCTGAGGTCAACAGTCCCCTAGAACTTAGAACTTCTTAAACCTAACTAACCTAAGGACATCACACACATCCATGCCCGAGGCAGGATTCGAACATGTGACCGTGGTGGTCGCGCGGTTCCAGACTGTAGCGCCTAGAACCGCTCGGCCACTCCGGCCGGCCACCCCGACATCAATATGGGATATGATCACCATGCACATGTACACAGACCGCACAACGGGTTGACATACTCTGAACCAGGTGGTCGAGCAGATGCTGGGGTATAGCCTCCCATTCTTGCACCAGTGCCTGTCGGAGCTCCTGAAGTGTCCTAGGGGTTTGAAGACGTCAAGTGATACGTCGACCGAGTGCATCTCAGACGTGCTCGATGGGTTTAGGTGTGGATAACAGGCAGGCCACTCCATTTGCCTGATATCTTCTGTTTCAACGTACTCCTCCATGATAGCAGCTCGGTGGTTCCGTGCGTTATCATCCATCTGGAGGAAGGTGGAACCCACTGCACCCCTGAAAAGGCGTACATTCTGGTGCAAAATGATGTCCCGATGCACCTGACCTGTTACAGTTCCTCCGTCAAAGACATGCGGGGGTGTACGTACACCAATCATAATCCCACCCCACACCATCAAACCACGACCTCCATACAGGTCCCTTTCAAGGGTGTTAAGGGGCTGGAATCCGGTTCCTGGTTCAGGCCAGATGAAAACCCGGTGAGAATCACTGTTCAGACTATACATGAACTCGTCCGTGAACATAACCTGGGACCACTGTTCGAATGACCATGTACTGTGTTCTTGACACCAGGCTTTACGGGCTCTCCTGTGACCAGGGGTCAGTGGAATGCACGTTTCAGGTCTCCGGGCGAATAAACCATGTCTGTTCAGTCGTCTGTAGACTGTGTGTCTGGAGACTACTGTTCCAGTAGCTGTGGTAAGGTCCCGAGCAAGGCTACCTGCAGTACTTCGGGCACTGATGGTAAGATATCGGTCTTCTTGTGATGTTGTACACTGTGGACGACCCGCACTGTAGCGCCTGGACACGTTTGCTGTCTGCTGGAATCGTTTCTATAATCTTGAGATCACACTTTGTGGCACACGGTGGGCACGTGCTACGACCTGCTGTGTTTGACCAGCCTCCAGTCGCCCTAGTATTCTACTCCTCATAACATCATCAATACGTGTTCTTTGAGCCATTTTCAACACACAGTCACCATTAGCACGTCTGAAAACCTGTGCACACTTACTCGCTGCACCGTACTCTGACATGCACCAACACACTTCTGTGTACGTGGACTGCTGCCAACGCCACCGTGCGTCGACCGCAGGTCAAATGCACCGCATGGTCATACCCCGAGGTGATTTAAACCCGCAAACCACCCACCAGACTGTTGTTTCACCATGTATCAGCATTATCCTTAATTTATGAGCATGAGTGTATGTTAACGACATAGGAGACAATCTGAGTAGTCGTCTTAAATTGTTTGCAGATGATGCTATCATTTACCGTCCTGTAAGTCATCAGATGACCAAAACGAATTGCAAAATGATTTAGATAAGATATCTGTATGGTGCAAAAAGTGGCAAATGACCCTGAATAAAGAAAAGTGTGAAGTTATTCACATGAGTACTAAAAGAAATCAGCTAAATTTCGATTACGCGATAAGTCACACAAATCTGATAGCTGTACATTCAACTAAATACTTCCGGATTACAATTACAAATAACCTAAATTGGAACGATTACATAGATA
The DNA here is from genome assembly GCF_023864275.1 of Schistocerca cancellata. Taxonomy (NCBI): domain Eukaryota; kingdom Metazoa; phylum Arthropoda; class Insecta; order Orthoptera; family Acrididae; genus Schistocerca; species Schistocerca cancellata. The sequence goes on along the minus strand of NC_064629.1, from coordinate 583,440,278 downwards.
ATGTTGTGGGTAGAGCAAACCAAAGACTACCATTGATGGACAGAACACTTAGAATGTGCAACAGGTCTACTAAAGAGACTGCTTACATCACGCTTGTCCGCCCTATTCTGGAGTATTGCTGTGCAGTGTGGGATCCCAATCAAGTGCGACTGACGGATGACATCGAAAAAGTTCAGACAAGGGCAGCTCGTTTTGTATTATAGCGAAATAGGGGAGATAGTGCCACAGACATGATACGTGAATTGGAGTGGAAGCCATTAAAACAAAAGTGTTTTCGTTCCGACGGGATCTTCTCCTGAAATTTCAATCACCAGTTTTCTCCTCAGACTGTGATCACATTCTGTTGGGACCTACCTTCTTAGGGATAAGATAAGGTAAGGTAATATAAGAGAAATCAGGGCTCGCACAGAAAAATTTAAGTGCTCGTTTTTCCTGCGTGCCGTTAGAGAGTGGAATGCTAGAGAGACAGCTTGAAGGTGGTTCATTAAACCTTTGCCAGGCACTTTACTGCGAGTAGCAGAGTAATCATGTAGATGTAGATGTAGATGTAGATGTAGATGTAGATGTACTACTGTGGTAGGCGTGGGCTTCGTGTTTGTCTTGGCTGCGTTTATGCGTTCACTATGTTGTTCATAATAGCTTACCCGCATTCCTATTTTCTTATTCATTATTAAACCCACTTCTGCATTAAACCCATTTGACTTTGTATTTATAACCCTGTATTCACCACCTGCCCATAAGTCCTGTTCCACCTGCCACCGAACTTCACTAATTCCGAATGCATCTAACTTCAACCTATCTACTTACGCGATTAATGGCTCTAAGATTGCACGCTCCGAGCCGTAGAAGGCCAGTTTTGTTTCTCGTGATGACGACATCCTCCTGAGTAGCCCTCGCCGGAGATCCGAATGAGAGACTATATTACCTGCAGAACATTTTACCCAAGAGGACGCCGTCATCATTTAACCATACAGTAGAGCTGCATGCCCTCGGGAAACATTGCGGATGTTGCTCTCAGCCGTTCGCAGTGCAAGCACAGCAAGGCCGTGTTGGTTGATGTTACAAGGCCAGATCAGTCAGTCATCCAGATATTTGCCCCTAAAACTACTGAAAAGTTTGCTGCATCTCTTCAGGAACCACATGTTTGTCTGGCCTCTCAACAGATGGCCCTCCATTGCGGTTGTACCTACGGCACGGCTATCTGTATCGCTGAGGCACGCAAGCCGACGGCCAGGTCCATGGTTCATGGGGAAGGGGCAAAATACATCACCTTTTCAAAAAATTTGGAATTGATTTCAGCAGTGAAATAGGTATTGATATCTTTCCTATCACCTTTCTTAAAGAGGGGTTTGACTACGGCATGTTTCAGTCTCTCTGGAAAAATGCCTTCTGTGGTACCCAGAACTTCTGCATTCTGTCCCTCGCTATTTGTCTCCTTTCCTCTTTCTAGCCACTGTTCTGTTTTCATCTTCATTGAATATATTAATAAGGTCTCTACACACTGTTTCGCTTGATGTGTCTTTTCATTTTAATCTCACCTTGTCAAAGTCTACTCTAATTATATCACGAAAGAACATGTCTTCGCAACTTCCATTCTACCGTCAAGAAATCAAAAATTTGTTTTGTTAGTCGTTGCTCACTTACTCTGTAATGTTTTACATTGAATTTCGGTCTTTCCTCCTTCACTGACTCAATTAGTCGTTCGTTATTCTGATACAATTCCTTTCCTTCTCGTAAGATATTATATGGACATTTACAGTCTTTCGACCCATTATTTCGCAAAGTGTTTTAATTTCAAACTTCTTTACCTTATTTATTCACACATTAACAGTCATTTGGAGTGTTTGAATTACATGCACAAGCTCCATTTTAATAAATTTACGGTACAGTCTAACCTTATAGTTTGTCTTGAGACAAACTTCCTCACATGAAGATCTAATGTTCTACGAAAAGCAGGAACCATCTTGCTTCGTCTGATGTTGTTTGTTTCTCGTTCACTAATTTCAATTGTACCGCTTCTCCTGTGTTTAAAACTGTCAAACTCTGTATCAAGGTTGTCCGCCGTGTATTTATGCTTTTCATAAATTTCGTACTTCTTTTCATCAAATCTTGAGTCCATATTTTTCTACTTCTTCCTTAGTTGGAGACGGAATTTGTAATTGACGTTATGCACAATCTCTTTATTATTATTGTTACTATTATTAATGTCATTAACAGCCAATTACTACGACTAGGGAAACTGATATTACTATAAAATATGTTCCTTGTACTGAGAAAGTAACATCTATTCTGTTAGCAATCTTAACATCATATCTCTGTTCCTCGTTTGTTTACGTTTCTGGTTTTGGCATAAATAAATCATTTGTGTAAGTAACAATTAACGTGAGTGAGTTTCTGTATGACAAGACATTCAAAACTCCACAACCAAAATTACTTTCACATTTCACAATATCTGTAGGACAAGAAACGTCATTAAAAATACATTTTCGCGTGTATGCATTACTGTGAAGTTTCCAGAACGATGCAGCAGCTCACACACAGTAAACATCACATTTAAGTCGTGGTAATGCAATAAAAATGCAGATGGAAATTTCCCGCAATGAGTTGTGAGAAAGATAAATCAAACAAATAAAAAATCGTGCCTGACAGTACCAAATAGTTTAGTGTTAAATATTTGCAAGGAAAATTTTAAATGGCATCCTGAACATGTCTCAATCTGTGATTTACCAAGCACCTGTGTACTCACACTTGAATGGCTAATTTATAGATATGCTACCCACACAACAGTTAGGAAGTCTTAGTCTAAGTTCTAAAACAACAGTAATATTCATAAACATAGTTTTAGAAGAATAAGTCACTTACACTATCCGTCATCAAGCCTTAGTGTGGCAGTGCAAGAGTGACGATCTCTGACTATTTTCACAATACTATCAATAATCTAGTAGATAGTAAAATTAACTTCAAACACAAATTGAAATCATGCCTGCTTCACAAGTCCTTCCACCCCTTGAAGAATGTCAGCTCGTGTATAATATGTATGCATAACTGAACAGAGTTGTATTTTAGTTACCTCAAATAAAAAGAATATTAAAGGCAATATTAAATATACTTACGATTACTCCAAAGGGCAATTATACTGAGACATCTAAATCTACATGAATACTCCGCAAATCACATTTAAGTGCCTGGCAGAGGGTTTATTGAACCACCTTCACAATTCTCTATTATCCAAATCTTGTACAGCGCGGGGAAAGAACGAACACCTATATATTTCCGTACGAGCTCTGATTTCTCTAATTTTATCGTGGTGATCGTTTCTCCCTATGTAGGTCGGTGTCAACAAAATATTTTCGCATTCGGAGGAGAAAGTTGGTGATTGGAATTTCGTGAGAAGATTCCATCGGAACGAAGAACGCCTTTCTTTTAATGCTGTCCAGCCCGAATCCTGTATAATTTCACTGACGCTCTCTCCCATATTTCGCAATAATAGAAAACGTGCTGACCTTCTTGGTACTTTTTCGATGTATTCCGTCAGTCCTATCTGGTAAGGATCCCACGCCGCGCAACAGTATTCTAAAAGAGGACGGACAAGCGTAGTGTAGGCAGTCTCTTTAGTAGATCTGTTACATTTTCTAAGTGTCCTGCCAATAAAACACAGTCTTTGTTTAGCCTTCCCCACAACATTTTCTATGTGTTCCTTCCAATTTAAGTTCTTCTAAATTCTAATTCCTAGATATTTAGTTGAATTTACGGCCCTTAGAGCTGACTGATTTGTCGTGTAACCGAAATTTAACGAATTCCTTTTAGCACTCATGTGAATTACCTCACACTTTTCGTTATTTAGGGTCAGCTGCCAATTTTCGCACCCTTCAGATGTCTTTTCTAAAACGTTTTGCAAGTTGTTTTGATCTTCTGATGACTTTATTAGTCGATAAACGACAGCATCATCCGCAAAATAAATACTGTCTCCCAAGTCGTTTATATAGATAAGGAACAGCAAAGGGCCTATAACACTACCTTGGGGAACGCCAGAAATCACTTCTGTTTTACTCGATCACTTTCCGTCAGTTACTACGAACTGTGAGCTCTCTGACAGGAAATCACAAATCCAGTCACATAACTGAGGCGATATTCCATAAGCACCCAATTTCACTACAAGCCGCTTGTGTGGTACAGTGTCAAAAGCCTTTCGGAAATCCAGAAATATGGAATCGATCTGAAATCCCTCGTCAATAGCACTCAGCTCTTCGTGCGAATAAAGAGCTAGTTGTGTTTCACAAGAACGATGTTGTCTAAACCCATGCTGACTGTGTGTCAAGCGACCGTTTTCTTCTAGGTAATTCATAATGTCCGAACACAATATATCGACGTTAATGGTATGGGCCTGTAATGTAATGGATTACTCTTACTACTTTTCTTGAACATTGGTGTGACCTGTACAACTTTCCAGTCTTTGGGTACGGATATTTCGTCGAGCGAACGGTTGTATATGATCGTTAAATATGGAGCTAATGCATCAGCATACTCTGAAAAGAACCTAATTAGTATACAGTCTGGACCAGAAAACTTGCTTTTTTTAAGTGATTTAAGTTGCTTTACTACTCCGAGGATATTTACTTCTACGTTACTCATGTTGGCAGCTGTTCTCAATTCGAATTCTGGAATATTTAGTTCGTCTCCTTTTGTGAAGGCATTTCGGAAGGCTGTGTTTAGTAACTCTGCTTTGGTAGCACTCTCTTCGATAGTACCTCCATTGCTATCGCGCAGAGAAGGGATGATTGTTTCTTGCGGCTAACGTACTTCACATACGACCAGAATCTCTTTGGATTTTCTGCCAGGTTTCGAGACAAAGTTTCGTTGTGGAAACTGTTATAAGAATCTCGCACTGAAGTCCGCGCTTACTTTCGAGCTTCTGTAAAAAATTGCCAATCGTGGAGATTTTGCGTCTATTTAAATTTGGCAGATCCATCAGATCCATCTCGTATATTTTGAGCTCTTTTACGTCATTCCTGTACTGTGTTGCCACATACTACCTGTATGCAAAGATACTAAACGCTTAGGAAGGAAGCGAATCGTTTTGTTTTCAGTTTTAACATTGACATTTGTGTGCCTGTGTCTTCCTTATATACTTTTCCTGTAACACAGTATGAGTAATTGAGATGCGTATATGTGAATTTCGTAAGTGCAGCCGATAGCCGTAGTCTGCTACCGTAGTTTTGCCAACTATTAGCATAGGTGGATAGGCAGACAAGTCTAACTGTGCCGTTAGATAGGTGTCTGGTGAGGTGAACTCCGTTGTGTCAGGCAGGTACAGTGGTTCTCCCATCCACGACTGAAAAGAGAAGGTAGCTGCAGTACACCCGACACACTGTTACCGAATCTTGGTAAGATCAGATGTGTCCTTCAGACACTGTGGATTTAGATATTTGAATGTACTTGGCGTGTGATATTTGTACTTAATTCCCTTTATTTCAGAATTTTAGACATTAGGAAGAAATCACGTTAATTATTGTAGAGACGGTTTCGTGCCTGTATTTACTTTTAGTTTCTTTTTGGTAGTAAGTACTTTTGTGTGTGAGTTATTTAGAATCCATGTTGTGTACAGCACAAGGGAACGTTGCTCTCGCTTACAGCTAGTAAACTGCAGTTGATTTCGATGTGTAAAGTAAATCTGTGAAGAATAATTTTGCAAAACGTGGAGCTGAATTTGCTCACTTTTCATGATTAATTAGGAGTTGGAGGTTTAAAGCTTCTTTCAGCCACACCTGCACAAGATCTGTGGTAGGAATCAAGTCTATTCTTTCACTGATCTTCAGTAAATACATGCGCCTTAAGCAGTTATGTATTAAATGCATAGATTTATTAATTTAAATCGATTTCGCAGAATAGGTGGGTTTCTTATTTGTATATACTACTGGTATGTTCAGACGCATGTTACCCAGAGTCTGCCAAAAGTCATTCCTTGTTAAGCATTGAATAGATCTAATCTTGAGGAATGGAATGAGTAGGTAACATGTGAATTACTTTTCATGATTTCTGTAATGTGTAATTCAACGTAATTTTTGCAATATGATTCATGCTCAGGGTTGAGCCATTGCTTCTCTGCTGAGTGTACAATGGGTTTTGCAGTGGTTATTAGTGGTGGAGAGTTACCTTCATTGTTATTTCTTTTTGACTAATGAACGGGCATGTGGGTACATAACTATCTATCCTAAACCTCAAGTTTCTTTTGTGTTTTGAAAAAAGCATATTTGTACCATCAGCTGTGCAATTGTACATTTATTCTCCACTGGTTTCAGTTATAACAGCCATCTTCACAGGAGAAAAACAGTATACATCAATGGATCAAAAATGCATTTTCGTCAGATACGACACAACAAAATGTAGAACATACGTAACTGCCATAAGAGTCTGTCCGAACATAATACATATAAATGTTCTTTACATTAGCAAACAGTTTGCAGAAATTGCACAAACATGATGCAGACACGTGCAGCTTGTACTCATGACACGGAAGTCGCTCTCACGGATCAAGTTTCTAAATTGCTAGCCGACAGCGAGCAGCACAAAAGCTTGTAATGAACATTTAAGTCGCAAGCCTTACAAGCGGGAGAGCAACCATAATTGGGTTGGACGAAATTAAAATTGTGGCAAGTATTTCTTTCTCATCTGTGGATCGTTCAGCAGTGAAACTTATAGCCCCCTTCCCCAGGAAAACATCAGAGAACTAACTGTGTTCACAAATGGTGTATTAGCCACGCCCAAGTTAAGTAACCGATCAGATGAAACATGCTTGCGGATGATCAAATTACGTACCACAGGCGACGCTTAAGACCTATGTCATCAGTTCCCAGTAAGGCAGCCACATTTAAAGGGTGTTACGTCAGAGATGTAGAAAGCAAAACGGTGCACTGTTTTTAGAAAAAAAACTCAGTTGCTTAATACAGAAAGTGTAAGAAATCGTAGAATCATTTTCAGGTAGGCTTCACAAAGTAAGATGCACTAGGTAGGACACAACAACACCTATCAGGGACCTGCCAGTGCAGTTACGGTACTGGAATAAACCCATTAAGCAAATGTAACAGGCCTATACACCACTGACCACTCGTAATAAACAAGACCGATTCGTTCATTACAAATGACTTCTCACAGTAAAGCCTCTTTTCAGTTCAATATAACTGTCCTGACCAGCTACCCAAGAGGGAGTTGATCGACGGCGTCCATGTCGTTCACATTCGATTGTCTGATTAGTGTATTGCTGCCTCTTGTGTAAGATTGTTCCAATATTGTTACACTGTGCCAGCCATACTCTCGATCTCTGGCATAATGATAGTACTCACATAAACATGGGTAACTAAAGCCAGAGTCCAGGACGGAAGCTGTCATTGATGTGTAGTCCATGGGTCCACCAACACCGTTCTAGATCAGGCCCTGAGCTGTTCTGATACTTCGGCATCGTAAGGACCAGAGAGCCTACATAGCCGGCAGGCCAGGATCGGCGTTCGTCACATCAGACTTCGGAGCACCCAATACAGTAGTCCATCTGATGCAACAATGGAAACAGTGACCAGAGAGGGACAGACCACTCTCAGGATGGTGGGTGAATCAATCACATGTGCACCACAGTCACGCCTGCTTCACAGTGGATCTGCCACACGGGAAGCACCTATGATAATGACAGTGGCACGTAAAGTGCCCTCCGCCACACACCGCTGGGTGGCTTGCGGAGTATAAATGTAGATGTAGATGTAGATGTAGATGTGGGCAGCCCGCCAGACCAGGAGTCACCGGCCTGTGCTCCAGCCGACTCAGCGGCCTCAGGAAGCCTTGAGTCTGCAACGGATGACAGCAGATTCCACTACAGCCTATGTAGCAATCGACTGTCACTGAGACCACAGCTACGACATGTTTATTGAACAATAAATTGAGTAATAAGTAATCTTATTTTATTAGTGTCAAACGATACCCCGCTGGTTCTCAGGCCACATATTCTGATAAAACAGTAGGCACTGTGCGATAATACTAATACGTATTGTTTTCCATGCGATATGGTCCGCAGCTACGATGAATTTTTTAAAAGATTTCTTGAATCCCTCAGTTGCCATTCCCTTTATTTCCTGTACGATTGTACAATTTCGGCCTTAGGTCATTTTCAAGTATCTAAAACGGAAGTATCATACATTGGATTCATTAGTGATACTTGTGATTTTGATGTATGAACAAGTCATATCTGTAGATATACTAGGCACATTATGACTTACTTTATGGATGATTTTTTAGCAGCAGATTATGTTATATACGTCGTTGCTCCTATGACATCGTGTTATACTCATAAAAACATTCGAGGTGTTCACGCTATTTAAGGAGCGCATTATTTTCGAGCAGTTGTTGCAAAGCTCTTATATATAACGTACTTAACACTAAGAATATTATAATTATTTTACAGAAATTTGCTACTTAACCTGCATATGCTTTTGTTCTCAGTTATATTTAATTATCGTTCATCATTGGTGTAAATATGACTAAGTAATTTCTTTAAAATAACTTGTAGATACTTGTATACACGTATTGCCTGTAGGAGATTAACTATTTTGAGCCGGTTGGCTGTGCTATTTCTCCACTGAAAACAGTAGTAGTTTCCAGCCCAGGAATGGGCGACTCCTACATATTAAATAAGGACTACTGTAATTATGTTAATGTATAGTATATTTAAATGGATTATGCTCAGACAGAGCCTTATGACAGTTAGGTATGTTCTACATTTGGTAGTGTCGTATTTGACGAAAATTTATTTTTGGTCCATTGATGTATTCTGTTTTTCTACTTTGAAGATGGCTGTTATAACTGAAACCGGTAGGGAATAAATACACAATTTTACAGCTGTTGGCGCAAATATGTTTTCTCATAATGCTTAACGGAAAGACAGTAAGTTTTATTTCTTTTGTGTGTCTGTCCATGCCTCGCCCAACCCCAAGGCACTAATTGATAATATGTATTGCCCGTAGGAGATTAACTGCTCTGTATGGTGCATTGGTAAATTCATTTCACTTATTGAGAGTGGGAGCCATGAATTTAAGTCGCGTTACAGAGTGTATTTTCTCGTGTATGTTTCAGCCAGATCAACTGTGCTTTGGAAATAAAACATTCGGATGGAATATTTAAGAGAGAACCAGATATTATGTGTTATGATCCTATACAGTCCTTAATGTATTGATAAAGTAATGAGATAGAGTGTCATGGATAAAAGTAGATGTCGTATTCTGATTTTCCTGTTGCATGGTTCGAGTAAGAGCAAATTTTCCGTTGAGTGTTATGAGAAATTTCGTCAGTGTCAAATCAGGATAGCTTCTACGTCGCCTCCCGTTTTCGTACATAATGCAGAAATCTTTTACGTAACTCATAAAGCCAGAATTTAGCTTCTTCTTTCCTGTCACCATCAAAAATTATATATTTTTGTAAGCTTTAACCTGTTTCATATTGCGAGCCCTGTCGAGGATATATGTTTTTGTTACCGTAGTTGACTTACAATATAAATGATCAACATGTTGCCATATTTTTCACTTAGAAATTGTATTGTAGTTATAAACTTACTCTTCCACATCACGGCGAGAAGTTGCAATTATGATCGATGGAATATGCAAGAATCAAACACGAACGGGAAAGCAACAGCACAAGAAAGTGCCTGGAGAGACTTTAGAGGTGTGTTGTGTCCTCTAAGAGGCCGACTCTTCCTTATACGAGTATCACTGAACACAGTACGTACAACGTTTCAGAAGTGACAGGACAATTGGGGCATAGGAATAAAATCTCCTTATTCCTTTGAATTTTTTTTTCCTAACTCGACATATTTCTTACAGAACCATGTCATAGTTAATTACTTATCAAAGATAAATCCAAGATTGCCACCGCGTACATAAATGTGATTAGAAAGTCATGTATGGCAATTTTGGTTGTTACATCAGTTCTGCTTACGCTCGTGTGTTTATGTAAAATAGTATCAGTAATGTCACGACAGTGAGTGTTGAAATTAAATACTACCATGAGGCTTTGATTCTCTTACATGTGAATGAAACGCGTAACTAAAGACTCTGAACTGCGACTAGCAGTTTAAGTTCCAAATGAGTGAAGACATACTGAAAAGAACAGTACCGCTACATAGCCCACACAGCGATAGAGGAACAAACAACTGTGTCGCAGGAATATCTTTGAGGTACTCGAATCACTAGCTTATTCTTAAATTAACAGCAGTGTTCTCCATCTTCCCGTTCATTTACAGAGATAAAATGTTTTTTGTGTTAATCGGGCAAAAGATTACTCGTTAGTTTCCAATAAATCAAATTACAGGCTCTTTTCCGCTAACATACTTCATCATTTTATAATGCTTAATCGAAGTTAATAACTGCTGTCATAAAAATCTATTATTCATGGCTGTTATTACTAACTTCTAGACGAAAACAGCAGATTTCCATAATTGTTTTCGGATGATGATCAAACTTTGTTAATTAAAATTAGTATTTCTCAGAAATAATTCATTCTATTGCATATTTATGACATTTCTCGGTTTATTTGGGAAAGACCTGCAATTCAACAGAGACTGGCATTGCGATTTTTCCTAGGAAGTGCAATATAGCAACTGTTGCGCGATAATTTCGCAGTAACACAGTGTCGATATATTCACCTGCAAAGTGCGTAATACATGATTTTCTAACAGGAAAGAAAGGAAGATATAGTATAACTTCCAGTCGACTACGATGTCGGTATAGACTGAACACAAATTCAATTAGTATACGGATAGGGACGGATATCGGCCGTTGCGTTCTGAAAGGAAATATCTTGGCATTAGCCTAATCACGGTGAAGTAGAGCCTACTTGTTTTTATTACGGGAAATTGATAAAGTATCTCCCTGAACAATTACTGGGAAAGCGAGAATAAATACCCTTTATTATTATGAACTTCTCTTCCTACATTTAATAATGGAAATTGGACTTCAGGTATATCCTTTACGTAAAGTGAATATATCGCGATGTTAGGAATTATTGTTCTGAGACCATAGATATATTTTAGTGCTACGAAAAATTATCTCTTGTATGGATATTAAATATTTTTCTTTCTGAGTAGGAATAAACTGAAAATTCTTTTAATTCTGATGTATTAGTTCGTCAGGCTCAACCCAAAGTTAATGCTAGTTTCTGCTAGTGTTTTCAACAATCAAAGATAACCGTATTGTGTTAACTGGATCTCGGACTTCGTAAATAACTTTAAAATGTAGGTTTTTCAGAATGCAGAGCTCGAGAGATGAAAAAAACTAATTTTAGGCTACATTTGGAATTAAATTAAAATACCACACGAGTTTCTACCCGTAGAAAGCAATGGCCAGGTTTACGTAAACTTTAAGGAGACGAAAAGGTTTCCGTTTCAAAGCAAGAACAAATTTTTAAAATTCAACACAGAATTATTATATAACAGTGATCCGGTTTACACAAACAGGCAGCAAACCTCAGTACATCGAATGGCATACAGAGGCACGAGCGCAAGACAAGTCAAGAGCTAAACAACAAGATCAAAAAGACGACCGATCAGAAAAGATAACATGGCGTCTTTCCTTTGTATAGTAGTTCAAGGAGTCTTCATAAGTCTCCGAGAAATCTAATGTGTCAATACACGACTTGCGATAAATATTATTTGTTAAGCGTATATATCTGTAATTACTTTTACCACTAGTCAGAGGCGTCACAACGGCATATTTTCAAGCTCTTTATATTATTATTTTCTATAAATATTTATTCTGAACCACTGTGTGGAAGCTATGGTGAACCGTGATTTCCCCTTGTTTAAATCATGTTCTGTTTGTGCAGAATATCTAAGCGTAAGTAAATTGTATTATTTGTTTGGTGATATGGACTTAAGCAGGCCGGTGTGGCCTAGCGGTTCTAGGCGCTTCAGTCTGTAACAGCGCGACCGCTACGTCGCAGGTTCGAATCCTGCCTCGGGAATGGATGTGTGTGATGTCATTAGGTTAGTTAGGTTTAAGTAGTTCTAAGTTCTAGGGGACTGATGACCTCAGATGTTAAGTCCCATAGTGCTCAGAGCCATTTGACATAGACTTACTACTTAAGTTAGCTGAATCTAATTTTGTTTACATACGTTTGCACTAGTTTGGTTACGTAGATTTACAGCAAAGATCATAATATTTGATTGGGAACTAGCTAATATACTTAAAATAACAGTTTACAGAGAGTAAATAGGAGTTAGTCTGTTTATATTACAGTTTAATGTCGTATGTGCTCTGAATAACATAACAGTTTTGTATTACTGGTTCTTCAAAGCTCAACGGCGAAACTATTCTGCGTAAGCGATGTGCAATGGCGAGCTAATTAGGATACGGAAATGAACATGACAGTGCTTTTTAACTACAGCACTATGCTGTTCGCTACTGTCCGTAAAGCGCCCGTAAAAAGGAACGTTTGAGTTTTAACCTCTAAATAAGTTTCGAAAAATCAATCCCAAATGTGAGTCCGTGATTTGTACTCTTTATACCAATTTCCATCTAGATCGCACCTTTGATTTATTTATTCTAGTTACTAAACTATCTCGCCATTCAGTCATCACTGAACACTGTAAATGCAATTCAGATGCATGGAACGAGAAGTGTTTCAGCCCCACCACGCTAACGAGAAGTTGGAAACCTCTTATGGAGGACATGACGCTACGCACTTTCGAATTTCACTCACAGCCTCCGGTGAAGGTTAGGACTTTGAAAGTAAAAAAGGGCAGCGCAAGCAGAAACAGCTTTCTTCGATTTGCGACGCAGTTTAACAGAATTGCTGAAAAAACACAATTTGATAACCATAGATTAAAGATACCTAGTGTTTCTTCAGAAGCCATTTAAAAACATTAAGTTTTCATAGCAAAATCAACGAACGTTTCTCAGACCGCAACGTTCTGTTTCCGCAGATACTGCGACAATAAAATTAAATTAATGCACAGAGACATATAGCTAATCATTCTTCCCAAGCTCCATTAGTAAATAGTACTGTAAGAAATAATAGATCACATAATAAAAATTACCCGTTTCGAGCCCTTTTTGGTAGTGATTCACACAGTGTAAGTATAGATGTACAGAGATGGAGAAGCAAACTGGCAGTGGCTGATTCAAAGAAATCAAGCGGCATTTGCTTGAAATGAATTTACGAAACCATGGAAAACATATATACAGAAGGCCGAAAGAGAATTTGTACTCCACACTCCCCAGGGTGTTAATCATTGCTTCAAGTCGCTCAGCCCCTCAACGAGGAAGCGACATCTCAATGGGGAGTTTCTAGGGATGGTGCCAGTTATTCTTCATTCTGCTTCTACAAGAAAAATTTAGCTGTTACCTGTCATACCATCCAGTACCACATAAAAAAAATTTCAGGCAATGATTGGCAGATTATTCAAATACTACACTGCTTCAGAGGTTTAATATTTGTACTGCTTTCAAGACCACTAACATTCTCTGCCATGTACTTGTCCACAATATTAAAATTACCAACAATAAATTTGAACCCGCAGGTATATATAAAATCTGCTGTATTTGTTGCAAAACTTTTATATCGTCCAAAAAGGCGAAAACTTCACGAACAGGTACAAAGTACATACAGGAAGAAAAGGAGCAGAAGGCTAATCCATCTTCACTTCCACCTAGTTACAAAAGGACACTGCGTTACTGACATTGACAATAACCTTATTATTTTGCACAAAATGGGGAAGGGTACTAGAATGAACTTCCTGGAAGAGGTAGAAATTTATAGCTATATGCACCACAGTGAAAATAACATTCTTAAAGAACAGAAAAACTTTAAGTAAACATTTTTGTTCCTCATGTGTCCTATGGGTTGAAATGTAAATGAATCTACTGCTGTCACTTACCATGACACATTAAATATGCCTCAATTACTTCAACAACATACCATGCTGTTTATTAGTGGAGCCCAACATTATTGCTCCTGGGTGTCAGGTGATTCGGTCGGATTGCGTGTTTACCTCTGCGCCTGAAGCCCGCCAGACTGTGCTTTGCTGTACTAACGAATAGACACTTGCTCGTGAAGCTGTTGGGACTACCACAGTGTGCGCGACAATCGAAACAATACATGCTGTTTTTGTTTACTGTAATGTCACCTCGTGTTTCCGATAACGGCCATGTGAGTCCAAGTGCAAGACTATCGTGGTTGCGTAGTATCTCAGGCTTCATGTCATGTGAACATGGTGTTTGTGTGCGAAGATGCATTTGCTGTTTACGTTTGTTCGCCATTGCTAACTATCCAAACAAGACTCTTCTTTCGTCTTATGTTCTCGGAGAATTGTCTGCTGTCTTTTGTCTTTATATACTGTCACTTTTTACGTACGTCTCTGATGTATCTATGTTAACTTTTAAATGTCATGTATTTCTATATTTTGTTTTACATTGAAAGCATTGTACTTACATCCTTATCAGTATTTGCTTTCCCCTGTCCACCTTCCCTGCCCTCTACATGCCCTTCCTGTAATCTTCCACTCCCCTATTAATGTGCAGACATTTCACATGTCTCTGCAGTCTTCCTTAAATCGTAGACTAGTTTCTACACAACACTATTTATTTTATTGTGCTTTTTTGATGATGTTTGTAGACTAGCTGTTATACAACATTATTTATTTTCTATGGTTGTTTTCGACTATGCTTGTTCTTGTTCTCTTTGTCATATAACTTATTCCATTGTTCTTTGTTCATCAATATTGTTTAGCCTCTGAAAAATTGCTTTGATGGCCAAAACTGGTCGTGGAATTTATAAGAAAAAGAAAAATTGCTACTGGTGCGTTTATTCGGTTGCAAACTAACGTAAGTATTAATTTTGACAAACTTAATCCGAAGTTATATATCATTTTCGAACAGGTAGTTTCATCGTGGACTTGACGCTGAATGATGGAATAAAGGAAGTTCTTTGGGACATTCTGGAAAAGCTTGGGAGTAAACCAGATAAATAGTTATTGAAAGTTGAGTTCTTCTTCTTCACATATAACAAGAAGCGTAAAGAATAAACTAAAGGCATTGGCGTAAAATGAGTAATATGTGCGCATCTTTGGACGAGAGTTTGCTTTACGTTTTGAGTTGTTGTTATCACTGCGAAAATTGAAAGATATGATTAATGATAAAGTATCATGCCCTGATCGTCTCATAATGCTCGGAAAACACTTGGATTTTCTGCGAGCACAGCTAGCTAGCGAAAGTTGTAGCAGTTTCACATAGCAAACTCTGCTTGAGACAAGACATTCTAAAAGAGCAGGGACGCCAGGACGTGTAGTTGCGAATGTTATAACGCACGCGGGACTTGTACAACAAAGCACAAACTGGGTAACACTGTAGCCATAAACAAATGCTGTAAAACATACAATTTCATGAAACAACTGTATTATGTTACGCTGATCAATAGATGAGTTATAGGTGTCTATAAGCAGCGTATGACGCTACATTTCTTCCTGATGACGGTGCTGATTAATCGGCGCACGCGTTACCAGCACCATGATTAATGATCGTAGCAGAGTAATGTGCACGTATTATCATCCTCAAAAGTATCCAAATGAACTGAATTGCGTTTCGCCTGATTTGTGTGATACCCACATTGCGTAACTTCTATTCAGATCCTCTAATCTCTTTACGGTACTATACAAACTGCCCTGTATGGCTATAAATCCAGATGCAAATTTATGCCACGGTAATGCAAATACCAAGAAACACATTATTGTAGATGATACTGATGTGTTGGCAAATGTGCCAACACCTTGTAGATAGAGGAGGCCGAAATGCACGCTATAATCTAACGCAGACGGGCGTGAGGTCTGGAACAGGATACGTAATGAATGCTATAAAGAAAAGTACGTAGCTGCTGAAATACTTAACTTTTAATCCATCATTTGTATACAGCATTCTTGATGATACAAGTGAGACTCTCTATAGAAATGGTTAATGGCGCCTTGCTAGGTCGTAGCCATGGACTTAGCTGAAGGCTATTCTAACTGTCTCTCGGCAAATGAGAGAAAGGCTTCGTCAGTGTAGTCGCTAGCAAAGTCGTCGTACAACTGGGGCGAGTGCTAGTACGTCTCTCTAGACCTGCCGTGTGGTGGCGCTCGGTCTGCAATTACTGACAGTGGCGACACGCGGGTCCGACATGTACTAATGGACCGCGGCCGATTTAAAGCTACCACCTAGCAAGTGTGGTGTCTGGCGGTGACACCACAGATACAGCCTTTAACGCTTGTCACCTTAAATTTATTACAATAAATGACATTCCAAAAAGCAAGTTTCAGTTTGAAAGTATGGGATGAAATTTTTTGTACTGTACCAGAACCTGGGAATCCTATCCAGCAACTATTTTTTCTTTTAGCTAACGGCAAAAAAATCTTAAATATAGTCTCAATTCTAACTAAAAAAAATGCGTTGTAATGATAGTCCACGAGAGTTGCTCTTTTGTAGATGCATTGCTGCCGATTTCAGGCATGGCTCATTTTCAAGCTGTACCTAAATGTATTCAAGCTACTATCAATACATATATCTATAATCTATACATATAAATATAAATGTGTGATATTTAGTTGAATTATAATTTCTTTACTTGCGTTATAAGATTGTAAATGTTGTTTTTCAATTATTATGTACTTTTGTTTTGTTATAATTATACATTGGTGTTACAGTATCGATTTATGTGTCGGAGATATAGTTTGCTTTTCCGTGTTTATCTTTGATAAATATCGAACTCTACTGTGCATAGACCGAGCGAGGTGGCGCAGTGGCTAGCACACTGGACTCGCATTCGGGAGGACGACGGTTCAATCCCGCGTCCGGCCATCCTGATTTAGGTTTTCCGTGATTTCCCTAAATCGCTCCAGGCAAATGGTTCCTTTGAAAGGGCACGGCCGGCTTCCTTCCCCGTCCTTCCCTAATCCGATGAGACCGATGACCTCGCTGTCTGGTCTCCTCCCCCAAACAATCCAATCCAATCCAATCTATTCTGCATAAATTTTAGTATCCTCTTTAGATATGAATTATCGGTCAACGAAAAAAGTTTTGTCGACGTTCTCAATATATTTTTTATTTTCGAGTTGTGTTTGTTCATTTAGCATGTTATTTGTATTCTTTGCCAAATGTGTAGAAATTTCTATTTCATCCAACATACTCATGTAGGTTACTTTTTTGTTCTATGAAGAACGGAAACGTTAGTACTTACGTCTATAGTAGAGTCTCGAAGATACATGTTAAATGTGGAGATGGTTTTCACTTTCGTTTATATGATCTTCGTATTTGAAATGTACGTACGATATAAATCGACTATCATCAAAGAAAAAATTTAAAAGTAAACCATATCTATGACACATAGATCGATATTGTAGCAACTATGCAAAAGTATAACTAAATAAAAGTACATCATACTTCATAAATAGCGTATACGATTTTATAGCGTAAGCTCGAAACCAGTACCAATAAATAAAAAGATATATAAAAAAACAGCTCTGGTGGAGTTTCATCATAGTGCATTTCATACAATTTGTAGCTGCAGAACAGCATACAAAACAAATATACAAGTAACAAAGTACGCCCAATGTTTAAATTTGAAATAACGTCACGTAAAGTCTGTGTTACATGGCGATTCGAACCTAGCACGTAATTAGATTGTTGCCTAAGCACAATCAGTTGTTAGATATTAAATTTTTTTCACTAGTAGTGAGATGTTCAGAAACAAAGTGACGAAATGTAAGAGTTTTGCCTTACTGGGATTCGAACCTACCACCTATTACCGTCGATTTATAGGCACATATAAACGTTAAATATCGGGCTATTTCGCCAATTGTGAGATGTGCTCATGCCTGAACTGGAAATAACGTTACGAAAAGCTCTGTACTGACTGTAAATCCAAACCCATACATACCATTGTTTTTGACTACGCACTAAGAGACCTTAAATATGGGATTCTTTTTTTTCCAGTAGCTAGGAGTGTCATGTCTGAACCTGAAATATTGTGTATCTTATTGAATGTCGAAACAGGCACGCCTACACCTAGTCCCCTCCAGGGACATCATGTTTGATATGGATATGGAACCATGGTACAACACTACCTCGATCAACTGCAGTTGCCAGAGGTGAACAGGGTCTCGTCGTGCTTTTTAAAATGGTTGCCTGAAGTGTGAATCAGACTCTGACCTTATACACACGAAAACAGAATCATTCCGGCACACTGCCGGACTACAAATATGGCTGGCTCATGATTTTGTCGTAGTGAAGAATGCTCCCCATTTGATGAGAATTCTGACTCCCTAGAGGTGGATTACAGTCTGTTCAAAACATTCATTTCCTTGTTCTGCCGCATCAACACTCATCGGATACCTCGAATAACCAGTGCATACTGTCGACTTGATTTTGTAATCACTGAAAAAAATCACATCTACACGAACTGACAATGCGCTAGGATGCGGAAATTTCTATAGGAAATACTGATTTCCGCTTGGGCTGCTGTGGTTCTGTATGTATTAGTGGTAATGGCAAACGTGGTACAGTGTAAAGGTAAAGCCAAAATATGGAGAGCATTCATCTCTTTACTTTGTAATCCGCAGTTCATCTGATATAATTGTGGAGACAAAAGCGTCGTGACCATTTCTCATGCAGCCTATGACGTGAAGAGTTTTTTTGCAAACAGTAGATTGATCCATAAGTTCATGGAGATTTTGTTTCGTGTACTGTAACAGAGGTTGCAGTTCGTATATTTATCAACCGTCATTGTTTTTATTTGAGGTTCTAGAATAGTCCCTCGGATGACTTATTGAATGTTGCACTTTTAAAAGTTATGAGGACCGTTGTTTAAGCTTTAGAAAACCGAGCGTGAAACGGAAAAAATGTCTAGCATTTCTTAAATTTTGCTCTCTTTGAGATCATAGAGAGTTTCACTCAGCGAAGGCAGCTGGAAGCATTTCTGTCATGTATGGGGTAAGTGCATCGAAGAAATCACGTCGTAAAATGGTTTCCACATCTTAAGTAGGATCGTTCTGACGTGAATTATTCACCATATTCAGTAAGACCAAGAGACTATGATGAAGGACCATTTTATTGTTTATCACTACGATCCACTCGATTATTGGCAAACGTAATTAACTGCGACCGTTTAACCTTCGTGACACACATGCATTCAGTGGGCAAGATCCCAGCGACGACGAGGTGATTAAATACGAAGCAGAGGCTAGGATTGAGTTGAATGGTGAAGGAAATCCATTGTGCCTCTTTAAAGGAAAGATCCCAGGATTTACCTTAATCGATTTAAGGAATTGATGGAAACTGAAATCATGATGGGCAGTCGGGGATTTGAACAATCGTGTGTTAACTTCTTAAAAATAAAGTAATGTTTGGCCCTAACAAAAAAATATCTGAAGCAGAGATCAGTGTGAGTCCACAAAATGTAACTTTATGTATCTAATGGCCCTGAGAAGGTGTTTTGTGTTACGAACTGAATCCTAGGGGTGTGTCCACCGCAGCTGGCATTGTTGCTGAGATGCTTTGCGGTTGCCATACAAGAAAACTGACGAAGGAAACTGCGTCACCTGTTGGTACTGTACGAGAATGCCCTTCAGCTGGTTACACTAAATAACCTATACAGGAGTATGGCGGGAAAGTTATCCCTATTGCACTTATTCTTTTAATCTTGTGCCATCAAACGTTTACTTTTCTTGCTCCTTATCCAGCAACTACCAGGCAAATTTCTTTGTAGGCGAAAATGCACTTTAACTTGTATTGAAGACATATTAACCTCTGGCGTGAAAATCAAAAACTGCCTGAGCATCAAGAGAGTGTGGTGGTTAATGGGAGAAAATATACTGTTCATGATTAATTTCTCTCTTATGTAATTTTGTAACATACAATGAAGCGAGAAGTGTTATAAAAATAAGCACTATTCTAATACAAATTTACCGTGACAAGCTTACGATAAAAGACTACCTTAATAAACAAAACATATACAAGCCTTTCCAACACTTCACACCATAGTAACACATCATGCCCTTTTGACCTCGATATAGTATGTGTGTAAGTGAAGTCCTGTGTCATACCCAAAAAGAATTTTGGAACTACCACGAAATATGTAAATCTGGTAGTGACAGCAGGCCTATAAAGAACCCCAGTTAAATTCCTCAGCAACCAAGCTTTATATTTGCAAATGACGCAAAATGATTTTGCTATAAGCAGAAAAAGTTTTAACAAGTGTACAATGCCACAATTTCTCAAATTTTTCGTCTTTAGATCTAGGGAGAAGTAATTCAAGGGCGCGAGTAGCCATAAGATGGAGAAGTTAAGTTTTTCTTACTGATTTTCAGTCTTGATGATCGTAGCTCGCTAAGAAAAGAGAGAAAAATGTAATAAACAGTGTAGGGTTGGATTAGATTAGTTTTTCGTTCCATAGATCCGTGCTGAGGAGATCCTCGTGGATGTGGAACATGTCAATTCCTTTAAGCTGAAATAACAATACTAATAGTATGAATATATTCATCATTAGTTTCTATTAAAAAATTCATCAATGGAGTAGAAGGAGTTGACCACTAGTAAGTCTTTCAGGCTCCTTTTAAACTGATCTTTATTTCTAACTAAATTTTTTACGTTTGCTGGCAAATTATTGAAGATGAGTGTTCCTGAGTAGTGGACCCCTTTTTGAACTAAAATAAGTGAAAGTCCTTGCAGATCATTTTTGTTCCTGGTATTGTATGTATGAACTGAGCTGTTTGTTGGAAAAAGAGATTTATTACTTAGGACAAATTTCATTAAGGAGTAAATATGCTGAGAGGCAGTAGTTAGTATACCCAGTTCTTTGAACAGGTTCCTACAGGACGTCCGTGAATTTACTCCACTTTTTTTTTTAACAGGATCAATAAATTTAATTTTTCACGTATACACAACACATTCTAATATTTTTTTTTAGAATAAGTTATGTAAAAATATGCTAGATGTCAATCGTAAGATACTCTGACAACATTTTATGTGCAGTGTAAATGGTAAGAACTCACAGTTTTTCGTAATGCAGTAAAATGAGAAAGTATATACTTGCTCTTAATTAAGCTGTTAAATCGTACATATACAGACTTCTTCCAATGGTTAATGTTGTGCATCTGCAGGAAAGTTACCTGTGTATAAATTTTCTCTCTTCTTGGAGGTAAAATGTAAGAGCTTCTGCGCCCATGATTCCTGTGACATTATCCTATGGTCCCAGAAATTGTTGGCAGCATTCAAAATTTCACTTCCCTTCTCTTCATGTTGCCCATCTTTAAGATGTGGTGGAGTTAACTCCCGATAAGCAATACACACCCTTCTTTCTGAAATGTCTTCACGTAAAACACAGTGTTCCCAACCATACAGTGCTGGACCATAAATCACCAAGAGAGATCGCCTTGGCATGGGTACACGAACTACACAATCTTCTTGTTCACAACAGTCTAGAGGACCAAGGAAAACTGGACGATACTCAAATGCGCAGCACAATTTATATCGCTTAATATCACCTCTGTATTTTGTAAATGTCAACATACTGTCTGACAGAAGATCAACAGTAACAATACGCTCACCCCATATCCAGCAGTCATCAATATGAGGATCAGTTGATGCACCACGTATTGGATCATATTCCAAGGAGCACTGTTCAATTGTTTTATACAGTGATAATAATGGTACAGTCTCAAAACGCTCTTGCACAAACTTTGTGAATTCTGGGAAACCATTAAACTCACTCAACTGCAGACGCTTCTTCTTAAAATTACACTTTGGTCCAAAATTCTGCTTTCTACGGCCACTCTGAGATAAATCCCATGGCATTTCATCAATGCCATTAATTAAGATTGCTTCTTCTTCTGGTGTCAAGAAATCAAGCTGTGTATATATTCCTGGGAATTCATTAGCATCTCCTTCAGTGAGACAGGAACCAAGAGTTTTTGCGAACCATAAAGCGGCCGCGTTTCCTCGTAGTTAGCTAGCCAGTGCTACTGCCAGTACACATTAATTTCCATAGTGATTGATAGCGTACATAATTTGTAACGTAAAATATGTGATTAGCTGTAGATTCAACATGGAACGACCTTCCTAGAATCAAATCATAATTCTGATAACCCAGTATTATACCTAACCAGTGAGAATCATTCAATTTTTTTATTGGAAATGACAAAAAGATATCAAGTGAATATAGTAGGGTAGTTCTGAACCACTCCAGAAATTCATCGACAATCACATACTACCTAAAGCTTTCTACAATGTTGCCAAATGTCCATTAGACTAGCGACAGAAAAAAATACATTTGCTCAGCACATATATTTCTTCAGCTGGCTAGCAATTGGGAAGCTCATACTTTGAAGATGGAATGGTGTCTTCTGCCACCATTTTGGCTGGGAGTCTAAATACCTAAAGTATACGCCAATGAGTTTTATTTGCATTTCTGTTTCTATGGCTTATGTCTAACGTGTAGTTACGAATATTATTCAGGTGTGCCGACTGCAACTCAAAAACCAAAAACAAAGAGCAATGGAAATTGTTTGGGCGAACCTATACTTCAGTAGCATCCATAGCTATTTTTGGTTTATGTATTGAGCATAATGTAAATTAAAAAGATCATTTGCTGGAAGAAATTTTTTTCTAGCATCGACGTTATTAACGTTATGAGTACACAACAGTAGCTGAAACTCCCAGGAGCCGTCACCTCCCAGTGCTGACACTCCCATAAGTGACACACTTAGTAGCTGACATCTACTGCACGTACACTGTCAGTTACTCGTGCTACAATGCAGTTTTATGAGCCGGTAGCTGACACCTACTGTCAAGTTATGACACTTATTGTAACATGACAATGTGACTTTTCAGAAGTAGTCGAACTAGTTGGAGCTGCTTTGAATTATTCGAAACTATTCGGAACTTGCTGTCAGGTTATGGCATATACGTTGTCAACTGACACCCACTCGTCAACACGCATCCTGGGTAATGGTAGTCTCCACGATCGGGACGGTTTTCTTCATGTATGTTATATTTCACCAAATCGAGATAGAGGCACATGTGGGCTAATGACAGTGACTATGTCAACAGATCATCATTGTCCCACCCAACAGTACCGAAATAGTTACATTGGAAAACGGTTGCACTGGAAATTGGTATAATAAGGGCTAACTTGATACTGTTTTTCCTGTGACATGGACAAGCAACTTGTTATAGTTCCTCTTAAACATGGAGGGTGTGCAGTTACAATTTTGCTGTAATATGAAACAACTTGTTATACTATCACTTAGAACTATCTACGAGGGCAGTTCAATAAGTAATGCAACACATTTTTTTTTTTCTGAAACAGGGGTTGTTTTATTCAGCATTGAAATACACCAGGTTATTCCCCAATCTTTTAGCTACACAACACTATTTTTCAACGTAATCTCAATTCAATGCTACGGCCTTACGCCACCTTGAAATGAGGGCCTGTATGCCTGCACGGTACCATTCCACTGGTCGATGTCGGAGCCAACGTCGTACTGCATCAATAACTTCTTCATCATCCGCGTAGTGCCTCCCACGGATTGCGTCCTTCATTGGGCCAAAAATATGGAAATCCGACGGTGCGAGATCGGGGCTGTAGGGTGCATGAGAAAGAACAGTCCACTGAAGTTTTGTGAGCTCCTCTCGGGTGCGAAGACTTGTGTGAGGTCTTGCGTTGTCATGAAGAAGGAGAAGTTCGTTCAGATTTTTGTGCCTACGAACACGCTGAAGTCGTTTCTTCAATTTCTGAAGTGTAGCACAATACACTTCAGAGTTGATCGTTTGACCATGGGGAAGGACATCGAACAGAATAACCCCTTCAGCGTCCCAGAAGACTGTAACCATGACTTTACCGGCTGAGGGTATGGCTTTAAACTTTTTCTTGGTAGGGGAGTGGGTGTGGCGCCACTCCATTGATTGCCGTTTTGTTTCAGGTTCGAAGTGATGAACCCATGTTTCATCGCCTGTAACAATCTTTGACAAAAAATTGTCACCCTCAGCCACATGACGAGCAAGCAATTCCGCACAGATGGTTCTCCTTTGCTCTTTATGGTGTTCGGTTAGACAACGAGGGACCCAGCGGGAACAAACCTTTGAATATCCCAACTGGTGAACAATTGTGACAGCACTACCAACAGAGATGTCAAGTTGAGCACTGAGTTGATTGATGGTGATCCGTCGATCATCTCGAACGAGTGTGTTCGCACGCTCCGCCATTGCAGGAGTCACAGCTGTGCACGGCCAGCCCGCACGCGGGAGATCAGACAATCTTGCTTGACCTTGTGGCGATGATGACACACGCTTTGCCCAACGACTCACCGTGCTTTTTTCCACTGCCAGATCACCGTAGACATTCTGCAAGCGCCTATGAATATCTGAGATGCCCTGGTTTTCCGCCAAAAGAAACTCGATCACTGCCCGTTGTTTGCAACGCACATCCGTTACAGACGCCATTTTAACAGCTCCGTACAGCGCTGCCACCTGTCGGAAGTCAATGAAACTATACGAGACGAAGCGGGAATGTTTGAAAATATTCCACAAGAAATTTCCGGTTTTTTCAACCAAAATTGGCCGAGAAAAAAAATGTGTTGCATTACTTAATGAACTGCCCTCGTATTAATACCTTCAGCTGCTGAGGGGCGTTTGTATATATAAATGGGGACAGGTGAAACTGTGTGCCCCGACCGGGACTCGAACCCAGGATCTCCTGATTACATGGCAGACACTCTATCCATCTGAGCCACCAAGGGCATAGAGGATAGTGCGACTGCAGGGACCATCTCGCGCACGCCTCCCGCGAGACCCACATTCTCACCTTATACGTCCACACACTACATTCGTAGTGTCCCTATCCAACACACTCATTACTCGTGGCAGACATTCTTACCAAGTCCCGTAAGAGTTCGGCTAATACGTGTGCATCCGCACAGAAGAAGAAGGTCATGGCCGGTATTGCCAGAACTATATACTTATATGGATATGGTGTCTGTTCTTTCGGACATGTCCTAAAGAATAGACACCATAGATGCCCGAAAGAACAGACACCATTGATGACCTGCAGCCGTCTAGAACAAAATTAGAATTATATATTAACACTTTGCCGTCCGCACGTCTCGTACAAATTTATTCGGGTGACGCGAGCAGCGCTAATTCGGATTACTTGGCTTGTCACCGGCCGCTTGTCACCTTTCCGTTGATGAGAATTTTCAAACACATTGACTTTTGCTCTCTTTAATTTTTCCGAAAATCCTCTATTTTGCCGTATCGTTCCACAAACTCGAATTTTCTTTTCAAGTAACTTCTCTGCAAGTTCTTCACTGTTATAATAATTATCCATGTAGAGGTCATGCCACTTTCCATAAGAAGGTGTCGGTAGTTCCATCACTGTTTTTGCTAAAGGCTGTCCAGCGCCCGAATGTATCTTGAATGAGAAAATGTATTCCGTACTCGAATCACACAGCATCCGAATGAGTATGCCACATTTCGTAATTTTCGACGGAATGTAAACTTTAAAATTTAACCGTCCACGCCACGGTATCATTCCTTCATCAATTGAGATGTTTTGACGTAGATTAAATATTTCTTTAAACTTTTTGAAAAACTATCAATTGCGAATTGCATTTTGAAAAGCTTGTCGGCTTTATGCGGTTTATTGTTGTTGTCGTAAAAATGTAAAAATGATAAAATTTGTCTGCAACAGTTGCGGGATATCGTTTTGCGAAATATCGATGTGTCTATCAACGGATTCGTTGACCAATAATCATCGATCCTTGCTTTTTTTACAGTTCCCATAAGGATAGCAGGCCCAAACAATTTTCTAAGTTCGGGTCCCGTAACGTCGACAAATTTGGCATTTTTTATCCACTTTCCTTCTACTGCAATTTAGACTGTAGTACTTGTTGGTTTCGTTGCTAATATATCCAAATATACCGTTCCCAATATATAATTCTACGATATCCTCGACGCTTTGTGTGTCTTTGGCAAATATGTTTGGACCCGGAGATCCCTTAGATTCATTATTCGTCCTCGGTAAATCAAAGTCAGACCACTGTGCACTGTCTTCTTCGTCTGAGACATCCGAATCAGTTTGGCAACCTAAGCGTTCGCCGAATTCTTCTTGGACGTATTTCAATATCTTCCCACGATTCTGCTTCACTTTCATTTTTTTGATATCCAATGTCTTCTTCCCAATCGGCCAAGTCGTCCGGAACGTCAGGCAAGACGTCCACTCATTCATCGTAAATAATCGTATTGTCTATTTCGTCTGACATGGTGAAAGTGCACAAGTACTTCTAAAAATAAAAAACTTGTTGACGTGTGTAACTTATTGTTACCTAAACAAAACACCATCAGAATGCAAAAGATACTGAAGTACTGTAGCCGGCCACTGCGTGATACTATGCACACGACACCACTGTGGTGTCGCCTGACCTTCAGCTGCTGACGGGCGTTGATATACACTCGTGGAAATTGAAATAAGAACACCGTGAATTCATTGTCCCAGGAAGGGGAAACTTTATTGACATATTCCTGGGGTGAGATACATCACATGATCACACTGACAGAACCACAGGCACATAGACACAGGCAACAGAGCATGCACAATGTCGGCACTAGTACAGTGTATATCCACCTTTCGCAGCAATGCAGGCTGCTATTCTCCCATGGAGACGATCGTAGAGATGCTGGATGTAGTCCTGTGGAACGGCTAGCCATGCCATTTCCACCTGGCGCCTCAGTTGGACCAGCGTTCGTGCTAGACGTGCAGACCGCGTGAGACGACGCTTCATCCAGTCCCAAACATGCTCAATGGGGAACAGATCCGGAGATCTTGCTCGCCAGGGTAGTTGACTTACACCTTCTAGAGCACGTTGGGTGGCACGGGATACATGCGGACGTGCATTGTCCTGTTGGAACAGCAAGTTCCCTTGCCGGTCTAGGAATGGTAGAACGATGGGTTCGATGACAGTTTGGATGTACCGTGCACTATTCAGTGTCCCCTCGACGATCACCAGTGGTGTACGGCCAGTGTAGGAGATCGCTCCCCACACCATGATGCCGGGTGTTGGCCCTGTGTGCCTCGGTCGTATGCAGTCCTGATCGTGGCGCTCACCTGCACGGCGCCAAACACGCATACGACCATCATTGGCACCAAGGCAGAAGCGACTCTCATCGCTGAAGACGACACGTCTCCATTCGTCCCTCCATTCACGCCTGTCGCGACACCACTGGAGGCGGGCTGCACGATGTTGGGGCGTGAGCGGAAGACGGCCTAACGGTGTGCGGGACCGTAGCCCAGCTTCATGGAGACGGTTGCGAATGGTCCTCGCCGATACCCCAGGAGCAACAGTGTCCCTAATTTGCTGGGAAGTGGCGGTGCGGTCCCCTACGGCACTGCGTAGGATCCTACGGTCTTGGCGTGCATCCATGCGTCGCTGCGGTCCGGTCCCAGGTCGACGGGCACGTGCACCTTCCGCCGACCATTGGCGACAACATCGATGTACTGTGGAGACCTCACGCCCCACGTGTTGAGCAATTCGGCGGTACGTCCACCCGGCCTCCCGCATGCCCACTATACGCCCTCGCTCAAAGTCCGTCAACTGCACATACGGTTCACGTCCACGCTGTCGCGGCATGCTACCAGTGTTAAAGACTGCGATGGAGCTCGGTATGCCACGGCAAACTGGCTGACACTGACGGCGGCGGTGCACAAATGCTGCGCAGCTAGCGCCATTCGACGGCCAACACCGCGGTTCCTGGTGTGTCCGCTGTGCCGTGCGTGTAATCATTGCTTGTACAGCCTTCTCGCAGTGTCTGGAGCAAGTATGGTGGGTCTGACACACCGGTGTCAATGTGTTCTTTTTTCCATTTCCAGGAGTGTATATCAACGGGGACAGGTGAAAATGTGAAAGTATTAATACATAATTCTAATTTCGTTCTAGACGGCTGCAGGTCATCAATGGTGTAAGTATACAGTTTCACTGTAAGATGGGGTAACTTTTTACAGTTTTACTGTAACATTGAAGACAACATCATTAGCTGACACCCACAGCAGCTGACACGACCAGAAGCTGGCACCGCGCGGTAACTGACACTCCTAGTAACTGACACCTTCAGTAGCTGACACCCATTCCATATTTCCACTAGCAGATACTGATGTTACCGTACAGTTTCAAATACAGTCGATGACTCCAGTTGTCAATTTACGGCACGTAGACTGTCAAGTTATGTACGGTTATGATTGCCTGTTTGTTTGTGTCAACCATTACTGCCTTACCTGCTTAGCATTAAGAGCAGAAGATGACAAACATTTTGAACTGCAAGATGAAGTTTATATCCTATCTCAGTGTCACCATGATGTTTGGTTGACTTTCATATCAGATGTGGAGACGAGATTTTGACGGATTCAGTTGTGGGAATAACATTGTTTACTTTGGTAATTATCGGCCACAAGACCACTTTTAGCTGTAAGTAACATCAGCAGTAGTGCTCATGCGGGTCTTGCTATGTTATAGAACCATTTCTTATGTATTTTAATGAACTGAATGTGTGGTATTAAAGCATGGTACGAAGTTTTTACACTAACCTACAATTTATTTCAGTAGTGTCGGTAAGTGAACTGTGTGTGTTATAATAAGTAATACAGACAGTTCAGATACATAAATAGTTCATTGGAACGTCCATTGTGCTATCAATGTGTGGTACAAAAATCGAACTGTTGTCATCAACAAGTAAAGCTTAACCAATTAATTTTACCAGTACTGCCGATACACAAGCCTCATGTATTTTTTTAATATTATAGAACAATTAATGTACAACAGTAGCGCCACGTGTGTTTTGTGGTCGATATCTTACATAATTTTAGAAATAACACAATTTTACTTTGGAGAAAAGCGTGAATTTTCGTTCATGAATAGAGATCTGTAAATTATACTTGTGTATTCCGATAACCAAGCTGTGTGTGTGTGTGTGTGTGTGTGTGTGTGTGTGTGTGTGTGTGTGTCTTTACTTGAAATTATCACTTATTATGATAAATAATGTTATTTTGATGGCAAATAACGTATTTTCGAGGTACAAATTTTTCATATCTATCTTGTTCCAACATTATCTTTAAATATCTTTCATTTCTGCTTTGTTCTACCATCTACTTTGGTCATGTTGTAAGGTTTGTAAACATTTCATATTATGAAGTCCTTTCCGTATATTATGAAGACATGCAGTTTAAGTGTTAAATCACAATAAAAATATCATCAAAATCCCTTCTTCCTTCTCTGGCGTAGTCCAAAGAGTGACGTCCCAGGTTACAGTTTGTACCTCACAACGGCACCACAAGCTAAAGACAGTCACTGCCAGACATAGCAACGAACGAGAGACTTTGGCATAGACACATTCTATAGAGTTTCCATATGCCGCCATCGCTGGAAGATTACTTACGTCAGAGTCCATCTCAGCCTTCTCTGTAATCATCACCTATGGCGACAGCATCATCCTAGCTCAGATCTGTCTGTGACCTAATAGAACTATTAGTCACAACTCGGTATCAAAATTTATAGTCAATTGTACACTGAGATGTGACTATCATTCTGTATAGGATCAAGTGGTAACAGTTATAGTGTTCAGACAGTAACAAGTACATAGCGACATCCCTGTAGATACAGATGGTTTCCAAGTTAGGTATTTTAGATTGTTCAAATTTTAATAAAATGACCTAATATTTTGTGTTTGTTGTGCTATTCAGTCGACCTCTTCCAGAAGTAAATCTATGCTTGCTATGGCACACTGCACCTTCCATACTAAAATAGTGTCTAGTCAGTTCGTTCATCTTTTGGTTATGTTGTGTAGCTTTGTGTGTGGTTTCACACTGCGTAGTTTGATTAGCTCTTTTTTTTCTTTTTTTAAATTCAATACCTGACTACGGGAATAACAGTCTATATACACTATAGAGAGACTTGGGCCCTTAGTTCTGATTGGTAAATATTGCATCCGATCAGAATGAAACGTCAGCAACATGTATATATTTTAGATGTGGGGATACCACTGTAGCACTTGACAATCATCAAAGAACAATTTACATGTGTGAACATTCAATTTGAGGGTCCACTGCGCCTTACACCAAGTGTAGGCCAAAAATTAAATTAATTACATTCTTCCACTGCCTCGCAGTAGTTCAGAGACCCTGTTTGTTTGTGTGCCTGTCTGCTCAGCATAGTATTTTCGGTAACATATCTTTTCTGCAGATGTAGGCTTGGTCAGGTTGGTTTTGTTGCACTACTTTATTGAGGCATGCTACATTTCAGCCACGTGTGTTTTATAACATGGTTTTCTTGCACTACTTTGTTGAGGCATGCTACATTTCATCCATGTGTGTTTTATAACAATCTATGTATGAAAATAGCACTGGAGAATTTAATTTGTCAGTTCACAGTCATGTTTTAGGCACCAGTTTGACGGATACTTGTGTATATGCAAAATAACATTGTGACGCTTGATGTAAACATTGCATTTTTTACGTTGCTGACGTATTTTTGCAGATACTTTAGGTGTGGGAAGAACGTTGCGACACTTGGCAAGCAACACAGAACTATTCAGATGTGGAAAGCATTAATTTTGGCGTCTGTTGTGTCTTATACCAAGCGTGGTACACAGATTGAACTTTGTACAATCACTATTGCTGCTCCATATCATAACATTGTGTGTCTGTGTGTGTGTGTGTGTGTGTTATTTTGACATATTTTCTGTGTAGAAATACTGCAAGTTACAATCTTGAGGTTAGTCTTCGGATAAGTATTTTTGAACGTGGCGCAAAAATATCACTTCGTTTAGTTGCTTTCGAGCGCAGGCAAGATGGCTGCTCAGGAGATACACTGTGATTGGTTGTTTCCTTTTAATGCCTGCCACGGTTTCAAGATATGAGGTGTGGATGCTTGGACTGTGAATGACATCACACATAAAGAAAACATGGCTTGTGACTTCATGTGTAGGGCACTGAACAGCGCCACATAACCTCACAAATGTAAACAATGTGGGTCAACTTTTCCGTAGCTGTAATACTAACACCTATATATCATTACCAGCCATTTAACTATCACGAGAAACTCTCAGCAATTATATATCGTGTACCTACATCGCTATTGAACTGCTAAGTAATGATTACAGTTTAACATAAGCCAAACACAAGAGTTACATTCTTCTCACACATGCATATTCTCTTGTATAATATTATCTTAACACTTGTTGTTAAAACTAATGTTTGATTATGTATAACAACTGCAGTTGAATCTAAACTTATAATCGCACAAGAAACTTCGTAACTCCTTCTAGAGAAACGGACGCAGTTTCGCGATATCGGAAACTGACGTAATACCTTAGCGAATCAAGAAGACACTAAGGGCCGACTGTATAAACATCGCTGACTGGAGATCAATTTTGACGTTAGTTCAGAAACTGAACTGTGTTCACGACTCCGCACTATTGTATAACACAAAACTTGGACCCACCAAAGGAAGTTCAGTATTGATCTAAGAAAGCAAGAAACATGCTTGGCAACAACGCAGAAATCGGCTACCGACACGATTATCACGCTTCGAACGCGGACATTAATTCTACATCGTTGGTACACAATATTTATTACCGAAAGTGTCGTGTTATCAAAATAAAGGAAAGTAAACAGAAAAAGAACCAATCTTGGAACATCTCCCCATACAAAAAAGATTTTTTTACTGGAAATCTCATTGAGCCAATATAAGGACAAAATAGAATCCACAAAATCTGATAAAGTTACAACGGTCAACAAAGAAAAGGCATAACTGTTTTTTGTAAATACCTTGTTCATAAACCCCGCATCCATCGCATTGTAACTCCTGTTAGCTTCAGTTTCTGTTGGTTCTGAACTTTCTTCGTAGAAAGATTTCATCCCGAAGTTACATGCGATGCTTTTACACATTGTAATACGCTCTGATTAAGCATAGCGCCTGAGATTGCTTGCACGTTTAACGAAAACCATCAGTGACAATTCCTAAATATCTCTGCACTTTTGCCACCAAGAGATATGATGGGAACATGGGTACATTCCAAGCGCCTAAAATACTAGGAAAACGTGATATTTAATAAAAATCACTCTGTGTTTTCCTCATTTTATTTTCTTCTGTAGGTACTTTGATGATTTCTTACTTTAGTCAGGCAGTGCAGTCCGATACCTTGAGGACAACCCTGCAAATTGTTGCTACACCTGTTTGAACAAATCGCCAACCGCTATCTGAAATCTTCCTGTAGCACAAAATAGTAATGTTAAAAGTAGCATGTCATTGGAGTCAGTGGCTGGTTTCTTTTCGTGGTTTCAGCAGATTCGTACTCCCTCACCACTAGTTCTAACAGCTGCGTATTACTTTTTTTTATTCAAGCTTAAATGATTTATCACTTAATTTAGAGAATGAGCTCGCCCTTTATCGTCCTCAGCAGACACACCGGAATACTCAGATGTCTGCAAAATTAACGATAGGAAACGATATACCGTAATTCACATCATGTAAGTTTCTTGCACACAGAATGCTGCCTACCACAGTGGCCCAGAACGCTCGGAAGACGGAAGGAGTGATGTGTTTTCAAGACGTAGCCTTATTATAATTATCTTTACGGACAGTACAGCAGAGAAAGTAGTATCAAATCAAAAAAAATCCAAGAATTAACCTTGGTTTGTACCTGAGTTCGTTCGCGCGAGAGATTAAAACGCAAGCTCTGAGCTACCGAAATACGGGTACAAAATACGCTAGATAAATAACAGCTTGCCAAACAACTTAAGTAGAAGTACTTATTTTTCCTCTGTTCATCAGTGCTCATGCAGACGACATAGTAGTTTACTCACGTGTTCGATAGTTCAAAAATTAATAAGCGTTTCATAGTTGCTAAGTCCCTTAACCTAACCTTATAGATATTCCGAGCTTCAACAATATAGGAATAGCGTAGTTACATATTCACATGTCAATAATAATTATTTCAATTAGTATTTGCGCAAAACAAAAGCGTTATAATGTTACTACATTATAAACTGACAATTACATTTGAATCTGACTTTGAATTTTAGCCAGTCAAAGTTTATCCTACTTCACCGCGATATAATCTGAACTGACGTTTATAGGCCTACAATGCAGATTTTTGGGTTAAGCTTGATTCGAGATAATTTTCTATATTAATCTAAGGTGAAATGCTTTATACAATCGGCCGTTGACGTTATTACTAAGCGTAGAACTTTTACATTCAGGTAATGGTAGATAAATATTCAGTATTTTTGTCACCGAAAAGTCTTATTGAAAAAGCTTAAACTATAATTTCGTTAAACAGGCAGACGTTATCGTTATAACACTAGAGATTCACAGTTTTATATATAAAACGTAAGTTATTTCCCTGCAAACTTCTTTTGCAAATGTCTGGACTGTCTAATATATGGGAAATCTTTGCAGAAATACAGTTATTACTACACCTAATTGTACAACAAATAACAACACAAAGCCCCAAACTGTCTACTGTAGACAATGTACATAAATATTTATATGGAAAATATTAACATGAAAAACAATTTTACTCCAGCATTAGTATGCTGAGTCGAAAAAGTTCATTTCGTTGAGCGACAAAATTACGACTAACTTCATTAAGTATGATCATCTCTAAGATAATCAAAGGATATATTGAAGAGTTCTATTACCATACCAATATGACTTTTATACTGAAGTTGCTAAAGGTAACAGAAAGTGCCTAGTTAGAGTCACCTAGAGTATTCAGTTCCCCCGTGTATCCAAAAAATTAATTATTGCTTGAAACATATGAATCCGTCGATAGAAACGCCTTCATGTCTATTGTATGGCTAGGAACTGTACATTTTTAACGTTAGCACATCTCAATTTTTTTTTTTTTTTTGAGAAAATCAAGTCATCGCACCTCGTTTCTTCCTTTCCGCTACAATTTACTAACTGCAATGTGAAATTAATCCACGTTAATTTCTATTTAGCACATTAAAAACACAGAACCTGAGAAGTCGTTAACAGAAGCCCCCCTCCCGTACACACGTAAATTCAAAAATTTGAAAAACAGTTGTAGACTTGGCGCGAAAGAATGGAATTGTTATGGAAAAGAGGAAATACGAAACATTCTCCATGGATCGTTACTGGCGTCATTTTCGTTTATATCCGACAAGAATTTACGTCTCCCGGTTCGTTGCCGCCTGATGCTGCCTTGTTATCGGTGATGTATGAAGTCATTCTGTCTCTTTTCTGGCTCTAGCGTCCGATATGACAGTTTTACTGCCTGCCACCTTCCAAACTTTTTTCGGATGTGATGTCTACAAAATTCTGAAGCAGTATGTCCATATCCTTATAACGTGAGCTGTCTGTATAACAGCTGCATTGAAATTCGGATAGGACACAGTATCAGGTCTGACAAATTAATGAATTTACCAGCCCGTAGCGCTGCAAACGATACTACATCTACATCAATATCCACTTCTATATTCCGCAAGCTACCTTAGAGTGTGTGGTGGAGGGTACTTATTGTACCATTATCACTTCCCACTTTTCCTGTTCCCGTCGCGAATTGTCGCAGGAAGGGAAATAGTTGGTAAATCTCTGTGTGAGCTCGAATCTCTCTAATTTTATTTTCATGGCTTTTGTCTGTTCGCCAGGAAACAATATATTGGTTGACTCTTCTAGGAACTTACGCTCTCAGAACTTCAACAATAAAATGCATCGTAATGCAAAATGCCTTACTTGCAGCGTCTGTCACTAGAGTTGGTTGATCACCTCCGTAACACATTCGCACTTGCTAAATGAACCTGTGACGAAATGTGGTGCTCTTCTTTGCATCTTCTGTGTTTCTGTATCCCGTCTGGTACGGATCCCAGATTGACAAGCAGTATTCCAGTATTAGTCGAACGAGGGTTTTGTAAGCGTCTCTATAAGATTTCCTGGTTTATGGTTCAAAATAAAAAGAAGGAAGGAAGCTTAGACTTCAAACTGGCTGCCATTCACCATAATCGATGTAAAGAAATCACAGAAAACCTAAATCTCAAGTAAGGGACGCCGCCAGTCCAGTGCTTTTACCTATGATCCAGCACACTTGATTTGGCATTTCTGTGTCTCACAGTACTGTTCCGTAATGAATGCGAGAAATTTGCAGTGCAGACGACAGGAGCCTTTTATTGACAACTCATACCTTCTATGATACTGCAGTCCACCATGGAAATTAATAGCTTAATTAGGCACCCGTCGTATACACTTGGCCTAACCACCAGTAACTTATTTCTTTACTCTAAGTTACAACAGCTTTTCAAAGGAAGAAATTTTGATAGTATTCAGGGTAGTAACAAGCCGGCAATCACGAAGACCAATCCAGGAAAGGATCCAAAACAATTTTCCAGAAAGAAATAAGTGCTGTCGACGGTGTAGAGTTTCCAAAAGGACATACTTGGAAGTTAACCACGCCGCATTTAATAGGTATGAAGCATATTTTTAGGAGTAACTGACAAATTTAATGTTAGGTTCATATTTGCCGTGTTATTAGAAGATGCGTGAAGTGGGAGATTTAAAAGGAGTTTTATCATTAAACATATATTACGTACAAAGGGTACAGTTCTGAAAATGGATTCCTTATCAAAAATTTATGTACTAAGTCCCCTTTACAACTCTACAAGCCTGTAATAGAAATTGTGAAATACCCTGTATACAGGATGTCCCAAGACTTGGGAATCTAAACCATACAGACAGTAGAGAATCCTGAACTATGTGGTTTGAGGACAGGAATCAATGGTCGGAAATCAATATTTCATATGGTGCGAGGCCTTAAACGAGAAATGAGTCAGGGTCACATGTTTGTAAATTGTTTCTCTCTAGTAACAAACAACTGTTTAACGCATCATCGATGGAGAAGCTACCTTTCAAGACAAGACATTAGTCAGTGATGTGTCCTCCGTAGACTTTACTTCTGTTTAGAGATGTTGACTAGTTGTTGAAGATGTAACATTTATCTTTACAGTAACTAGCAGACATGCATATAATGGCTAGTGTAGCAGGACGTAGTGCTCGGAAAGTTGCACTAACAGTATAGCGAGAAGTTTTAGTACAGGTCTCATCTTAATTGAGTGAAATTCAGCACCATGGAAGGAAACGTACGAGAAACTGGGTTCTCCAAGCAACAAAGAGCTGGTGAAAGTACTCGATAATAATTTGAGGAATTGGTGTTGGATCGCAAGGAAGACGATTCATCAATAAGTGCTTGTCAAAAAACCCATGACATGCACACTTCGAAGAATTCAATGTGGAAAATACTGGTGCGGTAGCAATTATAAGCCTACCGTACACAACACGAGCACGCAATGGAATTCACTATGGCCAACACAGCATCAAGCGCAGTGCTGCAGTGTCGAATTCTGACAGCTTGTAGTGTTCACGGATGATGATTCCTCTCTCAACCATGATGGTGTTTTCAACTCTCACAATAGACATGTCTGAAGTGATGAAAATCTACACGACATGCACGTCCCATATCACCAGCAACATTTCTCTATCAACGAGTGTGTTGGAATTGTACAACATTGTACCTCACTGCTGTCACTGTTCGAATGGTACGCGCCACATAGTGACCATTCGAGACTTATTGCCACAGTTACTAGAGACTGTATATCTTATTCGCGAGAGTAAATGGTCTGAGTGCGACATCGTGCTATCCACTTTCAGTATTAATGTCTGTGAGCACCTGACCAACAGATTTTCCTCAGAGCTGAACTAGAAATGAAGGCCACTTCTCATGGTCGTATGCCATCTGAATGTCACACTCTCTATTGTTGATTCTTCTCCTGTGGTATTACCGAGCGAGGTGGCGCAGTGGTTAGCACACTGGACTCGCATTCGGGAGGACGACGGTTCAATCCCGTCTCCGGCCATCCTGATTTAGGTTTTCCGTGATTTCCCTAAATCGCTTCAGGCAAATGCCGGGATGGTTCCTTTGAAAGGGCACGGCCGATTTCCTTCCCCATCCTTCCCTCAGCCGAGCTTGCGCTCCGTCTCTAATGACCTCGTTGTCGACGGGACGTTAAACCCTAACCTCCTCCTGTGGTATTTTATTTGTCAGCAGAGAATTCCACTGCTTACAGAAATGCTGCCTACAGTTATGAAATGCAGTACATCGTACTCACCAACTCTTAATTTTATATATGATGCCTCAAACTTTTGATTTCAAAATTATACATATCCTTGGGAGTCCTACATTGAATGCCTGCAGACGTGGAATCAGTGACCAACAATGAGTATTTCAGACGGTACAGCGTCTTGAATAAGCAATGCATGTCAAGTACATGTTTGTACCTGTTTATGATACGGCTTCTACGTCAATGGCACTAGTTTGAAAAACAGAACATTATCTTCTGTGATTTGCCGGCGATTGCTTTTTTTCCTGCTGGGTTACCTAAAG
Source organism: Schistocerca cancellata (assembly GCF_023864275.1). Taxonomy (NCBI): domain Eukaryota; kingdom Metazoa; phylum Arthropoda; class Insecta; order Orthoptera; family Acrididae; genus Schistocerca; species Schistocerca cancellata. The sequence goes on along the minus strand of NC_064629.1, from coordinate 583,402,782 downwards.
TCGGGGGATGAAGGCTAAATAGAAACTGGAGAAGAACTAGCTGGTAGAGTTAGAGCTGCCTGTCTCATTAAGCACAAGTAGAGCTCAAGGGAAAATGGTAAGTTACAAGTTAGTGAATTATTACGGCCTGTGAGAAATTGTCCTATCATTTGAATCAATTTTTAAAGTGAATCATAATTAGTTTAATACGCTATGTATAAAACAATTCCATGGTTTATTGTATGTTTTATGGTGGTATGTAGCATTTTTCTGAACCACAAACATTTACATTGACATGACAAAAGTCATCGGGTAGTGGTATTCATATACAGATCGCGGTAGCATCGCGTACGCAATGGATAAAAAGGCAGTGCATTGGCGGAGCTGTTATTTATACTCAAGTGATTCACGTGAAAAAGTTTCCAACGTGATTATGGGCGCACGACGGGAATTAACAGACTTTGAAGACGGAATGGTAGTTGGAGCGAGACTCATGGGACATTCCACTTCGGAAATCGTTACGGAATCCAATATTCCGTGATTCATATTATCGAGAGTGTGCCAAGAACACAAAATTTTAGTCATTACCTCTCATCGCGGATAACGCAGTGGCCGACGGCCTTCACATAACGACCGAGAGCAGGGCGTTTGCGTAGAGTTGTCAATGCTAACACACAAGCAACACTGCACGAAATAACCGCAGAAATCAGCGTGGGACGTATGGCGAATGTATCCGTTCGGTAAACGGGGCGAAATTTGACGTTAATAGGCCATGGCAGCAGAAGACGAATCGTGTGCCTTTTGCTAACAGCACGACATTGCCTGCAACGCCTCTCCTGGGTCCGTGACTATATGGATTGGACCTTAGGTGACTGGAAAACCGTGACGTGCCCAGATGAGTCCCGATTTCAGTTGGTAAGAGCTGGTAGTAGGGATCTAATGTGGTGCAGGCCCCACGAAGCCATGTACCCAAGTTGTCGACAAGACATTGTGTAAGCTGGTGGTGGTCCCATAATGCTGTGGGCTGTGCTTAGGTGGAATGTACTAAGTCCTCTTATCCTACTGAACGCAACATTGACTGGAAATGGTTATGTTTGGCTACTTTGAGACCATTTGCAGCTATTTATGGACTTCACGTTCCCAAACAACGATGGAATTTTTATGGATGACAATGTGCCATGTCAACAGGACACAACTGTTCACGATTAGTTTGAAGAACATTCTGCACAATTTGACAGACCAACATAAACCCCATCGAACATTTATGGGACATAATCGAGAGGTCAATTCATGCACAAAATCCCGCATCGGCAACAGGTTCGTAATTATGGACGGCTACAGAGACAGCACGGCTCAGAATTTCTGTAACGGGACTTCCAACGACTTGTTGAGTCTATGCCACATCTAGTTGCTGCACTACCCCGGCAAAAAGGAGATCCGGCACAACATTATGAGGTATCCCATGATTTTTGTCATCTCAGTGTATAACATCTCACAGTAATATTTTCATCAAACTGCAGTCACCAGTTAACAATGGTAACATCTGAAAAGAATGCAGACTTACTCCCCAAAACACCCAGCATTTTTCCAAGGTAAATAGGTTTGGAACATGGCCCACTCAGTTTTTTCACGGCTGCTGAGGATTTCCTTAGATATAACAGCAACACTGAGAGCTTTTTATTGATAGCAGCAACTCAAGATAGACAATATGCCAATTGCCTGTATCGCTTATACTTCCAGGGATAGTTGTCTGAAGGAACTAGCATAAGGCCTTATTTTCCGAGGGGATCTTATGATCATGGGAAATAATAAACTTACACACTACTCGATAGCATACACAAAGTGCTTAACTGGTCTGGTACGCTAGCCCAACTAAGTGTAATTTACAGTGGTCTACACATATTTAGGTTTGTGATGTTTCTGACTCATTTACCGTCCACATTACAATTTAATTAATGAAAATAAGTAATGTAAATATCGAAAATATGCAATGTTAAGTTGATTTTGATTTTTTTAATATTCTCTTTGTGTAAATCTGACTTCGTTCACAGTTTGTGTTTGTCTTATGCTCAAGAATGAATGAAATGACTCAGTGAAAGTAAGAAAGTAAGCAGCTTGGGCTGCCACACTCAGCCTAGTGACTAACACAGTTCTGAGAAGTGGTAACTGTGGCTTGGGCCATTGAAGCGACAATCCATCAGCTGGTACAGTAAGGTCTCCTGTAATACTGCATAGTGAATGACAGATCGATGTTTATATCATTTTATCTATCTCTTTTATAAATTATGTAATTATGTAACTGTGTAATTGTCTCAGGAACATTATTATGTAAAATATGTCTATTATATGTATGTAATATTTCCTGTTAGGAAAACTCACTTGAATGCTGTTCGTGAATGGCACCAACCAATGATAACAATATGAAATAATAACCAGTCTTGGTTGCAACTCTGCATTTGATGGATAAATTAAATAAAAGAATCACATTTTGCCACTAAGATTGTTTATTCTTTCATATCTAATATTTGTGTTGATTAATGATGTTAATGCAACCAAACTGTATGAGAGCTGTGGAAAATGGATGCCAAATACCATGACATGACCTGCCTTTAAATCAACAGAACACTCTGCGAACAGCCACAAGACGAGACCAGTAAACATGCTGCCGATATGTTGTAAGTTATAAATCAAAACTATGTTATTATTCAAAATGTATATCAAAATACAATCTTACTAACTGTAAATAAAAACTTTTTGTGTTGCAAGGAACCAAAATACTTTATAATTACATAAACTGATAGAAAAATAATCACAACGCCAAAAAATAATTAATGCAGAGTAATGAAATTTTGGGAATACGTTTGTGTAGGTAATATATTTAAGTGATTAAAATTTCAAGATCACTGGCTAACATAAGCCTGAGACAAGTCATCGCAAATCTGAAATGCTGGTACATTAATAAACGGTGTAATCGCCAGAATTTTGAATGCAAGCTTGTAGATGTGCATGAATTGTGTAGTACAGATGCCAGATGTCAGTTTGCAGAATGGAGTTCCATGGCTTTTTCACTTTGTCAGTCACAACAAGGATGGTTAGTGCTGGTTGTGGATGATACTGGAGTTGTTGTCTGATGATGTCCTATATGTGCTAGATTGGAGGCAGATTTGGTGATCTAGCAGGCCAAGGCAATCTGTCTACGATCTGTAGAGCATGTTTGGTTACAACAGTGGTATGTGTGCGAGCAGTATCCTGTTGAGAAACACACCTTGGAATACTACTCATGAATATCAGCACAACACATCGAATCACAAGATTAACGTACATATTTGGGGTCAGGGTGCGTGGGATAACCACGAGAGTGCTCCTGATGTCATACTAAATCGCAACCCAGATCATAACTCCAGGTGTAGGTATAGTGTTCTAGCTTGCAAAAAAATGGCTCTGAGCACTACGGGACTTAACATCTTGGTCATCAGTCCCCTAGAACTTAGAACTACTTAAACCCAACTAATCTAAGGACATCACACATATCCATGCCCGAGGCAGGATTCGAACCTGCGACCGTAGTGGTCACGCGGTTCCAGACTGAAGCACCTAGAACCACACGGCCACACCGGCTGGCTGCAGATGGATTGATTGCAGTCCTTCAACTTGTCTCCTTCTAATCAGCACACAGCCATCGCTGGCACCAAGACAGAACCAGCTTTCATCAAAAAACGCAACAGACCTCCGCCCTGCCATCCAACAAGTTCTCGCTTGACAGCATTGAAGTCAGAAATGGCGGTGGTTTGGGGTCAGTGGAATACAAGCTACAGGAACTGTCCTTGAAGTAACCGACTTGTAACAGTTCGTTGTGCCACTGTGATAACAACTGGTGCTCAAGTTTCTGCTGCAGATGCAGTATTATGCACCCAAGCCATACGCCAAGCACAGTGGTCTGCCCTCTCGGTAGTGCTACGTGACGATCTGGAGCCCAGTCTTCTTGTGACCGTACATTCTTGTGACCACCACTGCCAGCAGTCATGTACAGTGGCTGCATTCCTACCAAGTCTTTCTGCAATATCACATAAGGAACATCCAGCTTCTTATAGCCATGTTACTTGACCTCGTCCAAACTCTGCGAGGTGTTGACAATGGCGACTTTGCCACCTTAAAAGCATTCTTTCCTAATGTCGGCTCACCCTGTCCAATCTCAAAGATAACTAATGCTCACGACTATTATAGTGTGTGTTTAAAGCAAACATGATTTGCATCATCATAGTGTCACTGCTAGTGCCACACTTATGCGACTGGTAAGTAATTTGAATAAGTATCATTTAGCAGATATAGAAACACGCCTCTCAACTTTCTTTTTTCTCGCACAACTCCTTGTTGGCGTTGCGTTTTATTTTTCGTCAGTGTATTTTTGTATTTGTAATTTCAACAGTAGGCGCAGCACCTTAACTACTGAGAATAAAATAGTAGGGATATAAAATGTGACAGTGCAACTAATGCAGTAGTAGGGTTGGGGGTAGTTTTCTTTCTCCTACTTTAGAATTTTCTAAATTTTTCTGAAAATTAGAAAATCTTAAAAAAAATTCTGTTTGGGATATGTGTGGTATTTCTGCCACATTTTTCATCCACATGGCAATTTTATTTTTCTTATACTTATTATCAGTAGTAAACAATATTCTGTAATAGCAAGGTAGGGAGAGCGTAACTGCATTGAGTTGTGCAACAGATGGTTTCAGTGTGTGGCAACACGTGTGTTAGTGATGACTGTATCATACTGGAGTACCATATAGACAGCCGGGAATCACAAACTGAGATCGAATGAAACAGTACATTGTTGTTAGTGCATATTTATTATTTGTATACTGGTATGCTCCTCCAGCTGCACCACCAACATTAGTTGCACTGATAGAAGGTTAATAATAATTTCATAAAGTCATTAACTAAGTAAAGATGTAAATGAGAAAAATATTTTAATTTAGACGTTATTGGTGGAAGACGGTGGACAGGTCAGGAGTGCACACTGATTAAGCAGGGTCCTAACTGGTACTGAACCTCACAACGAATTTTCTACCAGGTACAATGAGGCAATACACATCAGGACACTCAAATGGGATATGATGCCGATATTTATTCATCACATTTCACAGTGCCTTGGAAAACGTTTGTCTGTAGCAGCTCACTAGAAGTTTTATATCAGGTATGAACAAATGCAACACACATATTGAACAGCACCTTGGTGAACAATCATGTGAAGTTCTGGGTATCTTGTAATACAGCGAATCATTAGACTGTGTTTTGTTACGGTGGTCTGAAGACAGTCAGCTCCCAAGGTATTTGATTTAAATAATGAACATGATCAGACGCTGACTTGTATTCCATGATCACCGTTAAACGTTCATGAATAAAAATCAAGAGGCATTCTATGTTTTGATATATTTATTTCGTAACACTGGATTTTCTCCCACATGACCATTTCAGTTTAGCACAGTTTGTTATTTACACATCGAATCCTGCGCCTATATAGAGAAGAGGTCATTCAGGATGAGACTCCATAAGATGCAAGGTAAGCAAACCTAACTTAGTGATGCCAGGAAAGTGAAAAGTCATACCCTCATTAACTGTACTATTGATAAAATGATTCAAATGACTCTGAGCACTATGGAACTTAACATCTGAGGTCATCAGTCCCATAGAACGTAGAACTACTTAAACCTAACTAACCTAAGGAGATCACACCCATCCATGCCTGAGGCAGGAGTCGAACCTGCGACCATAGCAGCCACGCAGTTCAAGACTGAAGCGCTTAGGACCACTCAGCCACACCGGCCAGCCATTCTATTGATAGAATCTGGTATTTCTCCAAGGTGATTAGAGAATCTTATGAAACGCCATATATCTGATAAAGAGACAGATATAATAATAACCCACAGTCATCATTCTTCCATTTTAAACAACATTTGGTAGCCCAAATGGAAAATTACTAGTGGACTGTGCTTAATCAGTGAGGCAGAAAGTTTTAATGGACAGTGAACAGTGTGAGTAGATGATATTTTGTGGCAGCACCCCGCTTTTTATCATAGATTTTAACCATTTATGATAAGTAGGATGGCTACCAAATACCATCCACTGCAACAAAAAATAATTCAACTAATTCCCATCCCAATATTACAAAACAATTTCAAGCAAATGTTGATGGTGTTAGGGCAGCAACCAGCCACAAATTTACTTTGAGTTCCTTTATTCAAAGGAAACCGTTACCGGTTTCGAATCGTTGCGATTCATCATCAGACAGTTTACACGCTTTCTTTCTGACATTTGGTGTGTTTTTATAGATTAATTGTCCTAAAATATAAATAAAACATAATTACAAACAATTTAGGACAATTAATCTATAAAAACACACCAAATGTCAGAAAGAAAAGGGTAAACCGTCTGATGATGAATCGCAACGATTCGAAACCGGTAACGGTTTCCTTTGAATAAAGGAACTCAAAGTAAATTTGTGACTGGTTGCTGCCCTAACACCATCAACATTTGTCTTCAAAAACAGCCGCGGTCTCCAACATGTCATCATATGACAAAATTGCAATTTCAAGCAAGTTCATAAATGTAAATGAATATAAAATGATTTGAAAATTAAAAACATTTTAAATTTTAACTGAATATGAAAAAGATTGAAAAGCAGTGAATTATAAATTTTTAAGTGAAAAAGAAATCTCGTCCATGAGAATAATTTTTAAAATTTAAATTCCAAAAATGTAAACCAAATAAAAATATAAACTCTAGAAATATTAACTCTAAAAATGCAAATGTAATAAAACTTTTATACTCTTTTCATTTTTTAAATCTAATAATTTCTTATTTTTCGTTTTTACATAAATCTAATAAATTTTTATCTTATAAATTAGCTCCCCAAATGTAGTATTGAAATTTTCACAACCTATATAAACTCATTTTCTTTAATTTTTAAAATCTAATAAATTTTTTTCTTAAAAATTGGAATAAATTAAATACAACTAATGTGTGGGATGATTTTAAATTTGACTAAAACATTTTTGTTGACAGAAGTAATAAATCAATAGAGATAAAGGGTGAATGTAATATTTGCAATTATTATTTTAAACTATTTTTAATTATAGAACAGTTGAAAATCATAAAAGATAATGACATTATTGATTTTTTGAAGATATCCTTAACAAGAATTCTATAGTTACGTGAATGCATATTCATATATTTTGGAAGAGATTGAAAAAAACAAATTCTCTCTTTTGTATGATTCTAAAAAATATAGTGAATTATCATTATGAGGGAACATAAACAAATAATTTGAGAGAAATAAAAAAGCAGTCTCTCTCTTATCTATGACTGGAGAAAGCACAGTGGAGAACCACAAATTTTTGAATTTATCAAATATATTGAAATATTATATTTATATACTATTTTTAAATGTTTATTAGTCAATAATAACAGAAAAAAATATTAAAATTAGTAATTCTCAAATACTATTCTATGCTGAACATAGTAGGTTATATTCTGTTTTCCACAAAAAAATTTATTTAAGGTAAAGTATCACTAGGAATGTTATCATCAAAAGTAGCCCTTAACTTCATAGTAGTTTTTTATGTTGCTAAAACATTTTTCTTTGAGTTATATTTTTTATAACATAAACAGAATTGTTTGTAACAAAGTTGTATGGGTTTATATCAATATAGTTTGTGCCCATTGTGTAGGGGAAGTGTATTTGATTACTAATCAAAACGCCCTCAGTCCCAGTTTCGAAACACACCCTCGTTCTGCCAACAGTCTTGTCAAAGAGGGTAGAGGAGCAAGCAGAGGTTCAGGGCACTGTCTCGTCCTAGGGGTGGGAAACTGTCGCTAAAGCAGAACAATCAGCAATGATCAAGAGCATGAGGATGCAGAAAGCAATGGAAATCACTGCATTAAAGATATATATGGCCTGTAATTGGAAAAGTGGCCTGTAATTGGCAAAAGATTCTGGAATTGTCCCCTATTTGGATATCTAGGAGAGATTGACATGGGGGAGGTGACCATGAGAAAAAGATTTAATAACCAATGGAAAGATAACGTTCTATGGATCAGAGCCACACAATTCTGAAGACTACAAGAGCTGACAGGTGCTAGAATTTTCGCACAATCAGCTTAACAACTCATGCCTCCAAGTTGCTAACAAGAATAATATACAGAAGAGTGGAAAAGAAAATTGAGGATGTGTTAGATGACGATCAGTTTGGCTTTAGGAAAGGTAAAGGCACCAGAAAGGCAATTCTGATATTGTGGTTGATAATGAAAGCAAGCCTTAAGAAAAATCAAGACATGTTCATAGGATTTGTCATCCTGGAAACACTCTTGACAATCTAAAATGGTGCAAGATGTTCGAAATTCTGAGAAAAATTGGGGTAAGCTATAGGGAGAGACAGGTAATATAGTATAATGTGTCCAAGATCCAAGAGGGAACAATAAGAGTGGATAGCCATGAACGAAGTGCTAAGATTAAAAAGAGTGTAAGACAAGGATGTAGTCTTTCACCCCTGCTGTTCAGTTTGTATATCTAAGAAGCAAAGCTGGAAATAAAAGAAAGGTTCAGAATTGGAATTAGAATTCAAGGCGAAAGGAGATCAGTGATACAATTCACTGACGCCATTGCTGTTATGAGTGAAAGTGAAGAAGATTTACATGATCTGCTGAATGGAATGAACCATGTAATGAGCACAGAATATGGACTGACAGAAATTGAAGAAAGATGAAAGTAATGAGACGTAGCAGAAATGGGAACAGCGATAAATTTAATATCACGATTGATGGTCACAAAGTAGATGAAGTTAAGGAATTCTGCTACCTAGGCAGCAAAATAACGAGTGATGGATGGAGCAAGGAGGACACCACAAGCAGACTAGCACTACCAAAAACGGCATTCCTGGCCAAGAGAAGTCTATTAGTGTCAAACATAGGCCCTGATGTGAGGAAACAATTTCTGAGAATGTACATTTGGAGCACAGCATTGTAGTGAAACAAAGACTTTGGGAAAACCAGAGCAGAAGATAATTAAAGCATTTGAGATGTGGTGTTACAGACGAATGTTGACGTGGACTGATACGGTAAGTAATTAGCAGGTTCTGCACAGAAGCAGAGAGGAAAGGAATATGTGGGAAACACTGACAAGTAGAATAGATAGGACGATAGGACAACTGTTAAGACATCAGGGAATGGCCTCCATGGTACTAGAGGGAACTGAACAGTGCAAAACTGTAGAGGAAGATGGAGAGATTGGAATAGTTACATGAAATAGTGGAGGATGTACATTGTAAGTGCTACACTGAGATGAAGAGGTTGGCACCTTAGAGGAATTCGAGGTGGGCCACATCAGACCAGTCAGAAGACTTATCACCCAAAAAAATCAGTAGCTCCTTTCAGTTGTGTTATTTCTTTAAAATGGAGAAATGAGTCTTAGCCTTTTAAAAAGTAATTTGGTGGGTCAAAATTCCACCTTCCTTGAGGGAAATTTTCATTCTTCTCAATTTTTCAAAATAATAATCTGTAATTTAACATTATCAAATAATGAAGAATCAACCAAATCATTATTTTTTCGATTTGCTACAAAAACAACAAAAACGAAAGAAGGCATATCAAATTCTCCTGGGTTATAATAGTTTGTTGCATGTAATTGAAAATTATTTTTACAGCTCAACCCAGCAGTTTCTATAGTTTGTGATTCATAGAAAGATATTGGTACTTTGGGTTTTTTTTAATCATTCTTGTTCTAATTCGAGATCGTATTAAGGTGCCTAGCAAACAACAGAAACTCGAATTCCACATTTTCAACAATAATTTTACCATCGTTAGGTAATGTATCTTTTACTTCGATAGCACCTTCATTATAATCAGCCCATCACAGTATAGAATCTTTAGCACTGGAAAACCATACAAAAATTATAGTGCAATCTACTTCTACATTACTTATTTACAATCTTTAAAAAACCTTCTAATATTCTAAAAGATAAAGAACATTAATTTCAATTTCTTATTTTACCATTATTAAGTATATGTCCCACCATATAAATTTTATCAGAAAGAGAGGAAGGTAAACTTAATAAAACTGATGAAAAAATAAAATAATCTTCTGTTCATGGTAAAATATTATTTCCTTTTTTTATTCTTACAAAGTCATGTAACTTTGCTATATAGTTGTGAATTAATTTTTTATTAGATTTCCATCTCATGTGGGGTAAAATTAACCATCAACCATCAGCTTCAATAATTTTTAAACTCTTGAGCATGATTTACATTAAGCCAGACGTTACCAATATTTATATTAATTTCATTATCTTTATTAGGAATATTTCAATTACTTCTACTTTTCTCATTTATGGGAAAAGAATAAATTTCATATATCTGCATTCTTGATTTACGAAGATTAAAACATTTTTTAAATTATTTTTAGGTTAACTGTTACATCAGCACTATTAAAATCTATCAAAATATTATTTTCATTGATAATATTTATTTCGAAATCCTAAATTCTTATATCATTAATTGGAAAAAATTAATTATAATTTAGTTCATGAATTATGGGGGAACCAAATTCTAAACTAGGTACAAAAGAAGGAATATTAGTTTCTTGATATAAATATTTCACTTTCTCTACAAAAAAAAAGGTAGCTAAATTAAATATTTAGTAATTCAAATGGAATAAATTTTGGCAAAGTATTAGCAATAGATCTTTCCAGCTTCAATAATTTGATTATCAAGCCTAAAATGTCAACAATAATATTCAGCTGGCCAGAGTGGCAGAGCGGTTCAAGGAGCTACAGTCTGGAGCTGCGCGACTGCTACAGTCGCAGGTTCGATTCGTGCCTTGGGCATGGATGTGTGTGATGTCCTTAGGTTAGTTCGGTTTAAGTAGTTCTAAGTTCTAGGGGACTGATGACCTCAGGAAACTGCTCAGAGCCATTTTGAATAATATTCATTCTGTCCATATGTCATTTAACAGACACCTAAGCTTTTTAAATTGCCCAGTACGAATTTTATAGTTTCTGTATCACAATACAATTTATTTTTGAGATAACATTAGGTGTTAAAAAAGATGTATAAAAACCAACTACTGCAACATTTTATATCTCGTCTAGGAAAATAACTTTCTTTTAAGAATTCATGAATTTCCTTTTTATTTAAATACCGGCAGCTCAAGTAATATTAGTAATAATTTATTTAATATTAGTAAATGTTATTTAACTAAATGAGAACAGACTGTGAACCAAAAAAAAGAATTCTAGAGAACAATTCAAAAAATAAACATGGCAACCTCTTGCCTAATGATGTACAAAGTTCTATGATATGACCAAGCAAATGCTCTAAACACCATTAATGACTGACAATAACATTTTAGCTCCAGAGTCGTTATACTGGGTAAAATTAATTATTTATATATGTATTCTAACAGTTTAGATAAACCAAAATATCACGAATTTATCAAAATGTATAAAAAGCAATTCAACTTTGATCTTATTTCTTTTATTGATCATAATGATGATATTGTATCATTAGATGAACATGAAAACAATTGAGTTGTTTTATTTGCTGATTTTATTCTTGAAAATCAAGATATACTTAAAGAATATTTTACTACAGGTAGACATAAAGCAATAGACTGTTTTTACATAGCCCAAATATTTTCAAAAGTACCAAAATAATTAGTCAGAGGTAATCGAATTTTTAAAATTTTATTAGATAGGATGATACAACTTTAAATCAAACACATACTTTGTTTTTTGGTGGTAATTTTGAATCTGCTCATTGTAAAGAAATGTGCAGTAAATCCTGGCATAGTGATAAATATGGATTAATGGGAACAGATATGACAAGAAAAATTAAATAATGTAATAATAGAAATAAAATAAAAGTTTTTAAAACAATATAAAACATAGAACAATAAAACATGAAAGAAAACAAGTATAAAAAATTATATTTATAAATTAAAATAATACTGTCTTTTATCTTTATTAAAAGCATGCAAAATATTACCCTGAAGTGCTTACAAAAGCTAAATGAAATAGAAAGATAAAGGAAGAATAAAACGATATGTAAATAACATAAACAACATCAAGCTGTTATAAACGCAACAGAAAATCTTAAAGTGGAATTTAAAGTATAGGTGATCATGTATTAAAAACTAGATAAAACAAATAAGAGAAACATAATGATTCCTAATAATCATAATAAATATTTAATAAAATTTAATGATGTATCACCAATTAAACAATATTACTACATGTTAAGTGCATCAGACATAAAAAATACATTAAATAAATATGAAGAAGAGGTTGAAACTAGAAAAAAGTTAAAAGAAGCAGAACAAGCAAAAGTTTTAAAAAAAAGTAAGTAGGAGAATGTTAGAATATATCAGTCATATTTAAATAAAGTTTTTGGATTAAGTCCTGTTACCAGATTTGAATTTGTTGTTAAAGTACAAGTAAAATACGATGGATAAAAATTAACACTTAGTGCAGTGACTTATGTTGGTACTGATGGTTTAATGAATCTTTTAACTATCAAATTACGTAGATATTTTGTACCATTCAGGAGTATTATATTGTGAAAAGATTACAAATGAAACATAACCAAGTAGAGATAATAAAGATGATAATTTGATAAAGGAAATTGTTGATATCTGGTACAAAAGTTATCAGCAAATTTAGACTAAAGTATAGACTAGAAAATAGGGGAAGGATTAATAAAAATATACAGAAAAACTAGTTAAATACACTTGGATGAACGTTACAGATTTAATCAATACATAGTATTATTCGTGGCGATGAATTAGCTGGAAATAAAAAACTTTATATTGGAAAAGTCAAAATAACAAAAACGTTAATAAATAAATTTAACAATTTTATTGAAGTGCTTACAAAAGCTAAATGAAATAGAAAGATAAAGGAAGAATAAAACGATATGTAAATAACATAAACAACATCAAGCTGTTATAAACGCAACAGAAAATCTTAAAGTGGAATTTAAAGTATAGGTGATCATGTATTAAAAACTAGATAAAACAAATAAGAGAAACATAATGATTCCTAATAATCATAATAAATATTTAATAAAATTTAATGATGTATCACCAATTAAACAATATTACTACATGTTAAGTGCATCAGACATAAAAAATACATTAAATAAATATGAAGAAGAGGTTGAAACTAGAAAAAAGTTAAAAGAAGCAGAACAAGCAAAAGTTTTAAAAAAAAGTAAGTAGGAGAATGTTAGAATATATCAGTCATATTTAAATAAAGTTTTTGGATTAAGTCCTGTTACCAGATTTGAATTTGTTGTTAAAGTACAAGTAAAATACGATGGATAAAAATTAACACTTAGTGCAGTGACTTATGTTGGTACTGATGGTTTAATGAATCTTTTAACTATCAAATTACGTAGATATTTTGTACCATTCAGGAGTATTATATTGTGAAAAGATTACAAATGAAACATAACCAAGTAGAGATAATAAAGATGATAATTTGATAAAGGAAATTGTTGATATCTGGTACAAAAGTTATCAGCAAATTTAGACTAAAGTATAGACTAGAAAATAGGGGAAGGATTAATAAAAATATACAGAAAAACTAGTTAAATACACTTGGATGAACGTTACAGATTTAATCAATACATAGTATTATTCGTGGCTATGAATTAGCTGGAAATAAAAAACTTTATATTGGAAAAGTCAAAATAACAAAAACGTTAATAAATAAATTTAACAATTTTATTATGAATAATTCAAAAGGTGAGTATTATTTACCTTGAACAATTTTCCTCAGACTTTTGTAAATCAGAAAAATATGGTAAGGGAATGTAAAAAAACTTTAATTAATAAATTACATTTTGAAATGCATCTTCCTGATTATCATTATTGTGCCCCAGGAACAAAAATAGAGGAACTATCACGAAGAGATAAGCAAGGAACGAATAAGATACACAAAGCTTGTAAAAAACAAGATGTTTTTATAGATATAATAAAGAATGAGAAAAAAGAGCTGAACCAGGTAAAGACCTTAAAAATCGCAAAAGAAGGGATGTATTCTGGAGATTGAACATTAGGAGAAAATTCAGCAGCAACAGAAGTAAGAGGAATAATGTTTAGTAATGGAAAGTTACCAATGAGCCTCAATGAAAATGGATGGGGTTTATAACTTCCAAAAAAATATGATTTTATAATTTTTAAATATATTGAATTTTTAACCAAAATTAATTTTATTAAGTGTTTATAAAATGTTAATCTATACAAATGAATAGTTTTAGTAATGAATATTCTTTGCTGTTGAACAGTTAGACTAATTGTACAGCAACTAAAATCAAACTAGATAATGCAAGATTATTAATTTTAACGAATGCTCAAAAAAGAAAGAGAAAAAGAAAGAAAAAAGGAATTGGAGGAAATTAACATATACTTCTGGGTACAAATGTTGCAAAAAAATTGAAGTCCACAGCTCGTGGTCTTGGGTTGCCTTCTCGCTTCACATGCCCGGGTTCCCAGGTTCAATTCGCAGCGGGGTCAGGGATTTTGTCTGCCTCGTGATTACTGGGTGTTGTGTGATGTCCTTAGGTTAGTTAGGTTTAAGTAGTTCTAAGTTCTAGGGGACTGATGACCATAGATGTTAAGTCCCATAGTGCTCACAGCCATTTGAACCATTTTTTAAAAAATTGAACGTTTAACAAAAAAGAAACGTGAAGGAGAATTTCTTACTTTATTATGCCAGCACAACCTTTTTAGCTGTTGTTGGTACATTCCCCGGTGGGACAGCAGTTGTAGCTAATGCAGTCAAAAGCAAGGAAAAACCGAAAAAGAATGAGAAGAACCAAAAGAGATAATTATGCAATAGAGAAGAAAGACAATCGAGCAAAGATATTGGGAACAAAAAAATTCCAACCGGTTGGTGTGAGGTGGAGGTTACACCATTAAGTTAAATAATGGTTTAGACTTTGTACATAAGTACCGTTTGTGTTTCCCTTTTTTCGTTTATAAATGTATAGCTATGGTGTTCTTTTAATCATTGACAAAGGTCTTCTTAGGCACTTGTGGGTTTTATTGTTCTGAGGAAGGTGTAGATTTCTACGCCGAAACCTAGGTTAACAATAGGTGCTTTTTTCGCAATCGAGGCGGCTTTCTAGTTTTTTAATATGCAGGGTGTTACAAAAAGGTATGGCCAAACTTTCAGGAAACATTCCTCACGAAGAAATAAAGAAAAGATGTCATCTGGACATGTGTCCGGAAACGCTTAACTTCCATGTCAGAGCTCATTTTAGTTTCTTCAGTATGTACTGTACGTCCTCAATTCTGATGATCAAATCGTAAATTTTCACAATCAACATGTGTGGGCTGACGAGAATCCGCATGCAATTGTGCAATCACGTCATCAACACAGATTTTCTGTGAACATTTGGGCAGGCATTGTTGGTGATGTCTTGATGGGGCCCCATGTTCTTCCACCTACGCTCGATGGAGCACGTTATCATGATTTCATATGGGATACTCTACCTGTGCTGCTAGAACATGTGCCTTTACAAGTACGACACAACATGTGGTTCATGCATGATGGAGCTCCTGCACATTTCAGTCGAAGTGTTTGTACGCTTCTCAACAACATATTCGGTGACCGATGGATTGGTAGAGGCGGACCAATTCCATGGCCTCCACGCTCTCCTGACCTCAACCCTCTTGACTTTCATTTATGGGGGCATTTGAAACCTCTTGCCTACGCAAGCCTGGTACCAAATGTAGAGACTCTTCATGCTCATATTGTGGACGGCTGTGATACAATACGCCATTCTCCAGGGCTGCATGAGCGCATCAAGGATTCAATGCATCGGAGGGTGGATATATATATCCTCGGCAACAGAGGACATTTTGAACATTTCCTGTAACAAAGTGTTTGAAGTCACGCTGGTACATTCTGTTGTTCTGTGTTTCCATTCCATGATTAATGTGATTTAGAGAAAAGTAATAAAATGAGCTCTAACATGGAAAGTAAGCGTTTCCAGACACATGTCCACATAACATATTTTATTTCTTTGTGTGTGAGGAATGTTTCCTGAAAGTTTGGCCATACCTTTTTGTAACACCCTATATTAACCAACGATTGCTGCGATGTTGAAGGTTCTTATATTTTTTGAACTTTTGTAATTCTTGGTTCTATTAAAACCCCATGTTATTCCAAGCATGTGTGTCAATTTGTACCTCTCTATCTACATTATTCCATGATTTCTTTACTTTTCAAATTTATACTGATTTTTTGATTACCCGGTATATGATGAACAAATATTTTAATTTACTTTTCAGACAGGAAATGAAAAACCTAATTTTGAGTATATTGTTGTTATTGGTAAAAATTAACTCAACGATTTATCAATTAATGATTTTGGTATTTCCTTACGAGTGTTTGATGATCATTACAAAATGACTACCATAAATCTAATTTTTTTATAATTAAGACTGTATTCGAACTGTTCCAGTGAAAATAATTTAATGTGGTGAAATTTAGTCTATTAAAAATAAATAACCCTAGTCTTCAGAAGATCGTTCTTTGAGATATTGACATCTGCTTTCCAAAATTTTAGCAATTTAATGACACACATCATCCAAATAGAACAGTAACAAGAAATGGAAGTCATTGAATTAAAGTTATTGGTACTGTATTTAACATCAAACAAATTTCATTAGTTGAAATTATTTTGTAGGTGCTGTGACACAAACTAATAATCTTCATGAAGAAGTAATTTTAAATGAAGAAATGTTATTTATTTGGGAACAGATGATTTATGTCAAACAAATTTAGTGGAAATAGAATCTTGGCACTTGAAAGGCATCTCAAAAACTTAATAAAGGATGCAATAATTTATTAACTATTATTGATGTCGTTTCAGAATTTTGTTGGCCTATCGTAGTGAAATATAAAACTGGTAAAGATATAACAGAATCCTTTGAAAAAAAATTAAAACTATACTACCAAAGAAATTTAGAAATAAATAATTTAAAGAATTTTATAACAAAGATTTTCAAGGACTGTTAAAAAGAATAATTAATCAAAACACATCTTTATCACAATTATTTTATGCATTATTAAAAATAAAAATTCGAAAAATGTTTCCTCTAGAAGGTAATTACAAATAGTTCAGTTAAAATGCTAGATATTGTATATCAGTACAAAACATTCAACAATAAAAATGAAGCCATTACAAGTAGACTAAAAAAATTATAAATAACTCCTGGAAATGGAAAAAAGAACACATTGACACCGGTGTGTCAGACCCACCATACTTGCTCCGGACACTGCGAGAGGGCTGTACAAGCAATGATCACACGCACGGCACTGCGGACACACCAGGAACCGCGGTGTTGGCCGTCGAATGGCGCTAGCTGCGCAGCATTTGTGCACCGCCGCCGTCAGTGTCAGCCAGTTTGCCGTGGCATACGGAGCTCCATCGCAGTCTTTAACACTGGTAGCATGCCGCGACAGCATGGACGTGAACCGTATGTGCAGTTGACAGACTTTGAGCGAGGGCGTATAGTGGGCATGCGGGAGGCCGGGTGGACGTACCGCCGAATTGCTCTACACGTGGGGCGTGAGGTCTCCACAGTACATCGATGTTGTCGCCAGTGGTCGGCGGAAGGTGCACGTGCCCGTCGACCTGGGACCGGACCGCAGCGATGCACGGATGCACGCCAAGACCGTAGGATCCTACGCAGTGCCGTAGGGGACCGCACCGCCACTTCCCAGCAAATTAGGGACACTGTTGCTCCTGGGGTATCGGCGAGGACCATTCGCAACCGTCTCCATGAAGCTGGGCTACGGTCCCGCACACCGTTAGGCCGTCTTCCGCTCACGCCCCAACATCGTGCAGCCTGCCTCCAGTGGTGTCGCGACAGGCGTGAATGGAGGGACGAATGGAGACGTGTCGTCTTCAGCGATGAGAGTCGCTTCTGACTTGGTGCCAATGATGGTCGTATGCGTGTTTGGCGCCGTGCAGGTGAGCGCCACAATCAGGACTGCATGCGACCGAGGCACACAGGGCCAACACCCGGCATCATGGTGTGGGGAGCGATCTCCTACACTGGCCGTACACCACTGGTGATCGTCGAGGGGACACTGAATAGTGCACGGTACATCCAAACCGTCATCGAACCCATCGTTCTACCATTCCTAGACCGGCAAGGGAACTTGCTGTTCCAACAGGACAATGCACGTCCGCATGTATCCCATGCCACCCAACGTGCTCTAGAAGGTGTAAGTCAACTACCCTGGCCAGCACGATCTCCGGATCTGTCCCCCATTGAGCATGTTTGGGACTGGATGAAGCGTCGTCTCATGCGGTCTGCACGTCCAGCACGAACGCTGGTCCAACTGAGGCGCCAGGTGGAAATGGCATGGCAAGCCGTTCCACAGGACTACATCCAGCATCTCTACGATCGTCTCCATGGGAGAATAGCAGCCTGCATTGCTGCGATAGGTGGATATACACTGTACTAGTGCCGACATTGTGCATGCTCTGTTGCCTGTGTCTATGTGCCTGTGGTTCTGTCAGTGTGATCATGTGATGTATCTGACCCCAGGAATGTGTCAATAAAGTTTCCCCTTCCTGGGACAATGAATTCACGGTGTTCTTATTTCAATTTCCAGGAGTGTAGTTATCACTATATATAATAAACAAACCAAAATAAAAAACTGGTGAAAAAATTTGGAAATTTAAGGTATTATATATTCTGTCGAGTTACATACAAATTAAAAGAGATAAAAAGAAATTATTATTCACAACAACTCCAAAAACTAAATATTTCTTACACATATATATACATTACAAAATTTCAGTAATATCTTTTGCTTTAAATCAAGTATAATGTATACATATATACATATACATACATACATATATATATATATATATATATATATATATACATATATACATTATACTTGATTTAAAGCAAATATATATATATATATATATATATATATATATAGAGAGAGAGAGAGAGAGAGAGAGAGAGAGAGAGAGAGAGACAGACAGACAGACAGACAGACAGAGAGAGAGATGGACAGAAGAAAAGGTAAATATTCGAATTGAAGAAATGGTTATAGAAAAGTAAGATGATTTTATACATACTATGTTGCTTATATTTCTCACTGTTTTTCAAATGTTTTCATTGTTCATTAATTTACACAAATCATTTTCAAAATCCTTTTGTGTTCATTTCTGTATTTAAATCTATATACTTCATAAATTGTTGTTAATTTTATCCCTAGAGATAAATTTGTATAAGATTTCTATAATGAACAATTATAATCAAAAGCAGTTGAGAATTTTTTTAGCTCATGATTCAATTTTATATTTGGGATTAAGAGCAAGCTCTTTAAGTTCATCTTGTAAAGTTTTTGGGTACTCAAAATCTTCAAAGATATAATAAATGTTACAATTGTTTGAAATTTGCATTATATTTATAGAATCAAACGAATTTGGTTCAATCTACCTTTGAACCATATAAACTATTTGTATCTAAATATATTTATAAATGTGATTCTACAGTTTTTTAATGATGTTTCAATAATGTATTATTTGCCACTAAATCATATAAAATCATCTAATAATTTGAGTGGTAAACTGTCATTATAACATTAAATCTAGAATAAAGGTGTTGTTGTAAGATTGCGAGAAGAATCTAAATCATAAGATTTTATACAAGTTTTTCTAAAATTTTAAAAACGTCAGCTAATAATGAAACGTGTTTTCAAATATAAATCATGATATTCGCAATTCTTTTAGATTAATGTAGTATGTTTGTTATTGCTTAATTTAATTTAATATAAAATTCACCTTGTGATGGAAGTTCCTCTTCACCAAATTTTCCTTTCTTTCTATTTAATCATAAGGATAAACTCTGTTTTAGTTCTCAAATTTTTAAGATCTTCTGGGGAATTTTTTTTAACATTTTTCGTTTATTTCTCTTTTACAGTTGAAGAAAGTTTATCAGTGCTTGGAGCCATAAACTAAAATATATCAATAAATCTCATTTTCTGTTATTTTACTAAAATTAATGTTTGTATTGTCATTATTTGTTATTAAATCCATTTCTGTTTCATCATAACCAAGTTCCTTTAGAAATAAATGGGAAGTATAGCTAGATAGGTTATTTAAGTAAACTGGAAAAAACTCTGATCTTTTAGCTTTAAAATCAGAATTATTACATAAATGAACTTATTTTCCTGTTAAACGATTGTAATGGGAAACCTTTTCTTTTTTCATAATCTTTTCTACACATAACACAAATTTTAGATTTATTATGTGTTGATTGTTTTTTAGTACTTATAGGTTTCATTTCTTCTTCTGGAGAATAAATCCTTCCTGTTTCTCCAACTTCTGTTTTTGCACATTCGGTAAATTTTTATAGCAATATGTACACTATAAATATAGAATTTTTGTAGTTACCATTTCTACATAAAACATAATAACAAAAATCGCTTTGTTCATATTTTTTATATCTGATAACACAAGTTTAATTTTGTAAGCTCAGTTCGGTTTGATGTATTTGAACATTCTTGAGTCCCCATAAAGCTTTTCACTTTACTCTATAGAAACCATAATAATATCACCTGGTGTTAATTCAGTATATTTTTTAATTTCATGTATTCCCCTTTTCCTGGTAGTTTTGCTTATAGTAATATATTCATTAAAAACTTTTTGAGATATGTGAGTGATTTTTCTTCATTAAATAAAGGTAGTAAACAGAATCAAAAAGAAATTTTTCATTATTACTTTTACGAATTTCGCTTGAAGTACAGATAAACATTTTATCCAACTTTAGTCTGAGTTATTTTCTTCTTTAAAATATATTAAATTAATATATTTTCTTTTTTAGATTATGTTATTTGTAATGTGTGCACTTGATAATTTTCATCAAAAAACATTAATAGATATGTTAGACTCAATTTTTGAAATATTATCAATTGAAGCAGGAAATGAAACATTTGGTATTTCTTTCTTCAGGTGTTCTGTAATTTTTTTATGATTACTTGTTCAATCAGGATTGTTACATTCCTGTCTGTGTACTGGATTTCATGCTGAATGTGTGACCCCAGATAATTTTTTAATCGCTATTTTTTACATTTATAGAAGCTTGCCTGGCTCTTACTTTTTCCTAAATCTGTATTAGATGAAGCTCTTAAAAGAGCATATCTATTAATTGCTAAATATAATCCCATAATTCTGTTATATATCCATCCTGATCCATATGCTTGAAAAATAGACATTCGTGTTAAAATGTTTTTTCCCTTTCTTGAATTTTTTGGGTATATTTTTTTCTCCAGTAATCCTACAATTTTGAGTTGGTGACAAAATTCCATAACTTTACTATTGTTTTGAATTCACAATAAAATAAATAATTATTTTCGAGCCATTATATAATTTTAAATTTTCTGTCACTACTTTTGTAATTTTTTTTCGATGGATTTAGGAGATGACTAGGCTCAATTAATTTTATATTATTTTCGATACTTATAGTTTGTAAACAATTAACAATTATTTCTTTTTTTTCTATCTTTTTGTATTCACAGATGTAAATAAGTAGAAAAAAGAAATATTTTTTCAGTGGTTTGGCTTAATCAGTTTTGAAAACTCCATCAATATTTTCAATATTGGAATAAGGTAATTGTTCCCAATTTTTTCTTATGGTTCTTCTATGAATGATAGTATGTTCAACTACAAAATTAATTAAGTTACCTTTTCTTTATTTATAACACCCCCTTAAGTTATTTATTTTATGGAAACATTGAAGCTGAACCACAGTGGAGATGTATAAATGGTCACAAATGTTTAAGGATAAAAATAAAAAAATAAAGAATGTTACAGATTGAAATAAAAATATAAAGTAATAAATTTATTAGAGATTTTTAAAATTAAAAAAATGAGTTTATATAGTTGGTGAATACTTGAATATTAGAATTGGGAGGCTAATTTTTAAGATAGAAAAATTTATTAGATTTTTAAAAAGGAAAAAATGAAAATGAAGACATTAACATTGGGACACCAGAAGTGTGTAGTCTTCAGAGTATTATGTATATACTAAGAGAAATATCAAAAGCAAAGTATAGGAATAATAGGAAGTTGGCTAAGAGAAATACTAAAACTGATGAGTTCAGTAAAATTTTGGGCACGAAAATTGACCAAACTAATAATTAATTAAGGCAAACTAGGAAGGACCTATAAAGAAAATTGATGAGCTGGTCATAGCTGACCAAATATAATGAGAAATTAATAAAAGAAGTTAGGGTTGAATTGCCTAAATTTAAGGTTGGATTGAAAGTTATGAAGGAAATGTTTAACATAGAAAATCAAAAGACAAACACCAAATTGATCAGCTGATCATTTCGCTGGAGAAAACTGAAGGGAAATTGTCAGAAAAAATTAGCTCCAATGAAAATAAAATCTAGGAATATGATGATCAAATTAGTGAAATAACATCTGGTGTTGATGAAGCAAGAAAAAATCAGACCATACTGCTCAGTATTTTCATAATGGTATAACATATTTAAATGCTGGAATTATCCAAAGAAATAAAAAGTAGTTGACAACACCAGTGAAATACGTAATGTCAAATCTGAGTGCTGTAATAGAGCAGGTGAAGTTAAAAGAAACTGAATAATCTACTACTTAAAATAGTGTTGTTAATAAGCAAGAATCAAATCAGATTGATGCTCAACTTTAAAATAGCATTCGATAATGTTTACAAGCTTGGTATTTGCAGGAAGTGAGTAAGATTGGAATAGGAAACTTCCATCAGTTTTCAACAAGGGACATAATTCATCCTCTTTCATTTCTAAAAGAATTTGAGAATTCATCACCTAAAACATGAGATGATAGAAAGAAAATTGGATGTGTCATTACTAAGTTGGAAGGCGAAGCATTGTCATGGGTAATGAGAATGTGTTGTTCTTGTAGAACATATGATGCATTTTTAAGTGCTTTCCTTAGAAAATATTGGTCAAACACTATGCAACATAGTGTACACAATGAAATTTTCATTGGAGAGAAATTTTGTTGACAGTGGATATCAGAGCTACAAAGGATTCTTTCAAAATTGTTTGGAGAGGAACTTATATTTAGATGATCTTCTCAATAAAAGAGATAGAGGACACCAAAATAAATATATTTAGTTATGGTAAATATGGTCCCTAATGATAGTTTCTGATGCTAGGTTTGATTGTCACAGAAAGTAATTTAACATAGTAATTACAGTAGTGATACACACATTAACTGCTTGAATACATGACCATTGGCCTGTATGCACGCAATATCTCAACAGACCATAGAATGTTGTCTGTTAGAAGATTCCTGGCATGTTAATAATGGAACTAGCATATATGGCAGTTCTAGTGTCGATGTCCTCTTCTGTTCTTACAACAGTTTCATACACCAGCTGCTTCTGGCCAGGCCACATGGCCACTATCGATTCTTGAAGGAGGCCCTCCAATGATTCTGCACAGAAATGCTGATAGAAGTACTCATACACCTTTCTCTAACATTCAGAGGTACAACACTCACAAGCCATAGCAACACAAGTTCCACAAAGATGCAATATCTCCATCCATTGAGGTGGAATGGAAGAAGATATGGTCAGATCGAACTATCACCATTGTTGTCACAAGGCAGTGATGTTCAAAAATGGTTCAAATAGCTCTGAGCACTATGGGATGTAAGATCCAAGGTCATCAGTACCCTTGAACTTAGAACTACTTAAACCTAACTATCCTAAGGACATCACACACATCCAAGCCAAAGGCAGGATTCGAACCTGCGACCTTAGCAGCCGCTCGGTTCCAGACTGAAGCGCCTAGAACCACTCAGCCACACCGGCCGGCCGCCAGTGATGTGATTGAATGAATAAGTAGCCCCATGGAGTGACCACGTGGTTTGAAGCGCCTTTCTCAGGCATTCGGGCATGGGTGTGTATGTTGTTCTTAGCATAAGTTAGTTCAACGTAGTTTAAGCTGTGTGTAAGTCTAGGGACCGATGACCTCAGCAGTTTGATCCCTAAGGAATTCACACACAACTGAACATTTTTGAATCAGTATATTTACAAGCAGACCTCACATCCAACTAAATGTATACAGAACAGTTTTCAATGCCAGAACACATTCCCATTCTGCAACACTGACACAACAGATTACGTCAGCACCACTAAAAATACTTTCCCTGAAACTAAAAGTTGACTTCATAGACCATGTATTACTTATCAACATGTATTTATTTAAATGTTCTGTATCCCCTGTATTAATTTAAACGAACAGTTGCAGAATACCCTGCATACTTTTAAGACTTGTAGAGGAGATCAAGAAGACAGCGTTTCCAATAGAAATCCATTGTTTCCATGCTACACTGATTGTGCAGATTAGAATTACTTTGTCGACTACCAGAGCCAACTACTATTGAGCTTTGATCCAGGCGACCTTGAAAAGTGAAAAACAATATTTTATTTCTTTGTTTATTTCGTACAGAAATGGGATGTTTAAAGACTTGATTCCCTATTTATATTCATATCTACTCAGGTCCTATCATGCACCCTCAAAATGAGCAATCGTTTCAAAGCAAAAAGAAAGAGATAACGTGTTTCAAAAGATTATAATCTAAAGAGCAATACAGCATCTCTGTTACTGTACAGTACGGTACACATTGCAGAATTGTTTCTTCACAGGGTTTGCCCCAAATTTTTCCATCATGAGTGTTACAGAATGTGCAGTGACATACCAGGTTGATGGGATATAACTTCTGTGGCTGAAACAGTCCTGTGAATGAGATCTGTGGTGGTATCCCCTGGAGTTGAGTGCACGAAGTTCCTCACATACCCCTGCAAGAAGAAGGCAGGAAGCGAGATTAGGGTTTAACGCCCCTCAGTGATGAACCCTTTAGAAATGATGCACTGTCTTGGAGGAAAATGGGAAAGAAAATGGGCTGTGTCCTTCTCAGAGAAATCATACCACCATACAGGGTGAAAAGTATTTAAACCGACAAACTCTGGGAGGCTGTAGGGGACATCAAAACAAATATTTATCTCTAATGTCATTTTTCCCTATGGGGATTATTTAAACCAGTGGAGGCCGTATTACGCTCTTCAGTTGTTATAGGCCATATTACGATCTTCAGTTGTTAGAGGGTGTATTACGCTCTTCAGTTGTAGGCAACAGCTGTCCACCAGTGTAGTAGTGCATTGTCTCTGTTTACTAATGAAGCAATGCACCTGGAGTGAGTACACTGATATGGTTGGTGCGTACTACGTAGTGCACCACAATGGACGAGCTGCACATGGGTTTATCAACAACTATATCCCAATCGCCGTATCCCGCATCATACGACCTTTACTGCTGCATACCAACATCTGCGTGGGACTGGATCATTTAGCAGATTACCTAGACAGGGACGCTGTCGCACTTTAAGAACGCTCCCTCTAACAACTGAAGAGCTTAATACAGCCTCCACTGGTTTAAATAATCCCCATAGGACAAAATGAAGTTAGAAAAACATTTGTTTTGATGACCCCTACAGCCTCCCAGAGTTTGTCGGTTTAAGTACTTTTCACCCTGTATACCTAAGTGATTTTTGGAATCCACACAAAACCTAAATCTGTATGGCAAAACACAGATTTGAACTGCCATCATCCTGAATATGAGTTTGAGCATTTAGTGGTGCATGAAGAAATATATCTGTGTAATATCCTATGACAGCTCACCATGGAATAGGGTTTCCACAAGCAACCCATAGTTGCCAAAATTGTACCCTTAACAGCATTAAAACTGACTGGCCGAAACGATGGCCAGAGTTAAGGTTCGGTTCAGCACTGGCGTGTACACAACATCCAAATTCGTAACAGCGAATTATTTATAATACTCGATTATTGTTTAGCAGGACACTAGTAGATCTTGTCTGTAAGGAGGTGGAACTGTTGCAGGAATGTGCAAAGGTCTATTAATTAGGATTGAATTGAAACTCATAAAAATATAGACTGCATAACAATTAAAAGTGACGCATCCTTAAGTCATGGTCATATGCCAATGTAATTTCTTGGACGTAAATATCATCGGCAGGTACGTAAATGATTAGAGGTTTAATTTTCTTTAGCAGCCACAAGACTCATTTCATGTTCTTCATATTTAGTGCTGTTATCGGGCCTGGTATGGTGTATGAGAGGTGCGAACAGCGTCGGATACTGAGTGCTGGCTGTGAAGGAAATGGAGATTGCACTTAGCCAGCACCTGAGAGAGTTTTAGAGGCATAGTGGGTCTCTAATTGACCAACTGGTCTAATCGTGCAGTATCCACATGTGTTCAGATGTGGCAATCGCCCAATGTTGGACTACATAGGAATATGGGGGTAAGTGCACTCCTCGTTATGGTCCACACGACCACATCTAACCATGACAAAGGATGATCGCCGATTTGTTCACCAAAAACGTTGTAATCCCTTCACATCTGCACTTGCAGTTTGGGAACAAGTAATGGACTGCCTGCATCATTCTGTATCATAATGCATCCCTGGTCAGAAACAAGCAGCTGCTGGATTATGGAATTACCGTCCCAAGTGTAGGCTGCCGTTAACACCATAACATAAACAGCTGCACTTAGAGTGATGTCATTACACGCAAGCATGGATTGCTCGTGAATGACGTCACATTGTTATTAGTAATGAAATGCGGTTCTTCATTACCCCAGATGAGCATCGTCGTCGATTATGGTGGCGGCCTGGAAAGGGGTCGAATTCTTGCAGTGTTTTGGAGAGGCACAGCAGAGTTAGCCCTAGCGCCGTACTTTGGGGAGCCATCAAGCATAATCACAGGTCAAGGTTGGAAGTGACTGAGAAAACTCTGACTGCTAAACAGTTCCTCACTGACATCCCACTGTAGCCAGCAAAATCTGTCTCTGATAGATAGTGTGTTTGATCAACTCAGATGTCATCTCCAACCCAGTGCCAATATCTAGGATATCATGGACCAGGTACAACAGTTGTAGGCCAGCTAGCCTCAGGAAAGGATGCAACGGCTTCATGACACCATTGCTAATAGAACCAGTGCATGTATCCATGTCAGACAGGGTGCAACGTTATACTGACAACCACTGGAGTTCCTTTATGTTTTAAAAAATGGTTCAGATGGCTCTAAGCACTATGGGACTTAATATCTGAGGTCATCAGTCCCCTAGACTTGGAACTACTTAAACCTAACTGACCTAAGGACATTACACACATCCATGCCTGAAGCAGGATTCGAACCTGCATCTGTAGCAGCAGTGCAGTTCTCGACTGAAGCGCCTACAACCTCTCAGTCACGAAAGCCGGCCTTTACGTTCCCTCCTTTCCTCATGGGTGATGCACTTTTTTGTCATGCAGTGTATTTAGTTTTGACTTGGAGATCTGAAGAAATGCACATTTCAGTCACTCAAATCGTTTTAACTCATAAACAACCATCATTGTGATCAGCAACAAAAAGGGAGCTCTTGATCCTCCACTCTTTTGATAAACAGTCACTCATCTAATTTTCGTTTTTGTGTAACTAAGAGAAATTTATTTCCCGATTAAAAATGCAACAATATTCTCAGAGAAAAATCTGAAATCCATTCATTCATTTGTAAAATAAGTATCCCTCTGTATACTCATCACTCCCTAAGATAGTGCCCAACGTGCATTAGTTGGAAACTCTAACAGGTGTTCTTTTAGTCAGTACCAGCACCTAATGGCAAGTCATTTTTATTATTAGCAACGCAATCCTGCAGCACAGAGCCTGATCATCATGCCTATACAGTTCGGTGCCCATAAGGTGAATAGGCTTCCGTCTAAACTCGCTCAATTGGCGAAAATTTAGTTATAACCACCATGTTCCTTACTGACTGATTTACACTCTTTCAGAACTCAGTATATTTTCGTGACTGTTGTGAGTAGAATGAATTTGTAGGTTCTAGTTCACTAGCACAATATTTTATTTTTACAATATACTAAAATTAATTAACCTCTTTTAAAATGTTAACTAAACACCTAATTTTTACAATAACTCCACTAATTATAAAAACCAACTGATTTAAAACTTAATTATTTAAATTACACACGATTGTAAGTAAATTTATTAAATTGTATTAGTTTAAAAAGTAAGTTATTTTTTTTAAAATTTACACTTTGAATTTAAGTCCCATAGTGCTTACAGGAAATTAAACTGTATTAGGTTCAAAAAGTAAATTATTTTTAAAAAATTGACACTGTGAATGTAAGTAAATTAATTGAAATGTATTAGTTGACAAAAGTAAATTCTTTTTCAAATATAACATTGTGAACATAAGTAAATAATTAAAATGTATTAGCTAACAAAACTACATTATTTTAGAAATTTTAGATTGTGAACTCTATATTATGAAATTCATTATTTCTATTTTTAAGTTTCTTTACTCACTTATATATCAATTTTCATTTTTCATTTTTTTAATTATTTCAAAAACAAAATCTATTTGCTAATATAACTTTAAAATCATTATTGAATTCTAGATAAAGTTGTTCTCCATATCTAGAATATAAATATTCACAGTTTATATTGTTATGTAAAACATTTAACTCAAGCTCATTTACTTTTTAATTTACAGTCTTGAGCTTCTTGATTAAAATAGTTTCCATTTATATAGAATATTTTTAATTAATTTCACAAAAAGAAATTTGTAGTTTGTATTCAAAATATTTTTAAAAACTGTAAATTTGACTTATAGCTAAATGATGCATTGAAAATTATTCGTTTTCATTTTTAAGAAATCTTATAAATGGAAAACCTAAACGAAGTGCAAACTAAACTAAAATGGAAATGAGCGTTTGGCGTCATTGGCCGGGAGGCCCCTCGCGGGGCAGGTCCGGCCGCCTTGGCGCAGGTCTTATTACATTCGGCGCCACATTGGGCGACCTGCACGCCGGATGGGTATGAAATGATGATGAACACAACACAACACCCAGTCCCTGAGCGGAGAAAATCTCCGACCCAGCCAAGAATCGAACCCGGGCCCGGAGGACGGCAATCCATCACGCTGACCACTCAGCTACTGGGGCGGAATAAACTAAAAGAAACTTATGATCTAATGAAGCAATCTGAAAACGTTATTGATTGTCCTACTTGTTTACATAATGCAAATAATAATCACTTTGATATAACAAATTGAAATCATATTTTTCATGAAGAATGTATTGAAAAATGGTTAAAGGAAAACGAAAATTGTCCACTTTGCAGAAATACTATTAAAAATAAATAACCAGAAATAATTGAATAATTGCTATTTATGCTATCTTTGATGCTCAAGATGAAGCAGTAGATTTTGGTGTACCAGCAAGTAATTATGATTCTGATTAATTAATTATTTAAAATGCAAAAATTTAAAAAATATAAAAATTTAATTTTTTTCAAATATAATAATTTTTTGTATATGAATGGAACAAGTTCAACAAGAATCTACAGTGATATCTAATTTATGTAAATGTTGTAATGCACAGAAATCAACTGATAATTTTACTTTACAAAAATATACAAAAGATGGTTATAGAATTATATGTAGACCATGTATAAATATAAATGTACAAAACTACAATAATAATCTAATTCCATATGCATGCAGAAAAAATGATACTAAATATTATTTTAAGGAACATATATGACGAAATCCAACTAAAAACACACAAAAATATTATTAATAATAAGTAATGATGAAACATCTACATCTACAAAGAAATGTATAAGTTGTTAAGTGATTAAAAATTTAAATTGTTTTTATACTGATCCTTCACATAAAGATTAACATAAAAATGTGGGAGGTGTACTTTAGAATATATTAAGGATAAGAAAGCTTTAAATTTATGATTTATTATTTAATAAATTATAATCCTTTATGATTAATCAAATAAATTATTAAAACTAATAGATTATTAAACTAGATAGTAACTACTTTATTGATATACTAAATAGTAAACTATTAGATTGTTAAATTAAATATTAAACTAATTCTTTTAACTAGCCTAATTCTTTGAATACTAATTGATTTATAAATAATAGAAAATCTAATAGATTGTTAAAGATATAGTAAACTAATTCGTTTAAAAAATTAAAAGCTTAGAAACACTTTGATTGTTAAACTAAATAGCAAACTAATTTACTAATTGATTAAATATCTTATCAATCTCTTAAATAATAATTATTTTGATAAAAATTGTTTTTTACAAATCTATTGACGTTTTTGGAATATATGAAAGAGCAAAATGGAAATTTTTTCAGAATTATACACCTGGAGTAAGTGAAAATCATACAAATACTGTTAAAAGCTATACACATGAAGTAAGTGAAAATAATACAATTATTCCTAGACATTATACATCTGGAATAAGTGATAATTTTTGGAAACAGTTACCTAATATGGTAAGAAATTATACACCTGACATAAGTGTAGATAAAACAAATATTGTTACCAATTATACATCTGAAGTAAGGGACAATTTTTGGGAACATAAATTATACACCTGAAGTGGAAATCTTTGGAAAAAGTTACCATATTATAATATTAATGACGTTTTTCTAACTAAAGAAGATAATCGTTCTACAAATATATTTGTAAAATTGAAACCTAGAGACAGAAATACAATTAAAAATTACATAATTGAAAAAGTATTTGAAAACAGATAACAAACTATAAATTTGGAATGTAGTATATGTATATTTGATCCTTATCATTTCTTAACTGGAGTAAAAAAATTGTTTAAAATGATAATGACTTTTTGAAAGTACATAATCGTTTACTTATAAATTTCAAATTATTATGTGAATGTAAACTACAAACATATTAAATAAAAAGGTTCAAAATTTGGAATTCAAACAAGAAACTGTAGAATTATGAGAGATAAAAATTTTATTATAAAATTTCAACAAGGAACAAGAGATATTTTAGGAAAAATATCTAAATTAAAAAGCACATCGATCAGGATGGACATTAAATAGAATTACTAGTTTACAACCAGCAATTAATAAATATGTTCCAATAAAAGGATCATCTTACATTTATTTTATCAGATAATAATAAAAATAAAAAATCATGAGTTAATGTGAAAAACAATGGTAAATTGTGTTTTCTGTGGTCTGTAAGATCAGATTCATGTCCTGTAGATAAAAATGCTGAAAGAATAACAAAATGTAAAGATGTTGGTCTTCATCTTATTATAAATCGGAAAATATTGAATTTCCTCTATTAGTTGACCATTTCCAAAAATTGAAAATATAATTAATATTTCTATTAGAAAAAAGATAATAATACACACAATTGTTACATAAGAAATTTATCTACACTTGTATCAAGTCAAATCAATAAATATGATAAGTAAAATTTATTTTTAATTTATGTTTACTGCATTTCAATAGTAAAGAAAAATTAGATAATCTTACACCTAATTGTTTATCTAAAAACCATTAAAAGTTAAATACCAAGTGTAGGAAATTGTGTATATGTTAAAAAAATTATGAATATACACAAAAGGTTCCTTTTGTAATTTGTGCTGATTTTGACGGTTTACATTAAAGTATGAACAATTGTAAAACAAATCCAGAAAAACCATATACAATGAAATTCCTAAAACATAAACCAAGTAGATCTGGTTACTACATAAAGTACATATATGGAAATTATTAAGATCCTGTTGTTTATAGAGGAACAAGTTATCATAAACAATTTATTGAATGTATAAAACAAGAAGTTGGAGAAATTCGAAAAATTTATTCTGAAATTGAAGAAACAAAACATTTAAAGAAAATAAAATACATCATAATTCTAAAGTTTGTATATTGTGTAAATGTTATTCTACATTGTCTCTCTAAAACAAAACATGTTCCAAGTACAAATAAAAGTAATTTAATAACTACTTTAAATAAAATACATAATTATGTAGTACATTACAGATCTCTTAAACAATATTTATCTCTAGGAATACAACTTATAAAAGTACATAAAGTTTAAAAATTTAAAAACACTAATTGGTTAAAGAATAATATAGATTTAATCAGACAGTTAAGAACTAAACCAAAAAATAATTTTCAAAAAGTTTTCTATAAATTAATGATTAGTTCTGTATATGGAAAATATAAGAAATAGACAAGATACAAAATCAGTTTCCAATATTAAAATATGTAATAAACTTGTAGCTAAACTAAACTTTAAATGTAGAACTAGGTTTAATGAAAACTTATTGCTATTCATATGAATAAAACTTAAATAACAATTGATAAAAACTATTTATGGTGGTTTAAGTATACTTGGTTTATCTAAATAATTATTGTATGATTTTCACTATAGAATTATGAAACCTAAATATGTAAAAAAATCTCATTATGTTTTCCAGATACAGACAGTTATAGATACTATTTTAAAACTTAAGATTTCTATGAAGATATAAAATCACTAATTATTATTTTGAATCAAGTAATTATGCAAAAGAAAATATATATATAACATTTCTTAAGTAAACAAAAAGGTTTTTGGTAAAATGATAGATGAATGAAATAGAAAATGAATTGAAGAATTTTGTGGTTTAAGAGCAAACATGAATGGTTATAAAGTTGGTGACAACATAAAAAAACTAAAGGAATTAAGAATTGTGTTGGTAAGAAACAAGTTTAGAATACAGAAAAATTAATTTATTAAAAGTGAAAAACAGAAAATATATACAATTCAAGTACACAAATTAGCACTAAGTTCTCACGATAACAAACGAAATGTTTAGAAAATGTAATAGATACATTACCACCTGATCGTTGTAAGTTATTAAACATTTAATCAAATTATTTCTATATCAAAGTAATAAAATTATTTCTGTATAAAATTAATAAATTTTTTATATATAAAATATTTCTATATAATTGGAAACTTTTTACAAAAATCAAATTAAGACAAAAATTTTGTATCTAAAAGCTACAAACATGGAATAAAAGAAAAACTTAGATAACAAAAAGATGACAGAATTAAAATAAAAGATGAAAATATTATAGTAAAAGATGAAAGAATTAAAGTAAAAGATGAAAGAATTAGAGTAAAAGATGAAAGAATTAAAGTAAGAGGTGAAATAGTTAAATCAAGAGATATTCACATCCAAAATCTGATGGAAATATTTGATACTTATTTAAAAAAGAGTTGATTGATTGTCAAACTAAATAGTAAATTAATTATTTATAAAACCAATTGATTGTTAAACTAAATAATAAACCAATTCTTTTAAAAACCTTATATTAATTCTCAAGCTGTTGTGTAAATTATCAAAACCTAACCATTTAACATAAGAACTTAATTACATTGCTTTCTTAACACTTTCCCAACTAAGTATACATCTGTATATTTTGTTTTCTGTAGTTTTTGTTTATAAGAATTTCCATCCATATCTTTTAATTTATATGTTATTGGATTAGAATAAATTACATCTTCAGTTTCAAATATTTCTGTTGAACAATTAGCTGTATATAGTTTTTCAAAACGAGCTTTTGGTTTACTAATTCTAACTTTATCACCTTTATTAAACTTAGCATTTTCATTACATTCAATGTTACTTATTTTTTAATTTTTTTCTCTTACATCTATTGGTTCCATTTTCATTGTAGTATGTTTTGTGTTATTGTATGCATCAATTAGATTTTTAACTAAATATAACCATTTATCATTTCCTTGTAAACCAAATTTCTTCCACATTTTTTTCTTTTAGTTTTCTATTAAATCATTCAACAACAGTTGCTTTTAATTCTCACATAGATGAATAATGATCAATATCACATGTCTTCATTAACTCATGAAAATCTTTGTTATAAGATTCTTTACCATTATCTGTTTGTAAATTATATGTCTTTCTAACTAATAAATTTTTTTGAAAAACGTCACCTACATTTTTAGCCTTTTTATCATTAATATGAACAGCAAATACAAATTTTGAAAAACATCAATTATTGTTAAAAAATATTCATAACCTTTCTTTATTTTTGAGATTATTTTTAAATTACCAGAATCCATTCCAACTAGATCAACTGAACATAAAACATCTACACCAGAAGAAACAAAGTTTTCTTGTTTTATAATTATTTCTAGTTGGTTTATGCAGTACATGAATTATATTATTTAAACCATCATCATCTACAAAAAACTTTAATAAAATTTACTATTTTTAAATTTACAAATAGTACAAATAAATTCAATTCTTTGCCTTCCATTTTCAGTCGTTATTCTATGTGGATTATGTGTTTAAGTAAACTTTTTACACTTTAAACATTAAATGTGATAGTAATATGAAGTATGGTTTTCCATTTACATATAAAAATTTCATAAGTTTAAATTTAATCTAATGATGTCTATACATCTAGATCTTCACCTGCATTTTTATCTAAGCTTTTATTAATGCGTTATTCTAATTATTACTTTCTAGTGTATCAATTTTAACTAATGCAGTATGGAGACTATTTTTCATATTGTTTCATTCTTTATTATAATGTTGCATAATACCATCCATAATACAATTTCTTTGCTTTAAATCTGGAAAAAACCTGTTGTCATTTTCTTTATTAACATAAGAACTTAACTGTGTTAAAATGATTGTGTATTCTGGATTTGTATCGACATTTGATTTTTACTAAAATAATGTTTGTTAACATCTTTTGTATCAGTGTGACACTTTATATTAACAAGTCTTCTACTTTTAATACCAATATTACCTTTAGTTACTTTAAAAATAACATTAAAATTTCCGAAATTTTTAAATCCATTAGTTATCTTTGGATCTATTGATGACTGCAGTTGTTTAAGTGCATTTTCAATTTTTTTCAATTTTTTCTAAATTTAATTTAGGTGTATTAAATATTTCGTTAGTTTGTTTAGTTAGATGTATCTTATTTCCATAAATGTCCATTTATTAAAACTAAAATATCATTACAATTACAGTCCTCATAAAACAATTTTAAAACAAACATAAATGACCACATGTTACTGCATTTACACTTTGTATACCTTCTGTATTGTAGTATACTTCCTTTTTTCCTAATTGGTTAACTAATTGTTTTGGTATATTACCTCCAAATGAATCAAAACAAAGTTTATCATTATTTTTATAATAACAAATCCAATGAGTACCAGGACTATCAGACATATCTAAATTCATTATTCCACATTCAATTTTTTATTGTTTATTTATTATTTTTATAATAACAAATCCAATGAGTACCAGGACTATCAGACATATCTAAATTTATTATTCCACATTCAATTTCTAATTAGTTTATTTACCAATTCATCAATCATGTACACTACATTAAAGTTTTTAATTTTGAATTGTTTAGAAAGTTTTTCTGTGTAAAAATTACATAACGCATTAGTATATTTATCAATCACTTTTTGAAATTTAATTGTTTTCTTTATCCTATTACCAGAATTTTTTTCATTTCTAAGTTATGTCGCTTTTGTTATTCTAATTCTTTATAATTTTTCTTTTTGCTTAATACTGCATTTGTAATTGCTGCAGATCCTCCAGTTGATGGACCATTTGCTCCTAATATGGTGATGCAGATATTAATAATGGAAGAAATTCACCATTATGTTGTGTTAATCCTTTACCATCTTAATTTTTTGTTAAACATTAAATAATTTTTTAACAACAGGAATACCTAATGTGATAAGTAAATTTCCACCAGTTTTTTCATCTTTCTCACGTTTTTGCAGTTCGGTTAAATATTAATAATTTTTTTAACAAAA
Source organism: Schistocerca cancellata (assembly GCF_023864275.1). Classification (NCBI taxonomy): domain Eukaryota; kingdom Metazoa; phylum Arthropoda; class Insecta; order Orthoptera; family Acrididae; genus Schistocerca; species Schistocerca cancellata. The sequence continues at coordinate 583,366,981 of NC_064629.1, read as the reverse complement.
TGAATAAGTAATGTGATAAGTAAATTTCTACCAGTTTTTTTAATTTTCATACATTTTTGTGGTTCAGTAAAAATGGTTTAATCAAATTTAATTGTTCATTGTCCAACACCAATTAAATTGATTTTGGTTTAGTTTCACCACTAGGTAGCAACATATAACCAATTGTAAAGTTATTCATTAGATAGTTAAGAGATTCATAAAGATTTTTTTGTAGTTCGAAATTTATAAAGATGTTTTATATAGTTTAAAAATGTATCAAGATTTTTTTGGTTAAAAATGTATAAAGATGTTTATATAGTTTAAAATTGATAAAGATTTTTATATAATTTAAAAATGTAATAAGATTTTTTATATAGTATGAAAATGTATAAAGATTTTTATATAGTTAGAAATTGATAAAGGTTTTTATATAGTTTAAAAATGTATAAAGATTTTTTATATAGTTTAAACATTTATAAAGATATTTTTAATCAACAACCACTTTCATCAACATTAATTCCCATACCTAATTATCTTTTTCCATATACTATTCCGCTAAGAGCTGTTGCTGCAACTTTTTCACCAAATGAAACAACATTTGCATACATTCTTGCTTTAACAGCTAACTGAAGTTGTAAGTCCTTTTTCTAAATCTTTATTATCTCTGTAAGTAGAATCAAGTTTTTTACAAGTTTCATCTAATGGATTTATACCATTAGCATCTTAGGCTAATCTTTCTTCTATTTTTGTACCTGGCCACGAAATTTATAACCTGGAAGATGCATTTGAAATGGTAGTTTGTTAATTAAAGTATTTACTAATACTTTTCCATATTTATCACTTTTCCAAAATGTGTGAAGAAGATTATTTAAACATCTAATGAAATGTGGAAATCCTTTTGGATTATCAATTATAAAATCACTGAATTTAGTTGTTAACATTTGTGCAATACTAATTTTTCATTTTGATAATTATTATTAACAGGTAGGTCTTAACAATGAATTACTGCTAGTCTATCAATTAATTCTCTAACATCTTTCAACTGCTCTATCTCTACATTTTTCAACTAAACCTTCACCTGTTTTTTTCAGGAGGCCTAAAACCCGAGTCATCTATAGTTCTTAAGTTTGGATAATAATCATCAACAATTGGTGTTATATTTATATTTATATTTATTACCTCTACCTATTCTTATTTTAATTTGGTAATTGAATTTAATAATATATCTGCATATTTTGGTAAATGTTCACCATTAAACTTTTCGTTTTTTTTTACCAATTGTTAATTTATCACCACTGACGTGTACAAGTAAATTACAAATATTTTTAAACTGAGCAAAAGGCTTTTAAGCAAATACTTTATCTTCACAATGATTTATAAACCTTACTATTCTTTCACTAATATTTATTGTTTAAGTTTCATTTATCTTTCTACTTTCATTTTCTTCATGGTATTTATTCAATAAATCTTTAATTTCTGTTTCACTTATGTATACTCGTATTTTCTGGGAATATCATCAGACCAATCTATAAATCGTTTAATTGGTGATATTTTTCCAAAATCTTCTACATGATGACTATATGGATTTATTTGATAGTCAACGTCCCTATTTTCATCAGTTGCTTTTAAATCATTATCACGTAAACCTTCATTACCTTGTTTTACTTTTCCAATAGCATCAATAACAGTTTGATATTCCTTTTTATATTTCTCATATTCTGTTCTTTTTGCTTTTTCCAAATGATAAATTGTTCTTTTAAATCATCAATTTTTTTCTATTTTCTTTAACTCATTCAACAACTGTTTCATCATACTTTGCAAACTTTTATCAAAGAAGAAAAAACATTAATAATATTTATATTTGTGATTAAGTTCATGTTTATGTTTATGATGATGTTTAAGTTTATGTTTATGTTTATGTTTATATTTAAGTTCATACTTTTGTTTATGTTAATATTTATGTATATATTTATGTTTATGTTTATATTTATATTTACATTTCTGTTTAATGTTATGTATTTGTTTAATGTTGAAGTTGATGTTAATGTTTAATCTTTTTGTTTCATGTTTATGTTGTTAAGAAATGTTGTATTTTATTTCTAAACTTGGTTTTCTAGACATATCTTTTGTTAAATATCCAAATTCATCATTCCCACATTTACTACACAATTGTTTGCAATTACCGAACTTCATATGTCCACCAACAAATTCATGGTAAATGTGATTAAAATTTGCAATTTGTCTAAAAATATTTAAAAAATTTAAATTAACTCTAAGTGTTTTGGTATTTTTGAATAAGATTGAGCTAAATATAAGAAATAAATGCCTCTGTGTCTACCTCTAGTAAAATAATTTCTTTCAATATTCTGATTTTCTTGAATAAAATCATCACATTAATCTAATGGAATAATTTCGATATTGTTTTTAATAAAAATAACGATTTGTTTATTAATTTCATTTTAAATTTTTACGCTATTTTTTAATTTTTGATATTTTGCTGGTTCTAAACTTTTTGAATAAACATACAAATGTTTAATTTATTCCAGTTTAACCATACTGGAGCTAAAATATAATTATTAACCATCAACGGTGTTTTTCAACAACCACTTGGTCCAATTATTGTACATCTTATGGAATTTGGTAATAGCTTGACATGTTTGTTTTTTAACTTATTTTCTGGAAGCTTACTTGTGGTTCCCAATCTGTTTCGTTCATTTATTAATATTTGTTTTCATTTATTAATAATTGTTCATTTATTAGTAATTTTTTACATGTAATAGTAATTTTTTCATTTATTAATAATTTTTCAGTTATTTACAATTTTTTCGGTAGTAAATGAGTACATTGTTTCAACTTACTGACATATCATCTGTACTTAGAGAACGATTAACTGTTCCAATTCGTTATAATTATACTAATGTTTCAGTAATTGGTTTTGATTGATCTTTTTAATTCCAATTATTACAACGAAAAATAATAAATATTATTGTGATGTAGAAAGAATAGAAATTCCTGTAGGTCAATATTGTTTTAAAAAGTTTAACTATTTGAAAAAACCCAATACACATTAGATCAGATGAAATTTTAAGTAGAATAAATATAGAATGTAATGTAAAATTGTATATGGATATGTAAGGAAGTATTGAAAATTTACTTGGTTTTAATAATCAAGTTGTTCAAGCTAATGAAAACGTTGTAGCGAAAGATGTTCCTAATAAATTCCTTTTGAATTACAATATTAATTTTGTTATTGTTGTTGGAATGTATGTATAACATATGACCATTATCATAAAGAAACCAATATTATTGCTTCATTTAAACATAATGCAGAGTTTGGTGGACCAATAATATATGAACCAAATTATCCTGTAGCTATTCCTATTTTTAATACAATTCAAGATTTAGAAGTTCCTGTGACTGATGAAAACGATAAATGTAACTGACTTTAATGGTGCTGCTATAAGACTTATTTCAGAAATATATTAATAAATTTTTTCCTTAAGATATAAGTAATTGCTAATACAATCCTAAATAAAATTGAAAGATATCAGTTCTGTTCATTTCCTGTTAATGAAAAAACTAAAAATAATTTAAATGTTCCTAACAAAGATACAGATATTGAAATAAATATTTGTGATTGTTGGCTTCATCCAAATCATGCACAATTACACATGAATTTTAGTATTGTTGGAAATGATGGTACAGATTATCCAACTTATGATGGAAAAACAAACAAAAAATTAATTGATAATTATGTAACTAAATTCTTTGACTTTTTAACAATAAGAAAGGAGATAATATATTATCTAGAATTCTACATCCTTTTATTTCTTCATCAGTTTTACTACATCTAACTTAATCTGTTACTGACACAACATGTTTAGAAGGACATATTCTTAAAACAGGAAAAATAAATAGTAAAAAAATGAAGTACTATATCTATTGTCAATGTTTGGCAGGTTTTTAAGGATTATAAAGAAATTATAATTGAAGGAAACTGAACTGTACTTTTTACACATAGTCCATCTTCTGGAGATGCAATTTTACATTGGTTTGATAAAAATGATGCTGGTGTTGAAATAAAAGATACACTTTCTTAAGAAGGTAAAATTATTAAACAATCTATTGAAATATGTGTACCTGTTGTTAAATATGAACAAAATTACGAACTTGAACATGAAATTATTTTTAAAAATTTTAAAATTCCTATTTTTTTATGAATTTCAAACAGAAAGAGTTACTGGATTATCTGGTAAAAACAATTTTGAGCTAAATATAACACATAACGCTAATTCTACAGAATTTCATATGCCATATTTGGTTTTTGTTTTATTTCTAACAAATCGTAAAAATAATCAAAATTTAAATCATCATTATTTGGACATGTTAAACTACAGTGTATATATATATATATGTGTGTGTGTGTGTGTGTAAAAAATAGTAAAAATGACGTTTTTCCTCAAGAAATGTGAAATATTAATCCACCAAATAATTTTCTAAAAACGTATGATGCGTTTCTTGATTTGAAAAGAATTACTTTACTAAAATCAGATACTGATATTAATCCATTTAGTTTTATAACTAATCCGCCAATTTATGTAATCTATATGACACGTAGAAGGAATATTATTACTACACAAAAAACAAATATGCAACTTTTTACAACTTCTAATGACAAAATTCATGATGATACACATGTTATGTTATTACATACGGTAAAAAGGATCTTACATATGATGCACAACACAGATTACTTACTGAATATTTTTATTATTAATATCTGATTCTAGATAAATGAATGAAAAACTTAAAAAAATCTATAAAAGTGTTAATTTCAAGCTTATATACATTTCTGAAACATTTTAAGACAGATAGAAAAAATAAAAACTGAAAATTTTAAAATAATTTACTTTTGTTAACTAATACATTTTAATTAATTTACTTACCTTCATAGTGTAAATTTTTTACAAATAACTTCCTTTTTCAATTAATACATTTTAATTAAAATTAATTACATTCTTAATGTAAAATTTTTAAAAATAATTTAGTTTTGCTAACTAATACATATTATTGTCTTACAATCGTGTTGTAAATTAAATAATTAATTTATAAATCATTTGGTTATTATTATTAGTTGAGTTACTGTAAAAATTAGGAATTTAGTTAACATTTTAAAATCGGTAGAGTTATTTTAATATATTGTAAAAATAAAATATTGACCTAGTGAGTGAGAACCTACAAAATCATTCTACTGTTGTGTGCAAGTTTGTTTTCTTTACTCAAAGTAAATCATCTCATTCTTATATTTGTTAACTGAGTTTCAGATTATCACCATTGAATATTTTTTTATTATTCAGTTAATGGCCTACACATTTTCACTTTTGTTGCAAGGTGGATACCATAGAATCAATGAAACATGTGACAGGGGCAGTAATGTTGAACCACTGCCAGTGAAAAGTGTGGCAATGTATGTGTGCTACCACAGGATATCAGTAAAAATAGTTTAAACTTGGACCATCTATGAGAAGTTGGAAAACCCGAGAAAAATAAATACAGATATTACAGTGAATCTGGTAACCAATCGCAGCGATTATAAAGACAAGTCAGTCGATTCAGGCGAAAAGCAGAAAATTTAGATTAAAATTCTAATGTAATATGCAATTTTAGAAAATCAAAAAAAGTCGCACCAAGATATCACATGAGTTAGAGTTACTCGTTCACCTTAATCCACAATCTAATGTCTTATTATTCCTGGTTATTTGATTACAGCAGATAAAATGTTACACGAAAATTCCGCTAAAGTAATCATCACAATTCCTAATCCTGACACAAGTGTAGAGCATAGAAATCATGTTATGACACAAGATATTATTGACGAATAGTAGAAAATATTAAAATGGAGAAGAGGTTTGTAATTCAGATCGATGAATCAGTGAGGGTGTTTCATGATGCTGAGCTACTTACATATGTTCAGTGTTTTGACGTTAAAAAAGATGGTACTGCTGATGAAATTTTAGGATATAAACAATTGCCAGAACTCACAAATGGAGTGGATATTTTGAAAATTCTTTATTATTATATAAGATCAAAATTAAATTTGTCATGGGACTGGTAAGTAAGTTTTCGACTGATGCTGCTGCTTCATTTGCAGACAATGAAAGCAGTTTTATTGCTTGTATTCGCGAAATTAACCCCAAAACTATCAGGCGACGTTGCATTATACACAGAGAAAGTTTAATAGTGAAAACATTGCTCCTCATTTACACAAAACATTGAACATTGCGATAAAAGTAAATTTAATAAAGCCATGTGAGCTAAACTCCTATCTTTTCAAACAGTGTGTGGGGACATGGGATCTATGAACACTCAATTATTTCTGTACATGGAGATTCACTTGTTTTGGTGGGGACACATACTGACTCGTCTTTTTGGACTAAAAAGTTAGATAACATGTCTCCTTACAAAATTCAAATCCAATGTGATGAAGCATTTTGAAGATGAAGAGTGGATTTGCCAGTTAGCTTTTTTGACAGACATAATCAACAAATTTAACCACCTCAGTCTTAAACTTCAAGATTTTGACAGAAATATTTTTAAACCTCATGAGAAACCAAATGGGTTTTAAAAGAAAGGTTTGCTTTGGACTGACTGTTTTGTCAAAGGTAATGTGGCTAAACATTTCAAATAGGACGAGTGGATTTGCCAGTTAGCTAATTTGACAGATATACTCAACAAATTTAACGAGCTCAATCTTCAACTCTAACATTTTGACAGAAATATTTTCAAAGTATGTGAGACAGTAAAGGGGTTTTATTACAAAGTTTTATTTTGCATTGATTCCATTAGTACAGGGAATATTGCAGCTTTTCCAGTTGTGTTGGAACATAGTAGTCAAATTGAAGTTGGCATTATAGACAATGGACTTTTGGAAATAATGAAATTTTAGATATGGGTATGTACAATTTGAATAAAGAGTGATTCTAAGGCTGGGACTAGACCCTAGGTCTAAAGGTACAGGCTGGAATGTAAAACTGTTTTTGTGGGTATGCAGAGAAGGAAGGTTGAATACTACTGGTATTAACTGATGCTGAAAATTACACCATTCGCCAAGTTTGACACTCAAAAACAAGTAAAATTTATTTGTAACACAAACTCAACAGCTACATCACTCAAGTTCTTGCAAATTTCATGGAGATGTCTGCGCCACAGTATAAAGGTGTGCAACAAGAGTGATGCCACAATGAGATGCGTGATGGCTGATGGAGCAGTGGTGACAGGTGCTCCTGTTTCCACTTCCTACTGTCAAAAACCTAGTGCCATATTTTTTCAATATTATATTAGTTGGGATTATTCATATTTACATTGATGTTGTCATTAATGTTATGGCATTAGAACTGAGACAAGAATCCAAAAAGAAGGAGAGAAAGCTTAAGTATTGGATTTTGAAGTGGATTTTATGCATAAATATCACAGTGGCGTCAAACAAAAATATAATGTACGTAGCTTGGTAAACAAAACGTGAGTTGCTTTGGAATAACAAGTGCCAGTTTCTAGTACTTGTTGATCTTGACTCAAGCTCTATAAAAAAAATCCGAAACTCGTATTAGACATACAGTCATGGCTTGAGTGACACTAGAAGCGACATTCCTGTATTCGTCATTGCAGATTTTCCGTGGTCTCTCGATTGTTTATACCATGTTCTCAACAGTACAGTTTCAGAATTCTTGTGTGATGCGTTAGATACTATTTACGATGGCCCAAAGACTCATATAAAAACTATTATTTTCACTCTGATATCTCACATCAGTTACATAAGACGAAATAATTAAGTTATCCTACACCAAATTTAGAGCAATGCTTCATGCAAAGGCACTAAAAGACAAAGTAAAATAGTTGGTGACTTCCTTTATTGAAACCCACTGAACATAAAATCATCCTGCCACCAGAAACCTTGTTACTTCCTTTCTTAAATCCATTGGGCAATTATTTTAGAGCATAGAAGTTGTTATATACTTTCATCACTTAAATTAATAGTTATGTGCTCATAACTGCAATGGGAAAACAACATACATTTTCACTGCAGAAAGTAACTATTATGTGCTCATAACTGCAATGTCAAAACCTTCAGCTGCCCACAATCTTAAATGTACAAAGTTAATATTATGTTCCTCTTAAAATTCCATGCTGTCGAAATTCACGGCATGTGCAGTTGAGAACAAAACACACATCATGATGTCAGAGTTGCTTCTAACGTAGTGCAATCATATGCTGCATCTTTTGTTGTCATTATAGCCTGTGCATTTACCACATGGCATAAGCTGATCATCTGCTAATATTGGCCTAAGCACAATAATAGCAATCATCTACTACACTTTCACGATTGCCACACTTGTATTTCACAGAAAATGCAGGAATATTTTTCAAAATAAGCATAATAGATACCAATATTTTTTAAGTGGGCAATAATTTACTTTATTGACAATTACTCGGTTGCTACATAATTTTCAGGAGTTAATCTTTTTGGGTGCCAGTTTGACTTGCAGATGCTCCACTCTTATAAGATTGTAACAGTTCACTGATGTAGGCACTGCGAATGATTCTTGGTTTAGTCTTTACAATATATAAATCACTATAGTGGACCATTTTCTACATGCCATCTATATTTACAAACAATTATATATATTTACCTTTGTAGCACACGTTTTCGCGTTTTCCTAAACAAGGTGGCTCCTTGTAAAGTTCAGTAAATTGCAGAAAATTTTCCTAACAACAGCGTTATAGATATTTTGAAGTACTGCAAAACACACACACGATTAAGTTACCAACACGAAAATCAAAATATTGCGATCATGTTTCATAATTTTGCACCGAGATGGCAGACAAAAGATGGAAAGTGGAGTCACAAAGTTGAAGTGACTTAAACTTTTGTCGCAAGGCTTAAAGTATCAGCACTCAGGTGTTGCCACAGGAATCTGGGTGTTTCCACACACAATCACAATGATGCTACTCGACGGCGGTCTAGTGGAATCACCATTGTTGCATCTGGAAACCCAAATTAACGTACACAGTCATGACACTCACTGCTGTGAAAGTTGTTCTCATCTAGCAGTTGGAACAACAATAGCACCAAGAAAACCATCCTAAGACAAATGATTGTTTTTGAATTATTTTCTGGTTGCTTAAGGAAGTAGTTACATTTATGGGTTCTGAGTATTAGCAGATTTTCAAGAGATATTAAAGATCATGAAATAAATTTAAAAACCAACTGAATATCATTTATTTAGAGACATCACCAAAAATTCATGTATGAAGAAATTTGCAGCTTAGACCACCAAAAACAAGAAAATATTAATACACATTCACGCATGAGAAGCATATTTTTCTGTTGTCTGCTCTTATTACATAGGCAGATTTGTGATTTGCAACAAAAGTGTACAGTGTCTAATGATTTGCATGCACATTCCTACGCTTCTCTCGCCTTTCCAATAGTGGGCCTCCTCATTCTTCTGTTAGCAGTATATTTATGACACTTCTGTCGAAAAGGGCATATTTTTTTAAGAAAATTCTTAATTTAAAACTAAGATTTTATTTTTTGTTTATCCCACAATCAAAGATTGGGGGATTTAAAACAAGTAATGCAGTTATATTAGGAACAACTAGTTAAGAAGATTATTATCAAAATTCAATAAATCGATTGTTAACTGAAATGGAAGAAATGCAAAGAAAAAGACCTGATGGGTGTTTATTTTACACAAACTATTTAGAATTAAGTGTTAACAGACACCATCCAATTTCTGGTTCTTCTTACATCGATTTACCAAAATAAATTAAAGACAAAAAGCTGAAATTGCTGTAAAAAAAGTTTTCTTTATTCAATAAAATTTATATCAAAAAGATCAAGATGTAGAAATTGTTAGTAAATATAAAAATATTGGATTAGAATTAGATGAAATTTTTGAAATAAAGAAAAGTATATTTCCTGTTCAGTAAACAGTTATTCCAAAATTTGAAAACTAGTCAAATATTTCAATTAATGTTTATGCTAATGATGAAAAATTTATTGGTGATCCTGTTGATCCATGCTAAAAAAAACAAGAAAACAAGTTAATGTTCTTTTAATTTGAGAGGAAAATAGTTCTCATTATTATTGGATAAAAATGTATCTACATTAATTAGTTTACAAACAAGTGAAAATGATGGAAAAAAGCATCCTTCTGACAGTGTTTAAGACATTTCTATTCACAAGAAAAATTAAAAATCATGAAACAATTGTCAAGAATATAAAAAGTAAACGTAGATGTGCCTACAGAAGATAAAATATTAAATTTAAAAAGTATAATAATTCATTACAAGTACCTTTTGCAACTTATGCATATTTCGAATGTCTTTTAACATATGTTGTCAACCAAATCCTGGAAAAGCTTATATTAATGAAAAAGTTTTACAAATTTAGTTATTATGTTAAACATTCTAACAGTAATTATAAAAAATGCTGTGTATACTGGTATACTGGCAGCAAAAGATTCGTTGAAATATTAAAACAAGACTCTAGAGAAATTCCTCAAATATGTGACTGAAGTGTACCAATGATAATGACAAAAGAAGACAATGTAAATTTTAAATATTGAAGAGCTTGTTTTCTTTGTGAAAAAGAATTTACTGTTGGTTAAAAAAGAATTGGACATAACTGTCATTTAACAGGAAAAATCGAGGTAGTGCTCACGAAGATTGTATTCTTAATTACCAAAACCCTAAATTTAATCCAGTTTGTATTCAGAATTTAACAAATTACGATGTTCATTTTTTTTATTAAAGAACTAGAAATACATTAAGATGCTATTAACGCTGTTCCAAACAATGATCAAAATATATTCCACTCTGTGAAAAGATTGAAGATGGATTAACATTAAGATTATTGCATAAATTTAGATTTTCGGCTTCAAGTATCGATAAATTATTTTCTAATCTGACATTTTAGACAAACTTCAAAATATTTTAAAGGAGAACAATTAGATTTAATGATTAAAAAAATAGCTTATCGTTATGAATATATTAATTTTGAAGAAAAATTGAAACGAACAAAAATTCTTATTAACGAATATTTTTATTCTATACTTAATAAATCAAACATTTCTGATGTAGATATAATCATGCAAATTAGTAAAAAATTCAAATTAAAAATTTATATGAATGTGCAACATTACATAATAAATCTGATGTTTTAATTTTAGCAGATATTTTCGAAAATTTTAAAGATACATGAATGAAATCTTATTAACTCGATCGATCTTACTATTTTACAGCTCCTGGTTTTTCTTTGAATTCTATGTTAAAAATGGCAGAAGTTAATTTAGATTTATTGGACGATTATGATATGATTTCATTTCTTGAAAAAGGAATTCGAGATGGAATTTCTCAAAGAATTAAAAGATATGCTAAATAAAGCAATAAATTTATAGGAAAATTTTTGAGCCAGAAGAATAATCGAGTTACATTGTATATGTAGATGCAAATAACTTGTATGGTAGGGCAATGTCTCAATTTTTACCATTTAAAGATTTCAGATAGTTAGAACCAAAACGATTTAATTCTAAGAAAAATTTAAAATACCAGATGGTAGTAAATATGGTTATATTTTAGGAGTTGTTTTACAATATCCAAACAAATTACATGATTTACACAAAGATTTACCATTAGCACCAGAAGGAAGAAACAACTTATTTACAACATTCAATAATAAACAAAGATACATATTACATTACAAATATCTTATACATTGTCTGAAACTTGGATTAAAATTTTAAAAAATTCATGGAATCTTATGATTTGAACAATCGGATTGTTGGAAAAAATACATTGATTTTAATACAAAAATCAGAAGAAGTGCAGCTACATAATTTGAAAAAGATTTCTGTAAGTTAATGAGTAATTCAGTATTTGTAAAAAAGATGCAAAATATTATAAATACACAAAATATTAAAATAATAACAGATCTAGAAAATATACCAAATATGTTTAAAAACCAAATTATGAACATACTACTCCATTTTCAGAAAATCTAGTTGCAGTTTAAGATCTAAGAACTGAAGATTTTTATAAAACTATGAAGTCGATGATAAACGAATTTGACAAAAGTGATTATTCAAAAGATAATACTTATGAAATTCCACAAGTAAACAAGAAAGTTTTGGGAAAATAAAAGATGAAAAATATGTGTAAAAATTATATTAGGGCATGTTTGTTTAAGAGTGAAACTTAATACTTATAACGTTGGTGATAAATAAAAGAAAAATTTAAAGGAGTTAACAAATCTGTTGTAAAAAGTGATATTAGTTAGATGATTTAAAAAAGTTGTTTCCATAACAAAATAAAACAATACAGAAAAAGGAATTTAATTACATCATTTAAAAATACATTGTATACAGTTCAATGTAATATAATTGTTTTCCATTCTGACAATGCTAAACGTATTGTATTACAAATTGAATTTAATACTGTTCCATATGGACATTATAAAACAATGACAAATGATAATTAACAAAACAAATTAAATGAGATGAACCAAAATCAAATATAAAATGAAAACATTGTTCGAAGTTTGATCAGATTTTAATAATTTCTTCATGATATGGTAATTTTGATGTGTTTTCAAATAAATTTTACAGATAAATTTTCCACAAAACATTCAACTTTTTGATAATAACTTTCGTTATCTTTCTGATAATTGAAAGCTTCTTTCTTTATTTATCTGTAATAAAATGTATTAATTTATATTTTTAAATATATTTTTTTCTTTGTAAATAGAAAGTGAAACTAAAATGATTTGTCCATTGTCGAAACAAGAGAAAGAAATTCATAAGGAAATGTTGTTGTTGTTGTGGTCTTCAGTCCTGAGACTGCTTTGATGCAGCTCTCCATGCTACTCTATCCTGTGCAAGCTTCTTCATCTCCCAGTACCTACTGCAACCTACATCCTTCTGAATCTGCTTAGTGTATTCATCTCTTGGTCTCCCTCTACGATTTTTACCCTCCACGCTGCCCTCCAATACTAAATTGGTGATCCTTTGATGCCTCAGAACATGTCCTACTAACCGATCCCTTCTTCTGGTCAAGTTATGCCACAAACTTCTCTTCTCCCCAATCCTATTCAATACTTCCTCATTAGTTATGTGATCTACCCATCTAATCTTCAGCATTCTTCTGTAGCACCACATTTCGAAAGCTTCTATTCTCTTCTTGTCCAAACTATTTACCGTCCATGTTTCACTTCCATACATGGCTACACTCCATACAAATACTTTCAGAAATGACTTCCTGACACTTAAATCTATACTCGATGTTAACAAATTTCTCTTCTTCAGAAACGCTTTCCTTGCCATTGCCAGTCTACATTTTATATCCTCTCTACTTCGACCATCATCAGTTATTTTGCTCCCCAAATAGTAAAACTCTTTTACTACTTTAAGTGTCTCATTTCCTAATCTAATTCCCTCAGCATCACCCGACTTAATTCGACTACATTCCATTATCCTCGTTTTGCTTTTGTTGATGTTCATCTTATATCCTCCTTTCAAGACACTGTCCATTCCGTTCAACTGCACTTCCAGGTCCTTTGCTGTCTCTGACAGAATTACAATGTCATCGGCAAACCTCAAGGTTTTTATTTCTTCTCCATGGATTTTAATACCTACTCCGAATTTTTCTTTTGTTTCCTTTACTGCTTGCTCGATATACAGATTGAATAACATCGGGGAGAGGCTACAACCCTGTCTTACTCCCTTCCCAACCACTGCTTCCCTTTCATATCCCTCGACTCTTATAACTGCCATCTGGTTTCTGTACAAATTGTAAATAGCCTTTCGCTCCCTGTATTTTACCCCTGCCACCTTTAGAATTTGAAAGAGAGTATTCCAGTCAACATTGTCAAAAGCTTTCTCTAAGTCTACAAATGCTAGAAATGTAGGTTTGCCTTTCCTTAATCTTTCTTCTAAGATAAGTCATAAAGTCAGTATTGCCTCACGTGTTCCAGTATTTCTACAGAATCCAAACTGATGTTCCCCGAGGTCGGCTTCTACTAGTTTTTCCATTCGTCTGTAAAGAATTCGTGTTAGTATTTTGCAGCTGTGACTTATTAAACTGATTGTTCGGTAATTTTCACATCTGTCAACACCTGCTTTCTTTGGGATTGGAATTATTATATTCTTCTTGAAGTCTGAGGGTATTTCGCCTGTTTCATACATCTTGCTCACCAGATGGTAGAGTTTTGTCAGGACTGGCTCTCCCAAGGCCGTCAGTAGTTCCAATGGAATGTTGTCTACTCCGGGGGCCTTGTTTCGACTCAGGTCTTTCAGTGCTCTGTCAAACTCTTCACGCAGTATCTTATCTCCCATTTCATCTTCATCTACATCCTCTTCCATTTCCATAATATTGTCCTCAAGTACATCGCCCTTGTATAGACCCTCTATATACTCCTTCCACCTTTCTGCTTTCCCTTCTTTGCTTAGAACTGGGTTTCCATCTGAGCTCTTGATGTTCATACAAGTGGTTCTCTTATCTCCAAAGGTCTCTTTAATTTTCCTGTAGACAGTATCTATCTTACCCCTAGTGAAATAAGCCTCTACATCCTTACATTTGTCCTCTAGCCATCCCTGCTTAGCCATTTTGCACTTCCTGTCGATCTCATTTTTGAGACGTTTGTATTCCTTTTTGCCTGCTTCATTAACTGCATTTTTATATTTTCTCCTTTCATCAATTAAATTCAATATTTCTTCTGTTACCCAAGGATTTCTAAGAGCCCTGATCTTTTTACCTACTTGATCCTCTGCTGCCTTCACTACTTCATCCCTCAAAGCTACCCATTCTTCTTCTACTGTATTTCTTTTCCCCATTCCTGTCAATTGTTCCCTTATGCTCTCCCTAAAACTCTGTACAACCTCTGGGTCTTTCAGTTTATCCAGGTCCCATCTCCTTAAATTCCCACCTTTTTGCAGTTTCTTCAGTTTTAATCTACAGGTCAGAACCAATAGATTGTGGTCAGAGTCCACATCTGCCCCTGGAAATGTCTTACAATTTAAAACCTGGTTCCTAAATCTCTGTCTTACCATTATATAATCTATCTGATACCTTTTAGTATCTCCAGGGTTCTTCAATGTATACAACCTTTTATCATGATTCTTAAACCAAGTGTTAGCTATAATTAAGTTGTGCTCTGTGCAAAATTCTACCAGGCGGCTTCCTCTTTCATTTCTTAGCCCCAATCCATATTCACCTACTACGTTTCCTTCTCTCCCTTTTCCTACACTCGAATTCCAGTCACCCATGACTATTAAATTTTCGTCTCCCTTCACTATCTGAATAATTTCTTTTATATCATCATACATTTCTTCAATTTCTTCGTCATCTGCAGAGCTAGTTGGCATACAAACTTGTACTACTGTAGTAGGCGTGGGCTTCGTGTCTATCTTGGCCACAATAATGCGTTCACTATGCTGTTTGTAGTAGCTTACCCGCATTCCTATTTCCCTATTCATTATTAAACCTACTCCTGCATTACCCCTATTTGACTTTGTGTTTATAACCCTGTAGTCACCTGACCAGAAGTCTTGTTCCTCCTGCCACCGAACTTCACTAATTTCCACTATATCTAACTTTAACCTATCCATTTCCCTTTTTAAATTTTCTAACCTACCTGCCCGATTAAGGGATCTGACATTCCACGCTCCGATCCGTAGGATGCCAGTTTTCTTTCTCCTGATAACGACATCCTCTTGAGTAGTCCCCGCCCGGAGATCCGAATGGGGGACTATTTTACCTCCGGAATATTTTACCCAAGAGGACGCCATCATCATTTAATCATACAGTAAAGCTGCATGCCCTCGGGAAAAATTACGGCCGTAGTTTCCCCTTGCTTTCAGCCATTCGCAGTACCAGCACAGCAATGCCGTTTTGGTTATTGTTACAAGGCCAGATCAGTCAATCATCCAGACTGGTGCCCTTGCAACTACTGAAAAGGCTGCTGCCCCTCTTCAGGAACCACACGTTTGTCTGGCCTCTCAACAGATACCCCTCCGTTGTGGTTGTACCTATGGTACGGCCATCTGTATCGCTGAGGCACGCAAGCCTCCCCACCAACGGCAAGGTCCATGGTTCGTGGGGGGAGGGGGCATAAGGAAATACAAATTACAAATAAGAATATCCTTTCAAAAATGGGTTGTATTGGGTATATATAAAAAGAAGCAAAAAAAGGGAAAATAAATACGAGCATATAAAAGAGCTTATTAGTAACTGTAATAAAAAATACTTACTTGTGAGAATTGTAAAAAAGAAATTAATTATTCATCTAAATATATTGATAGCTTTACCTACAATCAATCAAAACAAGAGAAAAAATGTTGTGCCAAAACAGTCTCACTTGTTTGGCATGTTTTTCAACTGTTGCAATTTTAGAAGGGCCTATTTCATTTTATCTAGCAACAGTGACAAAATAGATGTAATCAAATTGAGAAACCACACCAGTCTTGGGTACTATTCGTTTTAACAGCTTTTCCAGTGTTAGACAACGACATTTTGATTTCTCACGTAGCAAAACGTTTGACGAACGTTGATAAGGTTATAGATTCCATCACAGAAATCTAATTGCTATCATTGATGCTACAATTGCTTCAGCTGACAGGTGTTTTCGTGGTTAAAAGGCGCAAAAACAGTACCACCCAGGCTCGCTTATCAGCTCCTGCTTGTACCTCAACAGGAAAAACAGGGCTGTGGATAACTGACAGCCGAGGCACATTGTATGACGCTATCATCGATAGTTCGTCGAGTAAACTTGTTTTACACGTAACAACGCTCAAACAGGCGCAATAACAGTTTGTTTGTAAATAAGAAATGGTTGAAATGGTGCTGAGCACTACGGGACTTAACATTTGAGGTCATCAGTCCCCTAGAGCTTAGAGCTACTGAAACTTAGCTAACCTACGGACATCACACTCATCCATGCCTGAGGCAAGTTTCGAACCTACCACAGTAGCGGTCGCGCGGTTCCAGATTGAAGAGCCTAGAACCGCTCGGCCACATCGACCGGCTGTAAATGAAAGTTAGTATTATTATTATCATTATTACCAGCAGAAGTAGTAGTAACGTTAGTGGTCGTTAGGAACGCTAGGTACGTGTACATTAAAAGGGAAGGAAAAGAGATTTTCCAAATCGTTTCCTGGCCTCCCCAGAATTTAGGACCCTGCTTTCTAATACATGAGTATTTTTATAAATGTAGCTACTTCTGCTTCAAATGCGAAAGTGTTAAAGATTCTTGCCGTTTGTTGCTTGAGAAAAAAAATTAAACTTTACGTTGTCGAGTAGATATGTCTTTCTGCAAACTTTCACCTCTTCTGCTGTTGACTGGCCATTTTTTGCTCTTAAAAGAAAACGACATTCTTCAGTAAATATCTGCATGTTAGAACGGAATCGTAAATAATCTGTTCTGTAATGTACACTTTCATATCTCCTAGAGTCAATAGGAAACTAAAAACAAAGACAAATATGGTGTCATGTTTAGTTATTGCCAGTTCTTATGGACCACATACGCTCCCTTTTTGTAAAAACTATGTTACAAATCAATATAAATTATATTATTAACATTCATCTGCCATCATATTTGGAAGCATAACTTACCATTCGCTTGGAACGTTGCCGTCTCAGTGTATAACAGCAAATGAGCAGGAGTGTAGTGACCAATCAGTAAAACATATGACCACTTCTTTAATAACTTGTCTGTCCGTCTTTGGAACGAAAACATCACTGATTCTGCGTATCAGGTATCCAACAGTTTATTGGTAGGTTTGTGGAGGTATGTGGCATTAGATGTCTATGCACAGGCCATGTACATCTAAATCTACATACATACTCCGCAATCTACCATACGGTGCGTGCCGGAGGGTACCTCGTACCACAACTAGCATCTTCTCTCCCTGTAACACTCCCAAACAGAACGAGGGAAAATGACTGCCTATATGCCTCTGTACAAGCCCTAATCTCTCTTATCTTATCTTTGTGGTCTTTCAGTGAAATATAAGTTCCCGGCAGTAAAATTGCACTGCAGTAAGCCACAAAAGCCGGTTCTCTAAATTTCATCAGTAGCGATTCACGAAAATAACGCTTCCTTTCCTCTAGAGGCTCCCACCCGAGTTCCTGAAGCATTTCTGTAACACTCGCATGATGATCAAACCTACCAGTAATAAATCTAGCAGCCCGCCTCTGAACTGCTTCTATGTCCTCCCTCAATCCGACCTGATAGGGATCCCAAACGCTCTAGCAGTACTCAAGAATAGGTCGTATTAGTGTTTTATAAGCGGTCTCCTTTACAGATGAACCACATCTTCCCAAAATTCTACCAATGAACCGAAGACGACTATCCGCCTTCCCCACAACTGCCATTAAATGCTTGTCCCACTTCATATCACTCTGCAATGTTACGCCCAAATATTTAATCGACGTGACTGTGTCAAGTGCTACACTATTAATGGAGTGTTCAAACATTACGGGATTCTTTTTCCTATTCATCTGCATTAATTTACATTTATCTATATTTAGAGTTAACTGCCATTCTTTACACCATTCACAAATCCTGTCCAAGTCATCTTGTATCCCCCTACAGTCACTCAACGATGACACCTTCCCGTACACCACAGCATCATCAGCAAACAGCCGCACATTGTTACCCACCCTATCCAAAAGATCATTTATGTATATAGAAAACAACAGCGGACCTACCACACTTCCCTGAGCCACTTCAGATGATACCCTCACCTCCGATGAACACTCACCATCAAGGACGACGTACTGGGTTCTATTACTTAAGAAGTCTTCGAGCCACTCACAAACTTGGGAACCAATCCCATATGCTCGTACCTTAGTTAGGAGTCTGCAGTGGGGCACCGAGTCAAACGCTTTCTGGAAGTCAAGGAATATAGCATCCGTCTGATACCCTTCATCCATGGTTCGCAAGATATCATGTGAAAAAAGGGCGAGTTGCGTTTCGCAGGAGCGATACTTCCTAAAGCTGTGCTGATGCATGGACAGCAACTTCTCTGTCTCAAGGAAATTCATTATATTCGAACTGAGAATATGTTCGAGAATCCTGCAACCAACCGATGTTAAGGATATTGGTCTGTAATTTTGAGGATCCGTCCTTCTATCCTTCTTATACACAGGCGTCACCTGCGCTTTTTTCCAGTCGCTCGGGACTTTACGTTGGGTAAGAGATTCGCGATAAATGCAAGCTAAGTAAGGAGCCAATTCAGTAGAGTGCTCTCTGTGAAACCGAATTGGAATCCCATCAGGACCTGGCGATTTATTTATTTTCAACTCATTCAGCTGCTTCACAACCCCAGGGATGTCTATCACTATGTCCTCCATATGGGAATCTGTACAAGACTCAAATGGCGGTATGTTTGTACGAGCCTCCTGCGTGAAAGATTTCTCAAATGCTAAATTTAAAATTTCAGCTTTCGTTTTGCTGTCTTCCGTTGCCAGGCCAGACTGATCAGTGAGTGACTAGTTGGAAGCTTTCGATCCGCTTACCGATTTTACGTAAGACCAGAATTTCCTTGGGCTTAAAGCAAGATCTTTTGCTAAGGTATGACGGTGGTAGTGGTTGCATGCTTCGCACATCGCTCTTTTTACAGCAACACGAACCTCTATTAACTTTTGCCTGTCCTCATCCTCCCGATCTTTCTTGTACCGCGAGTGCAACTGCCTGTGCTTCATGGGCATTCTCCGAATTGTGCTGTTAAACCACGGTGGGTCTTTTCTGTCCGTAACCCACTTTTTCGGCACATACTTGTCCAATGCGTGATTTATAATGTGTTTAAAATTTGCCCATAATTCTTCCACGTCCATCGTACCGGAAGTAAATGAAGTCGATTCATTTACTGAGTGGGATGCTAACAACTGCTTATCTGCTCTTTCTAGTAAGAATACTCTCCTAGCCTTCTTGACCGACTTTTTAACTTTCGTAACCATAGTCGTAATGACAACATCATGATCACTAATCCCTGTCTCAATACTGACACCGTCGATGAGGTCTGGTCTGTTCGTGGATACCACATCTAAAATATTTCCATTACGCATTGGCTGTCGATTTAGCTGCTCAAGACAGTTTTCGGATAATGTGCTCAAAAGTAATTCACACGACGGCTTGTCTGTACCACCTGTAAAGAATCCATAGACATCACAGTCTATACTAGGTAGGTTGAAGTCGCCTCCGACTAATATAACATGATCTGGGTACTTCTGCGATACAGAATGTAGACTCCCTTTGAATGATTCTAGAACTGTCACGGTTGAACCCGGTGGCCGGTAATAACACCCCACAATTAACTTTATTTCCCCTAGCCCTATTAAACATGTCCAGATAACTTCACAGTCACACTCTACTTCGACCTCAGTAGACACAATATTTTTGTCAACTGCAATGAAGACACCACCTCCTACGGTGTCTAATCTGTCTTTCCAATACACGTTCCAACCCTCACTAAATATTTCAGAACTTCCTATCTCAGGGTTCAGTTAGGTCTCAGTCCCGAGAATAATTTGCGCGCCACACACTTCCTGGAGGGCAGTAAATTCAGGAACTTTATTCCGAACACGCTGAAAATTTACTGCTAATATTTTGATACCTGAAGTGTCTTTACACTGAGCGCGTCCTAATTTCCCTGACTGCACGTCGACTGGTGAGTGTTCATCAGGACACCTCGCACTACTGCCTAGCCTAAAAAACCCACATGTGCACGCCACAAGTATTCTGCTACCCGGGTAGCCGCTTCCTTTGTGTAGTGCACCACTCACCTGTCTAGGGGCGTCCTACAATTCCCTACCCAATAGCGCAAGTCTAGAAATCTGCAGCTAAGACCGTCAAAGAGTCGACGAAACCTCTGGTTGAGAACCTCCACTCGGCTCTAAACCAAAGGACCCCGATCCACTCTGGGAACGATGCTGCAAATAGAGAGCTCTGCTTGCACCCCGCTTGCGATGCCAGCGGTCTTCACCAAATCCGCCAGCCGTCTGTATGAACTGAGGATAGCCTCAGAGGCCAAGCGACAGGCATCATTGGTGCCGACGTGAGCAACTACTTGCAGACGACTGCACCCCGTACGCTCGATAGCCGCTGGCAAGGCCGCCTCCACATCTTGGATGATGCCCCCCGACAGACAAACCGAGTGCGCGTTGGATTTCTTTCCAGCCCTGTATGCTATTTCCCTAAGGGGCTCCATCACCCGCCTAACGTTGGAGCTCCCAATAACCAGCAAGCCTTTGCCCCAGTGTGCCTGCTCGGGTCCTGCTGAAGGAACGGCCACCTGCCCACTGACAGGACGAACGGGCGAGGCCAGCCGGACAGCCTCCACATTGACCCTCCGCCTCGAGCGACGCCAACGCGTTACAGTCCGCCACTCACCCTGAGGTGAGGGCGGCCCCAACGCGCCGGGTACACTAGAAGGTGCCTCGGTGGCTGAGTCAGCGGACGCAGCAAGCGACACCTGGGGTGTATCAAGCGACGCGCCAGACCCTCCGCCGTCACTGCACTTCGAGGCAGCAGCCTGAAGGCGGCTTATCGTGGCCAACAGCACGCTCAGCTGCTCGCGAACCGCGGCCAGTTCCTCCTGCGCCCGCACACAGCACGCACGCACCCTATCCATCCTACAGCTAATATCTAACGACTCCGCGAATTTATACTGTACGGCTATCAATAAGCAATATTACTCCTCTCAAATACGAGAATACGCAAGGATTTTATTTAATTAAATATGCAAGCCCACAAACACTCGGAAAGAAATTAAGAATCAAACTACAAAACAAATATGAAAGCTAAATATGACTGCTGCTGCTCAAGGCTCGTGTAAATAACGCGCCTCTGATTTTCGTACGCGATGATGGCGCCCGGTAGCGACACATACGGGTTTCATAGGATTTACATCAGGCAAATTTGATCGCCGTGACATTAACGGGAGTTCACTATAGTGCTCCTCAAACCATTGTAGGACGGTTCTGGCTCCGAGACACGGACAGTTATACTGCTGAAAGATGACATCGCCGTCCGGGAAGACATCAAGGTTGAATGGATGCACGTGGTTCGCAGCTGTCAGCATGTCTTAGATTACTAACACTGGTTCCACGCAAGCGCAGGGAAAGTCGCGCATAGCATAATGCTGCTCCCGCCAGCCTGCGTCCGTGGTGTGCTGGCGTTTCGAGCCGCCGTTCATCTCAATGATGACCATCGACCTCGTGTAGCAGCCGGCCGCGGTGGTCTAGCGGTTCTGGCGCTGCAGTCCGGAACCGCGGGACTGCTACGGTCGCAGGTTCGAATCCTGCCTCGGGCATGGGTGTATGTGATGTCCTTAGGTTAGTTAGGTTTAAGTAGTTCTAAGTTCTAAGGGACTTATGACCTAAGATGTTGAGTCCCATAGTGCTCAGAGCCATTTGAACCAACCTCGTGTAGCAAAAATATGACAGCCGAAGCGTTGACATTGATTGACGGTCGGATCCCGATGGTCCCGTGTCCATTGCAATTGTAACTGACGATGTCGTTGGATCAATATGTGAACACGTAGGGGTGGTCTGCTGCGGAACTCCATGTACAACAATGTACAATGTACAGCTTCCTCCAAAACACTTGTGCGTGCACCAGCATTGTGCTCTTTTGGCAGATACGCCACAGATCACTACCTCTCTTACTTTACTGAGCAGACAAGCCTCCGAACCTAACATTCTATGAAGAGTCGTGGGCGTCCAACTATTTAACGTCTAGTGGCAGTTTCACTGTCTTTTTACCTCTTTCCGTAGATGCTCATGACAGTAGCACGTGAACATTCGAATAGCTTCGCTCTTTTCGAGATACTCGTTCACGGGCTTTGCGCAATAATAATCTTCTCTTTGTCAAAGTCACTTATCTCAATGGATTTCCCCATTTTTAGCCCATACCTTCGCTAAGGTGAGCCACCGTCCGTGTCTGCTCCGCTTACATCCTTTTGCTGCCGCGTCATATGTCCGCAACGCCACCAGACGGCATCCAACGTTGCAGTGGGCAGCAGTCTTAACGTTTTAGCTTACCAGTAAATGGCTAGTCCGTTCCTGCGCCTTATTACAAGTGTTGCACGCGTTCGCTGTGTAACTGCAAATCCTAGAAACTCCAAGTGGCCCATACTTCCCGCCGGTCCATACGAACCGCCGTTTCTCGATATGAGTTTCTAGGTGCGTAAAGCACCTAAATAGCAGTGAATTTTGTCATTATATTAAACTGATTAGACTGATTTACTAGTTGATTTAACCAAATTTAATCTATATTTAGGTTTAATTCCTTTTACTTCAAATTGTTGCCACTTTCATATTATTGCGTCTCTTATCAAATAAATGTCTCTGAACTGTTTCGTTGCAAACAGCCATCAATCTGCAAAACCCAGGCAATAATAATAGGAAAAACAACCTGAATATTCCCTCCCAGAGGCCTTTGTCTGCAAATTAACAACTCTCCAAACCCACTACATCTATATACTGACTCTGTAAACGACTGTGAAGTGCACGGCAGGGGATGCACATGTTCAAGTGTCTTCATTATTCCAATAGTGACTCTTGCCAGTCTAGTATTACTTTGAAAGTGTATCACGATCTGACTGGTTTTCTTTTTTTGCAGCTTTTTTCAGATAGTAGCTACTTCATCATAGATAACGGTACCATCTGAAAAACAGATGAGATTACTATAATACTGTCTGTCAGGTCAGTAATATACAATCTGAATACCAAGGGTCCCAGCTCACTTCCCTGAGGCACACCTGATGTCACTTCCACTTCTGTCAATGATTCACCATTCAAGACGACACGTTGCATCCTCTCTATCAAGAAAGTTTCAACCCAGTTACAAATTTTGTTTGCTAGGTAGTTCGGCACTCAATGTGGAATTTTAACTTGTTATTCCCACCGACCCACCAGAACCCAGCATCAAATAATTTTTTCGGTTTGCATATTCTAGATAGCAATGGTAAAATAACAAGAGTATAATGTTAACTATTTTGTAAACAGGTTTTATGAGTGTAAACAAATACGTAAAACGAATTTTTGTAAATAACACTGTTTAACAGTGTGCCTAGGGCCTCCCGTGCGGTAGACAGTTCGCCTGATGCAAGTCTTTCAAGTTTGCGCCACTTCGTTGAATTGCGTGTCGATGGGGATGAAATAATGATGATAAAGACAACACAACACCCAGTCCCTAAGTGGAGAAAATCTACGACCCAGCCGGGAATCGAACCCAGGCAGTTAGATATGACAGTCTGCCGCCCTGACCACTCAGCTACGAGTGGCGCACAATAGGTTGTTAATGAAGCAGTAAAAAAAACCTAAGGCCTTCTTGGTGATAGGTGACTTTAAGATGTAGCTAAGGATCTTTTCCTTGTAACTTTCTCTGCTGTAAATTTTGAAATTGCATCATCTAATTCGATATCTCTAGGTACAGTCTTAGACATAAAAGCTGACCGCCGGCCGGCCGCCACAGAGACTAAGTACGAGTCGTTCACTTAAGCTGTCCAAAAAAACCGACCGCCCCCGACACGCTAAGTCCGGCCATCTGCACAATCTGGCAACACTGTAAGATGCGGAAGTGTTGTCTTCTTCCAAGATGTTGTCGTGTGGTATGAGCCTGTGGTCTAGCGGTAATTGTCGTGTATTCGAAACTTATAGTCACGTGTTCGCGCTCTACCGAGTCTCCTTTTTTCTTCTTTTTCCACATCTCAGCCCTCGTCTAAAGTTATGAGTCTGATTCTACCCACCAGTAACCACAAATTCTTCCAGAAACAATTCCGCAGGACAGCTCGTGGTTGCGTACCCCCCAGTAACCACAAATTCTTCCAGAAACAATTCCGCAGGACAGCTCGTGGTTGCGTATTGATCAGAACAGCTTACGCTCGAGCGTTCCGTCGCGCTGCAGCGACTACCGGCCACCACCCAGACGCCACCCGCCTTCTGAAATCGGGCGCCGCCCAGGTGAACGCGGCGCGACGCTGTCAGTGTATCAACTGCCATATCGAATTTCACTTTCTGGTTATCATCTTGCAGTTAAGTATTGGATTTTCCATACTTGAAAATCAAGAACTATAGTTAAGCGTTGTAAAATTGGGTCGCAAGTGGAAAAAGGTGTAACATCCGCAACACAGTATTTACTTTTGGTGTAATAGAGGAGTGAATGCAGAGGAGGCAGCTCGAACTGTGTATTGAGCGAGTGCTTTTAGGAAAAGTACGCCAGAAAAATATATTCTTGTTACAACAAGGATCGTTCTGGCGTGAATGATTTTCCACATTAAGGAAGTCTCAACTACGGATATAAGTGATGGATTACCATTTAACCATCATATGACATTTGCATTCAACAGGCAAGGTTCAGAAGTCAGGTGTAGGAGTACTGCATGCACTAATTCATAACAACAAAAATCAATGAAGTGTCTATTATTGCAGTTTTGCTTGAACGCCATCAGGTCACTCATTGAGCATTCCTATGCAATACTGTTACTGGTGACGAGTTATGACGCCTTTATCATTAACTTCCTAATAAGTAATGAAGATGTAAACCCGAGCAGAGAGTAGTGTGAACGTAATATTTTCCATCTGAGGGCTCCAAAAGTGTATTTTGCACTACGAATTCTTCCCCAAGGGTTGTCCATCACAGCTGAAATTTGTTGCCAACAACTGAGACACCTTTCGGTCGCAGTGTAAGAAAATCGACCGACAAAACTACACCATGTGTGCTACTGCATGATAACGCTCTCTGTTGATTTGAGAAGCAAAACTATCCAGGAGATTGACAAGGAAGTCATCTCTCAGGCGCCTATATTGATAGGGAAGTCATCTCTCAGGCACTTGTCCCTCTGATCGTATACTCATAAACTTTTACCTTTCCCCCTCTTGATCGATCAACCGTCAAGGCAATTCATTTCTAGACGAAAGTGCTCTTCAAACTACACTGGCTTAATGACTTCATCAGAACGAGTAGGTTTCTACAGGCGTAGAATTTGTAAACTACTTTAGTGTTGTCAGATTGTTTTAGACATTGTGAAAGAATATGCCGTTGCTGATTAATTTCTCTTTGTTCATTACTGTTGTGTTCAATAAAACTTACTATAGAAACATCAGGACGGCAGTCTACCTTAATAAAGGATTAAGTGTCTGTAAGACGATTGTGCCTATTTTAACACGAATTAGTAGGATACTACCGAATTTTGATTTAGAAAAGGTCTGTATTTACTTCATGTCTTGTATCATACTCAAGTATTATGAAAATGTGGCAATTCATAAATAAAATTATGTATTCACAACAACAAAAAATATGTTGGCAAAAAACAAAAGTGGTATTATGAATATTGCAGTACCATAGGGTTTTCGCTCTGACACTAAGGGGTACTGAAAGTAAGAAGACGAATTTTGCTCGAGCATTGTCTTACGATACCCTTATTGAGTTTCTATCTGACTGCTTGTAGCTCCGCTACAAAAGAATTAAAAATCTGGCTTTCTGCGAGTTTCGATAGGGCGAACAAATGCAGCTTGCAGCTAGGAGGCAAGCACATTACCGTGGAGCTTACTGGCCCACTAGCGGCTTCGACAGATAAATCGAAATATGAAGAGACGAGAGTAGTTGTATTTCCCGTGTGGAACGACTTTCATGGACTCAAAAGCTAACTTATATCGTTATATCACATCTCAAGAATTAATCACTAACATTATTCAATTGAAATGACACGACAATACCATGTGAATTTAGCAGGATAGTTCTGTGCCATCAAGGAAGTAACTCGTCAGGCACAGAGTTGCCAAACGTATTCTGTTTTGTTGCCAAGTTACAGTTACATTACCAGAAGGGATACCAGCTGATGTGTTCTGTGAGTGACCTCGGAAGTGACTATAGCTTCGTCTCAAAGTTGTGGGTGGTAAGGGCTGGAATGTCCTCATTATACGTCAATGACTCATATTCGCATTTCTGTAACTAAGTTTAGGGGCTAGAGTGTAATTGTTGTAATACATCGATGCACTGAGTGCAAACGAAACGTCATAAATTCATAACTGCGACAATTATTAATGTTTTCTATCTTAATCGGGCCGAAACCTTGAAAGCATATTCACCACACGTGATTCAGTATTTTGGAGCTTCTACAGTGGTTGAGTTGGCAACGTATCGTTGCTAAACAATATTGTTATTGAGATCACTGTCATTGGCGCACCGGCCAGAAGAAGGTGTGACATGGCTTCTTCTTGTCTGCTTTTCTGACAGATATTCTGCTGTTGCTCGAAACTTTAGGACTTAACGGTGAATTGGAATATTCCATATGGCGAAAATCTGATGTATCTATTCTTCCAGCTCTAACATCCATAAAATAGTCCCAATAAGCGGCAGATAAACGCCTGTGAATCAACAATTAATAATGCAGTCATAATTAGTGGAATCTGACAAACTCTGTCTGTCATCTGATAATTGGGAAAAACTACTTTTTTCATCTGCACAGCACCACAATATGAGCGCAAGGATTTCGTAGGATTCCTATACTTAATTTCGTTGTGATCGTTTTCAATGACAGAAGAGGAGGAGCAAAACCATCTGACGTGAAATATACTTTTTCAGCGCGATTTGAATCTTTGGCTATAGTTGCAGTATCATATCCAGTGAGGTACCAAGAATGTGAGCATTCACTCATTGCTGTAGTATAGGCTAGGGTAGATAGAAGCAGATTTCTCGTAAAGTAAACGATGAGAGACACTGTAATTAACGCATAAAGTAACCATCTCGAAAACGTAAAATTTCCAAATCGCTGTCACTTATTAAACGTGAATAGCTCAGAAAATTTAAACTATATCAAGTGAAAAGAGTAGGTTAATGCAGCTGCAGTCCGTCACTATCACCAAGTTGCCAAATATTTTCCGAATAGCACTTAAGATAGAAATGTGTGTGCATGTGTGTGTGTGTGTGTGTGTGTGTGTGTGTGTATGTGTGTGTGGTGTCTGTTCTCAAAAATGGCTCTGAGCACTATGGGACTTAACAGCTGTGGTCATCAGTCCCCTAGAACTTAGAACTACTTAAACCTAACTAACCTAAGGACATCACACACATCCATGCCCGAGGCAGGAGTCGAACCTGCCACCGTAGCAGTCGCGCGGTTCCGGACTGCGCGCCTAGAACCGCGAGACCACCGCGGCCGGCCGTCTGTTCTTTCCAGCATGTCCGAAAGAACAGACACTACAAATAGAAACAGACAGCCTTATTAAGCAATTACATATTGAAGGACAGATGTCAAGGCTGTCACAGGGCGTTAAAATATAGCTTTGACGGCACATTTAAATTTGTACTTGACCAGGTTCGAACCCGAATTCGTGATGTCTTTTCTTTCGGACATGTCCAAAAGAACAGACACCACACATATATGTTTATATAGGGTGTTGCAGGAGGAATAGTAGATATTTTAGCAGGTGGTAGTATATACAAACTGCATAAGAAATTCCATATAAATGTGTCCACAGTTTACTGAGTACGAGATACAGCTGTTAGTATATATAACTCTAAAAACTCAAAGAAAAGTTAAATGAGGACGTTCAGAGTTGGTTTTCAAAAATTCCCCCACTAACTTCAATGCACTTTTCACTTCTCTTGATCACATCATGTGTAACTTTTCTGAGGTCATCTTTGCGTTCTTTTATGAGGGCTGCACTATTCATAATCCGTACGATCAAATCGGCTCTTGGGTTTACTTTTTCTTTGTAGACTTCGCCTTTCAACCATCCCCACAGGCAAAGCGATAAGGTCTGGGGACCTTGGTGGCCAAGAAAAAAGCCCATATCTACTGACCCATCTTCTGGGAAATGTTAGGTTTGGATGATGTATCACCTGACGACTAGAATGTGCAGGAGCCCCGTCATGCTGGATGAACATACGCATTCTTGTAGACAAAGGAACCTCTTCCAATAATGCTTCAAGTTCATTTTCAAGGAAGTGTAGGCAAGTAGGTCCTGTAAGGACCAACAACCGAAACGAAAATGCATTGAACCTAGCTGTTTGTACTCAATAAAAATTGTACATATGTCATATGACGTTTTTCTGCAATTTGTCTCTACTACCACTTCCTACAATATTTACTATTCATCCTAAAACATCCTGCATAATTATTCAGGTCACGATGGACCATGGAAAGTTTTCAGTGCTAGACGCACGTCATCCTCCGAACCCTCGCAGGAATACAGTGTGACTGCGAGCGAGTGGAATAAATGACGGGTGAGGGAGGGGAAGGGGGGGGGGATGCGGGCTACCGCTTATGTGGTATGCGCAAAGATGGGAATTTGCGTCTGACGAGGAGCTTGTGTAGATAGGTCCTGCAGGCAGATTGGCTGTTGCGTGCAATGGTCAGCACGTCTGCCTAGTTTAGCAGGAGTTCCAGGTTTCTAACCCCCGTCGAGCACAAATTTTCATCTGCCGTCGTTGCTGTATTTCAACGCCCTGTGACAGTGTGGACGTCTGTCCGATATTTAAGGTTCAATTTTTTTTTAGGCAATACGGGTGATTTTCGAACATTTGTCGTGCCAGCAATGTAAAGAGACTTCGACGGCATCCATTCCTTAGCCATTGCTTTGTGATGGCCCTAGCCTATGTCATATTCATGCGAATCAGATGTAGCGCATGTTTAGTCAAATGACGAATGCTTAGTATACAAGTGTTTACGAACGGCATAAGCGGGATTGCAGCGTGCTGATCACTTAACCAAGTTCATACTAAAGCAATGGCATTGATTGATAGGAGCAAAATGAAGTATATGCTTCCAAGACATAATATTTGCTTGTGTGCTACTACTGCGCGCATGAAAGCTGTGTGTTGGATAAATTTTGATATCACCTCACATTACTTTGTGAGAAGGTTCCTATTTTCTTGGGGTTCAAATAGAGTGGACATTTCATCACTGGTATTATTCTGATGACTAATGACATGATACCCGTTCCACTTGCTCTATGGTACCTATGAGTAGAGTCTCACATTGGTTACTATAAGAACATGCAGGTACTGAAAAAATAGAAATGAGCGTTTGGCGCCATTGGCCTGGAGGGCATGTCCGGCCGCCTGGGTGCAGGTCTTATTACATTCGACGCCACATTGGGCGACCATGCAGGCATTGATGTCCGCTCACTGTAGTCAGAGCCAAGGTGATTTCTTTTTGTTTATGGTGAAGTGTCTGCTGCAGTGTCCACACTCAGGCAAAATAAACAAATCGCGGCGGCATTGGGCACTGCCAATCGCTGCAGTTGTCGCAAGCCGCGACAAGAGCTCACTGTCTCTGCTAACGCTATTGTGGTGTTAATACATGTTACTTACTTAAGGTAATATGCAAGACATGGTTTGGATAAAAATTCGGTTTCTAGTAACTACCCATTGCATTAAAATACTTTACATTTGTATTTGATGCAATATTTTTTGTTGCTTGTCTCTCTACTGTTAATAGTATTGATTCAGATTGTGCGTGAACACTAAAACACACACACACACACACACACACACACACACACACACACACACACACACACACAGTCATTGATTCCAGTGACAGAGACGACTGCTGTCTGTTGAACAGCACATGCGCCGATCAGTTCCTCAGTTGGTGTCGAGTGGATGAGATTTTTCAGTTACCTTGCATTGCAAGAACTATGAGGAGGAGACTGAAAGTAAATGGACTTGTATGCTAAAGAGCTGCGACAAAGCAAAGCTTGACTGATAATCAGATGATTGTCCACATGGGTTTTGTGGACGAGTATACTTTTAGTAACCAACCCACCCACCATTATTACGTAAGGTTTCTCGAAGGCGTCAGGGCATGGATTACACTAAGATCCTCGATAGTGTAGCGTGATGGTTTACTTCCCACCATAAGTCTTCTATATTCGTCTAAAAGTGGCTTGCATTTGTAAGTCCACATGGCAATGACTTCGTTACCTGTGCCCACATATTCTCTGTCGGGTTGAGATCTGGTGATCGTGGAACAAACGGCAACAGCTTTATCCTCTCTTGGCCCTGAGACCAATTTTTCACTGCTCTGCTCTGATGAATGGGGCTGTGGTCCTGTAAATAAATTGTTATCTCGTTACTTCATATATTTATGTTTAAATAACGTTTTTGTAATCAGCACTTTGTATTAGTTTTTTCCATAGTGTTTAAGAGTTCAAGTTCTGTCATAGACAAGTGATTTTCATTCAACAGTCCGATTAGGAATGTGATTTACCGAGTCTACCATATGATGAGAGTCGTAGTAGGAAATCCATATTAAGACTGACTGGCTGATCCAATTTCAACGATCTAGTATCGAACTGAAATTACAGGAATCGGATAATTTGCATCTACATCTACATCTACATGATTACTCTGCAATTCACATTTAAGTGCTTGGCAGAGGGTTCATCGAACCACAGTCATACTATCTCTCTACCATTCCACTCGCGAACAGCGCGCGGGAAAAACGAACACCTAAACCTTTCTGTTCGAGCTCTTATTTTATTTTGATGATCATTCCTACCTTTGTAGGTTAGGCTCAACAAAATATTTTCGCATTCGGAAGAGAAAGTTGGTGACTGAAATTTCGTAAAGAGATCTCGCCGCGACGAAAAACGTCTTTGCTTTAATGACTTCCATCCCAACTCGCGTATCATATCTGCCACACTCTCTCCCCTATTACGTGATAATACAAAACGCGCTGCCCTTTTTTGCACCCTTTCGATGTCCTCCGTCAATCCCACCTGGTAAGGATCCCACACCGCGCAGCAATATTCTAACGGAGGACGAACGAGTGTAGTGTAAGCTGTCTCTTTAGTGGACTTGTTGCATCTTCTAAGTGTCCTGCCAATGTAACGCAACCTTTGGCTCGCCTTCCCCACAATATTATCTATGTGGTCTTTCCAAGTGAAGTTGTTCGTAATTTTAACACCCAGATACTTAGTTGAATTGACAGCCTTGAGAATTGTACTATTTATCGAGTAATCAAATTCCAACGGATTTCTTTTGGAACTCATGTGGATCACCTCACACTTTTCGTTATTTAGCGTCAACTGCCACCTGTCACACCATACATCAATCATTTCTAAATCGCTTTGCAACTGATACTGGTCTTCGGATGACCTTACTACACGGTAAATTACAGCATCATCTGCGAACAACCTAAGAGAACTGTTCAGATTGTCACCCAGGTCATTTATATAGATCAGGAACAGCAGAGGTCCCAGGACTCTTCCCTGGGGAACACCTGATATCACTTCAGTTTTACTCAATGATTTGCCGTCTATTACTACGAACTGCGATCTTCCTGACAGGAAATCACGATTCCAGTCGCACAACTGAGACGATACCCCATAGGCCCGCAGCTTGATTAGAAGTCGCTTGTGACGAACGGTGTCAAAAGCTTTCCGGAAATCTAGAAATACGGAATCAACTTGAGATCCCCTGTCGATAGCGGTCATTACTTCGTGCGCATAAAGAGCTAGCTGCGTTGCACAAGAACGATGTTTTCTGAAACCATGCTGATTACGTATCAATAGATCATTCCCTTCGAGGTGATTCACAATGTTTGAATACAGTATATGCTCAAAAACCCTACTGCAAACCGACGTCAATGATATAGGTCTGTAGTTCGATGGATTACTCCTGCTAGCCTTCTTAAACACTGGTGCGACCTGCTCAATTTTCCAGTCTGTAGGTACAGATCTATCGGTGAGCGAGCGGTTGTATATGATCTCTAAGTAGGTAGCTATTGTATCAGCGTAATCTGAAAGGAACCTAATCGGTATACAATCTGGACCTGAAGACTTGCCCGTATCAAGCGATTTGAGTTGCTTCGCAACCTCTAAGAAACTCATACTAGCAGCTGTTCGTGTTTCAAATTGTGGAATATTCCATTCGTCTTCCCTGGTGAAGGATTTTCGGAAAACTGCGTTCAATAACTCCGCTTTAGCGGCACAATCGTCGGTAACAGTACCATCGGCATTGCGCAGCGAAGGTATTGACTGCGTCTTGCCGCTTGTGTACTTTACATACGACCAGTATTTCTTCGGATTTTCTACCAAATTTCGAGACAATGTTTCGTTGTGGAACCTATTAAAGGCATCTCGCATTGAAGTCCGTGCCAAATTTCGCGCATCTGTAAATTTTAGCCAATCTTCGGGATTTCGCGGGATTTGAACATCTGTATTGCAACAATGCTGCACGCATAAATTCCTTTGATGGAGTAACAGGTCGCAACTCTCTAAGAAAATGTGAGGAATATGTCCACTAGCAGCAATGTAACGTAAATATAACCTATATTTATGTGATTCAAATATTGAATCGAACAATACACATCCATTTCAGTGGTGGGAAGATACACATTATCGGATTTGCTGATGACGTAATAATAATAATCCCATGTGAGGTTGTTAGATCCTCCATCGGGCGCCTCCCCAGATGGCGTTTAGGGGAAAAGGGTGCTACCGAGGAAATCAAATACTTGGGGTGGACCAAATACTAACACAATCCTCAACGGCTATTCAACCCGTTGAACCCAGAATCCAGACACATCTGAGTGTAAATCAGCGGTACTCTGGTCAGCATCTGTTAACTCAGTGAGCTCGGCTGAAAATATTTGGTTCCAAGGGCTTCAATAACCTCTGGTCCTATGTGGTCCTTATATCACCGAGGCCAAACCAATGAAACACAAGAAAGCATGAATTGTGCAAGGAAATTGAACTTTTCGCCGGGTGGTACACAACCCACCCATCGATAGATGCCAACTGGACTTTCGGATTCTAGGGAGCCCAGACTAGCACAGCAGAGAATATCGGAGATCTCTGGTAAACTTCCCTATAACTAGAAGACATTCATTGGAACACTAAATGTCAATACATCGATCCAAACAGGAAAATTACATAATCTCACATAACAAATCGACCGACAAAAATTCTCATCCTTGCTCTTCAAGAAGGATGACTGACAATGAAACCTTGCATTACCTGCACTATCGCATATTCAAGAGCAAAACACAACGAAAGGTAGCGAAAGGCGTAACAGTCTTCGGCATGATATTTCTCGTACACAGATCTATCATCACCTCTGTCAAAGAAATCACACCCATCAACAATCGACTTATGACAGAGCATTCAGAGCGCCAGTAAAAAATATACACTCATCAATGCGCATGCTCCCACCAACATCGAAAATAAGAAAAACCCCGAAAATGTTGAAAAATTCTGGATCACACTCGGAAAAACCGTGAGCAAAATTCACCAAGATGACGTGAAAACCCTAATCGGAGACATCAACGCTCAATTTGGGACGGAAAAAACCTATAGAAAAATCATCGCTAAAAATTCAGCACATCAAAACACTAACAACAACGGCACACGTCTGATTGACATTTGCCAACAATTCAATCTCAAAATTATGTCTACCCACATTAGGAAAAAACCGCGATCCAACATCTTGGTGAATACCAGATCAGATCGACCATGTTGGCATCTCCTGTGCCCGCTACATAATCATCCACGATATGTAAGTCCGATGAGGCGTGAACATTAACTCAGACCACCACCTCATACGAGTTAAGGTGAAATTCTCTCCGAAAAGAGTTCACCTTAAAAATCTCTGCATCAAAAAATTCGAAACGTCCAGAATTCAAGAAACCCATATCACAGAATAATGGGAAAAAGAACCGACGAACAACTGGACTGACTTCTGTAGCAAAATTATCAGAAAAGCACAGATGGTGGGACTCCAACTACGATCAAGCCATCATCAATCGCCGACTCGCCTTCCGAAAATACAACAGCAACAAATCGAGAGGAGCCCTACAACACTTCCTCGACATCCGCAAACAGACATACAGTGCCATCAGAAAAACCAAACGCAACTACATCACCGAACAGCTGAAATCAATTGAGGACAACTTCAGAAACTACAACAGCAGAAATTTCTATAGAACTTTCGCAAAAAAATTCAAGGTTACTCACCATAAAATTTGACCTTCAAGAAATAAAATAGAATACTCGCCCTCACCAACCAAGAAAACTGTGAAGAATTGGCATACTACTTTTCCGATCTCCTTAACTGCCCTGAACCACCCGAGCGATTCCCACACACGTCCCCAAGATACACAAAACCCGATGGCGATACACGGACACAAGAAAAAATCCAGCAACACATCAAAAAACTCGAGAACGGAAAGTCGTCAGGAGAAAACGGAATCATCACAGAACTACTGAAAAGTCTTGGACCACGATCAATACAGGAAATCACACAAATCATTCAGGAAATTTAGCGAAGTGAAAAACTCCCAGACGACTGGAAATTTGCACTGATACACCCACTCCACAAAAAAGGAGACAAATCTGATGTGAATAACTACAGAGGAATTTCCCTCCTTTCAGTCCCTTACAAAATCATCGTCGCGTGCCTGTTACAACGCGCACAAGAACAAATCGAACCCCTAATTGATAAATGACCACATAGATTTGGCACCGAACAAATTTTCAACCTGAAATCCATACCGAAAATACGAGCCATAAGAAATCTCCCAACCATCTGCACATTCGTTGACTTCAGGAAAGCCTACGACTCCATCGGCCGACA
Source organism: Schistocerca cancellata (assembly GCF_023864275.1). Lineage (NCBI taxonomy): Eukaryota > Metazoa > Arthropoda > Insecta > Orthoptera > Acrididae > Schistocerca > Schistocerca cancellata. The sequence continues at coordinate 583,331,361 of NC_064629.1, read as the reverse complement.
ATCCCTTTTTAATATACTCGACGAAAGCAATGTCGACCCTAAAACACGATGACGCATCCAACAAACCCTAGAGACACAACTTCCAAAGTCTAATTCAACGGAGAAATCTCACAACCCTTCTCCATCAAGACTGTTGTCCGGCAAGGCGATGGCCTCTCCCCAATACTCTTCAACATCGTCCTAGACAAAGTCATCAAAGAATGGGAAAAAGAAATGAGAAACAGGAACATCTGGAGACACATCAGGCTAGGAAGACAACAGCATAACATCAACGTCACATGCCTAGCCTTTGCTAACGATCTTGCGATAATTTCCGCAGATGAACAAACAGCAGTTCAACAGATCAAAGTCCTCAAATAATGTGCCGAGAAAGTTGGACTACAAATTTCTTTCTCAAGAACCGAATTCATGACCACAAACACATCAAAACACAAAATTTGATCACAAAATACGGCCCAATAAACAAGCTCGAGTGCTTTAAATACTTAGGTGCCACAGGCACAGAAAGATTAGCACAAAAAACACGCGATGTCAAAATGCGGAAAGCATATGGAAAAATTGCGGACATCTACAACAACAAACGCATGAACATCAAAACCAAAATTCGACACTACACGACTGTTATCAAACCTGAAATACTCTACGCCACTGATACCATAAACCTCATTTACAAGGGGGCCTCGAGAATATCAAGAAAGCTGAAAGAAAAATCATCCGAAAAATCCTTGGGCCCAAACTCACAGATGAAGGATATAGTCTAAAATCAAACACAGTAATAGAAAAAAAACTGTAGCATCGAAACCGATTTCCGCAAACGACGACTGAAACTCTATGGTCACATCACCAGACTGGATGACAGGCTACTAACAAAGAAAATGTTAATGTATCAGCTATGAGTCTAAATGAAACAAGCCCAAATTGATCTCAAAAATGCCAACATCACAACCATAGAAATCCACGATCGAAAAGTCTTCAGACATAAAAACCACCGCTGAGAAACTGTATCAGAAGATATACCCAACATATCTCGTAGAGAATGGACAGAAGAACATCGCACTGAACATAGCAAGATGATGAAAGAATTCTGGAAGAACGAGAAAAATAGCACAACAGATCATAATTTGCTTTATGTGATCCCCTATGGGCCTAAACAATGTGAATAGTAGTAATAATAATAACAATTGTACTAGTAGTAGTAGCAGTAGAAAATTCAGAAAATAAAGATGACCATGCAGGTGTCATCCAACGCACTATGAAAGAGAAGATTCAAAGTAACATCTAATTAAGCAGACCACAAAATGGAAAGGCAATGAGGAAAAATACTAATGAGATCAGCGCAGACGGAAAAGCATTGAGTACTAAATGTTAATCACGTCGAACTCTTCAGCTACGTCGAATGTGGTCATCAGTTAACGATAACAGACGCTTAGTACAAGTGAATAGAAGAATTGTAATAACAAAGCAAGTATTTATAACCAATACATTTCAACAATTAAACGCATCAAAGAAGTAATACATAAATGCAATGCAAAATCAACTGTTCGGGGTTTACATCTCTATAACTCTGGGGAATCAAGCAGAGAACTTTCTGAAAGCAACAATAGTTTACATGCAAGGGGCAGAGACTAGGACAATATGGATGGAAACAATGAAAAATCTGAAAGCACGACCAGACGCAAATAAAGGCTAATGGAGAAAATAAACAGAAGGAAGATGCAAATCATTTGATACATCTTTATATACATCATCATTCTCATCAATGTATTTATCGGACTAGGGGCTACGAGCGCGAAGAGGAATCTCTACTTTCAGGACATCATGACCTGAACAAAATGCAACAACAATATTGGGAACATCAAGAGACCACCAAACGACGGAATATAATGGTTTCTTCGATAAATTGTACTCCATAGGAAAAGAGTGGATCAGTATTTGCGAACTATGAAACAGCGTTCATGCTACTTGCTGTTCGTACCTGCAGGAAATAAATGTCTCCTTGAGGATACATCAGCTCAGCGTTTGGCTTCATTATATGTTCTAAGATGTTAACATGCGCCTCTCCGTTGAGGTTCCCCTAATATGCCATAGGGGCCCTGCAGCCCGAGTCGAGATGTAGCCCCAAACGCCAACAGAAAAGCGTCTACTTCTCTCTCTTTCCGCAAGATACGTTGGACTGAAACGCTCGCCCCGTGGCCGGTACACCTACAATATCAAAATCGTTTATCTGTTAATAAAAACGCTTACGAATTCAACACAACCACGTATGTAACAAAGGCGAAACCAAAAATTTTAACAACAAAACAAGAAAAGTATTGTACAACAACTATTTTGCATTACAATATCGTCAAGTCACTTCTATCGAAAACAATTTCATTTACGATAGTATACAGGGTGGTCCATTGATCGTGACCAGGCCAAATATCTCACGAAATAAGCGTCAAACGAAAAAACTACAAAGAACGAAACTTTTCTAGCTTGAAGAGGGAAACCAGATGGCGCTATTGTTGGCCCGCTAGATGGCGCTGCCATAGGTCAAGCGGATATCAACTGCGTTTTTTTAAATAGGAACCCCCATTTTTATTACATATTCGTGTAGTACGTAAAGAAATATGAATGTTTTAGTTGCACCACTTTTTTTCGCCTTGTGATAGATGGCTCTGTAATACAGTCACAAACATATGGCTCACAATTTTACACGAACAATTGGTAACAGGTAGGTTTTTTAAATTAAAATACAGAACATAGGTATGTTTGAACATTTTATTTCGGTTGTTCCAATGTGATACGTGTACCTTTGTGAACTTATCATTTCTGAGAACGCATGCTGTTACAGCGTGATTACCTGTAAATACCACATTAATGCAATAAATGCTCAAAATTACGTCCGTCAACCTCAATGCATTTGGCAATACGAGTAACGACATTCCTACCAACAGCGAGTAGTTAGCCTTCCTTAATGTTCGCACATGCATTGACAATGCGCTGATGCATGTTGTCAGGCGTTGTCGGTGGATCACGATAGCAAATATCCAACTTTCCCCACAGAAAGAAATCCGGGGACGTCAGATCCGGTGAACATGCGGGCCATGGTATGGTGCTTCGACGACCAATCCACTTCTCATGAAATATGCTATTCAATACAGCTTCAACCGCATGTGAGCTATGTGCCGGACATCCATCATGTTGGAAGTACATCGCCATTCTGTCATGCAGTGAAACATCTTGTAGCAACATCGGTAGAACATTACGTAGGAAATCAGCATACACTGCACCATTTAGATTGCCATCGATAAAATGGGGCCATTTATCCTTCCTCGCATAATGCCGCACCATACATTAACCCGCCAAGGTCGCTGATGTTCCACTTGTCGCAGCCATCGTGGATTTTCCGTTGCCCAATAGTGCATATTATGGCGGTTTACGTTACCGCTGTTAGTGAATGACACTTCGTCGCTAAATAGAACGCGTGCAAAAAATCTGTCATCGTCCCGTAATTTCTCTTGTGCCCAGTGGCAGAACTGTACACGACGTTGAAAGTCGTCGCCATGCAATTCCTGGTACATAGAAATATGGTACGGGTGCAATCGATGTTGATGTAGCACTCTCAACACCGACGTTTTTGAGATTCCCGATTCTCGCGCAATTTGTCTGCTACTGATGTGCAGATTAGCCACGACAGCAGCTAAAACACCTACTTGGGCATCATCATTTGTTGCAGGTCGTGGTCGACGTTTCACATGTGGCTGAACACTTACTGTTTCCTTAAATAACGTAACTATCCGGCGAACGGTCCGGACACTTGGACGATGTCGTCCAGGATACCGAGCAGCATACATAGTGTTGTGACTTGGCAAGACAGCCAAGCCACTATGATTGGTAGCCGAAAGGCACGCGTCTAAGCTCACGCAGGCTGGCGTGAGGTCTGGAACAGTTATAGGAGTTTATAGTAGGAAATAAAGTACGTAGCTGATTGAATACTTAACTTTAATCCATAATTGGTGAACATCGGTCTGACGGTACATACATCACAAGATAAATAGCAAATGATAATGGCACCTTGCTAGGTCGTAGCAAATGACGTAGCTGAAGGCTATGCTAACTATCGTCTCGGCAAATGAGAGCGTAATTTGTCAGTGAACCATCTCTAGCAAAGTCGGCTGTACAACTGGGGCGAGTGCTAGGACGACTCTTTAGACCTGCCGTGTGGCGGCGCTCGGTCTGCAATCACTGATAGTGGCGACACGCGGGTCCGACGTATACTAGCGGACCGCGGCCGATTTAAAGGCTACCACCTAGCAAGTGTGGTGTCTGGCGGTGACACCACACATAGCACACGCTCGTTGGGCATTTTGATCACAGTAGCCATACATCAACACGATATCGACCTTTTCCGTAATTGGTAAACGGTCCATTTTAATACTGGTAATATATCACGAAGCTAATACCGTCCGCACTGGCCCTATGTTACGTGATACCACGTACTTATACGTTTGTGACTACTACAGCGCCATCAATCACAAAGCGAAAAAAAGTGGTGCAGCTAAAACATTCATATTTCTTTACGTACTACAGGAATATGTAATAAAAATGGGGGTTCCTATTTTAAAAAACGCAGTTGATATCCGTTTGACCTATGGCAGCGCCATCTAGAGGGCCAACCATAGCGCCATCAGGTTTCCTCCTTCAAGCTAGACAAGTTTCGTTCTTTGTAGGTTTTTCGTTTGATGCTTATTTCGTGAGATATTTGGCCTGGTCACTATTAATGGACCACCCTGTATACAATAAATCTATTAATATCTCACCAGAATCGGAGCACTGCTAACGGAAAAAAATATTTTTCGTCAAAAAATATCACTCTGCTCCAAGTCAAAATCCAGATACTCTTCTGCAAAAGCCATACGGTCGATCTTCTGATAATCCGTCAAGCGTTGATTTATAGCAGCTCTTCGGCTCAGAAGTACATGATCTTTCAGGTTCCTTCTCACAGTTCTTACACTATCCGGAAACTGAGAAACCTCTCTCAGTTGACGGCAGCTGAGGAGTGGATTGGTGTGTACGAGTATATTGTCGAACAGACATTGGTCGTCCCTCTCACTGGACACATTGGGTCGTCCATTCCCACTTTCCGCCCGATGCGGCCTGTTTCGGCATAGCTTTCCCACCAGCGCCTAGCCGTCCTCTTCGGTACTCCGCACCTCTCACCAGATTCAGACGAACAGTAAGTTCCGTCCTCAATCAAGCATAATTTATATACCATGTGTGGTGTGTGTGTGTGTGTGTGTGTGTGTGTGTGTGTGAAAGAGAGAGAGAGAGAGAGAGAGAGAATGTTGGAAGAGAGGAGAGGGGAGGGGAGTTAGAGGCGCTCAAAGGCGAGTCTATCAGTGCCTCACTTAAACTGAAGAGAATTTATTGTTACAATGACGAACACAAATGTATTAAATAAAAGTTTCTGAGAAGCATATAAGTCATTTCCTCTTCTCGTATAATAGCTTTTGCTTTAGTATGAAGCGAAAAAAGAACAGTTTAGGGTTCTGAAGCATAATACGACACCAGATTCTTGTCGTAGGCCCTATCGGAAACGCAAAAAGCAGAGAGCTCTCCATTCTTTTGTCCAACGGTCTGTTTCCTTTCATGCATTAGTACCGCTCCCAGATTCTTATTTAAGGACTTGCGGGCATCAAGTTCTTCAGCAGAATGAGCATTATGTTATTGTGCTAATTATTGTATGGACGAGTTCCCCTAGAGCAGTGAAGATATTTGCACATGTCTGTATTCAGCAATGTCTGCCGGCTGCCGCAACACTTTACAGAATTCATGCGGCAGGCAACACAACTATGAGTGCACTTCAGACTTCATTCAGTAAGTCGTCAAGAGACGGACGGAAACGTCAGATTAAATTGGTGATAGTGACAGACTGCAGCTGCATTAACCTACTCTTTTCACTTGATGTAGTTGCAATTTTCTGAACTATTCATATTTAATAAGTGACAGCGATTTGGAAATTTTCCGTTTGCGAGATGGTTACTTTATGCGTTAATTACAGTGTCTCTCATCGTTTACTTTACGAGAAATCTGCTTCTATCTACCCTAGCCTATACTACAGCAATGAGTGAATGCTCACATTCTTGGTACCTCACTGGATCTGATACTGCAACTGTAGCCAAAGATTCTAATCCCGCTGGAAAAGTATATTTCAAGTCAGATGGTTTTGCTCCTCCTCTTCTGTCACTGAAAACGATCACAACGAAATTAAGTATAGGAATCCTACGAAACCCCTGAGCTCATATTGTGCTGCTGTGCAGATGAAAAAAGTAGTTTTCCACAATTATCAAATGACAGACAGAGTTTGTCAGATTCAATTAATTATGACTGCATTATTAATTGTTGATTCACAGGCGCTTTTCTGCCTCTTATTGTAACTATTTTTTGGATGTTAGAGCTGGAAGAATAGATACATCAGATTTTCGCCATATGGAATATTCGAATTCACCGTTAAGTTCTAACGCTTCGAGCAACAGGAGCATATCCGTCAAAAAAGCTGACAACAAGAAGCCATGTCATGCCTTTCTTCTGGCCGGTGCGCCAATGACAGTGATCTCAATGACAATATTGTATAGCAAAGATACGTTGCCAGCTCAACCACTGTAGAAGCTCGAAAATACTGAATCGCGTGTGGTGAATACGCTTTCAAGGTTTCGGCCCGATTAACATAGAAATACATAAATAACTGTCGCAGTTATGAATTTATGACGTCTCGTTTGCACTCAGTGCATCGATGTATTACATGCAATTACTCTCTATCCCCTAAACCTAGTTACAGAAATGCGAATATGAGTCATTGACATATAATGAGAATATTCCGGCCCTTGCCACCCACAACTTTGAGACGAAGCTATAGTCACTTCCGCCGGCCGGTGTGGCCGAGTGGTTCTAGGCGCTTCAGTCTGGAACCGCACGACCGCTACGGTCGCAGGTTCGAATCCTGCGTCGGGCACGGATGTGTGTGATGTCCTTAGGTTAGTTAGGTTTAAGTAGTTCTAAGTTCTAGGGGACTAATGATCTCAGATGTTAGGTTCCATAGTGCTCAGAGCCATTTATTTATAGTCGCTTACGTGGTCACTGACAGAACACATCAGCTGGTATCCTTCCTGGAAGTATAACTGTAACTTGGCAACAAAACAGAATACGTTTGGCAACTCTGTGCCTGACGAGTTACTTCCTTGATGGCACAGAACTACCCTGCTAAAGTCACATGATATTATCGTGTCATTTCAATTGAATAATGTGAGTGATTTTCTCTTGAGATGTGATATACCGGTAATCAGTTAGCTTTTGAGTCCATGAAAGTCGTTCCACACGGGAAATACAACTACTCTCGTCTCTTCATATTTCGATTTATCTGTCGTAGCCGCTAGTGGGCCAGTAAGCTACGCGGTAATGTGCTTGCCTCCTAGGTGCAAGCTGCATTTGTTCGCCCTATCGAAACTCGCAGAAAGCCAGATTTTTAATTCTTTTGTAGCGGAGCTACAAGCAGTCAGATGGAAACTCAATAAGGTTATCGTAAGACAATGTTCGATCAAAATTGGTCTTCTTACTTTCAGTACCCCTTTGTGTCAGAGCGAAAACCCTATGGTACTGCAAAATTCGTAATACCACTTTTGTTTTCTGCCAACATATTTCGTGTTCTTGTGAATACTTAATTTATTCTATGAATTGCCACATTTTCATAATACTTGAGTATGATACAGGACATGAAGTAAATACAGACCTTTTCGAAGTCAAAAGTCGGTAATATCCTACCAATTCGTGTTAAAATAGGCACAATCGTCTTACAGACACTTAATCCTTTATTAAGATAGACTGCCGTCCTGATGTTTCTATAGTAAGTTGAATTTAATTTGTATTAGTACAGTGAATATTTTCCGTTACTTTATTGAACACAACAGTAATCATCAAAGAGAAATTAATCAGCATTAGGATATTCTATCACAATATCTAAAACAATCTGACAGCACTAAAGTAGTTTACAAATTCTACGCCTGTAGAGGAGGAAGAGGAGATTAGTGTTTAACGTCCCGTCGACAACGAGGTCATTAGAGACGGAGCGCAAGCTCGGGTGAGGGAAGGATGGAGTAGGAAATCTGCCGTGCCCTTTCAAAGGAACCATCCCGGCATTTGCCTGAAGCGATTTAGGGAAATCACGGAAAACCTAAATCAGGATGGCCGGAAACGGGATTGAACCGTCGTCCTCCCGAATGCGAGTCCAGTGTGCTAACCACTGCGCCACCTCGCTCGGTCTACGCCTGTAGAAACATACTGGTTCTAATGATGTCATTAAGCCAGTGTAGTTTGAAGAGCGTTTTCGTCTAGAAATGAATTACCTTGAAGGTTCATCGATCAAGAGCGGGGAAGGTAAAAGTTAATGAGTATACGATCAGAGGGACAAGTGCCTGAGAGATGACTTCCCTATCAATACAGGCACCTGAGATATGACTTCCTCATCAATCTCCTGGATAGTTTTGTTTCTCGAATCAACAGAGAGCGTTATCATACAGTAGCACACATATAGTTTTGTCGGTTGATTTTCTTACACTGCGACCGAAAGGTGTCTCAGTTGTTGGCAACAAATTCCATCTGTGATGGACAACCCTTGCGGAAGAATTCGTAGTGCAAAACACACTTTTGGAGCTATCAGATGGGAAATATTATGTTCACACTACTCTTTGCTCGAATTTACATCTTTATTTCTTCTTAGGAAATCAACGATAAAGGCATCATAACTCGTCACCAGTAACAATATTGCATAGGAATGCTCAATGAGTGACCTGATGACGTTCAAGCAAAGCTGCAATAATAGTCACTTCGTTGATGTTTGTTGTTATGAATTAGTGCATGCAGTACTCCTACACCAAACTTCTGAACCTTGCCTGTTGAATGCAAATGTCGTATGACGATTAAATGGTAATCCATCAGTTATATCAGTTGTTGTGTCTAGACAAGACAGTCTAGACACAAGGCGGAGATACCGAAAGGGCACGCGTCAACTCACGCCGACTGGCGTGAATTCTGGAACAGGATACGTAATTAATGCTATAAAGAAAAGCACGTATCGTCTGTTTACTTAACTTTAATTCATCCTTGTGGTACATCGCTCTTGGTTATACAAGTGAGACTCTCTCCAGATATGGTTAATGGCGCCTTGCTAGGTCGTAGCCATGGACTTAGCTGAAGGCTATTCTAACTATCTCTCGGCAAATGAGAGAAAGGCTTCGTCAGTGTAGTCGCTAGCAAAGTCGTCGTACAACTGGGCCGAGTGCTAGTACGTCTCTCTAGACCTGCCGTGTGGTGGCGCTCGGTCTGCAATTACTGACAGTGGCGACACGCGGGTCCGACATGTACTAATGGACCGCGGCCGATTTAAAGCTACCACCTAGCAAGTGTGGTGTCCGGCGGTGGCACAACATTAGTAGTTGAGACTTCCTTAATGTGGAAAATCATTCATGCCAGAACGATCTTTGTTGAAACAAGAATATATTTTTCTGGCGTATTTTTCCCAAAAGCGCTCGTTCCACACACAGTTCAAATCTTTCGAGCTGCCTCCTCGACATTCACCCCTGTATTAAGCCAAAAATAAATACTGTTTTCAGATGTTACTCCTTTTTTCCACTTGCGACCCAATTTTCAACGCTTAACCATAGTTCATGATTTTCAAGCATGGAAAATATAATACTTAACTGCAAGACGATAACTAGAACTTCAAATTCGAAAATGGCAGTTGATACATACACTGACGACGTCGCGCCGCGTTCGCCAAGGCGAAGCCCGATTTCAGGAGGCGGGCGGCGTCTGGCCGATGGCCGGTAGTCGCTACAGCGCGACGAAACGCTCGAGCGTAAGCTGTTCTGATCTCTATGCAACCACGAGCTGTTCTGCGGAATCGTTTCTGGGAGAATTTGTTATTACTGGTAGGTAGAATCAGACTCATAATTTTAGACGAGGGCTAGAATGTGGTGAAAGGAAAAAAAAAAAAAAGAGAGATACGATTGGACACGAACAGGCGACTGTAGTTTAGAATGCAGGACGATGATCACTTTTTTTTTATCTTTGTCATAATTTTGTTCGGCATCGTCCGTATGGTTTGGTCTGGGGGGGCGTCACCTGATACCTGTTCAAGTTGACCGTTGATTCCTTCACTCGGTATTTTTATTACAGAGGACAATCGGCCCTCTGACCAAACACGCTTTTTTTTTAATCTTATTTTGTTCGCTTTTGTCCGTTGCGTCTGCTAGGGGCGGACGTCGTAATAGTAATACATCCGTTTAAATTCGTTGTTGATCGATTAACTCAGTTTTTTTTTATTACGGAGGGCAACTAACCCTCTGACCGAACACGCTGAGCTACCTTGCCACCATGCTGGGCTACCGTGCCGGCGCCACTCAACCACGGGCTCATACCACTCGGAAGTAGACAACACTTCCTCTTCACACTTCCGCATTTTACAGTGTTGCCAGATTGTGCAGATGGCCGGACTTAACAGTTGTCAGGGGCGGTCGGTTTTATTGACCACCTAAAATGAACGACTCGGACTTCGTTTTTGTGGCAGCCGGCCGGTGGTCAGTTTTTACGTCTAAGACTGTATACTATTTTCGATTGACGTAATTGTCAAATTAGAGATTGGACCGAAGATAGTTCTTAATTAGTTTGAGTTTTGAAAAGTTTCTCTCACATGATGCTACTACTATAGTCAACCACGAAGTGTAAGATTCTGAAGATGTCCAATTTTTGATTACTTGCGAAAATCATCTTAGGCGTGGAGTTACTGCAAGAATACTATATTCAGAAATCTCATCGTAATTGTCAACTTAATTCTTTACAATCGTGGTAAGTTCCGCTTCTGGTGTTTTAATCAGACTACTGTGCTCTAAAACACCTAAATGATATGATACACGTTCCAAAGCTTGGCAATGCATACCGATTTCGTGTTGAAACCTATCGAAGCACTCCAAGAACAACCTTCTCTGCTCCTCGTCCAAAGTCAGCGTCTCTAAGATAATTAGTATCACTGTCTTGAGGGCTGAGTGAGATTAATTTTTGTTTACAAGCTATTTTATCGGTAAAATGCTCCTATGGATGCAATAGTGTCAGGCTGAGTCAACAAGGTCTCTAGTAGCGCGCAGAAACCCATAAGTCTCAGAAATGAAATGACGAAAAAAAAATTTTTTTTCAACTCGTGCCACAGAAAGTTTTGTCACCACCATAAAGCTGGTACCCTGGTGTGGAAACAGGCAGCACTTTCACATGCTCTGGAAGAGCCACCGATCACTCAGAGTGGATGATTCACACTTGCAGACTGTACAGGCAGTCAGGCGAGCTTTTCAGGGATTATCCTCCAGGTGCATCTATCTCGTATAATGAGTGGCGGAGCGAAAGACGGCCGTCCTCTACACCAGAAAGGAAAATCACTCGTGGACGGGGATGACAAATCAGCTTGTCACTGAAATTTGAGTAGAGTCCTCAGCTGCCCACTTTCTGTTATCCTGCAGTACTTTGATCTCCAGACACAGTTTCCTCAAGCAAAGTAAACAGCCATTTGTGTGTCTGCAAATTTCCAAAATTTGCCATTCCCATGGGAGCACTATACGAAGTTCAACAAAATTTCCAGAATTTATGACAAATCTGAACATGGGAGTGGGAGCGAAACTCGTTTCCTATTTCCATACAGAAGTATCTCATTGGTGGATACATCTTTAACTTTATGGTGGGGATAGTGAACGAACCTCCATATCCCTCAAGGCAGATGCACTTAGGCCCTTTCTGGAGTTGGCTAGAAAAATTGTACTGGGTGCCTTTCTGAGATCTGAAGGAAGGCTGTCAAAATTTAAAGAGCATTCTAGTACGGGATTCTACTTACAAGGGAACCTTCCCATCGCACCCCCCTCAGATTCAGTTATAAGTTGGCACAGTGGATAGGCCTTGAAAAACTGAATACAGATCAATCGAGAAAACAGGAAGAAGTTGTGTGGATCTATGAAAAAAATAGGCAAAATATACAAACTGAGTAGTCAATGCGCAAGGTAGGCAACATCTAGGAGAGTGTCAGCTTACGAGTGCCGTGGTCCCGTGGTTAGCGTGAGCAGCTGCAGAGCGATAGGTCTTTGGTTCAAATCTTCTCTTCAGTGAAAAGTTTAATTTTTTATTTTCAGACAATTATTAAAGTTCCAGCACCCACACATAATCAACTTCGCTCTCCAAAATTCCAGGACATGTTTAGATTTGCTTGGACATACGCAGGATTTGACGGTCTACACACGGAAACATTTGAAAACGAAAAAACATATGTTGTGACAGAGCACAGGGAAAACTGTGCGACTGTGAAACTGTTGCATTCATTTGTTGCAGTTTATGTGACACACTCTTATGTTTTCATCACTTTTTTGGGAGTGATTATCACATCCACAAGAGAACCTAAATCGGGCAAGGTAGAAGAATCTTTTCACCCATTCGCCAAGTGTGCAAGTTATGTGGGTCGACACCATATTCCTGTCATGTGGCGCACATACCGTCACCAGTGTCGTATAGAATATATCAGACGTGTTTTCCTGTGGGAGAATCGTTTGACCTATGACCTTGCGATCAAATGTTTTCGGTTCCTATTGGAGAGGCACGTCCTTTCGTCTAGTAATCGCACGGTTTTGCGGTGCAGTCGCAAAACACAGACACTAAACTTATTACAATGAACAGAGACATCAATGAATGAACGGACAGATCGTACCTTTGCGAAAATAAAGAAAGTAAAATTTTCACTCGGTGGAGGACTCGAACCAAGAACCTCTCGTTCCAAATTTGCTCACTCTAACCACGGGACCACGGCGCTCCTCAACTCACATTTCCCTTGATGTTGCATATGCTGCACATGGACTATTCAGTTTGTATATTTTGTTCATTTTTTCATAGCTCCACACAACTTCTTCCTGTTTTCTCGATTGACCTGTGTTCAGTTTTTCAAGGCCTATCCACTGCGTCAATTTATAACTAAATCTTAGGGGGGTGCGATGGGGAGGTTCCCTTGTTAGCATTCTACTTTGCACACCATGCTCGTATCCTTTTTCTTGACTTCAGAGTTCTGTCAAGTCTTTGAAGTTTCGTTTTGAACTTATGCGCATGTGTGACCAGTAATGAAGAAGGTGACAGATCCGCGATTCGCAATCGCGTCACATCGGCTCAGCCCAGCAACAGTTAACAGTGGCTGCAATTTGGCACACTGGACTTGTTTGCAGCCACCTCGACGGCAGTCACGATAAGAACGCATTTGCCATGTGCACTCCCAACTGCAATATAGTGAGGGCAGAGAAATTCATTCCTGGTTTCTGTTTTTTAGTCTTCGTAGCTTGATATACGCACTTCTTGCACTAGTATGCATGTTTCTCTGTAGTCTAATTCTTGCCTTAAACGGGATCTTTTTCTGTAAGCAGTCGTTTGTTTCATTATTGAGCTAATTCATTGGAACTCGCCCTTCTGGCGATGATTCTTTCTGATTCTTCCTTTAATTATTGATCTGTTGTGTGCTGTGTTCATATTCATACTCTTCTTTTGCGTGATTATATAGTTTTCCAATCAATACTGAATGTGTAATTCGTGTTCTTTATGTCTCTGGACACCATCTCAACCGCAGTTGTCAAGCATCATTCTGGTGACGAGCCTAATAACCACTCATTTCCTTATCATTGCTCTATTTTAATTATGTAAATTCATTCCCAAAATGTTTTATAACCTCGATATTTGTGTGTACTGAGTAGTTTTGCACATCGTTTAAATACATATTATGTTACCAGAGCAAACTATGATTCAGCAACCATTTAAGTAAATTATTCAATTTAAATGCTCAGGTCCTCCAACCATAAGCAACAGACGAGGCCCCTGACAAGTTCAGAAACATTTCAAATAATGTTTCCGATGTGCATGGCAGTTGATTTTTCACATATCCTACTAGCTTCATGGTGGTAATTTATCATGCTATATGATCTGGGGTGATAGATTCAGCATCAGTCTAATCTGCATACCCATAGAGCACATGAACCATGGATCTTGCCGTTGGTGGGGAGGCTTGCGTGCCTCAGCGATACAGATAGCCGTACCGTAGGTACAACCACAACGGAGGGGTATCTGTTGAGAGGCCAGACAAACGTGTGGTTCCTGAAGAGGGGCAGCAGCCTTTTCAGTAGTTGCAGGGGCAACAGTCTGGATGATTGACTGATTTGGCCTTGTAACAATAACCAAAACGGCCTTGCTGTGCTGGTACTGCGAACGGCTGAAAGCAAGGGGAAACTACGGCCGTAATTTTTCCCGAGGGCATGCAGCTTTACTGTATGATTAAATGATGATACCGTCTTCTTGGGTAAAATATTCCGGAGGTAAAATAGTCCCCCATTCGGATCTCCGGGCGGGGACTACTCAAGAGGATGTCGTTATCAGGAGAAAGAAAACTGGCGTCCTACGGATCGGAGCGTGGAATGTCAGATCCCTTAATCGGGCAGGTTGGTTAGAAAATTTAAAAAGGAAATGGATAGGTTAAAGTTAGATATAGTGGGAATTAGTGAAGTTCGGTGGCAGGAGGAACAAGACTTCTGGTCAGGTGACTACAGGGTTATAAACACAAAGTCAAATAGGGGTAATGCAGGAGTAGGTTTAATAATGAATAGGGAAATAGGAATGCGGGTAAGCTACTACAAACAGCATAGTGAACGCATTATTGTGGCCAAGATAGATACGAAGCCCACACCTACTACAGTAGTACAAGTTTATATGCCAACTAGCTCTGCAGATGACGAAGAAATTGAAGAAATGTATGATGAAATAAAAGAAATTATTCAGATAGTGAATGGAGACGAAAATTTAATAGTCATGGGTGACTGGAATTCGAGTGTAGGAAAAGGGAGAGAAGGAAACGTAGTAGGTGAATATGGATTGGGGCTAAGAAATGAAAGAGGAAGCCGCCTGGTAGAATTTTGCACAGAGCACAACTTAATCATAGCTAACACTTGGTTTAAGAATCATGATAGAAGGTTGTATACATGGAAGAACCCTGGAGATACTAAAAGGTATCAGATAGATTATATAATGGTAAGACAGAGATTTAGGAACCAGGTTTTAAATTGTAAGACATTTCCAGGGGCAGATGTGGACTCTGACCACAATCTATTGGTTATGACCTGTAGATTAAAACTGAAGAAACTGCAAAAAGGTGGGAATTTGAGGAGATGGGACCTGGATAAACTGAAATAACCAGAGGTTGTAGAGAGTTTCAGAGAGAGCATAAAGGAACAATTGACAGAAAGAAATACAGTAGAAGAAGAATGGGTAGCTTTGAGGGATGAAGTAGTGAAGGCAGCAGAGGATCAAGTAGGTAAAAAGACGAGGGCTAGTAGAAATCCTTGGGTAACAGAAGAAATATTGAATTTAATTGATGAAAGGAGAAAATATAAAAATGCAGTAAATGAAGCAGGCAAAAAGGAATACAAACGTCTCAGAAATGAGATCGACAGGAAGTGCAGAATGGCTAAGCAGGGATGGCTAGAGGACAAATGTAAGGATGTAGAGGCTTATCTCACTAGGGGTAAGATAGATACTGCCTACAGGAAAATTAAAGAGACCTTTGGAGATAAGAGAACCACTTGTATGAACATCAAGAGCTCAGATGGAAACCCAGTTCTAAGCAAAGAAGGGAAAGCAGAAAGGTGGAAGCAGTATATAGAGGGTCTATACAAGGGCGTGTACTTGAGGACAATATTATGGAAATGGAAGAGGATGTAGATGAAGATGAAATGGGAGATACGATACTGCGTGAAGAGTTTGACAGAGCACTGAAAGACCTGAGTCGAAACAAGGCCCCCGGAGTAGACAACATTCCAGTAGAACTACTGACGACCTTGGGAGAGCCAGTCCTGACAAAACTCTACCATCTGGTGAGCAAGATGTATGAAACAGGCGAAATACCCTCAGACTTCAAGAAGAATATAATCATTCCAATCCCAAAGAAAGCAGGTGTTGACAGATGTGAAAATTACCGAACAATCAGTTTAATAAGCCACAGCTGCAAAATACTAACACGAATTCTTTACAGACGAATGGAAAAACTAGTAGAAGCCGACCTCGGGGAAGATCAGTTTGGATTCCGTAGAAATACTGGAACACGTGAGGCAATACTGACCTTACGACTTATGTTAGAAGAAAGATTAAGGAAAGGCAAACCTACGTTTCTAGCATTTGTAGACTTAGAGAAAGCTTTTGACAATGTTGACTGGAATACTCTCTTTCAAATTCTAAAGGTGGCAGGGGTAAAATACAGGGAGCGAAAGGCTATTTACAATTTGTACAGAAACCAGATGGCAGTTATAAGAGTCGAGGGGGATGAGAGGGAAGCAGCGGTTGGGAAGGGAGTGAGACAGGGTTGCAACCTCTCCCCAATGTTATTCAATCTGTATATTGAGCAAGCAGTAAAGGAAACAAAAGAAAAATTTGGAGTAGGTATTAAAATCCATGGAGAAGAAATAAAAACTTTGAGGTTCGCTGATGACATTGTAATTCTGTCAGAGACAGCAAAGGGCTTGGAAGAGCAGTTGAACGGAATGGATGGTGTCTTGAAGGGAGGATATAAGATGAACATCAACAAAAGCAAAACGAGGATAATGGAATGTAGTCGAATTAAGTCGGGTGATGCTGAGGGTATTAGATTAGGAAATGAGACACTTAAAGTAGTAAAGGAGTTTTGCTATTTGGGGAGCAAAATAACTGATGATGGTCGAAGTAGAGAGGACATAAAATGTAGACTGGCAATGGCAAGGAAAGCGTTTCTGAAGAAGAGAAATTTGTTAACATCGAGTATAGATTTAAGTGTCAGGAAGTCATTTCTGAAAGTATTTGTATGGAGTGTAGCCATGTATGGAAGTGAAACATGGACGGTAAATAGTTTGGACAAGAAGAGAATAGAAGCTTTTGAAATGTGGTGCTACAGAAGAATGCTGAAGATTAGATGGGTAGATCACATAACTAATGAGGAAGTATTGAATAGGATTGGGGAGAAGAGAAGTTTGTGGCACAACTTGACTAGAAGAAGGGATCGGTTGGTAGGACATGTTCTGAGGCATCAAGGGATCACCAATTTAGTATTGGAAGGCAGTGTGGAGGGTAAAAATCGTAGGGGGAGACCAAGAGATGAATACACTAAGCAGATTCAGAAGGATGTAGGTTGCAGTAGGTACTGGGAGATGAAGAAGCTTGCACAGGATAGAGTAGCATGGAGAGCTGCATCAAACCAGTCTCAGGACTGAAGACAACAACAACAACATAGAGCACATAATGCGTAAGAGGTCATGTTCGGAGTACACCTGGCTTCTGGTACAAATAGGCTACCCTGCCAGTTCTTTTCTTCATGAGAGGTTGGGGATACAAACTTGTTTTCTTCTTGTGGCGAGTCAGATATAATTTTTTCCCACTTTAAACTGGCTACCCTGCCAGTTCTTTTCGTTATGAGAGGTTGGGGAAGCGAATTTGCTTTCTTCTTGTGACTAGTCAGATGTAATATACTTCCTCGTCTTAAATTTCTACCCTGCCAGTCCATTTTACTACAAGAGGTAGGGAATGTGAATTTGCTCTGTTCTTGTAATGAGTGAAATAAGTAATTGTCTGAATCAAATTCACAACTGAGTTACAAACAATAGGAAGCAACTATTAATGAATATGTTTAAATTTTTTGAGGATATATTTTATGTTGGCTCATAGTGCAGTGCTTTTCGTAATTGTGTAAATTTTTGTAACGGCTTGTGGGTACTGACCACATTTTTTTATTTTATACGGTACTGTCTGCGGTGTCAGTAATTAAGGGTGTGAGTGTTTATGCACAATGCACATCATGGGAACAGGCAGGTGCATCAGACCTTAGCGAATGAGGACTAGAAGCTAGACGAAACAACTAGGCAACATGGAAACAGTTACAGTGTTAGTTAATGAGGAAGCATGTGACACCATATATATGACTATAGATGGGGAGCATTTTCAGGGGGAAGATATTAATACTGAGGATACCCTGTTGGGCACAACTCAGGATCAGGCAGCCACGATGAGTAATGATAGTGAAGTAAGAGGCGACACCGTAGAAAAAAAGCAGGACTTGGAAATGCAACTGTCTCAGGCGGCGGTGTCGATTTCTTCAGTGGCAGGAGCCACATGTGGAGTTACAGACATGCCGAGCATGCTCCAGAAACTCGTGGCTGACAGCAAGGAAAATAAGAAGTAACAGAAAGCTCGAGATAGGAAGAACGAGGAACAAGATAGGGAGCATAAGGAGACTGTGGAGGCACATACTAAGAAGATTGTGGCGAGTTTATAAGCAACTACAACCACGCAGAGTGGCCGCGTGGTTTAAGGCGTCCTGTCACGGATTGCGCGACCCCTCACGTCGGATGTTCCGAGTCCTCCCTTGGGCACGGGTGTGTGTGTTGTTCTTACAAGGGAACCTCCCCATCGCACCCCCCTCGGATTTAGTTGTAAGTTGGCACAGTGGATAGGCCTTGAAAAACTGAACACACATCAATCGAGAAAACAGGAAGAAGTTGTGTGGATCTATGAAAAAAATAAGCAAAATATACAAACTGAGTAGTCCATGTGCAAGATAGGCAACATCAAGGCAACTGTGTGCCCAGGCGTGCCGTGGTCACGTGGTTAGCTTGAGCAGCTGCGGAACGAGAGGTCCTTGGTTCAAGTCTTCCCTTGAGTGAGAAGTTTTATTTTTTATTTTCAGACAATTATTATCTGTCCGTCCGTCCGTCCGATGCGAGGTAACTGCGCCGTAGTATGGGGACGCTACACCTAAACGGAAAATTTTGAAAACGTTAAAAACATATGTTTTGACAGAGCACAGGGAAAACTGTGCGACTGTGAAACTGTTGCATTCATTTGTTGTAGTTTATGTGACAAACTCTTATGTTTTCATCACTTTTTTGGGTGTGATTATCACATCCACAAGAAAACCTAAATCGGGCAAGGTAGAAGAATCTTTTTACCCATTCGCCAAGTGTACAAGTTAGGTGGGTCGACAATATATTCCTGTTATGTGACGCACATGGCGTCACTAGTGTCGTATAGAATGTATCAGAAGTGTTTTCCTGTGGAGGAATCGGTGGACCTATGACCTTGCGATCAAATGTTTTCGGTTCCCATTGGAGAGGCACGTCCTTTCGTCTACTAATCGCACGGTTTTGCGGTGCGGTCGCAAAACACAGACACTAAACTTATTACGATGAACAGAGACGTCAATGAACGAACGGATAGATCATAACTTTGCGAAAATAAAAAAGTAAACTTTTCACTCGAGGGAAGATTTGAACCAAGGACCTCTCGTTCCGCAGCTGCTCACCCTAACCACGGGACGACGGCGCTCCTGAGCTCACACTATCCTTGATGTTGCCTATCTTGCTCATTGACTACTCAGTTTGTATATTTTGCTTATTTTTTTCATAGTTCCTCACAACTTCTTCCTGTTTTCTCGATTGATCTGTGTTCAGTTTTTCAAGGCCTATCCACTGTGCCAACTTATGTCTAAATCTGAGGGGGGTGCGATGGGGAGGTTCCCTTGTTAGCATAAATTAAAGCATAAATTAAAGTTAGTTTAAGTAGTGTGTAAGTCTAGGGACCGATGACCTCAGTGGTTTGGTCCCTTAGGAATTCACGCACATTTGAACATAAGCAGCTACAGAGGCGATCCAGAAACAGTCAAATCAGAATACTAAAATCATAAAGGAACACTAAAATCATATAGGAGCATCATAAAGGAACAGCGCCCCCCCCCCCCCCCCCGCCCCCTTACGGGACTGCCCGCATTGCCACCCGCGCCAGTCAGCCCGCACCCTATTCGTTCGTTTCTTTCGTCAGTCGACTCGACTGAATCGAGTTACTGAGTAAGTGTACTTTCCTACGTAGCTCGCGCGTCCGTGTCATCGTATTTTATACGTTTCTGTCTAGAACATAGATAGCTAACACATACCTACGAGAAAAGTTGCGGCCATTCTAGTGATCTCGAAACGTTGTCCTGCCTGGCATTTGTTCGAGAAAAGTCGCGGATATCCACTGTTTTCTTGTACAGAGAACCTTCGATACGCAGAGTTATAAATACGGACTATTCGCCGAATAGGAAGCTACTTCACATTCAGAAGCTGAAATATTAAGCCGGTCGGTGTGGCCGTGCGGTTCTAGGCGCTTCAGTCTGGTTCGAATCCTGCCTCGGGCATGGATGTGTGTGATGTCCTTAGGTTACTTAGGCTTCAGTAGTTCTAAGTTCTAGGGGACTGATGACCACAGATGTTAAGTCCCATAGTGCTCAGAGCCATTTGAAACATTTTTTTAAATATTAAGATTGAAGAATTTATAAATAAAAAGTCCTACTTGTAGCAAGTCCAAATGTGAAGATTAGTGAAAAGTGAGAGTGATCAGTTGATTATGAAGTATTACTAATAGTACTTCACAGTAATTTCTCATTAAAAATACTGTTACGAGATTCGTAACAATATTTATACTAATAACGTAACAATAGTCGCTGCGTGTATCTCTGGTAATACTGACTTTCGAGAAGATTTCTAAAAACGCATTGTTACTGTATAGGCCCTCTATCGAATGCTCTATAAAGGAACGGAGCCGACAATAAAAGTTCCACACACATAAATTGCCAGATGACGTCATCATTGGAAACTCGCCCTTATATTATACGTCGTAAGGTACATATTGGCTTGTCGCTTTCACAGTTGGTATTTGTGTCACATCTACAGGATGTAAATTTTAAGTTGACAAACCACAATAACTAGAAAAATAAGCTTTACACGAAAAAATGTGTAGAATCCAAAGTGCTGAAATTAGCCCGTCACCCCAGCCCCCTGGAGGTGGGGCGGGAGGCAACTTTAAAATTTCAAATGAGAATCTCCATTTTTTATTGGAGAATCAGATTCTACATAAAAACTACGTACATTTTGTCTTCAACATTTGTTTTGATTCTTGGTAGTTGGCGCTGTAATTCAAGAAAATCCATTTTCTCATGTTTGCGTGGAAAATGGTTCCGGATAAATAAAAAATTCTTATTTACTTCGTAGGATGTTTGGTTAGTTAGTTAGCTTGTCAATGATTTGTTTGATAATTAATAATTGTGTGGCCTCATAACTACGAAACAAACAAAACTTATCCGAATCTGCGGAAAAAAATAAATATTTGGGTCAATATCTGTAAAACTTAGTCCTCGCTCTCAAACCCCATCCTATGGGGAGAGAGGGAGAGTTTTAGTTTTAGCGAGTCAAAATTCACGAAGTAAATAAGTAGTTTTTATTTATCCGCAACCATTTTCCACGCAAAAATGAGAACATGAATTTTCTTGAATTACAGCGCCAACAGTCAAGAATCAAAACAAAAGTTTAAGACAAAATGTAAGTAGTTTTTTTTATATAGAATCTGATTCTGCAATAAAAAATGGGGGTTCCCATTTGAAATTTTAAAGTTGCCTCCTGCCCCACCCCAAGCGGGCTGGGGTGGCGGGTTATTTTAGCACCAGCAGATGTCCCCCTCGAAAATACGCAAATTTCGATTCTACACAGTTTTTCGTGTGAAGCTTATTTTTCGAGTTATTCTGGTTTGTCAGCTTAAAATTTACACGCTGTATAAGGGAAGCAGAGTCGCTGCCATGTAGTCAGTTTGAAAGCTACAATCGTCACGATAACTTGGAAGTGATAAAGAGTGAACAACTGCGATTATTGGCTGTTGCCACGGACTTTAGTCAGTGTTGTGCTTAGTGATATTAGAAATACGCAGAGTGTGACCGTGTGTATTGTAGTGCTAAGTGTACTAATGTGGCATTTTTCAGTGTGAATAAAGTGTTTATTCGAGAATAATTGGCATCTAATTTATCTACGTCGTAACAGTATAATAAAATGGATCGTTATGCTATAAGAAAAAGAAAAGTAGACACATCTGAAGATTCCAGTCACCATTCATCCGTAAAAACATCACCAGATTTACAGGCAGGGCTCAGCACTTCGTCGAAACTTACACAACAAAGTTCATCACTTTATTCCCTTAATCCCACGGATATTGGCAATTATCTGGATATATTAGCGTTAGGAAATATGGGAATATGATTAAAACACAAGCTTCTCACAGATCCAAGGAAACCTGAAAAAGGTTATATCTTTCCTACTTCCGAGCACAACAAAAGTGGGCGGGTTGAATGCAGACAAGTGCACGATAATCACTTTGAACAGTATCCATAGCTGGTGTTCTCACGAGTTAAAAAAATGACTTCATTGCATTAACTGTTCAATTTTTGTGAATAATAAAATGGTTGGAGGAAAGAAATCCATTATCGCCAAGAACCTTGTGACTGAACCACTAACGAAGTTTACCATACTTACTGGTGAAGAGTGACTTTGAGACCCGCTCTCAGCTCAAGTACCACGTTGAAGCGTCAACAGATGCAAAATTATTTTTGGCGACACGAGAAAACCACGAACTTGAGGCCATAAATCAATAGTCACGAAGGAGAATGGAAAGCATTAGGGAAAACAGAGACCATCTTGTATCTATAATAAAAACAATCATATTTCACAGAAAGTAAATATTCCTCTGTGGAAGCGTAGAGATGATGGGAGTCTACATTTACATGTAAATCTACATATATACTCCGCCAGCCACCAAGCGGTGTGTGGCGGAGGGCGCAATTTGCGCCAAAGACATATTTCCCCCTGTGTTACACTCGAGGGTCGCGCGAGGGAAAAACGACTGCCTGAACGCCTCAGTACGAGCTCTAATTTCCCTTATCTTTGAATGGTGATCATTGCGCGATTTGAAAGTTGGAGGTAATAATGTATGCTCTACATCCTCGGTGAAGATTAGATTGCGGAATTTAGTGAGCAGCCCCTTCCGTTTAGCGCACCGTCTACCTGCAAGTGTGTCCTACTTCAAATTTTCTATGAGATTTGTAACGCTCTCGCGATGGCTAAATGTACCAGTCACGAATCTTGCCGCTCTTCTTTGGACTTCCTCAATCTCTTGAATCAGACCCAACTGGTAAGGGTTCCATACAGACGAACAATACTCTAAGACTGGACGAACTAACGTAT
Organism: Schistocerca cancellata; assembly: GCF_023864275.1. Lineage (NCBI taxonomy): Eukaryota > Metazoa > Arthropoda > Insecta > Orthoptera > Acrididae > Schistocerca > Schistocerca cancellata. The sequence continues at coordinate 583,308,211 of NC_064629.1, read as the reverse complement.
GGTAAGTTATTTCCTTTCTTGAAGGACTGCATCGCTTCAGGATTCCTCCAATAAACCGTAATCTAGAGTTTGCCTTACCCGTTACTTGTGTAACCTGATCATTCCTTTTGAGATCACTATGAATAGTCACACCCAAGTAACTGACGGATGTTACCGCTTCCAAAGACTGGGCATTTATTTTGTACTCGTACATTAATGGAGATTTTCGCCTTGTTATACGCAGTGGGTTACACTGACTAATATTGAGAGATAACTGCCAGTCATTACACCACTCATTTATTTTCTGCAAATCCTCATTGATTTGTTCACATCTATCGTGTGATACTACCTTCCTGTAGACTACAGCATCATCGGCAAACAGCTTAATGCCGCTGTCAATACCATCAACCAGATCGTTTATGTAAATCGAAAAAGCAGCGGACCTATTACTCTGTCCTGAGGCACACCTGAAGTTACGCTTGTTTCTGTTGAAGTCACCCCGATCAGGACGATATACTGCTCCCTGTCTGTTAGAAAACTTTCTATCTAACCGCATATGTCGTCGGATAGACCGCAAGCGTGCACTTTTTGGAGCAAGCGACAGTGCGGAACTGAGTCGAACGCCTTTCGAAAGTCGAGAAATATGACATCAACCTGGGAGCCGGTATCTAGAGCCTGTTGTATATCATGCACAAAGAGGGCCAGCTGTGTCTGGCATAACCTTTGTTTCCTAAAACCATCCTGGTTTCGTCAGATGAGCTTCTCAGAGTCTAGAAAGGTCATTATGTCTGATTACAAAATATGTTCCATGATTCTACTACAAATCGATGTCAGTGAAATTGAACGGTAATTATGTGCATCCGATTTTCTACCCTTTTTTATAGATTGTTATGACCTGGACCTTCTTCCAGTCCCGTGGAACTTTCTGCTGTTCCAATGATCTCTGATAGATGATTTGATACGGTTCCGCACTTACGTTTAGTGAAAAAAATACGAGCTTACGGAATATCGGACCAGGTTTGTGATTGGATTCAGGATTTCCTAGAAGAAAGAACACAACATGTCATTCTTAACGGTTCAAAATCTGCAGATGTAGAGGTAATTTCGGGAGTACCGCAAGGAAGCGTGATAGGACCTTTATTGTTTACAATATACATAAATGACTTAGTTGACAACATCGGTAGCTCCGTGAGGCTATTTGCAGATGACACGGTTGTCTACAAGAAAGTAGCAACATCAGAAGACTCGTACGTACTCCAGGAAGACCTGCAGAGGATTAATGCATGGTGCGACAGCTGGCAGCTTTCCCTAAACGTAGATAAATGTAATATAATGCGCATACATAGGGGCAGAAATCCATTCCAGTACGATTATGCCATAGGTGGTAAATCATTGGAAGCGGTAACGACCGTAAAATACTTAGGAGTTACTATCCGGAGCGATCTGAAGTGGAATGATCACATAAAACAAATAGTGGGAAAAGCAGGCGCCAGGTTGAGATTCATAGGAAGAATTCTAAGAAAATGTGACTCATCGACGAAAGAAGTAGCTTACAAAACGCTTGTTCGTCCGATTCTTGAGTATTGCTCATCAGTATGGGACCCTTACCAGGTTGGATTAATAGAAGAGATAGACATGATCCAGCGAAAAGCAGCGCGATTCGTCATGGGGACATTTAGTCAGCGCGAGAGCGTTACGGAGATGCTGAACAAGCTCCAGTGGCGGACACTTCAAGAAAGGCGTTACGCAATACGGAGAGGTTTATTATCGAAATTACGAGAGAGCACATTCCGGGAAGAGCTGGGCAACATATTACTACCGCCCACATATATCTCGCGTAATGATCACAACGAAAAGATCCGAGAAATTAGAGCAAATACGGAGACTTACAAGCAGTCGTTCTTCCCACGCACAATTCGTGAATGGAACAGGGAAGGGGGGATCAGATAGTGGTACAATAAGTACCCTCCGCCACACACCATAAGGTGGCTCGCGGAGTATAGATGTAGATGTAGATGTAGATAAGATTGGTGCTATATTTGTAGCATAGTCAACATATAATCTTACGGGCATACCGTCTGGACCAGGTGCCTTCCTGCCGTCTAAGGTTCTTAGCTGTTTTACAATCCCAGATACACTAAACACTATGTCAGCCATCCTTGCGTTTGCTCGATAATTGAAAGGGGGAATGGTGCTGCAGCCCTCTACCGTAAACGAGTTTTTGAAAGCTAGGTTTACCAATTTCGATCTTCTGTTTATCATCATCAGTTACATTACCCGTACTGTCAACAAGAGAAGGTATTGAATTATTTGTAGCGTTCATAGATTTTACGTACGACCAAAATTTTTAGGGGTTATTTTCAGAATCTGCAGATAAAATATTGCTTTCAAATTCGTTAAAGGAATCTCTCATTGTCCTTCTGACAGCTGCTTTCATGTCGCATGATTTCTGTTTGTCAGCAGGGCAGTGACTACATTTAAAACGACTCTGCTAAATTCTCTGCTTTCTCAGCAACTTCCTAATATATTTGTTGTACCAAGGTGGATCCTTTCCCTCCCCTGTATATTTGCTAGGCACATACCTCTCTAACACATGGTGGACAATACCCTTAAATTCCGACCAAAGATGCTCAATATCTGTGTGTCCCGCGGTGAATGCTTGGAGCTGACGATGAAGATATTCATTAATGACACTTTTATTTGCTTTCCCAAACAAGAAACCTCTACGCTGTTTCTTTTGTTTTTTTGTAACTTCCACTGGCATAGAAGCCACAACGACATTATGGTCGCTAATACCTTCTTCTAGATTAGCTTGTTCAAAAAGGTCAGGTCTGTTTGTCGCCAAGATATCTATATGTTCCCATCTCGAGTTGGTTTTCTAACCAATTGCTCAAGGCTGTATGTTGAGAGCGCTCCTAGAATAACTTCACACGAATCTTTGCTTCTGCCCCTGTGATAAACGCGTAATTTTCCTAGTCAATGGGTGCCAGATTAAAGTCTCCACCTATAACTAATGGATAATTTGTATATTTATTTCCTATGTACTCAAGACTTTCCCTGAAACGTTTTGCGACGTTTGTTGCGGAGCCTGGTGGTCTATAAAAACATCATAATACAATGGTCAATCTTTGTCTGATTGACAGCTTTATCCAGACTATTTCACAGTCCGACCCAGTATCGATCTCAACTGCGTTTAAATAGCTGTTAACTGCAATGAACACACCACCTCCCATAGCATCAGTCCTATCCTTCCTAAACACTGTCCAATCCGAGTTCAAAATTTCACTGTTTTTTACGTCTGGTTTCAACCAGCTTTCGATACCTAATACAATATTGGCATTGCTACTGTTTATTTCAGAGAGTAACTCGGAGACCTTGCTACAGACACTTCGACAATTTACTAACATGAGATTAAGCATATTTAAATCCTTTGGAATGAACACCCTTAAAGTTAATGCACTTAAATGAACAATATCTCAGAAACAAACTAGACATACTACAAATATTCATAGAGGAACATTTGCCGCATGTACTAGTAATAAGGGAACGTGGGCTAAAAGGCAGTGAAATAATATATTATAGATTAGAAGGTTACATACTAGCAAACAGTTATTGTAGGCAAAACCATAAAGGTGGTGGTGTGGCAGTTTATATTAATGAGGATATAAAATTTCTTTTCTTGAACGCCACACCAAAGAAGGATCAATTGAAATGACAGGTATTATACTCCATAGTAATGACCTTAAGTTACCAAAGCATAAAGTGACTGGAATATATAAGCCACCAAATGCTGATGTAATGCGGTTTATGGATAAACTTAGTAGTGTTGTTGTTCAGGCCAGTTCTAATGACCTTATTATATGAGGTGACTTTAATATAGATGCAAACTCAAATAGTATAGTAAACTTGAAACTCAGTGATGTACTGACCTCATACAATCTTGTAAATATAGTGAACTCTGACACAAGAGTGACAGACACATGTTCCACTAAAATAGATTATGCTATAATCAACAATGATGTTATAGATACGGTAAATTACAGTAACTTAGATTTTCTTTATTCTGACCACTTCTGTCAGGTGATAGAATACATAAATTCAGTTGTACCTAAACTAACAAAAATTGTGATGAAACGAATGCTGAATAACTCAAATAGCAATGCTCTTAAAGACAAACTAGCGAATGAGAAATGGGATTCTGTGTACCAGGTAAAAAGGTCGGATGAGAAATGGAATGAATTCTACTCAGCCCTACCGCATCATTATGAATATAGTTACCCAGTCAGAGAAATCCGGGTGGTTAAATACTGTCAAAATGGAAGTAATCCTAGACTAAAACTCCCACCAAATCTGATTGGCCTCAAACAGCAAGTACATGATTTAAACCAGCTTTATAAAGCTACTACTATGAAGGTTTTCAAGGACAAATACAATAGGGCCAAGCAAACTTTTAAAACTGAAATTGTTGACCTAAGGGATCAGACTAACAGCAAAACAATAGAACAGTCTGACAACAAGCAAAGCATCTTGGAAGCTGATTGACAAATACTGAAAAGGTCCCAACAAGATAAACATGAAACCACTCAGCATAAGACATGATGGTAATATTATAAAAAACCCTGATACTATATGTAATATTTTTAATAACTACTACATTTCTGGTGAACACTCAACCCATATTATAGATTCACAGGTAGAGACCCAATGCCATCTCACCCAGTGTACCGAATTTGAATTTGTGGAAGTGGATGAGCAGGAGGTTCGCAGGGCAATGTACATGCTAAAGAAAAAACGTTCATCTGGATGGGATGGCTTATCCAGTGCTATTACTAAAGCGTGCTTAAAAGAAATCTCTAAACCTCTTACTCACCTGATTAATTGCAGCATTAGAGAAAACATGTATCCAACAGTTCTAAAAATGAGAGTAGTGAAACCAGTGTGTAAAAAGGGAAGTAAGGAAGATGTCTCCAACTATAGACCAATATCATTAATTCCCACTTTTAGTAAGATATTCGAAAGCATTAACCTTTCTCAGCGAAGTGCCTTTTTCACAAAACATAAACTGCTAGTAGGTTCGCAGCATGGCTTCAGAAAAGAACTAAGTACAACCACAGCAGTTACACAGTTCCTCCAAGAAGTTTACTGTCTGTTGGACCAGAAGATGCCGACTGCAGGTATATTTTTGGACCTAACAAGAGCATTTGATATTGCAAACCATAAGGTACTTCTTAAAAAGCTAAAATCTTATAGTATTGGGCATCAAGCCATGAACCTTCTAACCACATACCTGCTGAATTGTCGTACAAAGTGGATAATAAAATCATGAACTCCCAGTTCACCAGTGAACCTGTATTACAAGGTGTACCACAGTGAACCTGTATTACAAGGTGTACCACAGGGTTCAATCGTTGGACCCTTTCTCTTCCTTATATATATTAACGACATCACACAAACTCCCATATTGTAAGCTATGCAGATGACATGTGAATCTTATTCTATGGGAGTGAATCTAATGAGCTAGAATCTTTTGCTACTAGTGGTGTAGCATAAGTAACAAAATACTTCAATGATCAGGGACTCAAGGCAAATGTCACCAAATCTCAACTATTGACATTTAAAACAGGCATTTCTGGTTCAAATGGTTCAAATGGCTCTGAGCACTATGGGACTTAACATCTCAGGTCATCAGTCCCCTTAGGCATTTCTCACCACGACAATATGAATAGTGTATGTAATATCTCTGCAACAGAAAATGTTAACTGTAAATTCCTGGGTGTCTATGTTGATGAAAATTTGCGGTGGACATACCACATTAATTTCGTATGCGGAAAAGTCAGTAGTGTCATATATCTCCTCAACCAGCTTGCAAAGATAGTTCCTAGCCAAGCACTGAAATTAGTATATTATGGAACACTTTACCCCTTTCTCAATCACGGAACTGAACTATGGGGCTGCGCAGCTGATGTACATTTAAAAAGAATACTACTACTACAGAAAAGAGCAATAAGACATATACATGGGATGGAACATAGAGATTCATGTCGTGAAGTGTTTGTGCAGCACAAATATCTGACAATATATTATCTGTATATCTACAAAATATTTGTATATTTTATAAGTCAACCAACAGAAGCTATCAAGGGCAGTGATGTAGATGATCACAGCAAGTGTAAGTATTTCCGTAACAGAACAACATTAACAATGACTGATAGAAGTGCATATATCAGTGGTATGATTTGGTATAACGAGCTACCAAACGCTCTAAGAACGCACACGGGAAATGTTTTTAAAACAAAATTAAAATCTTTTCTCACAGAAAAATGTTTATATTCTTTCAACGAATTTTAAGATAGTGATTGTAACATGAGGCATTAGCATATCAGTTGTAATGTGATAAATGTAAAAAACAGACGTAAGAAGCAACAGCTACAGAAAATAGTGTATTTTATAAGTGTAAATATAACCATAGTATTAAGTCTCACGATTGCAAAAGCAATCATTACGACGGCTCCACGTAAAGAAAACGTAAATAAATAAATAAACATCTTTAGGCGAACTAACAATTTTTAAAGTTGGCACACCCCCATCAGTGTCATGAACTGGGGAGGAACCTAATTAAAAAAAAACATGTGCATGCCATAAGCACTGTGCTACCCATGTAGCTGCTTCCTGTGTGTAGTGCACCCCTGATCTATCGAGGGGCGTCCTACAACCTTGCACCCCATAGAGTAGGTCGAGGAGTCTACAACCATTTTCGTCACAGAGTCGACGTAGCCTCTGGTTTACATTCTCCACTCGACTCCAAACCAGATGACCCCGGTCCACCCTGGGTACGATGCAGCAGATCGTCAGCTTGGTTTCCACTCTTCGGGAGATGGAGGCCGCCTTCGCCAATTTGGCCAGCCGTCGAAAGGACCCAAGGATTTCCTCAGAACCCCGATGACAGGCATCGTTGGTGCCGACATGTGCAACAATCTGCAGCTGGCTGCACTCCGCACGCTCGATAGCCGCCGGAAGAGCCTCTTCCACATCCCAGACACGGCTGCCCGGTTTGCACACCGAGTGAACGTTGGACTTCTTCCCCGCCCTAGCCGCTATGTTCCTGATGGGCTCCATGACCCGCCTAACATTGGAACTTCCAAAAACTAACAAAATTAGAAAACGAAAATGATCGTGACAGTATAGAGAGAAATGAGGGAAACTTTAGAGCACTTCTAAGATTTAGAATTGACGCTGGAGACTTGCAACTAAAACATCACCTTCAGACCGCTAATGCAAACGCCACATACATAAGTAAAACAATGTGTAACGTACTTATTTCATTCAGCGAAACAGTGATGTTATCGAGAATACTGGAGGAAATCAAATATTCTCGTTATTACAGCATAATCTTCGATGAGACTACGGACATAGCGCATATCGCCCAACAGAGATTAGCTGCAAGATACACTCCTGGAAATGGAAAAAAGAACACATTGACACCGGTGTGTCAGACCCACCATACTTGCTCCGGACACTGCGAGAGGGCTGTACAAGCAATGATCACACGCACGGCACAGCGGACACACCAGGAACCGCGGTGTTGGCCGTCGAATGGCGCTAGCTGCGCAGCATTTGTGCACCGCCGCCGTCAGTGTCAGCCAGTTTGCCGTGGCATACGGAGCTCCATCGCAGTCTTTAACACTGGTAGCATGCCGCGACAGCGTGGACGTGAACCGTATGTGCAGTTGACGGACTTTGAGCGAGGGCGTATAGTGGGCATGCGGGAGGCCGGGTGGACGTACCGCCGAATTGCTCAACACGTGGGGCGTGAGGTCTACACAGTACATCGATGTTGTCGCCAGTGGTCGGCGGAAGGTGCACGTGCCCGTCGACCTGGGACCGGACCGCAGCGACGCACGGATGCACGCCAAGACCGTAGGATCCTACGCAGTGCCGTAGGGGACCGCTCCGCCACTTCCCAGCAAATTAGGGACACTGTTGCTCCTGGGTTATCGGCGAGGACCATTCGCAACCGTCTCCATGAAGCTGGGCTACGGTCCCGCACACCGTTAGGCCGTCTTCCGCTCACGCCCCAACATCGTGCAGCCTGCCTCCAGTGGTGTCGCGACAGGCGTGAATGGAGGGACGAATGGAGACGTGTCGTCTTCAGCGATGAGAGTCGCTTCTGCCTTGGTGCCAATGATGGTCGTATGCGTGTTTGGCGCCGTGCAGGTGAGCGCCACAATCAGGACTGCATACGACCGAGGCACACAGGGCCAACACCCGGCATCATGGTGTGGGGAGCGATCTCCTACACTGGCCGTACACCACTGGTGATCGTCGAGGGGACACTGAATATTGCACGGTACATCCAAACCGTCATCGAACCCATCGTTCTACCATTCCTAGACCGGCAAGGGAACTTGCTGTTCCAACAGGACAATGCACGTCCGCATGTATCCCGTGCCACCCAACGTGCTCTAGAAGGTGTAAGTCAACTACCCTGTCCAGCAAGATCTCCGGATCTGTCCCCCATTGAGCATGTTTGGGACTGGATGAAGCGTCGTCTCACGCGGTCTGCACGTCCAGCACGAACGCTGGTCCAACTGAGGCGCCAGGTGGAAATGGCATGACAAGCCGTTCCACAGGACTACATCCAGCATCTCTACGATCGTCTCCATAGGAGAATAGCAGCCTGCATTGCTGCGAAAGGTGGATATACACTGTACTAGTGCCGACATTGTGCATGCTCTGTTGCCTGTGTCTATGTGCCTGTGGTTCTGTCAGTGTGATCATGTGATGTATCTGACCGCAGGAATGTGTCAATAAAGTTTCCCCTTCCTGGGACAATGAATTCACGGTGTTCTTATTTCAATTTCCAGGAGTGTATGTTGATGGAGACGCGATGGCAAAAGCAAATTTAGATTCGGCGCTCAAGGTGTACGACGGCATGAGAGCTAATGCTGATAGCCACTTTGCTCGTATTGTTGAAGAGGCAAAGGCAGTTATGGACGAATTAGACGTGGAGATGAGTGTTCCTCGTCTTACAGGCAGACAAAGACACAGAGAAAACTGCGATCATAATGATGATGCCATGACATATTGGAAAAGAACTGTTTCTACTCCAGCACTGGACCATATTACGACTGACATGAGAGAACGTTTTGCTGAATAAAATATTTATCATTTAAATGTCAACATACTTTTGCCCTCACAGCTACTGAAACATGACGGTAATGATCTGGCACATAAATTGAATCAGTGCTTAACTGAACTACCGATCTTTGAAGAAGAATCACTCTTTGTGATCAAAAAGAGACTAGTGGAAGAGATTCTTCAATACAAGCAAACGGGCACAAACGCCCTTAATGATCGTGATTCTGTCATGCAAGCATTGTCTGTTTGTCCTAGATCTGACTATCCTACTTTGAACACGCTGTACAAAATATTTGCTTGTCTATCTGCATCTGTTGCTACAGTAGAAAGAAGTTTTTCAACATTGCGGTGTACAAAGACATGGCTGAGGTGGACAATGAAGGAGGATCGACTTAATGGCTTAGCTCTGTTGAACGCCACCCTGACATTGACTATGCTATTGACGATGTAATTAACCAATTTTCCAGGAAGAATAGGAGCATCGAATTCATCATTTAAGGAAGAGAAACACAATTGTAACTTTCTTATATCATAAGATGGTATTGTCTTATATAGCCGGCCGGTGTGGCGGAGCGATTCTCGGCGCTTCAGTCTGGAACCGCGCGACTGCTCCGGCGGCAGGTTCGAATCCTGCCTAGGGCATGGATGTGTGTGATGTCCTTAGGTTAGTTAGGTTTAAGTAGTTCTAAGTTCTATGGGACTGATGACCTCAGATGTTAAGTCCCATAGTGCTCAGAGTCATTTGAACCATTTTTTATTGTCTGGTATGCGTGTATAATCAGTTTCAATAAAACTTTCTTAAACTTTGCATGTGACTTGCTTATTTTTTATAAGATAAAAATAAAGGTAGCTCAAGATATCTTTAACATCCTCTCCTTGAGGTTTTTCTGTATCCACCACTGACTGATAGGTCATGAAAGTCACAAAAAAATGCAGAAACAGGGCCTGACACTACGTTGCTACACCAGTTTCCGATACAGCAGAAGTACGAGGACAGTTAAAGCTCAAGGAAACACAATAAACATGAACAGGATCCACAAGCGGCAGAAGGAAATAATAATAAAGGAAATCGGACATCTGTGATTGAAAGTATCGCAAACATTAGGGCGGAGAATGGTGCCAGCACAATCGAGGACAGCATCCCATAGGTTCTTGACGTTACGGTAATTAGTGACCAAAATTGATCACTTATTAGTAACAGGAGTGTACCACCACGAACAGTGACTGGCGCATATTATGAACCGCATCTAGCGTTCAAAGGGGCCAGCCACAAGGTTGGCGGAAGGGGAAGCTTTCAACTTTAAATCCTTCTTGAAATTCGCAGATTTCGGGTTTTGTAGGAAAATAAATCAGTCCTCTATCCCAAAGCTTGGGCGGAGTAGTTTGATTATTCAGCTGGGCCATCATGGCCTGTTCGCTTGCAACTAGACTTTGTGTGTAGCTTTCTCAAAGACGAAGCTGCGACAAGGATGCGGACAGTGGCACAAATTTGCCAATCTTACCAAGAATTTCGAAAGTAGTTCCTCACGACATACTGGTCGCAGGAAGCTCATGGACATAATGGTAATTAGATCATGTTGGTAAAAATTTTGCAAACTTGGGCATATGCAATCCCATTAAATTTTTCATGTCAAAAGAAGCAGTTTCTTGACAGTCCGTTTGCACGAGCAGATTTAATCTGGTTCTGCTGCAGCAGGCTGCTATTAGGACGTTATGGAGACAACAAAGAAACATTGAAGAACCTCTTTCAAGGACTTGAATACATTAACAGTGAAAGCAGGAGTAACAGCCCTAATCACAGCACCCAACAACACATGGCAAGACCGCACCATAACTATAATGAATGTATGGATGACAGATTTTGCTCACAGGTGAAACAGCCAGACCATTGTAATGACAGTGGCAAGGGAAACTGTCAGAACAGTCGTGGTAACAATAATAATTACAGTCAAAGTGACGAAAGAGTAGAGGATCACTATCATGAGTGTCAAGTTGCCAGATTGTGGAAGTGAGACCTCCTGACCTATGGCACAATCGACCACAACATGGGACAAACCAACAATGATTAGAATCGTAAAAGGGTATGGAGCTTAAAGACAAACCTGTGGTAGAAAATAGCAGTGATGACCATAAGGAAGTGGAGGAGATAGTGTAGATTCTATTGTTGTGTGTATCCAGGAAACAAATAAGTTTTATAGGTGAAATAATTTGTGGTATTCATGTGTACTCTGTTTTGTGATGTTTTCTCCTCTTCAGCCTTTTGAAATGTGCATTTTGTTCAACATATGGGTAATATTTCTGTTTTCTTGTAATGATATTCTTGTAGTTTGTATATATACATAACATCTTGATAAAGATGAATGCTGCAGGGAAGAAACTGACTTTTTTTTACGAGTACTAAGTCCTCCGTGCTACACAGTCTAGCGAATGAATAAGGTGAAATTTTTTGTTAAAGAGGTAGGAGGTATTTGAGACAGTGCACATATGTGCCCATTTTTTGATATTGGAGAATGAGGGAGGAAGTATTTTGGGGTAAGTACGTGCATTACATACAAAGATATTTCAAATGTTGCAGCATGACAAAGTTTTGCCCTGCACAGTAAGGTGACAGCAGAAAGAAAATACAACATGGTTCTGTCAAGCTAGATTAGCAGGAGCGAATAAAATTAACTGGAGCATTAAGTATGGGAAGAAGATTGCAGTTTAATCACAGTCATAGATGATGTGTGATGAAGCTTTTTTTAGGTGTCCATGTCGGAGCAGGCATTGACCACCACCAGGTATTAGCATTGATTTCTGCCCATGCCAGAGTATGCCTGGACAGTTGAGATATTTGCGATGGTGATGTTTATGTGATACACACACCAGAGTATATTGGGACTGCCAGGAATTTTTAAGAAGGTTAGGGACCCATTACAAGGTTTGGTGTTCATTCTACAGCTGTCTGATTCTGCTGTGTGGGAGAAATACTGAGAGTCCATTACTACTATCTGCAACAGGCATGAGGGACAATTCCTAATCATAAGGTACGATAATAGTAGGATAATAATATTGCTGACAACACAATTAAGCATTTTTGTTAAAATGTTAGTTGCAGGTATGTTTTATGAGTTCGCTATGGATCATTATGCATCCATACATTATTCCAGATAATCCTAGGCAATAGTAAGAAAGACCTCATCAAAGCTATGATGTCAGTCTGGTGGTATCTGAGCATGCATTACTCAAGAGACAAGGCAGCAGCAGCAGCAACTATATGACAATGGAGATGGGTATGGAGCTAGTAAAGGAGTTATTTTTCTTTCCAGAATTTATCTATCTTTTCGATGTTTTTGAGAGGAGTTTGATGTTTGTGCTAATCATTTGTTTCAAAGGTAATCATAAGTGTCACAAAACGACTTCAGTTTTGATACCATGACAGATATTATACACAAGCGGATTTGCGCGAGTTTAAATTTTGTTCCAGAACCAGAAGAGAATGTGAATATATGTCATTGATGGACAAGGTTGCTAATGACAACTATAGTAGGAGAAGGAAGGTTCAAATGTCTCATGTTGGCTGCCCAATTTAGTGCAATAGTTGAATGGAAATCCATACGGTGACAACTTTGAGATGCAGCAAGGGAGTAATATCTAAGGGTTTTCTTTCTTACATCATTAGCACTGCTGAAAATCGCACATTTACTTTAAGTAGTAGACATTCTTGACACCTGCATTTTCCAAGTACAGTACAACTAACATAGATTTTAGGGCATGAACAATGGTGTACTATTACCAGACATAACTAATTAAACAAATTATACACTACACAACTAACCATGTGGGTGGCTGAGAAGACGAGAATGATGTTCCAAGATATTATTTCCTTTTTGTTCCTTTCATTTCTCTATATGTGTTTTGGTTAAGATGTTAAGTTGTTTTGCTCTTAGGTTTATGTTTGTAAATATTCTCTTGTTCTTTTTGACTCAGAGTGTTGTGTAAGGAAATTTATCTCAGCTCCATCAACAATGACACCGAAAAGTGATGCCAAACATTTTGTTTCATCATCAAATTGATTTCCTGGTAAATTCAACTACTGTTTAACTATTATTTTCTGTAAAAGTAAAGATTGTTCACAGAGACTGTAAAGTTTATTTTTGGTTAATTTGTTTTTCTTGTGAAATAAATAGTATGATACAGTAATTGAAAAAGTAATTTTGTTTCAGTTTCTTGTTTGTGAAGTCCATTGGTAGGACGATTTTCATAAAGTATGTATGTTATGCTTTGTGAGACGTTGGTGGCATGGTGGTTAATTAGTTTGTGTGAGTGTGTACATATAGAAGAAGGTGGCATTAAAACTAGTACTCAGGAATGATAGTGGTATCAAGATATGAAGTGAGGTACCTAGCTTAGCAGTTGGAGGACCAGCGTATCCCCAGTCGGATGCTGACTGCCCACTTTCTCAGAGACAGCTGGCATCTTCTGGTCCTGGCCCATGTAGAAAGCCCAGCAGGGCTTGATTTTCACAGTGGGCACCTATAGACAACAAAACGAAAATGACCTGTTTGGCACTGATGAACATCGCCAACAGGGGTGAATTAATACCTATCAAGGACTTGTTAAGCTGTTGGTGAGAAATTTAAACTGCAGCCATTCACTACTACTGACATTTCCACAACAGGTGTCAAATGTCAAGATCAAAGGGTCAGCTGAGGTTGGCATGCCACACCACATAAGAATCCTTTTCTGCAGTTGGAGATGCATGTTCAGTTTTACTCATCACGCATAACATTGAAGTATGTAAAATGTTAGATTGTTTATTCTTGCAAGAGAACTCTTCCTTGATGTCTGGTTGACCACAAGCTAAACCAGTAACTCACTCCATGTTGTTATTTCCTACCGAGATCTCACAGCAATAATGACACACAGTAATGGACAATCACGCACTTGGTTGACAGTTGATAGCCTGATATCAAACCTGCTACTTCTGCTCCATGTTACACTGTTACCATATCATACAACTGTCCTCATACCCGAACAGCCACACTCATATCTGCCACAGAAGATGAGATATCAGGGTGTTCTTGTTGACAATGCCAGACGTTTTCCGTCGAGTGTCCTCAATCATTCACACAATCCCACATACTGTGACTAGGACATTCAACGCAATGTTAAAAAGTCAGTAAAGTGTGTGTGTATGGTCCTAGTTCAGTCAATAAATTGTGTGCCTATCTTCAGGTGCAGCTAAGTAGGTTTTTTGTGCTGTTCCACAGTCTGTTTTTCAAAGTAATCCATGTGTTATATTTTGGTTCTCACTGAGAGGCATTACAAGCTTTTGTTTCCTTTTTTTTTTTTTGTGCTTTCCCACAATCTGGGTTCTAAGCAATCGTGATGTATTTTGGACCTCACTGCAAGGCTTTACAAGTTTTTATTCTTTTCTCTTGTTTTCAGGCTGTTCTATGATATGTTTTTCAAAGCATTCATGTACTAAATCTTGGACCTGTCTTTGAGACATTACAAGTTTTTTTATCTCTTTCAAAATGTTTTCCTGCTGTTCCATGAATGGTTTTCGAAGCAATCATATGCTATATTATTTTGCCTGTAAGTTGTAGCATTCTTGTGTTAACATTCATTATTTTTACATTTGTTATGTTCTGTGTTTTGTTGTTGTTGTTGTTGCACTTAGCTAACATTTTAATGCAGATACACATAAGTATGTAACACTTTTATTGATAGTTTTTTTTCACAGGGTTTCAAATATTTCTACACACACATGTTTGCATACCGCAACACATATACCTTGTGTATTGCTTTTATTCCATCACACATTTATATTAGATGTGCACACAAGGATGTGTTATGTACAGTGACACATGTCACATCAAGTATTCATGCTTGATAATTGTAAATATGCTGAGATTCATATGACTCATGATTTTTGTATGTTATTTTAGTTTTTTCGTGCTCTGTAAATTTATTTGGTTTTCAGCGTGCACACTAATAGTCGAGTGCACATAATATTCAGTGTGTTCATATTTTGTCATACACAGCATACATAAGTACTTATGACCACCTTTTCAGTCAGTGATATTGTTGATAGGATATTAGATATTTGTCTACATTTGAATGGGAAATTTGGAGGAGACAAAACAGATGCTCTCTCTATGTCCTTTCCTTTTTCTTACTGTGTTTTAAACTTTTAATGCTTCTTCTTACTTCTCATTTATTGTCAGTTTGTGAGAAATTGTTTGGGAAAGGTCTCACCATGGTTTTCAGGGAAACCTCACCTGGAATAATTTTGGATTGGAGAATGGTGTGATCTGAGGTGGCAGCCTATTTTTTAATATACATGGGTGTGTCAAGAGTAAACATGCATGGTAGTGGTAACACTTCCACAGTTTCAAATACTGATTTAAATTACTGTCTAGCTGTGGTACCTGTAATAATCCTCACGACTCTTTTTTTTCGATTCTGATATCTGCAGAGCTGCTGGTGAATTTCACAAGAATTTGAGTCTGTATTTTAAATATGCATTGAAGTATGCAGAATTGGCAGACATTAGTGCCCGTATACTTATGCATCCTTTCAGAGACCTTAAGAGATAGTGATCTCTACTCAGCTTGATATTAATGTGCTCAAATGTTTTCCCATTTTAGGTCACTGTAATTACAAATGCCAAGAAATTTTGTTATCCAGTTATTCACAATGGGCTGTTCCTTGTTGGTGATATATGGATAAAGCAAGGTATTGTTTTGACAGTTATGGAAGTTGAAAGTTATTGTTTTCTTATATCTGTTCTAAGCTGATTCATTGTTAACCAATGAAGTTGATTTTTAACTAAGTTTACTTCATCAATGCAATGATAAGGTTCACTGCTGTTACCTGTACAGATGAAAAGTTAAGTTGCAGTCATGCACAGCTAAAAGATACTTACGCATTATCTTTTGGCCACAGCTTTTGTCTCATGTACACATGACTGCCATCAACGGCAGTTGGGACCTGATGGCAGTCATGTGTGTGTGAATTGTACTTGCTTGTGCGAATGAATGTGTTGAAGTTTACTTTAGGATGGATATCTTTATTTTCTGCTGCTTTTACTGATTTTGTGTGTCGTCAGCAAACACAGTTATTTTGTGTGATTCGACATGCACATCCAGATCGTTGATGTACATCATGAAAATGAGAGGTACCATTACTGACTCTTGAGGTACCCCATAATTACCCGAACATTCCTCTCACAGGTATTGTGAGGCTATTTGCCCATTTTAATCTACATGTTTAATGCACACTTTTGTTTGCAGTCACTGAGAAATGAACAACTCCATTCATTTGCTAATCTCCTAATGCCATAGTACTCAAGTTTGTTTAGAAGAGTTCTGTGGTTTATTGTGCCAAAAGCTGTAGTTAAGGTTCTAGCAAAAATGTTTCTCAGTACAAAATTCAGCTACAATAAAATTCCTATGAAAAGGTTCCATTTATTTTTTCTCCAGGACTGACAGTTTTCACGTTGCAGGGAATGGAATAATTACAGATTTTTAAAACTAATGTATCAATGGTATAAAATTACTGTTTATTATTAAATGAACTGGTTTGAGAACAAATATTAAATGTGTGTAGCATGTCTAAGTGCAGTGGGATCATATTAAGGGATAAATTATGTTCTGAGGGTGTAACAGGATAGAAGATGGAGGAAGGTGGAGGGTAGAAGCCTAAGGGAAGGTAGGTCGCAGAGTTGTGATCTTGCTCTTCTCTCCATCATACGTCTTCAACAGTGGGCAGTTATTCCTCACTCTATCTAACCCACCACGTCACAAGAAGAAACTACAGGGTGATTCAAAAAGTTATACTGACCCTCCATAGTGCACTTTATGAGTCACTGATGCCACACTGTGCACACATGTCCAGAGGTTTGTATTTTCCACAAAGTGTGTTAACACTCAATGGAATTTATATATGAATTACTAATAATACTAACACAAGTAATGCATATCAACAGAACCTATGTAAACCTCTGAAAAATGCTCTACACTGCTAAAAGATGGCGGCTAGTGTTGATATGCATAGTGTTCATGCGAAAAAAAGTGAAAATTACACCGATAAAAACAGTGTGTGCACGAATTGTAGTGATGAAAACAGAAAGTTAAATGATCGTGTATGTAGTCTGCAACTAACCATTAATACTCTGATGAGCGAACTAAAAAAACTTACGTCCGGAAAGTGTGAACCTACATCAAACTTGCCTCACAGTAACCACGTGATTCCAGGCAAAGTGAAAAACAAAGTGCCTCATTCTCAACGAAGCTTATTGTATGAGCCTAATATCGCGTTTACAAGCAGGTTCAGTGTGCAATCAACTGTGCAAGATAAGAAACATTGTGCATGTGATAAAACTAACTTCCGAGCTGAATATGAAACTACAAATACGCGGCGTGATACATCCAAAAGAATGCCTAACAACTCAACTACTGTTATGGAAGGAAATGAAACTGAAAGACCTGAACACTTGCGTGACCTAAATATCAAGTATTTGTCCAGCGCTGATAATAAATTGTTTGGCCATAACGCCGGTGGGCCTTGTAAACATGCAGAGAAACCTAAACGAAGAAAAGTAGTTGTAATGGCAGACAGTCATGGTCGTGGATTTGCTCGCCTTCTGAACGGTCAGTCCAGTGTACAAACAATCGCTTCCATAAAGCCTGGTGCTTCTATGTCGGAAGTTTGCAACTATGTACGATACACAGACGTTGCTGACTTATCCTCTGAAGACTTTGTTGCGTTAATTGGTGGGTCAAATGACGTACATAAAATCGAAACACACAAAGCAAAACAAGAACTAAAAAGGTGCTTAGGACAGTAGACGCACACAAATGTTTTAGTGCTGAACATCCCACATCGGCATGATGTGGTCATGCGTAAGTAAAGAAATAATCAATACCAACCAACAATTTTCATTACTTTGCAAACATTTCAGAAATGTAGAACTCGTAAATGTTAACAATATTGGGCGCAGATTCCACACATTACATGGATTGCATATTAACAACATGGGGAAAAAACTGCCCGTCGGAAAAATTGAAGAAATTATCATCAAGAGGCATCAAACACTCAAAAGTAAAATCATCCTGGATTGGCCCACCAAATATTCGAAGGAAACAACGCCAGCAAGACCTCACTCACCAACATCAACAACAAAAGAAGGAATATTCAGGCACAGCAACAACAATGAATGCAGTAACAGCTCTACCAATTGCAGACCCAGATCTAACACCAGCAGCAATATTATCAACAGTAGGATCAGCAGCTGACCAACTACCAGGGGAGCCAGACACAGAAGAAAATTCTGCTGCAGATGATAATAGAAGATTAGGTGCAGTCGGGAAAAGAAAAGCAGTACTTCCAGCACACCTGAATGATTTTTTATTGACAAGGTAAAGGTAAGTGATCAATTAAATATGCCAAAGTCTAACAATATGGCAAAGCCTAACAAATCCTTTAATTTCATGCTGATTCATCAAAATGTCCAATCATTGCTAAACAAATTAAGTGAAGTTGAAATTTTATCTACTGATGAGCTAAAAAACGCTTCTGTAATGTGTATAACTGAACAGTGGCTGCCTAAAGATGCAATGTCAGTCACAAAACTTGCAGACTTCAATCTTTCATCATCATTTTCTAGAATTACATCCAGTCATGGAAGGTCATGTATATTTGTTAAAAGTGGCATTGATTATTGTAACATAAAACCCATTGAACTGTTAGCTGAAGAGAAAGTTTTTGAAGTATCCGCAGTTGAACTCTTTGCATTAAAATTAATAATCATCTGTGTATGTAGGAGCCCTGATGGGAGCTTAAATGATTTTTGTCATCAACTAGAAGCAGCTTTAAATACTATAAAAAACTTCAACAAAACAGTGATCATATGTGGAGATTTTAATATTGATTTTCAAGAAATCTCAAAAGACCAGCAAAGCTTGATGACCCTACTGGAAACATATAACATAAAAGCCACCATAGACTCTCCTACAATAGTTACACCAACAACTAGCTCAACAATTGATCAGATATTAATAAACACAAATGTAAATCACAATTTCTGTGCCATAAATCTTAATACTGGCTTCAGTGATCACTATGCACAGTTTATTGCTTTGCACACCCCAAGTGAAACAACTGAGAAAGAGGAACTTGTAAAAGAAGCAAGGAAATTCACTAACATACAAATAAACCTTTTTGTACAGAGATTAAGTGAAGAAACTCGGTATGAAGTGTATGCTTGTGAAAATACTAACAAAAAGTTTGAAAAATTCATGGAAATCTTCATGTCATACTTTGAAGCTGCATTTCCATTAAAAAAAAAAAAAAAGGTCAACCTAACTTCAAAAAGAACACATGGATTACAACAGGTATTAGAATCTCTTGTGCAGAGAAAAGAAGATTACACGATATAGCAAAGACACAGAACATGCCTCATGAATTTCATTTGTACCTGAATAATTACAAGAGGGTCCTCAAAAATGTTGTAAGGAAAACTAAAACAATGGCAAATGACAAATACATTGAAAATTCAAAAAACAAATCTAAAGCTATATGGGAAGTTATAAAAAATCAAACAACATGTGAAACTAAACAATATAAAAATATAAACTTATGTTATGAAGGACAAATGATTTCTTACCCAACAGAAATTGCAGGGACCTTCAACAAATATTTTGCAAACATAAGTGAACATTTGGTGAGTGGACTGGAAGAACACAACAAAATATCACCTCCATCATGCAATAGTGTGAGAAATGTGTCTACATCTTTGTTCCTTTCACCCACAAATACTGAAGAAATTTTATCAGTTATAAAAACCTTGAAAACAGGGTACTCCTGTGGAATTGACGGAATACCAGATGCAATTATTTAAAAAAATGCTGTCTTGCCTTATCTGAACCCTTGACACAATTGTGCAACAGCTCACTGGCATCAGGAACCTTCCCTTCATGCTTAAAAACAGCAAAACTGAAACCACTGTTCAAAAAAGGAAACCCAGAATGTGTTTTAAATTATAAACCAATAGCCCTACTGCCTGTATTTTCAAAAATTTTAGAAAAAGTTTTTATAAGAGATTGTCTGATTTCCTAAATAAAAATAAAATTCTCTCTCATTCACAGCATGGCTTCAGGAAACGCTATTCAACTGAAAGTGCAATATTTGAATTTCTTAATGAAATCTGTACTAAACTGGATGCAAGTGAGTTTGTGACAGGCATATGTCTTGATTTATCTAAAGCTTTTGATGTCATTGACCATATTTCCCTACTGCAGAGGCTTGACCAATTAGGAATTTTAGGTATGTCCAATGAGTGGCTCAAGACATACCTATGTGGTCGCAAACAGGTGGTTGAAGTGCAATATACTGACCATAACAAAATTAGCTACTACTATTCGGGATATGAAAATGTGAAATATGGTGTCCCTCAAGGATCAGTATTAGGAGCCATTCTGTTTCTCCTCTATGTCAATGATCTTATGTACAACAAGTGTTGCCAAACTACCCTCCAATTTGCAGGCAATACAAGCTTCCTTATTAGTGGTAAAACAGAAGAAAAACTTAAAGACTCCAATGAACAGTGTAGAACAGTGGTTCAGCTACAACAAGCTAATTATAAACAAAGAAAAGACAGTAGCACTGAACTTCTATAATGTAAAAGGAAGACACCACCCAAACATAGAAATAGAACTTAGGGCCAGAGTTCTTGAAAGTGTTGACAGCACTAAATTTCTGGGACTCTGGCTCCAGAACAACACAAAATGGGAGGTACACATTGAATATTTGCAAAGATAACTAAACAAAACCTGTTACATGATATGGATCTTAAAAACTTGTTGCGACAAAGCCAGCCTGTTAAATGTATACTACTCCCATGTGCATTCTGTAATTAAATATGGCATAATCTTCTGGGGCAATGCAACAACAAATATTAAACTTTTCAGGATGCAAAAGATAATACTAAGAATTATTGAAGGGGTAAACAATACGAAATCATGCAGACCCATATTCAAAAAACTGTCAGTTCTTCCTCTTCCTTGCATTTTTATCTATGAAACATCAGTTTTTATCAAACAATAAATCAATAGACACCCAGATATCTTATTAAAAAATGAAGATATATATGCACACAATACAAGGCAAAAATCTGACCTTCATATGAAACAGGTGAGAACATCATTGTGCCAAAAAGGCACACTACATACTGGGATAAAGATTTTCAATAATCTACCTAGCCATATTAAATCAATAGGTAAGCTCTGAAGTAAAGGCATATTTAATTCATCATTGCTTTTACAGTCTGAGAGAATATATAAAAGCCAAACAACAAAAATAAAGATGCATTATTAAGATTCTACTTTGTATGTTGCCTGTAATGTTTGTTGTATGTATGAATCTAAATTACTTCAATATCTAGTCCTTAGGATTGCAATAAAAACTGTATTTTATCTTGTAAATACCTAACCATGTCCAATATCCTTGTATATATTCTATACATATAGGATTTGAAGGACTAAATAAATAAAGAGGTAATAGAGATACTTCACCAAAATGTTCAGTTCCTATACAATAAAGTTGAAGATTGAAATATACTAATAGTGCATGAAAATACTTCTGTAATGTGTCTTGGTGAGAGCTTCATAAAATCTGTCTCCCTCTGGTCTCTCTCTCTGGTTGATAACTATTGTACACCTGTAAGTCAGTATAAGAGAGTAGCTATATTCACCTAAGATGGTATAGATGTTACAAATATAGCTAATATTACCCTGCAGAGTCGCAAAAAAGACTCCAAGATGGCAGTTCTGAAATTAA
Source organism: Schistocerca cancellata (assembly GCF_023864275.1). Taxonomy (NCBI): domain Eukaryota; kingdom Metazoa; phylum Arthropoda; class Insecta; order Orthoptera; family Acrididae; genus Schistocerca; species Schistocerca cancellata. Next base: position 583,286,269 of record NC_064629.1, on the reverse strand, counting down.
ATTTGAGAATAGCCATGTGGTCCATTCACCATCAGGAAAGTCTGAGGTATTTATGGAAAAAATTGAATCGTTCTTAAATAAAGTAAGTGCAACAATATGTGATGTTATAGTTTGTGGTGGCTTTACCATAGGTTTTCTCAGTAAATGTAAACAGCCACTCTAGTCAGTCTCATTAAATGACCTAATCTTACTGTCATAGTAAACTTTGCAATAAGAATAACATCAACCATCAATCAAATCCTGATTGATAAGGCAAACTTGTCTATAAAAGTATTCACCACTGAATCCAGTGAACATAAAGCTTTAATAATGACTATCACCACTGAAGGACAACAACAATATAATGAAGGTCAAATGTAGGATCTTCAGCTAGGAAAACGTAAACCACTTTAATTCATAATTGCAAAGTGAACATTGGTCTTCTCTCTATCAAACGTGAAGTCTGTATACAAAATTCTTCATGTTTCTAACAAAACTGATACAGCAGTTTCATACAGCCTTCCCTCTAAAATGCTAAATATCAAAAGTAATGCAAGGTGCAGTGGCTGGATTATTAAAGGAACATGAACCATTCGTCAGAAAAAAAAGGAATTGCACCAAATCTGCAAGGAAAATAATGCTACAGCAGATATGCATACTCACTACAAAACATACACAAAAATTATACAAAAGGTCACAAAACAGGCAAAAATAATGTGCAATGACAGACATTTAAAAAATTCTCCAAATAAAGTAAATGCTATGTAGGCCATCATAAACAAGAAAATGGGAAAAAATAAGAAAACCAGTGAGGACACTATCTGGTTGCATGGCAGTGAAAAGGTTACAGAGCAAAGTGAAATGGTAAATATATTCAACAGCTACTTCAATGGAATAGCTGAAAATTTAATACAAACTAATATTGTGGGAAATCAGCAGCTGGTGGAAAACAAGACAAACAGCTGTTACTCATCTAAAAGCAACATACTCAGTAGGAATTGATGGTATACCCAGTTGAAACTTACAGCTCTGCCTCCAAAATATATTTGACCCCTAACTCATACATGTAACTGCTCATTAGAGACATGCATTAAGTTATTCCATATTTAAAATGACAAAGATATAGTGATAAACTATCACCCCATTACAATAACATCCTGTTTTTGGAAAAATAAAGTACATGGACTTAGTAAAGTTTAGAAACAAAATTGGAGTATTAGCCAGTTTTCAACATAGTTTCTGAAGTAGGAAATCAACTGAGTCAGCAATCTAAGAAAACATAACCACAGATTTAAATGTCACTGATGAGAAACTGTAAACAGCAGGTATATTTTTAGACTTAACTAAAGCTTTTGGCACAATAAACCACAGAACTCTTCTAAACAAACTTGAGTACTATGGCATTAGGAGATTAGCAAATGAATGGAGTTGTTCATTTCTCAGTGACTGCAAACAAAAGTGTGCATTAAACATGTAAATTAAAAAGGGCAAATAGTCTCAGAATACCTGTCAGCAGAATGTTTGGGTATTTATGAGGCACCTCAAGAGTCAGTAATGGGACCTCTCATTTTCCTGATGTACATCAACAATCTGGATGTGCATGTCGAATCACACGAAATAACTGTGTTTGCTGATAACACAACAATATCAGTAAAAGTAGCAGAAAATAAAGATATCCATCCTAAAGTAAATTTCAACACATTCATTCGCACAAGCAAGCACACTTCACACACATGACTGCCATCAGGTCCAAGCTGCCGTTGATGTCAGTCATGCGTGCGTGAGACAAAAGCTGTGGCCAAAAGGTAATGTGTTAGTGTCTTTTAGCTGTGCATGACTGCAACTTAACTTTTCATCTGTACAGGAAACAGCACTAAATCTTTTCCTTACATTGATGAAGTAAACTTTGTTAAAAATCAACTTCATTGGTTAACAATGAATCAGCTTAGAACAGATATAAGAAAATAATAACTTTTAACTTCCATAACTGTCAAAACAATACCTTGCCTTATCCAGATATCATCATGAAGCAACAGCCCATTGTGAATAACTGGATAACAAAATTTCTTGGCATTTGGAATCAAAGTGACCTAAAATGAGACAAACATTTGAGCACATTAATATCAAGCTGAGTAGAGGTCACTATCTCTTAAGGTCTCTGAAAGAATGCATAAGTATACGGGCACTAATTAGAGATGGGGGATCCGCTCTTGAACTAATTCATAGAGTTGAATCTTTCAAAGGAGTGAACAATCAGTGATTCAGAAAAAAAGAATGGTAGCTCCAAACGTTTCCCACGGCAGAGAGAGAGAAAGAGAGAGAGAGAGAGAGAGAGAGAGAGAGAGAGAGAGAGAGATGGAGCATATCAGCAGCGCCTCTGCTGGTCAGAGCACAGTGCACGCCACACAACACAGCCAGCGCCGGCCTCTGCCCTGCTTCTACCTTGGCTGCCTGCATTGTGCAGTGCCCCATTGGATTTTGTGTTTCACAAATGCCATGCCGTCTCTGTGCGTCGTCTGCCGCATGCAGTGTCTGGCGCAGCTTAACTTCGCATCGCACTCTGTCGGCGATTGTTTCAGTCGCACGTCCTGCCCTGTGGGCAGTTGATGCGAGCAACAGGACAGAGAGCCACCTAGCGGATAATATAGGAACTACTTGCAACAACCTGCTCGCAAGGGAATGGACGATTTGTCTCGGAGCGGGTGAGTTCACCGCTCCCCCCACCCTCGGAACTAGCCCGCTCAACGCTCACCCCACCGTCTCGACTCTAGCCAAAGCGTTGAGCAAAGCGACTCAGGTGTCACTCTGGTCTCTGCGGTCTTAGCTCACGCAGTAATACAGCTCGCGGCTCGACCTGCTCGATTAAGCGCCTCTGCATCGGAGTTCGTCCCTACTGGATATTGTTCTTCGTAGTAATACCGCTATGTATATTACATTATTATGTTATGTATACATCAATTGTTTTTATTTTATTTTTATTTGTTTAAACTGATTAGATTAGGTTCCTGATGACTCCTCTTACTATAGGATTTTTATTATGAACACTCGAATTTACGCTTTAATTACGAGCGAACCGATAAACGTATCGCAAAATGTGATACACCAATATTTTCCTTGTTTTATTCTGCATAAGGCTATATGCAGCACTTTCGTTTTACAGTCAAATTTATATTTTTTTTTCTTATTCTGGTACGGATTTTGCGATTTTAGGCGTCTTCGGAAGGAAACGTTCACTTTAAAAATGTATGGCTTGCGATGTATTTGTATGAGGTTAATGAAATTTTAATACATTATAGCCAAATATATTGTTAATGTAAATCTCAAGTTACAACATTTTCCGATCACCCAAAAAACCACGATAGTGCAAAATAAATCAATAATCAAAAACTTTGTCATATCGTGGAAATTTCAATAAACAATACAAAATTCTTACTCATTATCTGTGTTACTTCAAAATAGGATCAAATAAGATCAAAATACAGGTATAGTACTGGAATAAACCAAGTTTAAAGGGCAATGTGCCTTCCATTTATTTTCTATTCTAAATGAGTGGTGAGTCATGAAAAAGAGCTAATTCATTTCAGGGAGTGAACAGTTCTGATCCAATCTCTGAAAAGAACAGTTTTGCCCATCTCTAGCACTAATGACTGCCAATTCTGCATACTTCAACGCATATTTAAAATACAGACTCAAATTCTTGTGAAATTCACCAGCGGCTCTGCAGATATCAGAATCAAAAAAAAGAGTCATGAGGATTATTACAGGTGCCACAGCTAGACAGTAATTTAAATCAGTATTTAAAACTGTGGAAGTGTTACCACTACCATGCATGTTTACTCTTGACACACCCATGTATATTAAAAAATAGGCTGCCACCTCAGATCACACCATTCTCCAATCCAAAATTATTCCAGGTGAGGTTTCCCTGAAAACCATGGTGAGACCTTTCCCAAACAATTTCTCACAAACTGACAATAAATGAGAAGTAAGAAGAAGCATTAAAAGTTTAAAACACAGTAAGAAAAAGGAAAGGACATAGAGAGAGCATCTGTTTTGTCTCCTCCAAATTTCCCATTCAAATGTAGACAAATATCTAATATCCTATCAACAATATCACTGACTGAAAAGGTGGTCATAAGTACTTATGTATGCTGTGTATGACAAAATATGAACACACTGAATATTATGTGCACTCGACTATTAGTGTGCACGCTGAAAACCAAATAAATTTACAGAGCACGAAAAAACTAAAATAACATACAAAAATCATGAGTCATATGAATCTCAGCATATTTACAATTATCAAGCATGAATACTTGATGTGACATGTGTCACTGTACATAACACATCCTTGTGTGCACATCTAATATAAATGTGTGATGGAATAAAAGCAATACACAAAGGTATATGTGTTGCGGTATGCAAACATGTGTGTGTAGAAATATTTGAAACCCTGTGAAAAAAAACTATCAATAAAAGTGTTACATACTTATGTGTATCTGCATTAAAATGTTAGCTAAGTGCAACAACAACAACAACAAAACACAGAACATAACAAATGTAAAAATAATGAATGTTAACACAAGAATGCTACAACTTACAGGCAAAATAATATAGCATATGATTGCTTCGAAAACCATTCATGGAACAGCAGGAAAACATTTTGAAAGAGATAAAAAAACTTGTAATGTCTCAAAGACAGGTCCAAGATTTAGTACATGAATGCTTTGAAAAACATATCATAGAACAGCCTGAAAACAAGAGAAAAGAATAAAAACTTTTAAAGCCTTGCAGTGAGGTCCAAAATACATCACGATTGCTTAGAACCCAGATTGTGGGAAAGCACAAAAAAAAATTAAGGAAACAAAAGCTTGTAATGCCTCTCAGTGAGAACCAAAATATAACACATGGATTACTTTGAAAAACAGACTGTGGAACAGCACAAAAAAACCTACTTAGCTGCACCTGAAGATAGGCACACAATTTATTGACTGAACTAGGACCATACACACACACTTTACTGACTTTTTAACATTGCGTTGAATGTCCTAGTCGCAGTATGTGGGATTGTGTGAATGATTGAGGACACTCGACGGAAAACGTCCGGCATTGTCAACAAGAACACCCTGATATCTCATCTTCTGTGGCAGATATGAGTGTGGCTGTTCGGGTATGAGGACAGTTGTATGATATGGTAACAGTGTAACGTGGAGCAGAAGTAGCAGGTTTGATATCAGGCTATCAACTGTCAACCAAGTGCGTGATTGTCCATTACTGTGTGTCATTATTGCTGTGAGATCTCGGTAGGAAATAACAACATGGAGTGAGTTACTGGTTTAGCTTGTGGTCAACCAGACATCAAGGAAGAGTTCTCCTGCAAGAACAAACAATCTAACATTTTACATACTTCAATGTTATGCGTGATGAGTAAAACTGAACATGCATCTCCAACTGCAGAAAAGGATTCTTATGTGGTGTGGCATGCCAACCTCAGCTGACCCTTTGATCTTGACATTTGACACCTGTTGTGGAAATGTCAGTAGTAGTGAATGGCTGCAGTTTAAATTTCTCACCAACAGCTTAACAAGTCCTTGATAGGTATTAATTCACCCCTGTTGGTGATGTTCATCAGTGCCAAACAGGTCATTTTCGTTTTGTTGTCTATAGGTGCCCACTGTGAAAATCATGCCCTGCTGGGCTTTCTACATGGGCCAGGACCAGAAGATGCCAGCTGTCTCTGAGAAAGTGGGCAGTCAGCAACCTGCTGGGTATACGCTGGTCCTCCAATTGCTAAGCTAGGTGCCTCACTTCATATCTTGATACCACTATCATTCCTGAGTACTAGTTTTAATGCCACCTTCTTCTATATGTACACACTCACACAAACTATTTAACCACTATGCCACCAACGTCTCACACAGCATAACATACATACTTTATAAAAATCGTCCTACCAATGGACTTCACAAACAAGAAACTGAAACAAAATTACTTTTTCAATTACTTTATCATACTATTTATTTCACAAGAAAAACAAATTATCCAAAAATAAACTTCACAGTCTCTGTGAATAATCTTTACTTTTACAGAAAATATTAGTTAAACAGTAGTTGAATTTTCCAGGAAATCAATTTGATGATGAAACAAAATGTTTGGCACCACTTTTGGGTGTCATTGTTGATGGAGCTGAGATAAATTTCCTTACACAACACTCTGAGTCAAAAAGAACAAGAGAATATTTACAAACATAAACCTAAGAGCAAAACAACTTAACATCTTAACCAAAACACATATAGAGAAATGAAAGGAACAAAAAGGAGAAAATATCTTGAAACACAGTCATTGTCATCTGCTCATCCACCCACATGTTTCGTTGTGTAGTGTAGGATTTGTTTAAGTAGTTCTGTTTGGTAGTAGTAGACCATTGTTCACGCTCTTAAATCTAAGTTAGTTGCACTGTTCTTGGAGGATGCAGGTGTCAAGAATGTCTACTACTTAAAATAAATATGTGATTTACAGCAGTGCTCATGATACAATCACAAAAGAAAGAAAACTATTAGACATTACTCCCTTTCTGTATCTCAAACTTGTCACCATGTGGATTTCCACTCATTTATTGCACTAAATTAGCCACCCAAAATCAAATATTTAAACCTTCCTTCTCCTAGTATAGTTGTCATTAGCAACCTTGTCCATCAATTAGATGTATTCATGTTCTGTTCTGCTTCTGGGAACAAAATTTAATCATGCGCAAATGCACGTATGGATAATATCTGTGACAGTAACAAAACTGAAGTAGATTTGTGACACCTATAATTACATGTGAAACAAATGATTAGCGCAAACATCAAACTTCTATCAAAAAGATTGAAAAGATAGATAAATTAGGGAAAGAAAAATAAGTCCTTTACTAGCTCCATACACATCTCCATTGTGATATAGTTGACCTTGATACCTTGTCTTTTGAGTAATACATGCGCAGATAGCTCCAGACTGACATCATAGCTTTGATGAGGTCTTTCTTACCATTGCCTAGGATTATCTCGAATAATGTAGGGCTGCATAATGATCTATAGCGAACGTATAAAACATAACTGCAACGAACATTTTAACAAAAATGCTTAATTTTGTTGTCAGTAATATTATTATCCTACTATTATCGTACCTTATAGCTAGGAATTGTCCCTCATGCCTGTTGCAGATAGTAGTAATGGACTCTCAGTATTTCTCCCACACAGCAGAATCAGACAGCTGCAGAATGAACACCAAACCCTGTAATGGGCCCCTAACCTTCTTAAAAATTCCTGGCAGTCCCAATATACTCTGGTGTATGCAGCATATAAACATCACCCTCGCAAATATCTCAACTGTCCAGGCATACTCTGGCATGGGCAGAAATCAATGCTAATACCTGGTGGTGGTCAATGCCTGCTCCGACATGGACACCTAAAAATAGCTTTATCACACATCATCTATGACTGTGATTAAACTGCAACCTTCTTCCCATACTTAATGCTCCAGTGACTTTATTCACTCCTGCTAATCTAGCTTGACAGAACCATGTTGTATTTTCTTTCTACTGTCACCTTACTGTGAAGGACAAAAATTATGTCATTCTGCAACATTTGAAATATCTTTCAATGTAATGCACATACTGACCCCAAAATACTTCCTCCCTCATTCTCCAATATCCAAAAATGGGCACACATGTGCAGTCTCAAATGCCTCCTACCTCTTTAACATAAAATTTCACCGTATTCATTCGCTAGACTGTGTAGCACGGAGGAATTAGTCAAGAAAAAAGTCAATTTCTTCCCTCCAGCATTCATCTTTATCAAGATGTTATGTATGTAAACAAAATAGAAGAATATCATTATAAAAAAACAGAAATATTACCCAAATGTTCAACAAAATGCACATTTCAGGTGACTGAGGAGAAAAACACGCCAAAAAAGAGATTACACATGAATCCCACAAATTATTTCACCTAAGAAACTTATTTTTTTTTCTAGATACACACTTACTATATTCTATACTAAAACAATGGACTCTACACTATCTCCTCCATCTCCTTATGGTCATCACTGCTAATTTCTACCACAAGTTCGTTTGTCAGCTCCAAACCCTCAGTTGATTCTATTGTGGCCGATTGTGTCATAGGTCATGTGGTCTCGCTTCCACATTCTGGTTCCTTGTCACTCATGATAGTGATCCTCTACTCTTTTGACCCTTTGGCTGTAATTATTATTGTTACCATGACTGTTCTGACAGTCTCCCTTGTCACTGCCATTACAATTGTATGGCTGTCTCACCTGTGAGCAAAATCTGTTATCCATACATTCATTATAGTTACGGTGCGGTCTTGCCATGTGTTGTTGTGTGCTGTGATTAGGGTTGGTGTTCCTGCTTTCACTTATAATGTATTCAAGCCCTTTTAACAGAATCTTCTATGTTTCTTTGTTGTCTCAACAACTTTTTACTAGTGTCTGATGTTAACAGTGCAGCAGCCTGCTGCAGCACAACTGCATTAAATCTGCTAGTGCAAAAGGACTGTCAAGAAACTGCTTCTTTTGACATATTTTCTCAAAAAAAAATTAATGAGACTGCATATGCTCAAGTTTGCAAAATTTCTTTCCAACATGATCTCAATTCCAATACGTCCATGAGCCTCCTGTGACCAATATATCATGAGGAGCTACTCTTGAAATTCTTTGGAAGAATGCCAATTTTGTGCCACTGTCCTCATCCTTGTCACAGCTTCACCTTTGAGAAAACTACACACAAAGTGTAGTTGCAAACGAATAAACCATGACGGTGCAACTGAATAATGAAACAACTTCGCCCAAGCTTTGGGACAGAGGATTGATTTATTTCCTACAAAGCCTGAAATCTGCAAAGTTTCAGGGAGGATTTAAAGTTGAAAGCTTCCCTCTTCCACCAACCTTGTGGCTGGCCTCATTGAATGCTGGATGCAGCTCATAGCATGTGCTACTCACTGTTCAGGTCCTGTTTCTACATTTTTGGTCACTTCACGACCTATCAGTCAGTGGCAGATCTCCTCCAGGAGAAGATGTTAAAGATATCTTGAGCTACCTTGTCTTTTATCTAATAAAAAATAAGCAAGTGACATTGAAAGTTTAAGGAAGTTTTATTTAAACTGATTATACACATATACATATTATGATATAAAAAAGTTACAGTTGTAGTTCTCTTCCTTAAATGACGACTTCTATGCACTTGTTCTTCCTGACAAATTGGTTAATTACGTCGTCAATGGCATAACCAATGTCTGGGTGAGTGTTCAACGGAGCTAAGCCATTAAGTCCATCCTCCTTCACTGTCCACCTCAGCCGTGTCTTTGTACACCGCAATATTGAAAAACTTCTTTCTACTGTAGCAACAGATGCAGATAGACAAGCAAATATTTTGTACAGCGTGTTCAAAGTAGGATAGTCAGATCTAAGACAAACAGACAATGCTTGCATGACAGAATCATGATCATTAGGGGCATTTATGCCCATCGGCTTGTGTTGAAGAATCTCTTCCCCTAGTCTCTTTTTAATCAGAAAGAGTGATTCTTCTTCAAAGAACAGTAGTTCAGTTAGGCGCTGATTCAATTTATGTGCCAGTTCATTACCGTCATGTTTCAGTAGTTGTGAAGGCAAAAGTATGTTGACTTTTAAATGATAAATATTTTATTCAGCAAAACATTCTCTCATGTCAGTCCTAATATGGTCCAGTGTTGGAATAAAAACAGTACTTTTCCAATATGTCATGGCATCATCATTATGATCGCAGTTTTCTCTGTGTCTTTGTCTGCCTGTAAGACGAGGAACACTCATCTCCACTTCTAATTCGTCCATAACTGCCATCACCTCTTCAACAATACGAGCAAAGTGGCTATCAGCATTAGCTCTCATGGCACCGTACACGTTGAGTGCCAAATTTAAATTTGCTTTTGCCATCGCAACGTCAAAGCTAGGATCTTGTAAGGATTTTGCTGACTCGATATGTTATTCTCATAATGTCACTCAGTGTAAACAATGAGATAATAAACTTGCAATTAGAGAGAGCTCGAAGGAGAATATTGGCTTTGGCCACCGTTGTTCTATCCCTCCAACACTGTATTTCCTTGAGAAGTTTGCAAACTTTTCCGAGATCAGCTGCGAATTGAATAACAGCATCATGTTTCTCAACCCATCTCGTTTGACAATGTGACTGCAGCGAGTGTTTCAGGTGAGTCTTCAATGTTGCGAACCATTTGCTCAACGCAGTAACGAATGATACTACTTCTTCAATAGTACCAAGTGAGTTTCTCACAATTGTAACTTTGCAACTGCGAGAGACAGCAAAGATGAGCTGATGACTTCAACATGGTGCTGCTTGCGTATTGATAGCTTTCTTTTTTTATTTTGACATATTAACTGAGCAACCATCACAGCCTATAACGACACAGTTCTCCAGTGACAGCGAAAGGCTTTCCATTCCTCTTAGAATCGTAGTACCTAATACTTCACCAGTAACGCAACACTCTTCATCTTGACTCTCTTGAGGTTCATCATCAATATTTCGACTACAATCATTGTCTTTATGGATTGTAATGAAAGCCAAAAATCTTTAGTGTAATTTGACGTCACCATCAACATGTCTTGCAGCTAAACTCAGTTGGGCAATGTGCGCCATGTCCATAGTATCATCATAGATTATGATGTAATAACGAGAATCTTTGATTTCCTCCAGTATTCTTGATAACATCACTGTTTTGCAGCATGTAATAAGTTCGTTACACATCGTTTTAGTTATGTATGTGGCTTTCGCTTTAGTGGTCTCAAGGTGATTTAGTTGCAAGTCTCCAGTGGCAATTCTAAATCTTAGAAGAGCTCTAAAGTTTCCCTCATTTCTCACTATACTTTCATGATCATTTTCATTATAGACTCTCTATGCCCCCACAGTGGAATATTTTGCTTTCCATGAAATATGATTGTTTTTATTATGGGTACAAGATGGTCTCTGTTTTCCCTACTGCTTTTCATTCTATGTCCTGACAATTGATTCACAGTTGCCAAAAATAATATTGCATTTGTTGAAACTTCAACGTGGTACTTGAGCTGAGAGTGGGTCTCAAGGTCACTCTTTACCAGTAAGTTTGGTAAACTTTTGAGTGGTTCAGTCACAAGTTTCTTGGCAACAATGGATTTCTTTCCTCCAACCATTTTATTATTCACAAAAATTGAACAGTTAATCAAGAATCAAGAATTTTATTCACCATAGATTGTTTAACATTGGTATTGGCTTCATCATAAGGGACGTACTAGTACATACAGAATAATAAAATAAACAAGTGTCAGTACATTATAGAATAGATTTCAAGCATGGCAGTGTATCAAATTACACCAGGGTAGCTTATAAAAGTTAACGCAATAATCTATACTATAATCGAATATAATATACTATTGTACTGTTTATTGTATACACTATGTAATTACACATGATTAACCACAGCACACAATAATATGTTTAACTACAGACAACTTTTAAATGCTAATATCCTCCTCAATCATCTTAAAGAATTCTTTTATGTCATAGAATGGATTATCTGACAGCCAGCTGTACCACTTAGTTTAAAAAAAAAGATTATACCTATAGACTGAAGATGAATTGGCAGTTTATTGAACATTTTGAGTGGGTTAACTTTGTGGGAATTTCCTATTTTTGCTAATCTGTGGCACGCTATGTCTAAATTACCCTTAGCCCTGGTGTTGTGTTCATGTATTTCCCCTCTGGCAATAAATTCTGATATATTATTTTTAATATAGAGTACAGATACATAGATGTATAAATTTATAATTGTGAGTATTCTGAGTCTGGAAAAAAGAGGACGACAGTGCTCCTGATGATCTCTGTTATATATTATGCATAAGACTTTTTTTCTAATTTCAAGATGATCTTGATGTGAGGAGTATGCCTTCATCTAATCAGGTCATATGAAATATGTGACTGGAATAGCCCAAAGTATGTCACCCTAAGATACTCTGAGCTCACTACCTCCCTTATTTTCAAGATAAGTTATGCCACCTGAAATATTTTTCCACATACGTGATTGACATGTTCCTCCCAATAGAGTTTAGAGTCAATGTGAATACCTAAGAGTTTTACCGACTTATTGCCTACTTCATTTGATGTACCCATTAAAAGTTGTTGGGCTTTATCAGGATTGCAAACGAGCTTATTGGCTGCAAACCAGTCCAGGGCCTTATCAAGTGTTTCTTTTGTTACTTTATTCAGATCCGAAATGTTCTGATGTGGGGTAAGTAGTGTTGTATCGTCTGCATAACACACGACAGGGTGGGCTAATGGAATAAAGTCCCTTTTTAACTTGTTAGAACACCAACTATGGATACTGTTCAAAGTGATTGTCGTGCACTTGCCTGTGTTCAGCCTGTCCCCTTTTGTTGTGCTTGGAAGTAGGAAAGATATAACCTTTTTTCAGGTTTCCTTGGAGCTATGAAAAGCCTGTGTTTTATCTCATCACTAATATTATCTACATCTACATTTACATACATACTCCGCAATCCACCATACGGTGCGTGGCGGAGGATACCTCGTACCACAACAAGCATCTTCTCTCCCTGTTCCACTCCCAAACAGAACGAGGGAAAAATGACTGCCTATATGCCTCTGTACGAGCCCTAATCTCTCTTATCTTATCTTTGTGGTCTTTCCGCGAAATATAAGTTGGCGGCAGTAAAATTGTACTGCAGTCAGCCTCAAATGCTGGTTCTCTAAATTTCCTGAGTAGCGATTCACAAAAAGAATGCCTCCTTTCCTCCAGAGAGTCCCATCCGAGTTCCTGAAGTATTTCTGTAACACTTGTGCGATGATCAAACCTACCAGTAACAAATCTAGCATCCCGCCTCTGAATTGCTTCTATGTCCTCCCTCAATCCGACCTGATAGGGATCCCAAACGCTCGAGCAGTACTCAAGAATAGGTCGTATTAGTGTCTCCCTTACAGATGAACCACATCTTCCCAAAATTCTACCAATGAACCAAAGGCGACTAACCGCCTTCCCCACAACTGCCATTACATGCTTGTCCCACTTCATATCGCTCTGCAATGTTACGCCCAAATATTTAATCGACGTGACTGTGTCAAGCGCTACGCTACTAATGGAGTATTCAAACATTCGGGATTCTTTTTTCTATTCATCTGCATTAATTTACATTTATCTATATTTAGAGTTAGCTGCCATTCTTTACACCAATCACAAATCCTGTCCAAGTCATCTTGTATCCTCCTACAGTCACTCAATGACGACACCTTCCCGTACACTACACTAATATGTCCAAATAATTGCCAATATCCATGGGATTAAAGGAATCAAATGGTGAACTTTGTTGTGGAAGTTTCGACAATGTGCTGGGCTCTGCCTGTATATCTGGTGGTGTTTTTATGGCTGAATGGTAACTGGAATCTTCAAATGTTTCTACTGTTCTTTTTCTTATTGCATAACAATTTATTTTATTATATTGTTATGACATAGATAAATTAGATGCCAATTATTCTCGAATAAACACTTTATTCATATTGAAAAATGCAACGTTAGTACTCTGCGTATTTCTAATATCACTAAGCACAACACTGACTGAAGTCCGTGGCAAAAGCCAATAATCGCAGTTGTTCACTTTTTTATCATTTCCAAGTTATTGAGACAACTGTGGCTATCAAACTGACTACCTGGCAGCGACTGTGCTTTCCTTATACATGGGGCACAAATATCTACTGTGAAAGCGACAAGCCAATATGTACCTTACGACGTATAATATAAGGGAGAGTTTCCAGTGGCGACGTCATCTAGCAATTTATGTGTGTGGAACTTTTATTGTCGGTTCTGTTCCTTTCTAGTGCATTCGATAGAGGGCCTATATAGTAACAATGTGTTTTTAGGAATCTTCGCAAAAGTCAGTATTACCGGACATACATACAGCAACTATTGTTACGTTATTAGTATAAATATTGTTACAAATCTCGTAACAATATTTTTAATGAGAAATTACTGTGAAGTACTATAATTAATACTTCAGAATCAACTGATCACTCTCACTCTTTACTAATCTTCACATTTGCACTTGCTACAACTAGGACTTTTTACTTATTCATTCTTCAGTCAGTATTTCAGCTTCTGAATATGAACTAGCTTCCTATTTGGCGAATAGCCCATATTTATAATGCTACATATCGAAGGTTCTGTGTACAAGAAAACAGTAGAATATTCGGGACTTTTCTCGAACAAATGCCAAACAGAATAACGTTTCGAGGTCACTAGAATGGCCCTTACGTTTTTCGTAGTTATGTGTTAGCTGTATACAGCTATTTACAGAAATGTATAGAATATGATGACATGGATGCACTAGCTACATAGGAAAGTACAACTACTCAATAACTCGATTCAGTCGAGTCGACTGACGAAGCAAATGAACGAATAGCGTGCGGACTGACTGGCGGCGATGGCGTGGGTGGCAATGCAGGTGATCCCGCTAGGGAGGGGGGGCACCGTTCCTTTATGATGTTTCTATATATTTTTAGTGTTCCTTTATGATTTCAGTATTGTGATTTAGTTGCTTCTGTATCGCCTCTGTAGCTGCTTATGTTCAAATGTGTGTGAATTCCTAAGTTACCAAACTGCTGAAGTCATCGGTCCCTAGACTTATACACTACTTAAATTAACTTTAACTTATACAAGGAACAACACACACACACCCATGCCTAACGGAGGACTCAAACATCCGACGGAAGGGGCCGCGCAATCCATGCAGGACGCCTCAAACAACGCGGCCACTCCGTGTGTTTGTAGCTGCTTATAAACTCGCCGCAATCTTCTTAGTATGTGTCTCCGTAGTCTCCTTATGCACCCTATCTTGTTCCTCGTTTGATGGAGTTGGAGTACCTCTCACCATCATCAGAGCAGCTGGCAGAGGTTGCCCAAAGCCTTCATTGGTCCTCAACCACCAGCCCCTGGTGGAGCATCAGCCTATCGCCACCCTGAGCATCACCCTTGATGTTCCATTTGAAACTGCCCAAACAGATCCTATGGCAGAGGTCTCCATCATCTGTTGTCCCTTGACTCAACAACTCTGGTCCAGACCCAGGCATTTTAGGACCTGCATGCCTTTTAAAGCTGGGAGAGATTTCGTACACTCGCCAGACACAGGCATGTCAGATGAGGAATTGTTCACGATCAAGAGTCTGAGTGATATGTAACTGCACTGTGAGCAGCTTGAGTGTAACATAGAGTGGGCAGTGTCTTTGGAATTGTAACTTTCCTGGTTCGGCCATGCCAAGTTTGGTATTAGTCGCTTGCTAGCATCAGCCTTTCTTCTCTTTTACTTGGCTTCAACTTGGTGGCTTTTCGTGTGTGAACTCTTCAAACTATCAAGCTTTCTTACTTCCATGTTTGTCCCTGGCCATGTTCCCAGACTCTCTGCTTGTAGATTGGGTTGACACTTAGTGTTTGTTCATGGGCGCCACACGTCATTGTTCCCCACACACATTTTCGAGTGTTTACAAAACACTACTGTTTCACTTCGTGAGACATAATACCAGCTGTTCCAAATAATCCCAGACATTTTATATGGGATTAAGGTCTAGTAAATTAGTGTGGCAGTTGAGAAGTGAATGATGGCAAAACTATGAACCTTTATATGCAGCTCTGTGAACACTAAACACTATGGTTGTTGTCTTGAAAGATGGGAGCACAACAGACTCTTCATGAAGAAGTAGAAAATAAATATCCTGATTCATGTTTGTGGTAATCTGAATGAGTGGGCCAAAATCATCATATGAAATCATTATAGAACCAGTTCTGTCCTGGACTACATCCTCCACACACTGTGTATTAAATTTCTTGTTGGGCTATTGACAAACTCCATCAATTGCATCATTCAAATATAGGGACAATTGTGACTGATCGGACCATATTACACGCCTCTAGTCTGCCACTGTCCATTTTGTGTTGTGTGGACTATTGAAGATTTGAAGATACACAGGCTTTAAATGTTGCTGTGAGGAATGGCCTTTTGTAAAATGCGTAATTGGAATCAAAGGAATAGCCAAAAGTCCCATACAGTCACACCTACGAGACAGATATCAGGTCACACAAGTCACACACAAAGTGGGCAGCATTATTATGTAATACAGCTCCAGTCCAGCTATAATAAAGTATGGTGTGCTCCAAGGGTCAGTTCTGGGTCCTTTATTGTTCACACTATATGTTAATGACCTGCCCACAGAACACAAGAGCAAGATGTTTCACTATGCGAATGACACAACTGGGGAACCGACGATAATGATTTGGCCCAAAATTGTTCTGGGGTCTTATTTGGATTCAAGAATTACTTCCAAAGCAATCACTTAAGCTTAAACATTGCCAAAACAAATCTACTGGAGTTTCAAATACACCACAAACAAGATGAAATGCAAAGGGGTGCGGTGTCCAATGATGGTTCAGAAATAAAAATGAAAGATAATACTTCCTTCCTTGGTGTAATGTTAGATCAGTATCTCTCTTGGGAGCATCATATTGATTTCTTAGGCCAAAAACTAAGCAAATCAATTTATGCAATGTGGACAATGTCATAATTTCTTAAATATGAGAAAATAAGTATAATCTACTATGCTTTAGTGTATCCATACTGCACATATGGAATTGAAGTATGGGGATGTGCTGCTGCCAAGTATATAAATAGGGTATTCATCCTTCAAAAAAAAAAAGCAGTTAGGATCATGTGTAAGTTTAGATATAATGAGTCCTGCAAAGAAATTTTCAAAATTAAGAAACTGCTAACACTTCTATCACTAAATATTTATAAAACTGTTCAGCTGATGCTAAAATACAAGCAGTACAATGATCTAAATAGAGATGTGCACATGTAGAATACTAGGAGGGATGATGATTATCACCTGGAGAGAAATAATACAAAGAGTGCAGACAAGAGCCCCTATTACATGGGAATCAAATTTTATAACAGACTACCAAAAAATTAAAAATCTTAAGTAGAAGCTACTTTGAAATTGCCTTGAAGGAGTTCCTCAGTAACAAGTATTTTTATAGTATTAAAGAATTCCTCTCAGAGGAGTAGAATACTTTCATTTGTATAAATAGTATTTACATTACCAAAAAAAGAAGAAACATAATTTTTTATCGGTAGGCCGATTGTATATAATTGGTTCCCACAACGTTATAAGGGGAAATGATCAATATGTAAACTTACCAAAACAAATCCTTGTATTTGTCCATGGAGAATAAATAAAAATAAATAAATAAGTATGCATTTCAAGCAAGTCCCTTCAAAATGTTTACTTGAAAACTATTTGAGATGGATCCACAGTCACTGACAGGTGCCTTAGTTTATATAAGGCAAGCCAGACTTTGTCATCCTGGCCTCTGTGGTCTCATTTAAGAATTGATTCGGTGAACTGTGGATGGTTGACTGTCGCTGAGAACCGCAGATCCTTCCAAGATGCATGTGCATAGCAAACACTGAGTTATTAATTGAAGAACAGCTGAGCATCATAGAAACCTCCCATGCTGAGTCTGTGGGTGAAATTAGCGCTACCACTATGAGACAAGATCTTCTAGCTCGACTATCACCATATCTCACTAAGGAACAACAGAAGAAGCTACTTGGCATTCTTCAAGAGTTCTCTGAATGCTTCAATCCACAGGTGAAGACCAAATTAGACAAATCAAAGGTGAAGCACCAGATTAACACTGGAGACCATCAGCCAATAAGTCAGAGAGCATACCATATGTCAGCAACAGAATGTCGAATAATTTGTGGCGAGGTAGAGAAAATGATGAAGAATGGCATCATTCAGCCTTTGCAGAGCCCATGGTCATCACCAGTGGTCATTGTCAGGAAGAAGGATGGCAGTTGGTGCTTTTGTGTTGATTACAGGAAGCTTAATAAGATAACTAAAAAGGACGTTTACCCTCTCCCATGAATTGACGATACACTAGATTGTCTGAAGGGGGCTAAGTTTTTCTCAACTATGGACATGTACTTGGGATACTGGCAAATTGAAGTAGATGAGGCTGATCATGAGAAAATGGCATCCATCACCCCTGAGGGCCTGTATGAGTTTAAGGTAATGCCGTTTGGTTTGTGTAATGCACCAGTAACTTTTGAACGGATGATGGATAATCTTCTAAGGCACGTGAAGTGGACGATGTGTTGGGTTGGGTTGTTTGGGGAAGGAGACCAGCCAGCGAGGTCATCAGTCTCATCGGATTAGGGAAGGACAGGGATGGAAGTCAGCCGTGCCCTTTCAAAGGAACCATCCCAGCATTTGCCTGGAGCGATTTAGGGAAATCACGGAAAACCTAAATCAGGATGGCCGGACGCGGGAGTAGATTGAAGTAGATGAGGCTGATCATGAGAAAATGGCATCCACCACCCCTGAGGGCCTGTATGAGTTTAAGGTAATGCCGTTTGGTTTGTGTAATGCACCAGTAACTTTTGAACGGATGGTGGATAATCTTCTAAGGCACGTGAAGTGGACGATGTGTTGGGTTGGGTTGTTTGGGGAAGGAGACCAGCCAGCGAGGTCATCAGTCTCATCGGATTAGGGAAGGACAGGGATGGAAGTCGGCCGTGCCCTTTCAAAGGAACCATCCCGGCATTTGCCTGGAGCGATTTAGGGAAATCACGGAAAACCTAAATCAGGATGGCCGGACGCGGGAGGACGATGTGTCTTTGTTATTTAGATGACATTATAGTGCTCTCAGAGACATTTGATGAACTTATAAAAAGACTGAGGACCGCTCTTAAGTGTCTCCAACAAGGTGGACTGAAACTTAATCCAAGAAAGTGTCTCTTTGGAGCAAAAGAAATCAAAATTCTTGGATACCTTGTGTCAAACGAAGGTGTGCGGCCACACCCAGAAAAGGTGAGATCTGTAACGGAATTTGCTATTCCTAAAAGTATTAGAGATGTGAGAAGCTTCCTCAGATTATGTTCTTATTACCGTCATTTTATCAAAGACTTTTGTATCAAAGCCAGGCCACTCCAAGAGTTGTCAAAATATGATGCTAAATTTATCTGAGGTGGTGCTCAACAAGATTCTTTTGATGTGCTGTGAAAAGCTCTGACAACTGACCCTGTACTTGGTCTGCATGATGAGAGAGCACCTACAGAACTACACACAGATGCCAGCAGGTATGGGATTAGTGCTGCTCTGGTGCAAATTTCGGATGGAAAAGAGGTTATACCTATGCTTCTGGGACACTTACAAAAGCTGAGAGAAACTGCTCAATTGCAGAAAGAGAATGTCTTCTTGTGATCTGGGCCATGTGCAAATTTCAACAGTATCTCTATGGAAGGCCATTCACAGTTTTTACAGACCATCACTCACTTTGTCGGTTGACCGGTCTCAAGGATCCAACAGGACAACAGGACGACTCACCAGGTGGGCACTACGTCTTCAAGAGTATGACATTACCATAGTGCACAAAAGTGGAAGAAAACACCAAGATGTTGACTGTCTTTTAAGAAACCCTGTGCAAGACCATCAAGACTTTCATGAACATAGTGACTGTCTTGCTGCACTCCAGGATCTCCCTGCTGAGCAGAAGACGGATGCCAAGATATCTCAAATTATGCTTGCTTAAATCAGCCAGAGGATGTGAAGGGACAATATAAGGTGGTAGTTAATGGATTACTTTGGAAGAAAAACTTTGATCCCTTTGGTAAGAGGTGGCTACCAGTGATTCGTAAACACATGCGCCTAGATGTTCTTCAGAAATTCCATGGCACACCTGAGGCCAGACATTTAGGATTTATTAAGATATATGATAGAATCCGCAAGAGATTTTTCTGGCCATGTTTATTTAGCGGTGTCTGTCACTATGAGTCGCACTGTCGAGAGTGCCAGAGGAGAAAGACAGTTCCTCAGACACCACCTGGCCGATTCATACCAATTCCACCAGCCAAAACGCCTTTCCAGTGTGTTGGGATTGACCTCCTTGGATGATTTCCAACGTCTGACGGTGGCAATAGATGGATTACTGTTTGCACTGATCATCTGACATGCTATGCCATTACAAAAGCCATGAAAACAGCTGAAGCATCTGAGGTAGCCAAATTCATCGTGGAAGACATTGTATTAAAACACGGTGCCCCAAAGTTGTTAATTACGGATCAAGGGAAAGTTTTTCAATCGCATCTTAAAACAGAGATAAATCGTCAGGGCAACATTACTCATCACACAATGACTGCCTACCATCCGCAAACTAACGGGCTTACTGAATGCCTTAAAAAGACCATGGCTGACATGCTATCAATGTTCATCAATGTTGAGCAGAGCAAATGGGATGAGGTGCTACCTCTCGTGACATTTGGCTACAACACCGCCAAACAAGACACCACAGGATTTATGCCATTTTTCCTGCTGCATGGGCATGAGGCGACTATGATGATGGACACTGTGTTTCGGTTACATCCTGATGATGTGGACAACAACTACATCGGTCAGGTGTTAATCAGAGCTGAGGAAGCTCGGCAGTTATCTCAACTCCGCACGCTGCAAGCTCAAGAAAACAATCGCAGAAGGTATGACACGAGCCACTACCCTGTTATGAAACTTCCTGGCAGATTAAAACTGTGTGCCGGACCGAGACTTGAACTTGGGAACTTTGCCTTTCGTGGACAAGTGCTCTACCAACTGAGCTACCCAAGCACGACTCACGCCCCATCTTCACAGCTTTACAGCTTTACATCTGCCAGTACCTCGTCTCCTACCTTCCAAAATTTACAGAAGCTCTCCTGAGAACAGGTTCGAGCCTTGGTCCGGCAGACAGTTTTAATCTGCCAGGAAGTTTCATACCAGCACACACTCCGCTGCAGAGTGAAAATCTCACACTGCCCTGTTGTCTACCAGCCTGGTGACCTTGTCTGGATCTTCACTCCTATTCGGAAGATTGGTCTCTCTGAGAAGCTCCTCAGGCGCTACTTTGGACCTTATTAGGTTGTAAGACAGTTGTCTGATGTTACTTGTGAAATTTAAGATTTCGACCACGACACAAGATGAAGAAAAATCAGATACGGTCCACATCCTTCAAATGAAGCCCTTAAGGATCCTGCAAACCTGGGTAAATTAAAAGCTCCAGCAACAGGCTACAAGAAGAAGAAAGGTGACGAAGAGTGTAGCGGCAAAAAAAGTTCTAAGAAGATCACTGCCAGGGCGAGAATCAGTCATCAGGAGTCAGAGAATGCAGGACTGATGATGCGTTCCCAGACTACGAGGACGTAACACTGAGGCTCTGTTCTCTTAAGGAGGGAGCAATGTCGCAGAAGAAACTGAGTAGCACTGTGATGTAGTGGTTACAATACTAAACTGTTGCATGGAGGGTCATGAGTTCAAAACTCACCTGGACTGTACAATTTTAATTTATAATCTGTTTGAGTACATTCTAGACGTATCCACAAATGTCAAGAGTCATTCTATAGGAATGTTCTGTAGCTGTATATATATTGCATGTGTTCTGGCAGGAGGCAGTTCACTCTGTGTTCTTCTATCTGCAAGTGCAGAATAAACCTTTGTTAAGTGAAGTTAGTGTTCATCATTCATCTAATTACACATTCTTCTATGTGACAATATACTTGATCGAGAAGTAGCGGCTCCAGTCATGAAAGCTGACAACAGCCGGGAGAGCGGTTTGCTGAACCACATGCCTATCCATATCCACATCCAGTGATGCCTACTGGCTAAGGATGACACGGCAGTCAGTCAGTGCCACTGGACCTTCCAAGGCCATTTCAGACAGAGTATATCTGATTTTAGAGGATGATACCAAAATGGAAATCTTTAAGGGATTCTTTTTGAAGGGAATTGAAGAAAGGCCAGTGTTATTATCAGGTGAGGCAGTTGCTGTGTGCAGTAGCAAGTGGTGCTACTTCAATTCCTTAATGTTTTTCAAAGACATTATGACACACAGAAAGGTTGGAACAAATGTGTCATTTGAATGACCACACACACAATTGTCAAACAATGACACTGAGGTTTCAGAAACAGATTCCAGTGGGAGTGTATTCCTAGACAATAACCTTGATTATGTTGTTGCTGAGGAGTTGCTGCCCTGCAGGGAGGACCATTTTCCTCTAGATAGCAAAAACACTCCCTCCAACACCACCGCCACCAGCACTGGCACGACCAGCAAAGGAAAGGAAATCAGGCAGCTCTAGCTTTGAAAAGGAGCTTCCTGACATAGAGAGTGTAAAAATTAAAGTACTGGAATTAGAACCTGAGTGTGAGGACATTTGAGATTTTAGTATCTCTAGTGACTTATTTGGACTAGATAGAACCAATAGAAAAATTAGATGCCATGGAGGAGGTAATTATTGTTTTTAAAAGCACAATTTTAGAAAACAACAATGTGGAAAGGAGGAAAGTTGTAGCACTGTACATGAGCAGGATGGTAGAAAATAATTGATTTGGAAGAAAGATTAATTGAAAGACTTTACCTGGCATTAGATTGATTTCTGATGAATAATGTTCCCAAAAGCAAAATATAAACAAAACTTGTTGGTTATTCAATGTATTATCTTAGGAATTTAATCTGTCTCGTATATTGGGATATGTGTGTATACACTTCAAGATAAAGTACTTTGAGATGAAGTATACAGATAAAACTTAGAACATACAGGATGTGATAAAATTGTGGTTGACTCACTTTGCCATCTCTTCAAAAGGTTTTGTGATTGGTGAGGAAATTTGGGTACTACTAATGACACAGTGGCTGTCAGGTGTTAGACTGTTTTATCATGTGGTTAAACCCATATGCATAAGATATTTCAGATTTTGAAGCAGAAGTAAGAGAAACACTTTGTGTTCACTTACTCTGTGGAAATGTGTTACATAGTGCATTACCTACCATTCTCAAATATTTCAGCTGACAAATATTTCCAGAACCAATTCCATTTCAAGTATGAATTGCAGGGGTGTTTGTGAATAAAAGCTCTTTCATAATATATATTATAATTTATAATATAAATCAAATTGTATATTATAAATTACAGTATAAATCAAATAATGTTACAAAGTACATTTTTGTTTTCTTTTGGCTTTTTTCTTAAGAATTAAAAGGACTATCACAATTTTATTCACTTAATAATGTTAGCATACATATATGTTCGTGAGTCAGTCATATGAAAAACTTTCAGGTACATCTAAATTCACATTGCCTCTCCCTGAGAATTTAACTTTACTGAAACACATTTGTATCCACTCTTGACCCCATTCCTGATTGCAATAAACATTGGGTTGATACCTTCTTGATTAGTAGCAATATTATGTAAACTAGTAGTAGTTTTTACAATTGCCACTGCATTGTCAACATAAGTTTCAATGTCTTTTGACAAAATTCTTCATTTTGATTAAAGACTGAAAAATGAGCATTCCGTAACTCTTCTGGTCTTTGAAAGTCTCTCATTGAAGAATGTCTTTTCAGCATTTAAATTTCATTTTGAGCATGGTCTCATTACATAGACCCGTCATTGGAACAAACACATGTGGCATTTTCACATCAAAATATAGCATGAATGAATCCTCAGGCAAAATTAGTCGACTGGATTCAATTTTTTTGATGAAAAGCATAATTATTAAGTACTGCAGTACCACTCTCTCTTCCACATGCTCCAACATCAATAATTGCAAATGTATATTTTGCATCTTTACTGATATCAGGAATACATAAAAATAATTTTTATAAACGAATCACTGACTTCCAGAATAATTGGGTTGCAAATTCTCATGTCTCTCCCATCAATACTGGCAATGCAGTTTGGAAACTGACATTTGTTCTCAAAGGCATCTGCAGTATTGGAAAGGTATTTTTAGTTGGTTATGGCATACATAATGGCTGGAATATTACCACACAGCTCTTGACTCTTCCTTTACAATATTTCCCACTGTTGTTTTTCCAACTCTAAATGGAAGTGAGAGCTGGTGAAATGGCACACCTATAGCATAATACCTGAAGGAATGGGATGGAAAACGTATTTACACAGCTTTTGATTTGTAGAAGTAGTATGTTGTGAATTGGACCAGGTAGTCTATAATAATTGCTTTCAGCTCCAGGCACACATGTTTACTATTCAGACTAGCAAAAACATGTTTGGTCCTCCGTGGTGTAAATTTATCAAATACATAATCATTTTACCATCAACAGCATGTAGAAAATTTGTAACTGTTGACATAATTTATGTTATACAAACTACTCTAGCACAAATTTGAAACAAATAAATTGTAAAGGAAATGTGAAACAAAATTCTAATGATATACAGGGTGTTACAAAAAGGTACGGCCAAACTTTCAGGAAACATTCCTCACACACAAAGAAAGAAAATATGTTATGTGGACATGTGTCCGGAAATGCTTACTTTCCATGTTAGAGCTCATTTTATTACTTCTCTTCAAATCACATTAATCATGGAATGGAAACACACAGCAACAGAATGTACCAGCGTGACTTCAAACACTTTGTTACAGGAAATGTTCAAAATGTCCTCCGTTAGCGAGGATACACGCATCCACCCTCCATCGCATGGAATCCCTGATGTGCTGATGCAGCCATGGAGAATGGCGTATTGTATCACAGCCCTCCACAATACGAGCACGAAGAGTTTCTACATTTGGTACCGGGGTTGCGTAGACAAGAGGTTTCAAATGCCCCCATAAATGAAAGTCAAGAGGGTTGAGGCCAGGAGAGCGTGGAGGCCATGGAATTGGTCTGCCTCTACCAATCCATGTCTGCAGCTTGTGGTCGTGCCGTAGTGTTCTCGCTTCCCGCGCCCGGGTGCCCGGGTTCGATTCCCGGCGGGGTCAGGGATTTTCTCTGCCTCGTGATGACTGGGTGTTGTGTGATGTCCTTAGGTTAGTTAGGTTTAAGTAGTTCTAAGTTCTAGGGGACTGATGACCATAGATGTTAAGGCCCATAGTGCTCAGAGCCATTTGAACCATTTTCTACCAATCCATCGGTCACCGAATCTGTTGTTGAGAAGCGTGCGAACACTCCGACTGAAACGTGCAGGAGCTCCATCGTGCATGAACCACATGTTGTGTCGTACTTGTAAAGGCACATGTTCTAGCAGCACAGGTTCAGTATCCCATATGAAATCATGATAACGTGCTCCATTGAGCGTAGGTGGAAGAACGAAACTAAAATGAGCTCTAACAAGGAAATTTAGCGTTTCCGGACACATGTCCACATAACATCTTTTCTTTACTTGTGTGTGAGGAATGTTTCCTGAAAGTTTGGCCATACCTTTTTGTAACACCCTGTATACATTGATCAGCCAGAACAAAATGACCACTGACCAACTATCAATACAAAACCATCCAGGTGATAGCAGCATCACCTGGTGAGGAATGGCTGCTAGTCAGACACATGCATGGTGCATGTAGTATCAGTGAGTGTGTTGTCTATGTGTAGAATGGGGAAGGTGCATGATCTATCTGAGTTTGACCAAGGGCAGATTGTGAGGCTCAGCTCGAGCATTTTGGAAACACACAGAGCATCAAACACTCCTAATGATGGACCTCCTCAGTCAATGACCCATGCATGTGCCAATATTTACATCATGACATCAGGAACTACAACAGAAATGAGCATGTCATCATTGGCATTGGACATTGGTGCAGTGGCAGAGCATTGCATGGTCTGATGAATCCCAGTATCTTCTTCCTCGTGTTGATGGGGGCACAAATCCATTGTCTTCCAAGGGAATAGCTCCTTGACACCTTTACTGTGAGACAGAAAAACTCCATCTTGCTCTGTGGAACATTCACGTGGGCATCCATGGGTCCAGAGGAGCTTGTGCAAGGCACCATGACATCCAAGGAGTATCATACACTGGTTGCACACCATGTACACCTGTTTATGACTATCATGTTTCCCAATGGTAGTAGCATTTTTCAACAAGGTAATGCACCATGTCACAAGGACAGGAGTGTGATGGAGTTGTTTGAGGAACACAGTGATGAGCTCCAACTGATGCGCTGGCCCCCCAACTTGACAAATGTGAACCTGATCAAACACATCTGGGATGTGACTAAATGTGGCGTCAAGAGCTCACTGACCCCCTCCCCCTCCCCTTCCCAGAATATATGGGAATCAAGTGATGTGTGTGTACCGATGTAGTGCCAACTCCCTCCAGCACCATACCAAGGCCTCATTGCTTCCATGCCATGATGCGTCACCCTGTTATCCATGCCAAAGGTGGAAATACCAGCTATTAGGTAGGTGGCTGGCCACTGTATGTCATGCTACACTTTGAAAGCACATGCCAGTATGTGATACAAAATTTATAAGTTGAGAAAAAGCTTATCTCAATGCAATGATCAGTCTTTCTTCCACACTTATTGTCTGCTGAAAGTTCATTGTCATCTAAGTGATAGTCCTCTTTAAACCACTGATGAGGTAATCAAATGCATCTATGATATTTTGTTGAAATTGTACATCTTCTGAGTGAATATAATGAAGGGCTGAAACATCATTTAGAATATTCCTCGGTGTTTATGAAAGTAAAAAATCTAATACAGAATGACTTCACTACTTCTGCTTCAAACACACTCATGAATAAAATAAGAGAGGTTATAAGTGAATCAATTTTTGAGTCAGTTATTCTGTATGATGTAACTGATGTATATAATTTCTTGAAGATCTCCTCTGTACCTGACTATGTTGGAGGGGTCAAGTCGATGGTAGATTTTTAAAATTCATGAACATGCTGTTCATTTGAATGGATTCCAATTAAAAAACAGTGATAAACACATTATTTGCTGCAATGTTCATTCAGTGTTTTGCTCATCAAGTGAATTCAGTGCTATTGCAAGTTGTGTTAGAGATCAAAAACTTTGTTTTGCATGCTTTTCATACTTCTTTTCTGAGTCAACCAAAAGAACATCAGCTCTAGATCAGGAAGTAAAGAAACGACTGCCTAAAGTATATGCCATGTAGTGTTCTGCATCTCATGTAGTGAAAACCATATATTGCAATCACCTGGTTTCATGTTTCAATTAGATAACAAATACTGATAAGTGGGACAAAGAAACCTCTACTGCTGCTCACAGATTTGATACAATGATGCAAGTTGTCAGTTTGTTTCACTCTACATACTTTTGCAGATATTTTCCCTCTCAATGGTGCCTCATTTAATACAAGAGAAGCCAAAGCATACTGCTTTCGCTAATGTGCAACAAAAATTGATGAATTCTAAAGAGTGTTGATAACCAAACATTACAGATTTGAAAGAATGTTGCAAAGAGCCATACATGACTAACATATGGATAAACCACTGTCTAAATGTCCTAGGCATGAGACTAAAGTCAATTTGGAAACAAGGTAAGGTCCTACTGTAAAGTTTTGGACACAGTGACAGGACATTTATAAAATAGTTTCAGTAATTAGTACTTCATTATTGTTGAAACTTTTAAATGTAGATAATGTTGATAAACATAAACAGTGCTACATGGAATATTCAAAATTACTAGAAGATTGCTATGTGTAATTTTTTTTCCTTGGTTAATATCACAGCTGGTCATGCACCACAAAAGTGTTAGTGATTTGTAGAAACTTTATTCTCAAATAGACTCAACAGTGTCAGGTTTGAAATTGTTAGTCATTCTCAAGGTGTGACACTCATCTTCAGTCTCTACCAGTTAGGATATTTTTATGGCAATTGTTATTATGTTTTGTCACATGTCTGCAAGTGGTACATTATTCCTTGTAGATATATGAGGTAGTCTGTGTTGATACATCAAGAAATAGGTCAAGTTCATTCATGATGTTGTGATCGTGGGCACACCAAAACACATTAGGTCTTCTCTGCCATTCTGTCAAGTTTCTATGTCAACCAATCTTCCTGTGCTCATTCATACAACTGATTGTCATATACACATCATTTCACTGCCATCACCTACATCAGTGGTGGAGCATCACATAACTGCCTGGTGGCAGTTCAATACCATATACAGCATTCAAAGGAGAAATGTGTGCACTTTTGATTGTGCGACTAATATTTTTTCTGATGAGTTTATTTGATAGAACTGAGGAATTGTAAATTGTGCATCTTGCACACTGCCATCATGCCGCATAAAAGATTCTAAAACTTTATCATAACAGCAATGTAAATCCTTCAGTGACTTATTTCGCCCTGTGTTAAAGACTGCACATCAGCTTTGGAAAATAGTGGAATACACAAAATCACTTGTAATTGTGGGAAATTCTACATAGGCCAGTCTGGCAGGACAGTATCCACACACTTAAAGGAATACTTTAGAAGTAGCAAACTTAGAACAGGAGTCACTACTTTGGAGACTATCTGCTTAAAGAAGTTGTGAGGTGTGACATAAGTCTTACATAATGTCCACAAAGGGAAGAAGATGAACTACCTTGAACTAGCGGAAAGTAATACACATGTATCTACTTGTTCAAGTTTTCTACTGAATGAACATACACAATTCCCTTATTCACCAATTTTAACTGCAGATACTGCTGATAACGTCATTCAGTGGACTTTGTAAATTATCCCTCCTGTGCCCATGCCCCATATTTACTTTATTTTGCAGTTTTGTATGTCCTCTTAAAATTTTATGATGTATAATTACAGTTGTTTGCTTACCTGTTTGGTCTCACTTGTAATATTTTAGCTGTTTGTAACAATGGACCTGTTAAGGACTAGATTATCTTATTCAGTCAACCTCTTGGAACATGTCACCAAAGTTTTCTCTATTTCCTCTATATGTCCATCTTTTCAGAGACAGTTGTGGAACTCGGCTGTTCAATACAGAATGACAAATCAAACCATTTTCAGCTGTCTAATTCCCAAACTGTTATTTTATTGGACTACACCGTCTTCAGGCCCCCTGACCAACATGTAGGAAGATTCCAACCTCGGTTCTGGTCAACATAGATTGGTATCTGTAGATTTCTCTTCAAAAGAAATAAGATGTTCCTTTCATTTGTTACTTCCTACATTTTATTTCTTTTGAAGATAAATCTACAGATAAGAGTCTTCGAAAGCTGGCTCCTATGTTGACTGAAACTGTGGTTGGAACCTTCCTATATGTCAGTCACAAAGCCTGAAGATGGCGTAATAAATCACCAAAACTGGTAGCCCAGTAAAATAACTATTTGGAAATTAGATGGCTGAAAGGTAATTGAGTTGATGTTCTATTACTCTATTTTGTTCAACTTCTTTTTCTTCTCAGAACAATTATTGTAATTCCTCATATAGTCCATTATTTAATATGGCATATATTTTACCAAAGCTAAATAGTTTTATATCACATTTTACTGAAACAATTCTTTGTATTCTAGTCTTAAATTGGACATTAACAATAATTGTCATCTGTGATATCCAGCTACGATACTCTGTAGACGTACATAGCTTAAAATCTTTATTTTGCAAAAATTTCACAGCCATGTATATTTATCTTTGTACCTGACAATGGTGTAACAGTCAAAAACCAGTTCGTACAATAATAAATATTGCAGAATATTACAGCAGTATCATGTGTCTTTTCATTCCTAATGAAAAAAATATTCTACCAAGAACCAACAGAACAGTAAATTAATGCAATTTACTGACATACATTTACAATCACACACACTGACTTCACAGTTCATATATTGTATTTTTTACTATTTAACATTGCAATGGATTGATTTGTTAAACTACTGTGAACCATAATGCTATGGTTTCTGATAGTGTGCTGCTTTTCTACAGTTCATTCTTATGTGGCACTACTAATAATTGTAGCTGAGCATACCCATCATAGATTGTTAGAAACACTAAATTTGTCTGTTATAATTACAAAATCATTTCTTGCAGCAGATTGCACCAATAGGGCTTCAATAATTGCATACTCAATATTGAGTATTATGTAGTCAACAGTTGCACATGTATACTTTTGAGTAAGGTTTTCTTCCAAAGCTTTGTCTATGGTGCTGCAATATCATACTAGTCTGTAGAGTTATTCACTCCATCTTCAACAGCTGACCATTCATCCAACTGCACAGATGGGAAATTCTACTTTGTACAACTCATTCAATTAGAGGAAATTTCATTATTTGTAACTAAACGGTTTTCAGTGTTAGACTTTTCTCAGGGCTTATGATTCATATCACGCAAGTAGTAGTTAACAATTCACCAGATACAATATTAGTGGTACTGATTTGTTGAAAGGGACATAAATGAGACAAAGAACTTTGCTAGTTTTGTGGCAATTCACCACATTTTACAGAGAGAGTGTGAACTCCCCTGCCTACCCCCCCCCCCCCCCCCCCACCCCTCTCCCATACACACAATTGAATTTAGGGCCATGGGGCAGGGCTGGAATTAGTATCAGGCAGAGAATTAGGGAGACAGGCCAGGAGAATTACAAGATGGATTGCAAGGACAACACCCATCTATGCAATTTAGAGAAGTTATTTTGGTGGCAAAGACCTAGAGAATATAGTCTGTGAAACAGCTGCCACTGGTGTTGCTCTTGCCCCTTGGCCACAATTTGGTGGTGGCCATTGACTTGTATGCACATCTGG
This sequence comes from Schistocerca cancellata, assembly GCF_023864275.1. Taxonomy (NCBI): domain Eukaryota; kingdom Metazoa; phylum Arthropoda; class Insecta; order Orthoptera; family Acrididae; genus Schistocerca; species Schistocerca cancellata. The sequence goes on along the minus strand of NC_064629.1, from coordinate 583,255,689 downwards.
TAGGTGACCATGCCCACATACCATATTTACTCGAATCTAAGCCGCACTCGAATCTAAGCCGCACCTGAAAAATGAGACTCCAAATCAAGGAAAAAAAATTTCCCGAATCTAAGCCACACCTGAAATTTGAGACTCGAAATTCAAGAGGAGAGAAAAGTTTTAGGCCGCACCTCCAAATCGAAACAAAGTTGGTCCATTTTAATATGAGACACAATTTAGGTCGAATGAATGACGATACAACTACAGTAGTTTGGTCGAGTCGTAAGCTTAGCAGTTAAGCTTTACAAGGTAGCCATTGCTATGCGTAAGGCGCTCCGTCGGTATTGATATGGGTACCCTTCCTTTTTCACGTGCTTCGTCTGGTTTGAATTGATTGCTTATTTTTCTTTGATCTGATAAGTGCCATTTTCTTTGTTATAGGTGTCAACGTCACTCTAAGCTGAAAATGCATTACTGTACTGTGTCATGCATTGTTTGTCGCATTCTGATAGTGTGTGTTCACGGCCTGTCGCCGCTCGCGGCATGGCTTGCTTTTCTGCACACTACCGCGGCTTAAAAGAGAGAGAGGAATTGTCTCATTAGCGAAACAATGGCAAGAGGCTGCTATTTGTTGTTACTTACACTGCTGCTTTCTTTGATAATGATCAACAAGAACCAAATAATAGACTGCGTATGATAGAAGATGTTCTGAATGAGAGTTTAGCGAAAATGTTTCCCCGTTTGAAAATCTTTGCAGACGCCGCTTTAGTACATTACATTACATTCTGCACAGAAATTAGTCATTTTAGATTCAAAAATCTAGTCAATTGCCGTGCTTCATTTCTGACTGTATCACTAATAGCCATAAGAATAATACGAATATAAACATGACATGATATGTATATTCTTCCGCGTTTGCTGTTGTCTCACTCTAGTTTTATAGTTTATTAGGCAGATAGGATTTAAATGAGATAGCAGCAAACACGAAAGAATACATCGCAAAATGTTTATATTCGTATCATTCTTATGGCGAGGAGAATACTGCATGTGATTCACAATTCATAAAAGTTCCTATTAGCAACCATCTCTTCTCACAGGTAGAAAAAATTCAGAACATAGAGTTAGCCATATTGACAAAAAACCCAAACAGTCTTGCCAGTCGGATTTTCGTAGTACATTGGAATGCTGCTACATTTGGAGATGAACAATACGGAATTTGTATTTACTTCGTTGTTTCGTTGGATAATGTATGAAAATGCAGTGGTCGAATCTGTTTTTTTTTTTTTTTTTTTTTTTTTTTTTTTTTACGCAGAGGTTTTGGCACCAGTATTTATCTTTGTGCCTGCAAAGCAAGCCTGTGTAGCGCTACATATTTTTGATGGCAGAAGCTAGTTGTGGCGGCACCTACCAACATTTTTCAGAACTTCCGCTTACTTTGCACTCGATTCTAAGCCGCAGGCGGTTTTTTGGATTACAAAAATCGGAAAAAAAGTGCGGCTTAGATTCGAGTAAATATGGTAAAAAGTTGTGCAGAAATACAGGAGCACTTGAATATGATATGACTGCTTCTGCAGGCAGACACGCTCCTAATAGGATAGAGTAAGTTAGTGATGGAACTGGAGTAGGATGTACTGGATGGGTGCAGTGGACAGGTCTTGTACCTAGGTCTCCCATGGGTGTATGGCCCATGTGGCAAGGGTTTATGAGCAGATGTAGTGTAAGGATGAACTAAAGACAACTATATTGAAAAACAACATCTGCAATATTAAATGCATGGAAGTACAGTAGAAATCTGCAATGGAAGCTGCCCTGGCCATTTTCCTCACATCTGAAGGAAGAACGGTAGGTAGGTGATTGCTGTGCTGGGGGAGGGGGGGCACTTGTGCTAGTTGCTCCAAAATAGATCATTTTGTGTCTTTTAGCTCAATATGTTGCTGCAGATGCAGCTGCCATAGTGTCTAAAATTCTGGCACTAGGTGTCAACAGGCAGAGTCCAGAGCTCAAGTTTAGTCAATGCACTAAATAGAGTCCTTGTCACCACAGAGTATTTGGAACAGAAACGGATGAACATACTGATTTACTAAACACAGTAACAGGACAAAAAGTGAAATATTTTGTACTTGTCTGTGGACAGTTATCATCCATTAGGGCCCAAAACAAAACAAGATGGCTACCCCTAATGTCCAATGGCACAAAATCCAAGTTGTCACATGCAATAACAAAGTCCTCCAGTGTAGTAATACAGTATATATCAATGTACACAGGCAACAGCACCTTTCCCCGACCAATTTGGGTGATGTCACTAGTTGCTTGATGAACCAAAGTGATTTTGCATAGACAATTCTGGTTCCTGTAAACTAATCAAGTGCCATAGTTGAGGACACCAATTGTGTTGTGAGAGTCCCCTAGTGCACCCACAGTGTCTAGTAAGAGCCTCCTAGTCTGGGCCACTTATTGATGTCTGAGTCAGAGTCTGAGTTTCTGATAGTCTGGCATTAGTATGGTATATAAGAGCTATGACTTCCTACACTTGCACTTATGACTGAGAACTGTAGGATCTCCCTAAGGTCAGGTGAACATTATGCAGAGACATTGGGGTGCATACAATGGTTTGTTTCAGATGGTTCAGATGGCTCTGAGCACTATGGGACTTAATATCCGAGGTCATCAGTCCCCTAGAACTTAGAACTACTTAAATCTAATTAACCTATGGACATCACACACATCCATGCCCGAGGCAGGATTTGAACCTGCGACCGTAGCTGTCGCGCGGTTCCAGACTGAAGCGCCTAGAACTGCTCGGCCACAGCGGCCATCCGGGTTTGTTTCCCCTCCGGATGAATCAGAGTGGTGTGTTCATAGGTTTACTCCTGGAGATGCCAAGATGATACTTCAACATTGAAAATATTAGATCACTTTATTACAACTTGGACAAAATGAAATACTTAACTTTTTCACAGTCCATGTTCAGAAATATCTCAAGAGTATTTATTACTGTCATTGAATATTACCATATCACTTGATCCAGACAAAAGTCTAGTCTCTTCTCACAGAATCCAACTGACAATAGCCTTTTATGCAGAGTCCTGTATAACATAATTGTCACTCTGCTGGCTCAATAGAGAGACAATGCTGTCATCTTTAGTGATGATTGTTGACTGGCTGAGCAGTACTGTATTCATTCATAAGTAATTGAGCTTACATAGTGCTGTATGGAAACTCTTCTGGACATGTCAATGCCACCATCTCTCAGGCATCATTGTCTCTGGCAGTTACTATATTTACTTTCGGTTTCCTCATGAGGCCCCAACATTGCCTTTGCATTTTTCTTTTCAGATGACCTGCTAGCCTCCATACCACTATTGTGAAGTGCTGTGTCATGTGACTACAGTGGGGCAGAGGGCAGAATGCAGATGAAGATGAGGTGACAGGGAGTGGAACTATACCCAGTTGTAGCTCCTTGTCCATGCCCCAGTATCCACTTTGTGAGTGACTGGGAACACCAGCTGAAAAGCCAGTCATTGAATGCATGCCCGTGTCCAGTGACTTAGACACTGTGATCAAGCTGACAGCAAGGGGACATTCTGGGGTGGTGCGATGGCTGTCTGGGGCAGCACCCCATAGACATTAGCACTGGATGCAGAACGGGTGCTGATGTCAGTGACATCAGTGATGTTAGGTACACCACTCTGGACAGTGCTGGCCATGACTGATGGAGAAACGGAGATAACCACTGCAACAGTGGCATGACACAACAGTCATGGGCACTGCTCTGGATGGGCGGTTTGTAGAGAGGTGGAGGTAACTGCTGTTGCAGACCCCAGTGGCATACTGGGTCTGTGGGCAAAAAATCTGCAGCATATTTGTAAGAGTGCCACAGCTGGTTCTGGTGATGCTGATGCAGCCCAGCAGGACCTTGTATGTGATGTAAGAAGAATGTCTTAAGGCTCCTGTTATGACACCATGCTCCCAACACTGTTTCTCGAGAAAAACTTTAAAGAAAACTTCACCTTATGGTTGACACTTCATCTGACCTAGCAGAATGTATCGATTCTGCTGTGGCTGCAAAGGATGCAACAGGGTATGGTAGCGATGACTGTGTAACAATTCTGCTGACAACTTCCCATCACATGGCAAGGAATGGTAGAAGGAAAGAAAAATCTTTAAGGCTTGATCCCATGTGTTGGAGGAACAGAATTTCTCCATGTGACTTTTGAATGTTCGAACAAGCCAGTCAGCTTCACCATTAGACTCAAGGCGAAAAGGTGAAGTAGTCACATGGTGTATGCCACTGGCAGCACAAAACTGTTGAAAATCGACTGATATGAATTGCAGTCTGTTACCCAAGACAAGGACATCAGGAAGACCTTTGAGACAAAAAATAGAATACAAAGGTCATACCGTACTTGCAGAAGTGGTGGATGTCTTGGGGACAACAAAATGAAGTCTACCACCAACAACCATCATGTGTTCCAGAATGGACCCGTAAAATCAATATGAATCCACTGTCATGGTCCAGACAGGCGTGGCCACTCAAAAAAGCGCTGTGTCAGAGCTAGCTGATGTTCTGCACAAACAATGGAAAGAGAGGTCTTTTGCTCTGTCTGAGCATTCTGAGTCTATTTGAAAATAAAATTTCTACAAATTGCTAACAATTTTGTGACACGCCATCAGCTATTATCTTAAACAGGAAAAAAGAAATAATTCATAGTAATCTTCTTGTGAAAGTTGTCTGTAACACTGTTTATACTGGTCAAAAATATCTATATTTAAAAGTTTCAAATATAACAGAGTCCTAATTACTGAATATGCCTTGTAACTGCCCCATCATTGTGTCACATACAGGATGTTTAGTTACTGGTTCATCCATATGTTGGTCATGAATGAGTCTTTTCCAATTTATTTCAAATCTGTCATGTTTAGTTTTCTACATGTTAGAATTTATTGATTTTTGTTACACATTAGTGAATGTAGTAAGCTCTGGCTTGCCTTATATCAACTATTTCCAAGTATACATTTTGAAGGGACTTGTTTGAAATGCATACTTGCAACTATGCATCTTACAAAAGGCCATTGCTCACAGCAACATTTAAAGCCTGTGTATCTTCAAATCTTCAATAGTCCACACAACACAAAATGGACAGTGGCAGACTAGAGGCAGGTAATATTGTCCGATCAGTCACAATTGTCCCTATATTTGAATGATGCAATTGATGGAGTTTGTCAATAGCCCAACAAGAAATTTAATACACAGTGTGTGGAGGATGTAGTCCAGGACAGAACTGGTTCTATAATGATTTCATATGATGATTTTGGCCCACTCATTCAGATTACCACAAACATGAATCAGGATATTTATTTTCTACTTCTTCATGAAGAGTCTGTTGTGCTCCCATCTTTCAAGACAACAACCATAGTGTTTAGTGTTCACAGAGCTGCATATAAAGGTTCATGGTTTTGCCATCACTCACTTCTCAACTGCCACACTAATTTACTAGACCTTAATCCCATATAAAATGTCTGGAATTATTTGGAACAGCTGGTATTATGTCTCACGAAGTGAAACAGTAGTGTTTTGTAAACACTCGAAAATGTGTGTGGGGAACAATGACGTGTGGCGCCCATGAACAAACACTAAGTGTCAACCCAATCTGCTATCAGAGAGTCTGGGAACATGGCCAGGGACAAACATGGAAGTAAGAAAGCTTGACAGTTTGAAGAGTTCACACACGAAAAGCCACCAAGTTGAAGCCAAGTAAAAGAGAAGAAAGGCTGATGCTAGCAAGCGACTAATACCAAACTTGGCATGGCCGAACCAGGAAAGTTACAATTCCAAAGGCACTGCCCACTCTATGACACCCATGCTGCTCACAGTGCAGTAACACATCACTCAGACTTTTGAATCTGAATAATTCCTCATCTGACATGCCTGTGTCTGGCGAGGGTACGAAATCCCCTCCAGCTTTAAAAGGCATGCAGGACCCAAAATGCCTGGGTCTGGACCAGAGTTGTTGAGTCAAGGGACAACAGATGATGAAGACCTCTGCCATAGGGTCTGTTTGGGCAGTTTCACATGGAACATCAAGGGTGATGCTCAGGGTGGCAATGGGCTGATGCTCCATCTGAGGCTGGTGGTTGAGGAGCAATGAAGACTTTGTGGCAACCTCTGCCAACTGCTCTGATGACGGTGAGAGGTACTCCAACTCCATCTGCTCCCCCTCCCCCCCAACCAAAGCAAATCATTCTCCTGGGTGGCAGGTTTCACAGGGAAAGGGTGTTAACTATATGGCAAGTTGTGTACAGGTAATGGGAATTCTGGAAAGTGCCACTCATTGCTTGGAGCAAGGTGTGGATTTCACTGGCATGACTGTGTTGTGGCACCTGTTGCTCAGTGTGACGGAGACGTAGGTGGTTAGCATGGTGCGTCAAGTGCTGCTTTGACCCACTACCTAGATAGAACTTAGAACTACTTAAACCTAACTAACCTAAGGACATCACACACATCCATGCCCGAGGCAGTATTCGAACCTGTGACCGTAGCAGGCGCGCGGTTCCTGACTGAAATACCTAGAACCGCTCGGCCACCGCGGCTGGCTGTGAGAGAGAATAGCACAGAGTCCCATGTTGGGACACATCAGCAACCAGAGTCAAAGTTTTACTGGGTGTGAGCAGGACCAAAGATGGAATGGAGCAGAAATGTTACTTTAGTTTCTGCAGTATTGACTGACATGCCTCCAACCACATAAACTTCACTCCTTTCCTACAAAACTGATTCAACTTATGACAAATGTGAGCAGTCTCTGGAATGAATTTTACATAGTAATTTACCTTCCCTGAAAATAACTAGTACTCTCTAATGTTCTTAGGAACTGGTAATTTGTCAATAGCTGCAAACATGCTCTGCCAAATGTCATCCAGATAGTTGATGTTACATGGAATGCCACTGATAAGTTGCTCATGAAAATAGTGAAATATTCTAGGAGCTGAGGCTATTCCAAACAGCAACTGGTTAAACTGGTACAGCCCAAAGGGGTGTATTTAAAGTCAAAATTCACCAAGAGTCAGTGTTCAATGTCAATTGCAAGTATGCATCACAGAAGTCAATCTTGAAAAAATGCTGACCATTGGCCAATTCAGCCGACAACTCCTTGGGACATGGTAGGGGATAAACACCTGTTTCACATTGGTGCACTGATTGTGTGTGTGAAATTGCCATTACATGTGAGAGCAAGTTCACTTTATCGACTACTTCAAATCAAAAAATAGTGAATGTATAAAGTCGGAAAACATTTTCTGCTAACTGAAAATTCATGACCACATGCAAGAGTTGGCATTCCACATTTTTGTATTTTCCCATGACTAGAAGTTGTACTCACAATGGAATCTGCTGGCCACTGTACGATACTACTTAGAGTTGAGAGAGCTGTAGGAGGAGGGGGGGGGGGGGGGGAGGGGTGAGGGGAGACACCCCAGCAGGTGGTAAGTATCCACACTGCTCGTTGGATTGCACAAAGCTCCTGTGTCTAATCAAAACTTTTTACAACATGGAGCTGTCTCTCAATCTACCATCACAATATAGTATGGGTGTTGACACGCCTGTGGACTTATGTGCGAACACTGAGATGTTGTGCCAAGGTGCAGCTTTACCGTACACAGCCACTAAGTGTCCTGCATACGGCAGGTGCAACAGGTTTCAAAGAAATAAGGACATTGTCTTCTCTCATGTAATGAGCAGCAATCTGGGCAAGACTGCTTCATCTGTGGGTGCAAGTCCAGGACTATTGAAGTGCACGACACTGCACCCACCGTGAAGTCAGTAAAAGACTCATGCACCAGAGACTGAGGGTGGTCCAGTGCGGCCACCGCCCTTGTAGCAGACCTCCACTGGGACACTGGAGACCCCATCCCCACACTATGCCCATATGACCAACTCAACAACATGGTCACTAAAGACATCAAGCTTCTCCACCTACCAATTATCTGAAAATACTGTTTGCCCTGAAGATATCAACTCCAGCGACTCTGCAATTTATACTACCTTGTGTGATACTGGATCAGAATGCAGTAATGTTTCAGACTGTACAGACCTGTTGTGCAGCAGCCACATCACTATATCATAATTAACAGTCTACATAGGAAATTCGGTAATACCTACATGCTAACTCCACAAGTCCGCTGTCCATACCACATTTGATTGCCTGGGATGCAGGTGGGCAGCTACCATGTGGACTGCTGGTCACAGTAGTGCACTAGTAATTGACACAACACTGAAAATTGGGGTTTTTCAGGGTCTTTAAGGGACTGCAGTTTCTGCACCACCTCATACAGACTACTGCCACTCAACAGGAACAGAGCACTCTGATCTACACACTTGCTGATGTGCCTCACTGGCAGTACAGCTTAAAGTGGCATCCATATTTTCCCATCTTTCTGTGGTCTCATCAAAACCTGCAAATGGGGCTAGTGGCATTGGCAATGGTGGCTGCTCCACCTGTTCTCACTGGTTGTGTGGCCAGCAATCGAATGAGCTGCTGCATTTGCTCCTAATGCTGCTTTAACTGGTGTCAGTGCAACTGTTACTGCTGCTCTTGCAACTGTTATTGTTGTTGTTTCAGCTGCTCCTCCTGCAGCTGCATCTGTTGCTGCAAACATTCCAATAATACTGGGTCCATTATGGCCACAACAAACACAATATTGCGAAAATGAACATACATCTACATCTACATCATACTCTGCAAGCCACCTAATGGTGTGTGGCGGAGGGTACTTTTGGTACCACTATCTTATCCCTCCAAACCTCTTCCACTCGTGAATAGTGCGTAGGAAGAATGACTGTCAGTAAGCCTCTGTATTGGCTCTAATTTCTCTAAATTTCTCCTCGTGGTCAATACACAAGATGTATGTGGGGGGAAATAATATGTTGTCAGACTCCTCCTGAAAAGTGCTGTCCCGAAATTTCAATAGTAAATCTATCCATGATGCACAATGTCTCTCTTGTAACGTCTGCCAGTGGAGTTTGTTTAGCATCTCCATAACGCTCTCTTGCCAGCTGAACGATCCCGTGACGAAACGCCCGCACTTTGTTGGAACTTCTCTCTCTCTTCTACCAGTCCTACCTGATAAGGGTCCCAGATAAATGAACAATACTCAAGAAACTGGCAAACAAGAGCCTTATAACTCACTTCTTTCATGGATGAGTTACATTTCCTTAAGATTCTTCTGATGAATCTGAGTCTGCTTTTCCCACTATCTGTTTTACATGATCATTCCACTTAAGGTCACTCTGGATAATTACTCCTAGATATTTTATGGCAGAAATTGTCTCCAGCTGTTTGTCATCAATAGTGAAGCTGTACAGTAGTGGATTTCTTTCCCTATGTATGTGCAATATGTTACATTTATTTACGTTCAGGGTCAACTGCCAGAGTTGTTCTGCAAATTCTTACTATCTTCTGGCATTGCTACTTTGGTATATACAACTGCGTCATCTGTGAATAGCCTTAAAGAGTATTTGATGCTTTCTACTATATCATTTATATATATTGTGAACAGCAATGGTCCTATCACACTTCCCTGTGGTACTGCGGATATTACCTTTACATCTGTCCATTTAGTTCTGTTAAGAGTGACGTGTTGAGTTTTATCTGTGAGAAAGTCTTGAATCCACTCGCAGCTCTGCTCCAATACTCTGTAAGCTTGTATTTCCCCCCCCCCCCCCATTAAACAGCAATACGGGATGGTGTCAAATGCCTTACTGAAATCAAGGAACATGGCATCAACCTGAGCACTGTTGTCCACTGCGCTGTGGATCTCATGGAGGAACAGAGTGAGCTGAGTTTCACAGGATCTCTGTTTGCAGAATCCATGTTGATTTTTATAGAGAAGCTGTTCATTTTCCAAGAACGTCATAATTCTTGAACATAAAACATGTTCCATAATTCTACAACAGATTGATGTCAACGATATAAGTCTATAATTGTGTGGATCTGTGTTATAGCCTTTCTTAAAAATGGGAATGACCTGGGCTGTTTCCAGTCATTAGGTACCTTTTGTAGCTCAAGCGATCTATGATAAATTACTGCCAGAAATGGAGAAAGTTCTTTTGCATACCCTCCATAGAACAGGCATCTCATCTGGTCCTGAAGCCTTTCCGCTACTAAGCAATTGTAACTGATTTTCAATTCGGTGGTCGGTTATCTCAATATCTGCCATTTCGACGTTCGCACAATGGTCAAAAGGAGGGACAGTGTTACGATCTTCTGCAGTGAAACAACTCCAGAAGACCGAATTCAGTATTTTGGGCTTCTCTCTGTTATCTTCCGTTTTGGTGCCAGTGAGAGCAAGTTATCATTGCCAACAGCTACATTTGTAGCATTTCATAACGCCTGAAAATGAGTGCATGGAATCATGACATGTGGTGCCTGTGAACAAACACCAAGTGTCAACTTACTCACAAGCAGAGAGTCTAAAAGTGTGACCAGGGACAAACAAGGAAGTAAGAAAGAGTAACAGCTCAAAGAATTCACCCATGAAAGTCAGCAAGTGTAAGCTGAGTAAACAAGAACACAGGCTGAAGCTAGAAAGTGACTAATACCAGATTTGATGTGGCCAAAGCAGGAAAGTAATGATGCCAGAAGCACTGCCCAATGTATACGACACTCACACTGCTCATAACAGAGTCACAAATGATTCCTTGTCTGACATGCCTGAGTCTGGTGGGGATACCAAAGCAGGTGAAATGGAGCGATCAATATTCCCACACCGAGACTTGAACTCGGGACCTTTGCCTTTCGCGGGCAAGTGCTCTACCATCTGAGCTACCGAAGCACGACTCACGCCCGGTACTCACAGCTTTACTTCTGCCAGTACCTCGCCTCCTACCTTCCAAACTTTTAATCTGCCAGGAAGTTTCATATCAGCGCACACTCCGCTGCAGAGTGAAAATCTCATTCTGGAAAATTCCCACAATTTGGTGACTCTACAAGATATAATCATCAGTGGGTGGCTTCAGCTGGATATAACATACTTGATGCAGCTCTTCCTGCTAGAGGTGGTGTTATGCCATATTATTGCAGTGTATCCTAGCAGTGATTAATTTTTGTCTAGTGTCCTTATATAAACTGAACTCAACAAGGAATTTTCTACTGATCTGCAAAAGATTCAGTAGTCACCCTTCAAGCAAAAATGTGTACTCTGCTTTTGTATCAGAATAAATGATGTGCAGTAATTTACTGGTTGAGGACAATCAACTTAGAAAGAGTGTTTACAGTATCTGAGACTCACAAACATAGCAAGTTGTGCTTACTTAATATGATTTTAAATGAACAGCAACATGGGTACAGCAAATTATACCCTTTTAAGAAAATAACCTATCAGTCTGCTCCAGAAGTTGGAAACAAGGTGTATGTACTATGAACTATATCACAATTTGGCCCATACCACATATAACCCAAATAGGCCGACAGATAAAATATGATGACTTATTGTTATACTGTGAGAGCTATACCTGAACGTACATTATGTACATATCCATTAAATATAAATATTATTACTATGTGAAACAATGGCTAAAGTGAATGTCAATTTAATATTATACAGCAACACATTATTTCTGAACTGCTGAGCAATTCGTTGGAAAGTGTACTAATGTAACCCCAGTGAATAAAACATTTCTTCTTCGTCATCTTCTTCTTGTTTTCCTTGTTCCTTTGTCCAACTGTTTTGCAGGTCGGCACAGTTAAGGTCAGATTTGGCAGGGTTAATTTAACGAGTGGCCGGATGCCCTTCCTGTCGCCAGCCCATGACGCAAATGATGAGGATGATGATGAAACGATCAGGACAACACAAACACCCAGTCCCCGGGCACAGAAAATCCCCAACCTCGCCGGGAATCAAACCCGGGATCCACAGGTAGCAATGATAGCCGCTAGACAACAAGCTGTGGATGCAGTGAATAAAATATTTCTCACATGAATAATGTTTCACAACAAAGTAGCCCATGTGGAAGAAGTATTTGGAGATGGAATCAATAGGATTCTGCACTGACACATATCTTTGCCACAGCAAGTGTATATCACATTGGCTGAATATATTTCTGAGTCACAAGTTAAGAAAAACTGTCCCGAATGCCAGCAGCCTGATGGTTGAACTCTGTTGGGGGGAGGGGAGAAACATGAGAACAAAACAGATGCTGATGCTGAATAAGTGTTTAAGGAGACAAAACCAGTGAATTGAATGTGAATGTCATCAGTCTGTCTACTGCTCACCCCCCCCCCCCCCCCCCACACACACACACACAAGAGAAGCAGTGTGCCCCCTCTGTCTGGGTGCAGGGTAAATTCTGTGTGCAAGTGTGAGAAGTCTTATGAATTTTTGTATAGCATGTATCTGAGGTGGAACATTGGAGAGCGAGTGTGTGTGTGTGTGTGCGCAGTTGGAGTTTACAGGCACTCATCAGTAAGGTTATCAGTACCCTGGAACCAGTTCACTCCTTTCCTACAAAACTGATTCAACTTATGACAAATGTGAGCAGTCTCTGGAATGAATTTTACATAGTAATTTACCTTCCCTGAAAATAACTAGTACTCTCTAATGTTCTTAGGAACTGGTAATTTGTCAATAGCTGCAAACATGCTCTGCCAAATGTCATCCAGATAGTTGATGTTACATGGAATGCCACTGATAAGTTGCTCATGAAAATAGTGAAATATTCTAGGAGCTGAGGCTATTCCAAACAGCAACTGGTTAAACTGGTACAGCCCAAAGGGGTGTATTTAAAGTCAAAATTCACCAAGAGTCAGTGTTCAATGTCAATTGCAAGTATGCATCACAGAAGTCAATCTTGAAAAAATGCTGACCATTGGCCAATTCAGCCGACAACTCCTTGGGACATGGTAGGGGATAAACACCTGTTTCACATTGGTGCACTGATTGTGTGTGTGAAATTGCCATTACATGTGAGAGCAAGTTCACTTTATCGACTACTTCAAATCAAAAAATAGTGAATGTATAAAGTCGGAAAACATTTTCTGCTAACTGAAAATTCATGACCACATGCAAGAGTTGGCATTCCACATTTTTGTATTTTCCCATGACTAGAAGTTGTACTCACAATGGAATCTGCTGGCCACTGTACGATACTACTTAGAGTTGAGAGAGCTGTAGGAGGAGGGGGGGGGGGGGGGAGGGGTGAGGGGAGACACCCCAGCAGGTGGTAAGTATCCACACTGCTCGTTGGATTGCACAAAGCTCCTGTGTCTAATCAAAACTTTTTACAACATGGAGCTGTCTCTCAATCTACCATCACAATATAGTATGGGTGTTGACACGCCTGTGGACTTATGTGCGAACACTGAGATGTTGTGCCAAGGTGCAGCTTTACCGTACACAGCCACTAAGTGTCCTGCATACGGCAGGTGCAACAGGTTTCAAAGAAATAAGGACATTGTCTTCTCTCATGTAATGAGCAGCAATCTGGGCAAGACTGCTTCATCTGTGGGTGCAAGTCCAGGACTATTGAAGTGCACGACACTGCACCCACCGTGAAGTCAGTAAAAGACTCATGCACCAGAGACTGAGGGTGGTCCAGTGCGGCCACCGCCCTTGTAGCAGACCTCCACTGGGACACTGGAGACCCCATCCCCACACTATGCCCATATGACCAACTCAACAACATGGTCACTAAAGACATCAAGCTTCTCCACCTACCAATTATCTGAAAATACTGTTTGCCCTGAAGATATCAACTCCAGCGACTCTGCAATTTATACTACCTTGTGTGATACTGGATCAGAATGCAGTAATGTTTCAGACTGTACAGACCTGTTGTGCAGCAGCCACATCACTATATCATAATTAACAGTCTACATAGGAAATTCGGTAATACCTACATGCTAACTCCACAAGTCCGCTGTCCATACCACATTTGATTGCCTGGGATGCAGGTGGGCAGCTACCATGTGGACTGCTGGTCACAGTAGTGCACTAGTAATTGACACAACACTGAAAATTGGGGTTTTTCAGGGTCTTTAAGGGACTGCAGTTTCTGCACCACCTCATACAGACTACTGCCACTCAACAGGAACAGAGCACTCTGATCTACACACTTGCTGATGTGCCTCACTGGCAGTACAGCTTAAAGTGGCATCCATATTTTCCCATCTTTCTGTGGTCTCATCAAAACCTGCAAATGGGGCTAGTGGCATTGGCAATGGTGGCTGCTCCACCTGTTCTCACTGGTTGTGTGGCCAGCAATCGAATGAGCTGCTGCATTTGCTCCTAATGCTGCTTTAACTGGTGTCAGTGCAACTGTTACTGCTGCTCTTGCAACTGTTATTGTTGTTGTTTCAGCTGCTCCTCCTGCAGCTGCATCTGTTGCTGCAAACATTCCAATAATACTGGGTCCATTATGGCCACAACAAACACAATATTGCGAAAATGAACATACATCTACATCTACATCATACTCTGCAAGCCACCTAATGGTGTGTGGCGGAGGGTACTTTTGGTACCACTATCTTATCCCTCCAAACCTCTTCCACTCGTGAATAGTGCGTAGGAAGAATGACTGTCAGTAAGCCTCTGTATTGGCTCTAATTTCTCTAAATTTCTCCTCGTGGTCAATACACAAGATGTATGTGGGGGGAAATAATATGTTGTCAGACTCCTCCTGAAAAGTGCTGTCCCGAAATTTCAATAGTAAATCTATCCATGATGCACAATGTCTCTCTTGTAACGTCTGCCAGTGGAGTTTGTTTAGCATCTCCATAACGCTCTCTTGCCAGCTGAACGATCCCGTGACGAAACGCCCGCACTTTGTTGGAACTTCTCTCTCTCTTCTACCAGTCCTACCTGATAAGGGTCCCAGATAAATGAACAATACTCAAGAAACTGGCAAACAAGAGCCTTATAACTCACTTCTTTCATGGATGAGTTACATTTCCTTAAGATTCTTCTGATGAATCTGAGTCTGCTTTTCCCACTATCTGTTTTACATGATCATTCCACTTAAGGTCACTCTGGATAATTACTCCTAGATATTTTATGGCAGAAATTGTCTCCAGCTGTTTGTCATCAATAGTGAAGCTGTACAGTAGTGGATTTCTTTCCCTATGTATGTGCAATATGTTACATTTATTTACGTTCAGGGTCAACTGCCAGAGTTGTTCTGCAAATTCTTACTATCTTCTGGCATTGCTACTTTGGTATATACAACTGCGTCATCTGTGAATAGCCTTAAAGAGTATTTGATGCTTTCTACTATATCATTTATATATATTGTGAACAGCAATGGTCCTATCACACTTCCCTGTGGTACTGCGGATATTACCTTTACATCTGTCCATTTAGTTCTGTTAAGAGTGACGTGTTGAGTTTTATCTGTGAGAAAGTCTTGAATCCACTCGCAGCTCTGCTCCAATACTCTGTAAGCTTGTATTTCCCCCCCCCCCCCATTAAACAGCAATACGGGATGGTGTCAAATGCCTTACTGAAATCAAGGAACATGGCATCAACCTGAGCACTGTTGTCCACTGCGCTGTGGATCTCATGGAGGAACAGAGTGAGCTGAGTTTCACAGGATCTCTGTTTGCAGAATCCATGTTGATTTTTATAGAGAAGCTGTTCATTTTCCAAGAACGTCATAATTCTTGAACATAAAACATGTTCCATAATTCTACAACAGATTGATGTCAACGATATAAGTCTATAATTGTGTGGATCTGTGTTATAGCCTTTCTTAAAAATGGGAATGACCTGGGCTGTTTCCAGTCATTAGGTACCTTTTGTAGCTCAAGCGATCTATGATAAATTACTGCCAGAAATGGAGAAAGTTCTTTTGCATACCCTCCATAGAACAGGCATCTCATCTGGTCCTGAAGCCTTTCCGCTACTAAGCAATTGTAACTGATTTTCAATTCGGTGGTCGGTTATCTCAATATCTGCCATTTCGACGTTCGCACAATGGTCAAAAGGAGGGACAGTGTTACGATCTTCTGCAGTGAAACAACTCCAGAAGACCGAATTCAGTATTTTGGGCTTCTCTCTGTTATCTTCCGTTTTGGTGCCAGTGAGAGCAAGTTATCATTGCCAACAGCTACATTTGTAGCATTTCATAACGCCTGAAAATGAGTGCATGGAATCATGACATGTGGTGCCTGTGAACAAACACCAAGTGTCAACTTACTCACAAGCAGAGAGTCTAAAAGTGTGACCAGGGACAAACAAGGAAGTAAGAAAGAGTAACAGCTCAAAGAATTCACCCATGAAAGTCAGCAAGTGTAAGCTGAGTAAACAAGAACACAGGCTGAAGCTAGAAAGTGACTAATACCAGATTTGATGTGGCCAAAGCAGGAAAGTAATGATGCCAGAAGCACTGCCCAATGTATACGACACTCACACTGCTCATAACAGAGTCACAAATGATTCCTTGTCTGACATGCCTGAGTCTGGTGGGGATACCAAAGCAGGTGAAATGGAGCGATCAATATTCCCACACCGAGACTCGAACTCGGGACCTTTGCCTTTCGCGGGCAAGTGCTCTACCATCTGAGCTACCGAAGCACGACTCACGCCCGGTACTCACAGCTTTACTTCTGCCAGTACCTCGCCTCCTACCTTCCAAACTTTTAATCTGCCAGGAAGTTTCATATCAGCGCACACTCCGCTGCAGAGTGAAAATCTCATTCTGGAATATTCCCACAATTTGGTGGCTCTACAAGATATAATCATCAGTGGGTGGCTTCAGCTGGATATAACATACTTGATGCAGCTCTTCCTGCTAGAGGTGGTGTTATGCCATATTATTGCAGTGTATCCTAGCAGTGATTAATTTTTGTCTAGTGTCCTTATATAAACTGAACTCAACAAGGAATTTTCTACTGATCTGCAAAAGATTCAGTAGTCACCCTTCAAGCAAAAATGTGTACTCTGCTTTTGTATCAGAATAAATGATGTGCAGTAATTTACTGGTTGAGGACACTCAACTTAGAAAGAGTGTTTACAGTATCTGAGACTCACAAACATAGCAAGTTGTGCTTACTTAATATGATTTTAAATGAACAGCAACATGGGTACAGCAAATTATACCCTTTTAAGAAAATAACCTATCAGTCTGCTCCAGAAGTTGGAAACAAGGTGTATGTACTATGAACTATATCACAATTTGGCCCATACCACATATAACCCAAATAGGCCGACAGATAAAATATGATGACTTATTGTTATACTGTGAGAGCTATACCTGAACGTACATTATGTACATATCCATTAAATATAAATATTATTACTATGTGAAACAATGGCTAAAGTGAATGTCAATTTAATATTATACAGCAACACATTATTTCTGAACTGCTGAGCAATTCGTTGGAAAGTGTACTAATGTAACCCCAGTGAATAAAACATTTCTTCTTCGTCGTCTTCTTCTTGTTTTCCTTGTTCCTTTGTCCAACTGTTTTGCAGGTCGGCACAGTTAAGGTCAGATTTGGCAGGGTTAATTTAACGAGTGGCCGGATGCCCTTCCTGTCGCCAGCCCATGACGCAAATGATGAGGATGATGATGAAACGATCAGGACAACACAAACACCCAGTCCCCGGGCACAGAAAATCCCCAACCTCGCCGGGAATCAAACCCGGGATCCACAGGTAGCAATGATAGCCGCTAGACAACAAGCTGTGGATGCAGTGAATAAAATATTTCTCACATGAATAATGTTTCACAACAAAGTAGCCCATGTGGAAGAAGTATTTGGAGATGGAATCAATAGGATTCTGCACTGACACATATCTTTGCCACAGCAAGTGTATATCACATTGGCTGAATATATTTCTGAGTCACAAGTTAAGAAAAACTGTCCCGAATGCCAGCAGCCTGATGGTTGAACTCTGTTGGGGGGAGGGGAGAAACATGAGAACAAAACAGATGCTGATGCTGAATAAGTGTTTAAGGAGACAAAACCAGTGAATTGAATGTGAATGTCATCAGTCTGTCTACTGCTCACCCCCCCCCCCCCCCCCACACACACACACACACAAGAGAAGCAGTGTGCCCCCTCTGTCTGGGTGCAGGGTAAATTCTGTGTGCAAGTGTGAGAAGTCTTATGAATTTTTGTATAGCATGTATCTGAGGTGGAACATTGGAGAGCGAGTGTGTGTGTGTGTGCGCAGTTGGAGTTTACAGGCACTCATCAGTAAGGTTATCAGTACCCTGGAACCAGTTCTGTATTCACCCAATGGGATGTGGGGAAACTGCCTAAAAAAACACAACCAGGCTTGCCAGCATACCGACCCCTTGTCACTAATCTGTCAGGTGGATTTGGCCTGGGGACAGCATACCTCCTCATCCCCTAAGCAGTCTCATTAACATATGTGGCTAGGGGAGGAAAAAAGTGTTTTAGAGTACACAGTGAACCTAGGTTGACTCTCTGGCCCAACACACCAATGATACAGTAGTCAGCATCTCACCAGTGCTTAACTTGTAAAATAAGAGGTTCTGGTACTGTGACCTATCAGGGGGTTGTTTTTTAAATTTAGACTTCTTCTGGGGTTCTGAATTTTTTCGTCAAGCTTCAGATATGGGGTACTGGAGCATACTGTCACAAATTGAGCACTGTGCCTCTGCTAATCAATAATGCAGATTCCATTATTTCACCATGTAGAAATCAAGCTGGGAATCTATTTCTCACCCTTCCCCCATTTTGCAAAATTATACAAAAATATCTACCTGTTCTCAACAAAAAGAGCCTTTTGGTACATATTCATAATGGACTGCTCTTTGCTTCAAGTTGCTTTTGGCTATAACCTAGGGAACATAACTCACTAAATGTATACCGATCACAAGTGAACACAAATATTGTGTTACTAATCAACAAAGCTTTATTTTTCTTATGTTTGTTGAAATTGTACCACACAAGCCAAGTGCATACTTGACTTACAGTATAGTTTCGTTTATAATACTTTCTAAAGTCATCATAAAATTTAGACAGATCATTTTTACAAGAAGTTATCCATCATGATGAAGTGGCCATGACAATCTGAACTCCAGCCCTGGATTCAGTCGCGGGTAGGAGCGGCGACTTTTTGTTGTTTCTGAGCCAATAGGGCACTCCCAGATACACCCAACCTGTTGGGGATCATTACCAGGGGTTAAAAAGTGGCCAGAGCAATGAGCCCACCACATTCCCCTCCTAGTTCTGTGGCAAAGAAAGTCTATACTCATCCTACAGTGAGTCCAGTGGGCCTGTCACGGGCTGTGCACCAAAAACTTGACTAATTTTTTTTCATGACAAAAGGAGACTGATGCCTACTTTAAATAGTTAAGAAATGGGAAACTGAATTTAAACATGGTGGGCTCGAGCTGGTCGCCTTGCACCAAAATGGCTAAGTCAATTACATCTGTGAGAATGGTTACCGGCCAGTGTTTTCTGAATGTTCATTTCTGCCAGCTTCTTGTTTTTTAGTTTTCCTATAAAATCGAATGCTTTGTTTCCAATTCCCTCACAATGTTTCTTAATTTTAGTAAGTAGGTGTTAATAAAATTTGGCAGTTTGAGTGACTAGTCATTTTTCTGTTGATGCACTAAGCAATTTTAAGATGGTCTAGCTTCAATGTTCTCATTTCCCTCGATTTCAGCTCACATCACTGTGCCATATCTAACTCATTTTGTTGGCCTGAAGTTCTATTTGTCAATAACTATAAAACATAGTTTACCTGATATGTGCACAAGGTTTTGTGATATTTGCTCTATGAACCCATCATTACTTTTTAACCTTCCGTCAGGTGCGGGTGTTCAAATTGATACACGTTGATATTTGCTGTAAATTATTTGTCAGTAATTGGCAGCACTGGTGCTTTCTCGCTAGTAGCTTCCCTTCTCTGAACACTTTCCATTGTTGTGTACTTCAGTATCAACGTGACTGCTCTGTTGTTGAGATATTTGCTGATTGCTCAGTTTGATACTCCATGCCCATTCCCATTACATTTCAACAGGTAATTTCTTTGATTATCAACATAACTTAGTAAGTAGTACAAAGCTAATTTAGAATGCAAAATGCACTTATATTCTTTTTGGAACATTTAGTCGTCTTTTACAGTGGTCTGAATATCAGGTATCAAATTCATACACCGCGCCTGATTGTGTTTTTAATACGAATTTTATGTTTTTAGGTGGGATATACTTCATGGTGGCAGGCGACAGTAAGACATATAACCTCCTTGATCCAAATCGTGTTGCAGAAATCCAAAAGATGCTATTCAAAGAGGATAATAATGAATTTCAAGAGAATTTTGAAGACGAAGTGGACACAGATGGTGATGACATAGTTGAAGTCCAGCTGGAAGATTCAGTGAAGATAACGAGGAAGTACTTGAGGAAAACAGCCATTACTATATTGGAAGTGACAAAGAGACAAAATGGAACAAAGTTCCATCATCGCAAAAAGTACAATTTAGGGCTCTCAGTATTATTTGGAAGTTACCTGGACCTATAGGTGTGGCAAAAGCAACAAGAACACCTTTGGAATGCTGGAATTGCCTCATAGATGGCGAAATTTTGTCTATTATAGATTTGTGTACAAATCAGTATACTGAGAGCATCAAACCTTCATTCCATCATGAGAGAGAGACATAAAACACATAGACATTATTGAACTGAAAGCCTTCTCGGTCTCTCTAGTTTTAGCTGGAGTAAACAAAAGTAACAGACAAAGCTTAGAGAAACTATGGGGAACTGATGGGGACGGCATTGAGAAATTTCACCTTGTAATGAACATAAAACGTTTCAAATTCATTATGCAGCGTCTTAGATTTGACAATCATGCAACTCGTGGTGAAAGGAGATGATTAGAAAAGATAACAACGATTTGGGAAATATTTTCCATATTTGTACAGAACTGTCAGACATCCTATACCCTTGGAGAAAATGTTACAGTGGATGAGAAACTGCAATAATTCTGTGGAAGGTGCAGTTTTCGCGAATATATACTTAGTAAACCAAATAAATATGGGATTAAGATATATGCTCTTGTGGATTCCAAAATATTTTACCAGTATAAGTTGGAAATATAGGCTGGGTTGCAACCAGAAGGATTATATCACATAATCAATAAACTTCTGATGTTGTTCTGTGACTACGTGAACCTATTTATCAGTCAGGTCAAAATGTGACCGCAGACAACTGGTTTACTAGTATTGGCTTGATAGAAGAGTTATGAAGGAAAAATCTTTCTTTTGTTGGAACTATGCAGAAAAACAAGTGTGAGATGCCTCCAGAGTTTGCTACCAGTAAAGGAAGGGCTACCAACAGTTCATTTTTTGGCTTCAAGGAAGGATGTACGCTAGTTTCCTATGTTCCTAGAAAGGGGAAGTGTGTGATCCTAGTATCAAGTTCGCATGATGATAATTCAATAGATGCTAACACTGGAGATAAACTAAAGCCCTTGATTGTAACATTTTATAATAGCACCAAAGGTGCAGTCGACACTACGGACAAATTGACCTCTTCATACAATGTTCAAAGGGATCTTCATCTGAGGCTACAACATTATAGAAGATGAAGCAGAAGATGAAAGCAGGAAAAACAACTGCAAGCAAGAGGAAAAGGTGTAATAACTACACAGTAAAGAAAAGACTGACAAAATATTGTTGCAAAATGTGACAAAGCCAATCTGTTTGATGCACATCGAACCTTTTTGTTCTGGCTGTGGTAATGCTCCTCAAATGTTACCGCAGTCCAAAAGTGACACTGATACAACTGAATAAGCAATTTTGCCATTGTTTTTATGCTATAATGTCATCTTTGCCGTTCTGTAAAGATATTTGTCATTTATAATTAGTTTAATTAGTGAAATGTAATAAAGAAGCAAGCAAAAAAAGGCAAAAGGCAATGTTATCATTTATTACCACACTCCAACACTGACGAAAATAAATCTGCATGAATAATATTTCTATTGCTGTTGTCCTCTTATGTCTTCCTTTAAACATATTTTTAATTTATTGTGTGTTTTGTTAATGAAATGTAATAAATAATCACGTGAATAAGCGATATGATCAATTTGATACACTGCACCCAATCTCATTGCGAAGAACACAGTGCCTGACAGAAGGTTAAAGGGATTGTCTACTTTGTTTCCTTAATATTGGATAAAAAATTGAAAAGCGACATTTTTATTTTATTTTTTATTTTTGTGACCATGCCATCAACAAAGGTGCCATGAATGGGAGATCAAAACGGAACATGAACTTTATCATCATTAGGATACAAAAAATGTTCCTGAAAGACAACTTTCATTATCCATGTTATGTGTCACACTTGCACTTTTATGGATTCCAAACACTGTTTGGCAGATTTCTTGCACCAATTACAGTTCATGGGAGTTGACCAAATCATCAAATAAACTGTTTACTTAATTACTTAATGTACTTATTTATCAAGTTACCAAATTACACGAGGTGATATTTTGTGTCATGATATGTTATTTGTCAATAACCCAACACATTGTTGTGGTCAGCTGTCCAAAGACTTAGTGCGACACAGCTCTAAAACTAGTCTGTCTTGTGCAATTCTGTTCATATCTGCATAACCACTGTACCCTACAGCCAGTTGACTCTGTTTACTGTAGTCAATCTTTGGTGTTCCCATACAATTTTTAACCGCACACTTCCGTCCATTACAAAATTTTCAGGTTGGGTCATTTTCAACCTATTCCTTCTTTTAGTCAAAGTTGTGCCACAAAGCTCTTTCTCTCCAATTTGATTCAGAATCTCCTTTTTAGTTACTTGATCTAACCACCTAATATTCAGTATTTTTCTGTAGTACCACATTTCACAAACGTCTACTCTCTTTTTGTCTGAAATGTTTAAAACGCTCGTTCCACTTTCGTGCCAGGCTACAGTCCACACAGACACCTTCAGAAGAGACTTCCTAACAGCTTTCTCTTCTCAGCAACATTTTCTTGTTATTGCCAGTCTGAATTTTATATCTTCTCTACTTTGGCCATCATCCATTATTTCACTGGTGAAATACCATAACTCACCTACTTCTTCTAGAGTATCTTAGATAATTTATTTTTTCTTTTAGAACAGTAATTTCCTTTACAAATATTTGCATAGCTTTATTTATGTAGAGTCTGATTAATATGGGGGGATAGGCCACAATTCTATGTTGCACTCTTCTCGGTTACTGCCACTCCTTCATATCCTTTCACTCACGTTAACTGCAGTCTGGTTTCTGTATGCGTTAACATAACCTTTTGCTCTACGTATTTCACAACTGATAACTACAGAATTCCAATGAGTGTGTTCCACTCAACATAAGCCTTTTATAAATCTACAAATGAGGGTTCCCTTTTCTTCACCTTTAGCTAGAGATGGTACTTTTTTAATGAACTTGATTTAACTCAGTGTGTGTGCATTCTTTTATCAGACATTATCAGAACCACTTTTGCCAACAAACACAGGGTCAAAAAAGTTGTCTCTGTAGAAGTCATACTTGGACAAACCTAAGATGGATGCAAATTGTAAATGGCCCAAAGAGCCAAATCTTTCCTCTGTTTGTTAACTACCTTATTATAACGAGCTGTCTTTAAAAGGGCAGGTTCAGATTCATGTCAACATTTTTATTTAGTATGCGCAGTCTTCCATAATTGTGAAATTCCAGAGTCAGTCTCCAAGTTAAATCTCACTGTTCCCTCAGGTACCATATTTTTTGTGTAGAAAAGTGAATCAAGTATCTGCGGACGAGTACATTTGTCTCTAAATTCATTACATTTTATGGACTACAGCTCTTTTCCTTCCTTCCTGCTAAACAGTACAAATGACTTCAGAACATAACATGTGAACTTATGAGATGTGCAGTTAACTGCTGGCTACCTGGACATTGTCCAGTCTGTGTGTTGTCGTAGTCTTTGGTCTGAAGACTGGTTTCATGCAATTCTCCATGCTACTCTATCCTGTGCAAGCCTCATCCTCTCCGAGTAACTGCTGTAACATACATACATTTAAACCTGCTTACTGTATCCATCTATTGGTCTCCCTGTACGATTTTTACCTCTCCCCAACACACTTGCCTCCAGTACTAAAGTGATGATTCCTTGATGTCTCAAAATGTGTCCAATCATCTGATCCTTTCTTTTGGGACAAGCTGAGCCACAAATTTCT
Organism: Schistocerca cancellata; assembly: GCF_023864275.1. Taxonomy (NCBI): domain Eukaryota; kingdom Metazoa; phylum Arthropoda; class Insecta; order Orthoptera; family Acrididae; genus Schistocerca; species Schistocerca cancellata. The sequence goes on along the minus strand of NC_064629.1, from coordinate 583,231,557 downwards.
TTTCTCCCCAATTCTATTCAGTACTTCCTCATTTTTTTATTTGATGTACCCATCTAATCTTCAGCATTCTTCTGAAGCACCGCATTCCAAACGCTTCTATTCTCCTTGTCTGAATTGCTTATCATTCACATTTCACTTCTGTACAAGGCTACACTCCAGTCACATACCTTCAGAAAAGACTTCCTAACACTTAAATCTGTATTCACTGTTAATGAATTTATCTTCTTCAGAAGTGCTTTTATTAACATTGCCACTCTACATTTTATATCCACTCTAGTTCAGCTATCATCAGTTATTCCACTGGCCCAAATAGTAAAAATCATCTACCATTTTTAATGTCTTGTTTCCTCATCTAATTCACCCTGCTCTGCCTATTTAATTTGACTACATTTTAATACCCTTGTTTATCTTTTGTTGATGTTCATTTTATAGCCTCCTTTCAGTACATTGTCCACTCCAGTCAACTGCTCTTCCACGTCCTTTGCTGTCTCTGACAGGTGTGATGTCATTGGCAAAGTTCAAAGTTTTTATTTCTTCTCCCTGAACTATAATACCTTTTCCAAAATTTTCTGTAGGTTGTTCAGTGGAGATATGGATTAACAAGGGTGATAACACAATTCTGTCTCTCACTGTCCTCAGTTACTGCCACCCTTCATGTCCTTTGACTTTTATAACTGTCGTCTGGTCTCTTTAAAAGAAGTAAATAACCTTTCTTCCTCGTACTTTATCCCTAACAATGTGTGTATTCCAGTCTACACTGTCAAATGCTTTCTCAAAGTCTACAAAGGCTATAAATATACATTTGCCTTTCTTCAACCTATTTTATAAGGTAAGTCATAGTCACAATTTTTGTACGTCTCCAGAGGCCAAACTGATCTTCCCTAAGATCAGCTTCTACTAGATGTTTCTTCTTCCATAAGTAATTCTTCTCATTATTTTTGTAACCATGACTTATTAAACTGACAGTTCAGTGTAATATTTACATTCTTCTTTAAGTCTGAGGGTATTTCACCTGTCTCATACAACTTTCGCACCAGGTGGAATAGTTTTGTCACGGTTGGCTCTCCCAGGAAATTGATAGTTTTGAGGGAATGTTGTCTGCTCCAGATATAGTGCTTTGACTTAGGTCTTTCACTGCTCCATCTACTTGTCCTCATACTCATATTTCCCATCTAATCTTCATACAGTTTCACTTACTTTTCCAAAATATTGTCTTCAAGTATGTTCCCCCTGCACAGTACTTCTTTAAATTTATTCACTCTTTCATCTTTCCCTTCTCTGCTTAATACTGGCTTACATCTGAGATTGATATCCTTAAACCTCATTCTCTTTCCTCCAAACGCCTCTTTAATTTAACTATGGGCAGTATCTATCTTTCCTCTAGTTATACATGGTTCTGCAGCCTTGCATTTGTTCTCCAGGCATTTCTATTTAGAAAATTTGCACTTAATGTCAATCTAATTTTTTTAGACACCTTTATTCCCTTTTGCCTGTTTAATATTTTTTCTTTCATCAATTAGTTTCAATGTGGCCCACAATATCCAAGGATTTCTACTAGGCCTTCTCTTTTTACCTATTTGATCCATTCCCTTTTCTTTCTTGTTAATAGCTGTAGGTGAGTGTGTGTTGACATTAAATTGTTTACAAACTCTGGATGTGCTCAACAGTAAAAAATATACACATGTATAACTTGCTGGCACAGACAGGCTGTAGAGTTTGACTGAGGGCCATTGACAGCTGAATAACAAATTATGAGGATCCACACATGTATTCTCTATTACAAATAGCTATGTTACACAGGGCAGTACAGATGCCATACACATCCAGCAAAAGTGTTTATGACAGTGTGATATTTCTTGTGATGGAAGGGAGGAATCTAAACAAAATATGATAAAAAGGACAGGCAAAGGAAAACATTGTGACATTTTCTGTCCTAAGGTCTCATATTCCAGGCACTGGCACTCTGTTTTCATCTCCCCGATCTTTGCCATTTGCCATGCTGATTTCTATGTCTGAGTATGATACTTATAATGTGTCATACATTAGTCTATTTACAGTTAATTTCTCTTGTTGAAAGTAAACTGAAGTGCTGTACAAGCAAGAATTAAGATACATGCATTTAAGTACCACTTCCGTTCCAGCTGAAATGTGCACAATATTACTATCACTGTTAATAGAATGCTAAAAAGAAATATGCCTCCAAACATACTTTTTCATTCCCTTTTCTTTCTTGTTAATAGCTGTAGGTGAGTGTGTGTTGACATTAAATTGTTTACAAACTCTGGATGTGCTCAACAGTAAAAAATATATTAGAAAATCACTTGCCTCCTGAGATTCAGTCATTTGTTAATGTTGACAGTGGTCTACAGCAGATACAAGGGATATCATGAAGTTTTAATTATCACCTCAGTAAAAATGTTACATTACTATTTTTTTAAACAGTGGAAAGTGCAAGATGGAACAACAACAATATGGAAAAGATTCATTGCAACTTACCACACAGAGGAGGCATTGAGTAGAACGCATGAAAAGACTGCTAAACATTTAAGCTTTTGGACAAAAAAAGTCCTTCTTATGAAATAGAAAATGTGTGTGGTTTTCTATTTGTCCAAAAGCTTGGCATTTAGCAGTCTTTTCATTGTGCCTGTCTGTGACTCGGTGCCTCCGCTATGCAATGAGTAGCAAACTATGCTTTTCATATTGTTGTTAATCCATCTCCCACTTCCCTTTCTTTGTTACAATTCTCTAATGCATTACATTAGTCGATGTCAGTCCTTTCCTTTCCCTTCTTTCCTGTTTTACTGCCGCCTTCACGTTGTGAATGTGTGCATGTTTCTATTTCAGAAGATGGACATTTTTGTCCGAAAGCTTAAATGTTTAGCAGTCTTTTCATTGTGTATGTCTGCGGCTCAGTGCCTCCTCTATGTGGCGAGTAACAATCTGTCCTTTTCACATTGTTGTTATTACTATTTTGTTTATTTGCCTGCAGGTGCATGGCTCCAGTCCTGGCACACATTGAAATCCGTGCGTCACAATACTGTAGCATGCCACTAGAGGAGCCAAAATAAAGTAGTGCAGAATGTTGATAAAGTAAAGTATCATGTGGTAATACATTTTTGGCACCAGCAGAAATTTAGCAACTGTGTCAGGCTAGTTCTTTAGTAGTTTGGACTCGGCTGACACAGCTGCAACAGTTGTGGTGCTGCAAAATACAAATCACTGCACAACACTCCAGTTTATAATGGGCTGCACCATTCTGTTTAGGCTTATCTTGCTCTGTGCTACAGTACTGTGGCAGGGGACTTTCTATCTGTACCAAGAGCGCAGACGTGTACCTGCAAACAAACAAAAAATAAATTACAAAATTTTATAGGTATCTCTTGTGTCTGCAAGTCAGATATATACATGGTCCAGTCACATTAATGTGACTACCACTTACATTTCGCATCAGTGTGAAACAACCCCATACATATGGCAGCACTAGCAGTGGAGGTTATATAAAGTGCATCAGGAGCATGTGGTTATTGTTGTAATGTGGAAATGGAGAAACTATCTGACATCCAAAAGGGCAAGATCATTGGCTTTCAGGCCAAGGGTGGAAGCATTTCCAAAACGCCTATGTTGATAAACTATTCGAATGCTGCCGTGGTTGAACTATATCGTGCATGGCACAATGGAGCTATCCAAAACCGGTGCGAGGCAACTGTGGTGCACCATAGGCCATACATGACATGGGTGAATGACAGATTTCGAGATATACAAGGACAAACAGAGATGCAACTGTTGAGCAACTGAGCACCCAGATGACCCAAAGGGCTACCAACAGTGTCTCCTCAGTGACCATTCAGCAAACATTGCTATGTATGGGCCTCCGCAGCAGGTACCTGGTTCATGCTCCCATACTGACTGCTGTTTGTCAGTGATGGTAACAGGAATTTGCAAGCCAATAACACAACAGGACAATTCACTGAGCGGCAACAGGAGGCCTTTTCAGATGAATCACGTTTTATGCTCCATCAGACAGATGGTCATTAGCATGCACAGCGTGAAACATTTGAAAGGAAACAGAAGATGGAGTGTTATGGTCTGGGGAATGTTTTTGTGGAATTCCCTGGGGTGATCTCGTCATTCTGAAAGGCACAGTGGATCAACACTAGTATGCATATATCTTTGGGGACCACGTCCATTCCTACATGCTGTTTGTTTTTCCTCGGTATGATGGCATTTACCAACAAGACAATCCAACCTGTCACATGGATCAGAGTGTACATGTGTGGTTTGAAGACCACCAGGATGAGTTTACCATACTACCCTGGCCAAACTCACCGAATTTAAACTCAATTGAGAATCTGTGGGACCACCTCAATTGGGCTTCTTGCGCCATGGAGTCTTAAACGAGAAACGTAGCGCAGCTGGCCACAGAACAGGATTCGACAAGGCTCCACATCCCTGTCAGTACCTTCCACAACCTTACTGACACTCTTTCCACACATCTCACAGTGGTCTCCGCTGCAAAACTTGCGTTATTCAGGCTTGTTATAGCTGCTCACATTAATGTGTCTCAACAGTGTCAAACAAAAAGAGCACGGCAAAAACCAACAGTAAAAATTTCATGGCATTTTTAAAATTACAATTAAATGTCACACAATTTGTAGAATTCAAAATCCACTAATGGTGAGTGTCTTGAGCATACCCAGGTAAGAATATCACTGATCAAACCTCATAAAGATTGAAAAATTTAACTTAAAATGTCAATATGTATTTAACACTCAAAAAGAAAACTGGGACAGATAGCAACAGCAATGAATTAGATGATAAAACAGTTATATTCATTACATATACACAATGCATTTCACTTCAAATACACTCATCTCATTTTGCAATATTTATTTAGTATTTACATACATAGTCAAGTATTTCTGTTTTCATTTGTACACTATTAAAATAGCTGTATTAAAAATAATCTCAATTGTATTCTGAAAATTTGTACATAAAATTTTTTTCCAATGCTTTGCACTGTCATTTTTGAACAACAAATCTAAACATCATAATATTGAAAGCGCAACATCAAAATCAGTTCACAAATTTTAAGTACTTAAGCAGTACAAATTACTGCTTTGTTTCAAACATTACTTCAAATATAACACTTTGTTTTCATCAAAGAAATCAAACCACAGTTGAATAAGGAAGAGAGAGGAGTTCATCATGTGCCCTATATTGTTTGAACAATTACTTACATGAAGTGTAAATGGGTGTTTCGACAGTATAGCTATATTACAAAGCTTTCTCAAGTTTTAAGTCTTGTAGTGTTGATGATGAAACTGCCAACAAAAAATTGCACTTTTTTTAGCAAATATTAGTGGCATGAGTCATCTTAAAAAACCTGGGACAGTTTTGTTACATTACTCTCACAAATCTACCAAGATGACACCAAGATGTGGTATGTTCCCTTGTTCCTTCTTGTCTGACTAGATAAAATTTAAGTATTACAACATACAGCACCAGAGTTGCAGTAAAATGAAATAAGGAATAAAAGGAGCACATCTCAAATGGCAACACAGAGGTAGAGAACAGTCAGTATGTGCAGTTGTAACAGAAATAACATCCACATATCACAAATATACTGAATTTTTTTACATTTTTTGCAATTTATAATTATTGCTTATGTCATTTAATGTATATTAATGAGCAGCATTCATATTCCACCATCAAGTTGTCTCTAAGCATTTCAGAGCCACATAAAAAAGAACTAATATAAAAATAAATTGTGTTAGCATTTCTTATGGACTTGCATAACACTGTACATATATGACAAAACATTGTTCCTACTGTGCATATTTCAAGCAGAAATTCCTATACATGAGTAACAAGATAAATGAAGTTAATATTGGTAATAACAGTGCCCTACCAATGAAGAATATATGTGCAATGAATCAAATATTTGGAAAATGGAAGTTTTGTTTCTCATGTTCCTCATTTTGTGCAATGATAGCAATTTTGTCACAATGTATAAATAATCTTGAAGATCAAATTTAACATCTATTACACTCTTACTGAAACATGGTTCTCTAAAGCAAGCTTGAATCACATGTTTACTTTTGTAGAAGGCTGACAAAAATATATGTTGGTAGGTAAACTTGGGTCATGAGGTTCTCTATCAAGAACCTAGAGAAAATACCAAGAATCTAAGAATCAGTATTAACAGAATACCTGTAAGGGAAACAACCCTGGCTCCGTAAAAGAACCATTACAAATTTTCCAGTAATAACTTGGCATAAGTTCATATGTTAAAAGCGTAACCAATTTTGTCAAACTGATTATCAAAGAACTAATTTTGAACACAAGGCATGCTGCCATAATTTTACATCACAGAGCATTTATCTTGAAATTCTAGGAATAACATTACATAAATATCAAAACAAAAAGCTGACAATACACTGAGGTTCTCCTCAAGTTTACAAAATATATTTTTAGGCAATGTGTGCATGAAATAGAAATTTTAGTTAAGTATGTTTTGAATATACCTTACATTAAAGGGACCGAGACTATGCACTGGAGAATGGATTATGCATATAAAAATGCCAACGTCAGGTAATGTAACAATGACTGCTGAGAAAATGTAGACAATGAGAAAAATAGTTCAAAGTACACACTACTACAGGAGAGGAGAATGGATGGAGGGTGGAAAGGGAGGGAGGAAGGAAGGAAGGAAGAGAGAATAGCATCTACAGCAAGGAAGCTGGGCAGGAGAGCAGGATGTTGTAACAGAGGCAGTGTCGGAGTGTATGAGGAATGGTGAGATGGAGATCAGGGGAGGGGGGGGGGGGGTGAAGAAGTGGAGAGGGAGAAGCAATGAGAGGGAGGGATAAAGTTACAGAGAAGGAAGGATTGAGAGGGAGAAGTGGAGAAGAAAGGGATACAGGAAGAGAGTAGAAGGGATAGTGGAAGAGGAAGTGAATGTTACAGAAGAAGAGAGGGAGGGTGAAAAAGAGGAGAGATGAAATGGGGTGGGACAACAAACATGTCTATTATGGAGAATTTACAAGTCTGAAATTCAGTAACAAGAAAATTTAATTTCTTGAATGATATGAGATTAATGTACATACACATATTTATGTATGCAGGGAAACATTCTCATGTTATCGACTTAGTTTCTGTACATAAAATTCAAAATGCAATATGTATATAGGAATGCCACACAGTCGGCCATAAAAAAATAATTTTTTTCAATGTAACATATGAAAACACTTGTTCTAGATCCCATGTAGTGCACTATAATAAACTCCAGTTGTTGGGCCTATATGTACAAACCCGTCAAATTTCCCATAAATTTGGACAATTTGTAACGGTGATAGTAACATGAAAAATCCAATAGGGAGCTCTGTACATTTTAGAGCAGAGTACAAATATTTTTTGTAGCTAGATCTGTATTTATATATGTTGTAATCTGTGTATGATCAATTCCATTAATGCCAGTATATGAACCTATTCTCATTATCTATCAACATGAGATTATCACTAACAAGTTTCCTCATCTGAATAGCTGTAATGGAATACATGACACTGCCATCGAGTGGAGACAAAGCTTCTACAGATCACATTTGTAGATTCTTCCCACTTTGCACTGATAGGCAAATATTTGCCTTATATCAAAAAGTTGGTACACTAGAGAGTTTGAACTATTTCATAAATATCATGTTTTGTCTAACAGTAGAGTTCACAATTGTGTTAATGTCAATGAGCTGGAGGCCAGCTGGTCTGTGGAAAAACACAGGCAAAACTATGCTAGTCAGGAAACAAAGTAAGGTTAATCATTTTAACTCATAGTGCAGTTAAAAAATGCACGGCAATAGAATGTAGTACTCAGCATCGCTTGCTCACTCAAATTTGCTAAAAACTGGTATTGGTTGGCAAACATCCATTATAAAATTTCAAATAGCTACAAAGTGGTGATTTCATCTCTCTTTAAAGCTTCATAATGGATGCTTGCAATCCAAAAACCAGACATTAATCAATTTTAATGCGTAACTGAGAGTGAGTAGTGCAAACTATATTCTGATCGCTTGTTGTTGCTCTTTACCACCAATACAAAAAACAACTCAGCTTGGAAACTAACAATTCCAAACATTACATCAAAGAGCTTCAGTTGATACACACAGATATTTATTTAATATTGTGTCATTTTTTATGTGCAGCCTTTCACTGTCAATCAACAGGTACAACTGCTCACACAGTATGTTTTGAGTCATACGACTTTCTCCAGTGCAGTTAAATACTCTACAAAACTCATTTTCTGGTAATTAAATTTTAATTAACTTGTAAGTAAGAAATCTGACCTACACAATAACAGAAATCTGTTTCAGAATTGCACACTGAAAACTTTTACGTACAGGGGAAGAGGAAATGTCCACTTACACAATAATGGTGCTGGATTCCCTGCCTACCTACAATAACAGCTTCTGTAGGCCCTATGGTCATACAAAGTTATGCAGATGTAATCCAAGACACTCATAGAGCCCACAAAATTTTTGGGGCAAACCACAACAGTGTATCAGCAGTTCCATAAAAGTGGAACCTTTTAAATAAATTCAAAGAATTGTGTAACTTTTGGGATTACAATTAACAATATGTTCCTAATATACACACATTTCACATCAGTGACCAAAGTTGGACAAGCGAAAGGACACGAATTATTTTTCTGACTGATCCACATAATTAATGTAATTGTGGCAGAATAATGTTTGTATTTTACTTTATTTTTCTTTTTTGAAGAATTTCTTTGCTACAAAACAGATTCAAATTCACACTTCTTGTCTCTTTCTATGTTCATAACGATACCACAGCGCTCTAACCAATCAGCAAACCATCATGCTCCCAGGTCCTAAGCACCTTCATGTAACTGATAACCAGCTGGATCATACCAGTATCAGTTCTCATAAAAGAGTTCATCTCAAAGATAAACTAAAATTGTTACAATCTGAATGGAAACATTAACGTAATTATTATAAATAGTAACAGTCTCTGAATTAATCCTACCATAAAATTTTCCACTTCATATGTTTTTTTAGGGTACAATTATTAGGCTGTGATTGACTACTTTATTTCCCCTCCCCTGCAGATCTAGTGACAGTTCAAGAATTTAGAGAGAAAGAGCATCACTTTTCTTTTTACCTCTCACAAACTTCAGCATTATTCATAATATAATGCACAACACTACACAAAAACCACTAATAATTACTATTTCTTCTACACACCCTCTACGTCATTAGATAAAATCGACAAACAGGGAGGATATACAATGGAAAGAAAGATATTTTCCCACTGCAATTTCAACAGTATTTTACAGCTCTGATATTTCACATATTGGTTTTTAATGCGTGGTACCAAACAGGAAAAATTAGAAAACGTGAAAGCCGAAGTTTGCTATATATTCTTCATGGTTACTATTCATGATACAATATACAATCTAGAATATGTATAACACATTTTGTTTTCTTCTATGTTAGACATTTCATTAAAGGTGATGATGTCACTGTTGTTTTGTATAACAAGAATCTGGACAAAAATTTCCTCTTATCTTATGCAAAATGGCATGCTGTTGGGAAACGTTACATGTCATTTGTCTTTAAGTTTAACATAAATAAAGATTACAAAAGAACAGAAATGTTTAATCACCACCTAAAGGACTAACTGTTATGTCACTGTTCATCAATCAGCTTCAGTTCCTGATGTTGACAATTTTCATTTTCCTTGTCACTGAATCCACATGAATTATGAAGGAATGAGGAACATATCGTAGTGCATTGTTCCAAAGCCTATTCCTTTGTACATGGAATCCATCAAAAATTTGACAGACACAAAAAGTTACACCAAAAGCCATAAATATCCTCTCCCTTGTATGAGTTACATATTTCAAATTACATGATACCAATTTTACTCAAATATAGCCAAAATATCGTAATCCAACATGCAATGCGAATACTGTCCAGAAACACAAAACTGCCACATAATATTCAGAGGGTACATTAATCAGCTTCCATATTCCTGAGAAACAGTCTCAACTGAAAGCAGATTTTGTTGCATAAGTTTTCACTTATAAAGACAAAACATACAAAAAATCATTATTAAATACACAAAATCCTTATCAAACTGAACTACATTAACTGTTATGGTACGAATTGAGGCACTGAGGCTCAACACGACTGTATTTGTATTCAAAATGTGCATCACAAATGAAATTGAAAACAAGTAACTGACAACACTGTTACATTAATTTTCCTGTGTCTAAGGTCATTTTCTCAGTATGTTAGGTTTTATGGAACAAAATATTAAGGACATAATAAGCCTAGTAAATTCCAGAACATTCTCCTCATGTAATTAATTACCCCTTGCTGTTAAAAGAATAAGTCAAAAATATCAATTAAAATTTCAAGGAATTTTTAATGACTGACGATTCTTGAAAATTTCAGCATAAAATCATATTTTCTCAAGTGAAATCACAGAATGATGTGATCACTGAGTGCATGGAAGTAAAACTATCCAGAGCTTTACGTACAATTATAAAAATCAACTTTCCTTTTGTATGAATCCAGTACAACATTGAATCCAAACACATTTCATCATATCACTTTCAAAAAAGATAAAGACAACCAAAAGCAAGCAAGCCATTTGGATGGGTTGTTTCAAAGCACATTTAATAGTTCTTTTGTCATGTGTGTGTGAACAACTTCAGTATCTTTACCACACTCGTTTTTCTTTTTTGTTCATAAATGAAGGGGACAAATACCCAACATCTTACTGACAGTGAGATTACTACAACCTGAATAAATGATCAGATCCAGTCAGAAATGAAAAGAAATGGATAATCCTCCACAAGAAATTCTTCACTCACTTCACAAAATTCTTTGAAAATTCAAATCAAAATGGCTGATCTGTAAAATTGCATTGTGGTTCTGCTCATTACATTACTACTGTTCCACCCCACTCATTATTAGCTGTCTAACCATGTTCTTTAAGTGCTACACATAAGTTTGTTTAATGTAAACTGCCTATCCATTAATTATTTACTCAACAACGTTGTTTTGAAGTTAAAAATTTTTTACAGAAGACTGAATTGTGTGTGTGTGTTTTGTAAAATTATTGAAGCATCATAAAAGTAACCACAGGGAAAGTGGAAAGCTTCACCAAACATCTGGAAAATTATTAAAAAGCACATAGTTTGTTCATGTAGGTACATGAAGTCTGTCTCAAATATTTCTTAGTCATAGTTCTAAAAATAACACCTAGTAAATTAATTGCTTTTTTTTTACAAATAAAATAACTGCTCTTTAAAAATATTTCCTACATCAGTTGTGAAGACATGCACCGAGAGTATAAGCTTTGTTTCACAATGAAACAGCTGTTTACGATTTATTAGAAAATGCTCAAAACACTAGTGACACATAGGAAAAGGGAAAGTAACAAATCATGTTACGAGCAAATTTCTTACTTAAGAGGGACAAACATTCGATGAAGGCATTTTTTCACTTAGTAAAAGAAGAAACAGCTTCTTAGCGATTGAATATTGTGTTCTTTGAGTGAAAAAGAAACCGTGTTGTGAGAATAAGAAAAATCTGGAAAGAATTGTGGAGCATCTCTAAATCTTCAAGATCAAATTAGGATATTTATTCGGGTTCCCACAGGTCAAGCATAACTGATCCTTAATGTCAATATATAAATATCTAAAATAAAAAATAGAAAGTATGGCCAAATAACTACCACCGTTAAGCAGATGTTTATTTTACTGGTCACTTAACACTCTTTACAGAAGCTGGCAGAAAATTCCTCTACAATAACGATCTAGTGAATCATAAAATCATCCTCACTTCTACAAATTAGGTATTTTTCCCCCCCTTCTTCCGTGTTTTACTGACAGTCATACCCAAGAACATCCTCATAGTCATAAGGTTGCACGTATAAAAAAAAAAAACACTTTTCATAGTGTGTTAAAGTGAATAACATTACTATCCAAAAATAATACACAAGGAAATGGCCTATTAGAAAAAGTTTTATCATATGCAAAAAATTTTGATAAGCAATTTCTGTAATTTGTTCGATTTTCTGGGTTAGTTGCACTCTTAAAACAAATTTTCACATGGGGTAAAAAAGTTGAAACACACTGACTCAACCCATTACGTAAAGTTGTGCAGCAAAAATAAAGGAGAGAGAAGAACTGGTAATTACTGCAGCAGCTGTCTTTGTTATGAAATATTGATATTCTGCATTGAAACTGCATCACATGTTTTCTGTGTTGACAAGAGAATCATTATTGCCAGAATTTTCTTAACCACAGCTGAAGAAATTAACAAAATGAGCTGGATAGAAAATAAGCCACCTCAGGAGATTTTAAAGTAAAACAAGATGTAGAAGAAACTTGAGCAACATTTACTGTACCAAAATAATCATCTCAAGTAAGTTTACATCAAACTTACAGTGTTCATAAAAAAAACTTACACGAACTTTCAAATAGGCCACTGTGTTGGAATATTGTTACTCAGATCATATGATATTAAAGTGGTAGCAAAGATGTTATAACAGTGGCCATGTTCACATCCCCTTGAAGATAAGACAATGTATAGTGAAATTTTTGTTAGAAGAGAAAGAACAAGAACAAAGGAACTTCCACCTGTTTAAGAACCACTTAAGAAATATAGGGCAGAAAGAAATACAGGAAATGAGGAGGAGGTATGAATGTAACAAATAACAGCTCAACAAATGCAACTATTTTACTGAAAACAGATGTGCTTAATGATTAACTACAAGAAAAGGCTAACTGGTACATTTACTGCTAGACCTGTCCATATTCTCTAACGATGTACTCTCATGGACAAAATACAATGTCTCATTCTTATCATTCAGAAAGAGCTGTAGCAATACATTACACTTTCTATGCATGTGTGAATTTTATAAGATGGAAATGGCTGAAGATGTGAACATGCAATGGAAATAATAACATAGGTGACAACAGCATCATGAGAGATGAGAGGAAATTTACGGAGTATACCCAAAGGAAATGTTTGATAATTTCCACAACTTATTAGACACAAATAGAAAATAATTGGAGTAAATGAACACAAAATGAAATCATACATAAACACAAAAAAGGACCAGCTTGAATAACAATAAAAAGGAATCTCACACAAAACAGAAATAACATGGCATCTGGGCAACCAAAAAGGAGCTCAGAGGGCAAAATCTGATCACAGATAACAAAGAGGTAGTGACAGGATGAAACACAAAAACATGTACTGTTATAATGAAGAAAGGTAGGCAGACAGAAAGGAAAATGGACAAAAAGTGAAGAAGAGAAAAACACCAAAACCTAGAGGAAGATGAGAGCATGAATGTGGATGGGTACACGGCTCAACAATTGAACATTGAGAATAAATCATGTCAAACTGACTGACAAGAGTGACTGACAAGAGGCTAGATGGGAGAAGAGCCTTGAAACAAATTATATGAATGCTATAGGGTTTAAAAGAATAATGAAGGATGAAAGGGGCTGATGATACTAATGTTAAAGTTATGGTCATGGAGCCTATAAGATACAAGTAGGACCTGCAAGACAATTTCCAATAGTTTATATTCTGTGGTTGGCAGCATATGATTCTTGACCCCCTTTTTCTTCTCTCTACCTTCTTTTCTTCATTTTCTTTCTGAAGCTATAGTCATTCTCTTGTTGCAATTAACTGTCTCATTATTCACTTTTTCCATTTTTTGTCCATCATTGTAATTTTTTATACATTTTGTTCAACTATTTATTTTCTTTGCAAATTCTCATTTTTTAAAATAATAATCAATACCTGGAACTGTACTGTTATTTCTTTACTATCCCCCATCTTCCCAAATTTCATTCATCACCTAAGTTTTTGCATGAAATTTGCCTTGTAATGGGTACTCCATGACTAAACAGTTAAGTTCCTAAGCACTGAATTTTCACATATTATTACATCTGTTACCTGACAACCAATATTTTATCAAGGTCTCCCACCAGTGACCCACTGTTTGAGTTTTCTCTATTTGGAGTCTGTCCTGCTATTTTGTTACTTACTGCCCCCCCCCCCCCCCCTCTCTCTCTCTCTGTTACTCTCAGCATAATTCTAGTTCCTTCTAAGGGTCATGCATAACTGCTGAACTGAAATAACCACATTCAATTGTGCTGTAGCCCATTATAGTCTACTTGGAGAATATTGTGCACTCTCAACATGCAGTTTTTGTGACTTGATATAGTCAACATTTAAAGATTTTTTATTTATATCGTGGTAACAAACTATTTTTAACATAATTAAAATTTGAACAATATATGAAAAGGATTGCTACCAATTCCATATTTTTTAATGGGAACAGAGCAGATAGTAGCTGCAACGAAACTGTTAGCCTATGTAAGCTTAAAAGTATCAAAATAAATGTGTGAAATTAAACTGTTACCAAAATAAATGAGAAAAATGTCTAAAAAACCAAATACAAATTCTATATTCAAATCTATAAATATTCTGCCATGTTTCAACTATAGGTTGTACAACTTAGGCTGAAATTTTCTTCATCCTGTCCACCACTAATGTCCACTTGAATTAAAAGTCACTATTTCATCCAGAAGAGACTTTTTGTAACATTCATCATTTTTGTTCAGATGAAGCAAAGTGAAAGTACAATGGACAGAAGTCTAAATTAATATTGTCAAATAGACTATAATGATAGTCACAAGTATAAGAATCTTTTTACATTATACATCCAAGTAACTGGTTCCTTCATGACATAATTTATACATATATACAAAAACCACATATCATCCATGTCACATAGCCACTAACATTCCCTGAGAAGTGAGAAGCGATAGATGCCTTTCAAAAGCCAGCTGCACTTATGAAAGTATGTCATAAATGGTTTGTTACCATATTACAAACATTCAAAGTCATCAGTCTTCATTACTAAAAAGAAAGATACAACTGCTAAATCATACTTTTGATGTAACAGTCACAGCTTAGGACGCAAATGGGAGCCATAAAATTAAAAACAAAATGGAAGACACTCAATCACAAATGATTTTTTTCCCATTTTAAGTACAATGAGTGGTGCAATTCCTTCAGTGTCTCTTTTTCTTTCCCACGAAGTTTCAGTCCCCAAACTTCGTAGTTACCACAACCATTCTCTGTGGCAATAATCTCTATAGTGAACTACACTGTGCAACTCACTAAACTGCTACCACAGTTCAAATAGGAAGGAACACAAAAAGATATGTAGTGGAGTGCAAAAACACTATTAAAAGACTGGGTGGAATATGAATGACAAACTGCATGTACTGGTTTACAAATCTGGTATTTACAAGACACAAAAACATTAACTCTTGATTTATGGAACAACACGGAAATCATTTAATTTACACATGAAGTTCATGTGTTTGAAGATAAATGTATGAAATACAATTGATATGACAGTTTTCAAGATACGTATCTAGTGTTTCACAAAACTGCTAAGTAAAACAAACCAGTTGTTTTCAAATACATTCTCAAACTTTAAACAAAAATAAAGAGATTTTCACCATCTTTTTTCAAAGAGAACTGCAAATGTCTAAGCTCAACACGGTTAGTGATTTTGCCCTCTGTAAATAAACAAAGATACAACTGTGACATACTGTAAATCAGTACGAATATTCTGTAAAACACCAGACAAAATTTACGGACAGACATCATGTTCTAATTTTTACAATGTTTAAATTAATATGATAAGTTGTTTAACATGGCAATTAAACAAATATTAATATCACTTTTACAGACCAATGGGATCCATATTGCTTTCGTTGATCACTGTTCCAGGTTGAAACAGTGAGATTATCTTTCTTACACCACACACGCATATTCACAACGGATGTGCTGGTATTTTTATCATTCAAATACACAATCCAAAATGGCAACACACTGTGAATTACTTCACACAATCCAAACGCTCATTTTGGAACAAAAAATGATTGATTTGGACCAAGAGTCTGATTGCTCATCTGACTTCTAGTGTTGGTAGCATACAACTGTTGCTGAAAATTATGGAACTGTTGGGCATAATTAGGGTCAGCTGTTGTAGGACCCATGAATGGAGAATTCTTGAAATTGTTTGCTTGTCCCATTGAAGGTGGTAATGGCTGACTTGCATCTGGTGCACCACCTAATCCCATAGGTGAGGACTTTGGTCCAGGAACAAATACCTGTGAGCCAGGGCCCGGACCCGGCACAAATGGATGTTCACCACCGGGACAAGGCCCAACTCCCAGCATTCCACCACTCATCCTCATCATTCCACTTGGACGCAGGCCTCCACGCAGTGGGACTGCTCCCATTCCTGGCCCTCCAGGGCCCACAACCATTCCACCTGACATTGGTAGATTCACACCAACAACAGGACTACTGGGACCGACTACTGGGCCACCTACATTTCCACAGCCAGGGCCAGAATGGGGCACATTGCCCATTCGCACTCCATTACCATTTGGCTGACCAGTTCCAGGAAAATACTGCAGGTTATGGACAGGAACACTGCCATCTAAGCTGGATAGAGGATTGGCAAATCGCTGCAGGAAGTCAAGACTCGGTGGTCCTCTCGGCCCTGGGGCTCCTGTCTGTGGCTTTGCTGGTAAGTACTGTATTGTATTAGGGGTACTTGCTTTTACCTGAACATTTGTGTGACCATACGTTCCTGGAGCTGGGGGTCTTCCAGGAGCACGTTGTGGGCAGGGATTTCCCATGTAAGGAGAAGGTCCCCTTGGTGGACCTAACCCCAACATGTTGCCAGACTTGGGAGAACCAACAGTTCCAGGATGCTGCACACTGCACGGAACTGCTCCTCCTTGCCCTGAAACACCACTGGGGCTATATGAGTGTGGTGGCACACCTTGCACTTGGAGACTCACGAAACCCCCACCAGGTCCACCATCCTGGCAAGGTCCCACATCTCCAGGATGGGCCGGTGACTGCTGAAAACCCATCACACCCGGTCCGCCTACCATTACAGGATTCTGTGGATTTGGTGAGTTTGACACACTGCTCGTCAACTGCTGACTCATTTGCGCCATTGATGTGATAGGGTCAAAGTGAGCCATCTTACCATCACAAGAAACACTGCCACTCACATTTGGATTCAGAGGCACATTTTCTGATCGCAGACATGGGAAGTTGCCTCCAGTTGTTGGTGAAATGTCAACAGGTGGTCCTCCACCAGATGGCGAAACATCTAAAAAGTGAGATGTCACTTTTACACCACCCACACCCGGCTGTGCCTGTTGTGGTACAAATCCTGGTACCTGGCTACACATTGATGGAGAACTTCCTGGTGGTCCATTGGGATTCTGAAACCTTAGCGCACCCATTCCATCATTCAATGGACTGGAGCTAAGGAAATGTGCTCCATCCTCAGGTCGCGGTGCTTTCACAGGTCCATCCATTCCTGGTGTTCGACGTGGAGCCTTGTTATCAGATCCTGGCGTGTGTGGACTTGGTAAAGGAAATCTAGTATCACCAGAACCACTTGGGTACCTTAACTCCACAGACGTTGGTGTAAGAGGAGTGGCAGGCCCAGACATACGAGTGTTCATATCTGAGGACGAGCCTTGTAAGTTTCCATCCAAATTTGGTGGAGGTAAGCTGCCAAAATAAAAAAAACACAGGTAATTAATGAAAATAGAGAACAATAGGAGAAACACATACTAAAAACTAAACAATTGTGTCCCACATACTGAGAACGAAGTACAATAACAGAAATAATTTGTATTTTTCTTAATGTGGGGAAAAGGATTTAGGCAAGCAATTCTGAGTAAAATCCCATAGACCCTATTCATATATTACTTGTCAATGGTTTGGTACATTTATACTCTGCAGTCTATTCAGAATAAATTTCAGTTTATTCTAATACATAATCTATTAAATTACGATTTTCTGCTACATCGATAATACATCAAAAGTGTGCAACTCTGACATGCTTACATGACACTAAAACACAATGAACCACTTGTGAAAACTAATGGTAATTCTCATCCAAGTGGTAGCGAGTTAGAAAAACCAAGCTGAGAAACATCTGCAGTTTGGTGAGTTACAGCGTATCTCTCATTTTTTTAAATCAAATTCTAATTTCAATGAAGTTATTCTTGCTATTAAAATAGTAACTAGTCTCTCTGCACGAGATTTTGCTCTTACTATCATTATTCTTTGGTCTGATCATCCAGTATCATATTTTTCAACTTTTGCAATTTCTTTAATACTTTAATGAATACTATAGTCCTCCTTACATAGAGCAGATGATGAAGTATCTATTCCGCATTACATTATTGCTTCCTCCCATTCCTCCCTAGTTTTATTTCTCCTGAAGTTACTTCACTTCTACAAAAATGTTAAATTTCAGATGTTCGTAGCTGCAGAGTGAAGCAAAAAAGGGGCAAACAGCTTCCTGATGCTTAGTAACTATAAACTCTTGTTCAGATAAAAAGCTTTAACACTACTGTGTTTACAAACATTTGATCCCTTAGTGAGTCATGTCACACATCAGAAGTGTGACAACCTATGAAGAGAATTGGAAAGCTTAAGAAAACAGTCGGACACACAATATTTATCAGCCACATAATGTACCATTTTTAAGTTGCATGGTAGCCTCCCTGGTAATCACTGATTTATACTGTGATTAAATTCCTAAACTCCATAAGGTATTTTGCAGTAACTCAAAATTTAATTTCAGCAGTGATGGACATGTCAACAAAATCCCCCCCCCCCCCCCCCCCCGATATACTGAGAGTAGCTCTTGCTGTCTGCAGATGCTTTTTTTCTTCATTTAATGGTAGCTCTTTATGGATGGAATGTTGGTAACCACCATGGGAATATTCTTCTCTCATCTTAGTTGATATGTTCAGACACTCTTGAAGATTCTTCACCCACAAAACTCTTCTCCATCCACAAACACTTCAATTACAAGTTGCTTGAATGTTTACTTTTCACTTAAAAAATGTATATGAAACATGCTGTTTCTCTATGCGTGATAATACACACATGAAAAAAAGTTTTTGCTTTACCCCGTTTCCCAGAACTCCTGAAGACACACATTGACTGTGGATATTGTAGCACAGATACAGTCCCTTTGAGTGTTCAGAAATGTCACTAAACCCGCCCAAAGATGTAAACAACAATGTGTGAGCAGTGCCTATTAAACGGAGGAGGTCCGACAGCCCATCAGTTCCAGTCATTCCAGAAGGAAGGAGGTGCATGGCTTGTGTTGTTTGTAGTTCAAATATGCCTGGACAGTCAGTACCACGGTTTGATTGCGTCCGCATTGTTACTTTGTGCCAGGAAGGACTCTCAACAAGGGAAGTATCCAGACGTTTTGGAGGGAACCAAAGCAATGTTGTTCGGACATGGAGGAGATACAGAGAGAAAGGAACTGTCGATGACATGCCTCGTTCACGCCGCCCAGGGGCTACTACTTGAGTGGATAACCACTACCTATGGATTATGGCTCCGAGGAACCCTGACAGCACTGCCACGATATTGAATAATGCTTTTCATGTAGCCACAGGACATGTGTTACGACTTAAACTGTGTGCAATAGGCTGCATAATGCGCAACTTCACTCCCAATATCCACGGTGAGGTCCAACAACATGCTGAATGGACCGCTCAGGATTGGCGCGAGTGTCGCATGTACCTTCAACCAGACAATCATCAGAGACATGTTTGGAGGCACCCCAGCCAGGCTGAACACCTTAGACACACTGAGCAGTGAGTGCAGCAAGGTGGAGGTTCCCTGCTGTTTTGGGGTGGCATTATGTGGGGCCGACGTATACCATTGGTGGTCATGGAAGGTGCCGTAACAGCTGTACAATACATTAATGCCATCCTCTGACCGATAGTGCAACCATATCGGCAGCATATTGTCGAGGCATTGTTCTTCATGGACGACAATTCGCACCCCCATTGTGCATGTCTTGTGAAGGACTTCCTCCAGGATAATGATATCGCTCGACTAGTGGCCAGTGTGTTCTCCAGACATGAACCCTATCGAACAAGCCTGGGATAGATTGAAAAAGGCTGTTTATGGACAACGTGACCCATCAACCACTCTGAGAGATCTGCACCAAAGCGCCATTGAGGATTGGGACAATCTGGACCAACAGTGCCTTGATGAACTTGTGGATAGTATGCCACGACGAATACAGGCATGCATCAATGCAAGAGGATGTGCTTCTGGGAATTAGAGCTACCAGTGTACAGCAATCTGGACCACCACCTCTGAAGGTCTCACTGTGTGGTGGTACAACACGCTATGTGTGGTTTTAAAGAGCAATAAAAAGGGCAGAAATTATGTTTATGTTGATCTCTAATCCAATTTTCTGTATAGGTTCAGGAACTCTCGGAACTGATGTGATGCAAAACTTTTTTTGATGTGTGTAGTTAATACTTTTCCACATTTATGAGGAGATTGCTTCATTATGGTGGAAAAATGAATTTTGGTGATTAAACAAGCACACTTTTGAGAGCATGAAAAGATTAATACTTAGCGTAGAGGTGACAGGAACACTAAATATACTGGGTTGCACTTCCAAATTAGGATAACAGCTCTTATGGTTTCAGATCAATGTACATCAGTGTCCACAGCTCTAGGCTCTTGTTTTAAGCATGGGATGATAATATTTAACAGTATTAATGCTGACATGAAAAAGGGGTCTGTTATGTGCATCTGGAAAGACAGGTCTTAGCTGCGGTAAGATATTCTGAGCGAAATCGGGAAATCAGTTGCCTCATAATTTACTGGAAATTATTCTGCTTTTCGTGGCAGCAGAATAGGAGGAATTTCAGTTTCTCCCAGTGTATAAAATGTTCAAACAACATTCAGGAAGCAGCGGGTTGGTATCTTGTGATTTTTAAAAAAATTTAATTCATCAAAAAAATTAAAAACCTGTAATCATAGACTGCTGAAAGTTTTTCCAAATTAAATCATCATCATCAGTTCAAAGATCTCGAGACATTATGTTATCGATCTGACAACACTTCACTCTGCGCACGGTTGGTTGATAGTGCAATGCCTGTCTGATTTGTCTTTCACTAGAACCATTCTGCTGAAAGGTTACTTCAAGGTGGGCTAACTCAACTGACAAACTTTTAGGGAGTGAGATGACATGTGTCCTTATGAACCATGGTACGAAGTATCTCTTCACGCTCAGTGAGATGGTGACAACTATCAGCCTGAAGATACAAAACAGTGAGACTTGGCTTCCCACAAATGGCAAGCCCCAGCATACCATCAAACCCCTTTTTGACCAACACATCACAAAGTCCTATTAACAAAGAAAACTCGGTCGTAAATTTTTGCACAGTGGTAGGAGTGTGTGTCATGAACAACATACTAAAAATCCTAATTGGTGAGATGTGATAATTTGGGTGAGGGGCATTAAAAGATCAATTTTTTGTGTGTTTCTCAAATAACTTGAGAACAGACTTCTAGCAGAATTTTTTCCAAATTTTTTCCAGTACAAAATTAAACTGCATTAAAGTTTCTACAAGAACAACCATATTTATTTTTTCTCTAGAATTAACAGTCTCTGTGTTACAGGGGATGAGAAAGTTACAGATTATTAAAATAATTGTTCTACCAGTAAAAACTTAATGTTTGTCTTTAAATGAAGTGGGTTAAAAACAAATATTAAATTCATGAACTTCTCTTCTCCATAAGTCTGCAAACAAAGATGAGCATGTGATTTCCTACTCTATCTACACCAATATATCACAACTGAAACAACTACAGGATGTTTCACAAAGTTATATGGACCCACCATAGCATGCCTTATGAATCACTGGTGACACAGTGTGCAGACGTGCCTGGGAAGCGTGTGTAGATGGTCAGTCAGTCAAATTTCAGTAGACATGGGAGTGGCAATCAGCCTAATAACCTTTGATATATACACACTCTGCCGGAGTTGCAATAGTTGCTCCATCAGGGTGTGTCTTATAGTACACAGTGCATTCCTTTGCGGGGACGGGGCTGTTTTCCATCTCCTTGTGGAACGACAACTTACCTTTTTAATGGTCAATTCACCATGGGCGCAAGATATCTTTGGATTTGACGCTTTTCCTCTTTTTGGCTCCCTAGGTGGTTGGTGAAGTGCATTTAGTGTCTCAATCTGTCCCTTTTCATCATTGGGACTCCTTACTGCAGTCTCACAGCCCATTGTTTGAGAAAACCTTGGGCTGGTGAGAAAATTTTGACGCATGTTTCTTTTAAGCTGTCGTAGTACCAAAATCTGTCGCCCCTGCGCCATTCCCTTGTCATGCGTGACAAGGTAAAGGCTGAGTTGCAGCATTGGCAGGATCAAGGCATCATTGCTCTTATTTTATTGAGTCAGTGGGCCACCAGTTTAGTGGTACTTCAGAAGCCCAATGGTGCCACATGCTCTTGTGGTGATTTTAAACAGATGGTCAAAGTGCAATGTGTCGCAAATTCGTATCCCATTCCTCGGCAGACAGAGTTGCTGACAAAGCTGCTGGGAGGGAGAGGGTGGGGAGCTGTATTTTCCTGCCACTGAAATGTGGGATGATTACCGACAGTAGCCCCCGAACATGGTTTCTTGGACATCCCTCGTCAATAACACCCCCTTTGGGCTTTACCAGTTTAAAGCTTTCCTTTTGGGATCTCGTCTGTACCGGGAATTTACAAACAGTATTTGGAACAGCTGATTCAGAATATACCCTACTGCATCAAGTACCTTGATGACATCTGAGTCACAGGCCCTACTCGAGAGGAGAATTTAGGAAACCTTCTGTCAATTTTCCAAAACCTCCTGGAGAATGGCCTTCATTGCAAACTGGTAAAATGCAGCATTTACTCCCTGAAGATGCATTTTTCGGGTCATGTGCTTCGTAAAGATGGTCTTGTCCCCAAGGATGACCACATCAAAGCCACTGTCAACATAAAAGCACCCAAAAACCTGAAAGACATTCAGTCTTTTTTTGGGTAAAATTTCATTCCTGAGGCTGTACACATCTGCCAGCCTCTTAACCAGCTTTGCCACAAGAGCATTAAGTTTGTCTGGTCTGCAGAATGTCAAAGGTCTTTTCAGTCTCTCAGGCAGTGCTTGTGGTGCTGCCTGCTTGGCTTTCTTTATGCTGGGTAAACCTTTCACCCTGGCCTGTGCCGCATCCCAGTACAGCACTAGTGCCATCCTGTCCCATTTAAACATGGATGGCATTGAACAGCCCTTCACTTACGCATCAAAGATGCTGCACAAAGTAATGATTAGCAGGTGGAAAAGGTGGCACTAGCTATTATTTTCGGGGTTAAAAAGTTCCATGTCTTACTGTATAGCGCAAGTTTCCGCCTCATAATCAACCAAAAGCCACTTATTTCCTTACTTGGCCCTCATTTCAAGTTGCACACCAGTTGCAGCAGTGGGTCCTCTTTCTCAGTAACTACTGTTATGACATTGGTTACTGCTCCACCATCCAGTACGCCAATGCTGATGTGCTTTTGTAGTTACCGGTGGGGCATGATCTGGAATTCAATCGGCAGGAGACTCTTGTAATGGTGTTGCATGATGTCTTGCCGCAAACCTTGTTGGACTTCCTGCTGACGGCAGGCAAAGTCACAACTGCCATGGTCACTGACCCACTTTTCTCGAATATTGTTTCAAAAGTCCAGCAGGGTTGGCTGGAGCCCATCTCTTCGGGTGCAGATCAAGTGTAGTGTACATTCTTCCTCCTTCGTGATCAACTTAACATTGTCCAGGAGGGTTCTCATTCTTGCCACAGAGGAGCAATTCGGTCATGTGGCCATTCTCACAGAATTGTGTCCTCGTAAACTCCAGTTGCCGCACTATGACTCATATGAAGGCATCAGCGCAACGTCACATCTACTGGCTGGTGATCGAGCATGACATGGCGATCGAGCATGACATGGAATATCCAGTGTGTTCCTGCAAGGCACCTGCACAGAACTAGGCGACCCCAAAGCACCAGTTCTTTATCCTTGGCCAATCCTGGAGCACCCTTGGGACAGTGTGCATGTCAACTACACTGCCCCTTTTCGGCAGCATGTGGTTGATGGTGGTCAGTGCATTGTTCCAGTTTCCTGTATGTTGCCAAGCTGTCCTCCGTGTTGTCAACTGCCACAGTTTGCAGGTTGCCAATAATTTTTGTCTTTGTGGCTTCCCCCAAAACCCAGATATCTGACAATGATCAGCAATTGAGGTCACGGCAGTTTTAGCGCCTTTGCATCCACAACGGTATCCAGTATCTGGCTACCGCTCTGTTTCATCTGCCTTCAAATTCGGAGGTGGAGAGTTTCATGTATACATTTAAGACCCAAAAGAAGTAGTCTGTGTCCGTCCCTTCCCGTGATGGGTGCGGTCTGGCAAAACATTTGAACAGGCACCATCCCCGGGTCTCCTGGATTTGCTTCACCATGAGTTGCATGCTATGGACTACCAAGGACTGCTGTTTTTTTTCCTCCTGGGTCTTCTACTTTGGCCAGCTACTTCGGCCAGTGGCATGAGTGACTGCAGGATGTCATAGTGGGCCACGAAGCTCAACAGTAGTTTGTGGTGGATGTTGGCAGGGAGCAGCTGGCCCGCCAAGCACATCAGCTACACTCGCGCCCTCTTGGGACATCACTGCTACAATCTGCAAGACTGCCAGGCAGTAGTTTGGGTCACGATGTTGTTCCAGATGAGGGCTTCCATTTGTAGTGGGCTGCTTCCCTGTTGCAGCCCCCTCCACACACCTACTGCCCTCCTATGGCCTGCAGCAGCAGCCCCCAGTAGAACCCCACCACCTGCTTCTGTCACTGTGGAGCCCATAGATTTTGAGGTCCACCCCCCTCCCTACTCCTCTGCCACCTCCCTCCCCCCAACCCTTTTCATTTATGGAGGTGCCATCCTCTCCACTGTGACTGCCACTGCCGCAGAATCTATGCCCTTCCGCCCTTCCAGCAGAGCCAGTGGTGCTGGTGTGATAGTGCGGAAACCTGGCGATATGTAGTATGAGCCGACTCGCTGGCATAGGTGTTTACCTGCAAGAGGCACTAGGTCAGGCAGGTCAGTGCTTGCTCAAAGTTTGACCACCTACCATATTGTCATGTCTTGTGCCAAGTGCTGTCTGCACCATGCCCGAGGTGAGTTCTTTCCATGCTCGGCTCTATGTGGGTTCGGACTCTCTGCTTCCTGTAGATCAACTCTCATGGCGAGTTTGTATCCCTCTCGAGGGGTGCACATACTAAGGATACCTTCCTAAAAATTACCATCATCAGGCCGAGCAGATAAAAGGAATGATTAAAACATTGGTGGGCCTTGCTAAAATAATTTGTGAACCACAGTACTTGGAGGAAAAGCTCGATCATTTATGAATTACTTTTGGATGAAATGGTCGCTGTGGCAAAAAATAAATCGGGCTCAATATCCTCAAAGATCTGAAGCTTCTAGTGGAAAAGAGCCAGCGAAAGGGAAAGTTTTCCTATAATTCGTCAAAACAGTCAGTCACATATTGTATCAGATTCCATGTTTAAAATGCCAAAAATGTGTGTGAATATTAGAAGATTGCAAAGGACTGACACTCGCTGCTTACTATAGCAGAAATATGCAAAATCGCTTTCACGTGCAGTGAAACGTACATAGGAAATATCAAAAGCAGCACATCACTTAAAGAAAACAGAAGTAATTGTCGTCTGGGAAACACAGATGAATCAGCAGTGGCAGATCAGGGACTGTGACCAGGGGACCACCAAATTGTTTCCACAACACTATAGTCGTATGAAGTTCCAATCATTACTATACTAGGATGTACAGAGGAGCCATAAAAATTCAAACTAAAAAAAATTTTTTTTAGTAAACTTGGAGTCAAAACATTAATCACAATAACAGGCCTTGGCCCATGGCTGAATGCCCACGTAACAGAAATTGTACCAACACCACCATTTCTGTAATCTTCTGAAAACTAATCTCTCTCTCTCTCTCTCTCTCTCTCTCTCTCTCTCACACACACACACACACACACACACACACACACACACACACACACACAGTGTCCAAACAGCACTTTTTCAATATACACGTAAAATTAGCTATAACAATATTTTAACACTTACGAAGGAGAACTGATGTTGCTTTCCTTCAAGCTTGTGTTTGGTTGCTTCTGAATAGTTAACTCTTGCCCTTCAAAAGTATTGAGGTACTGTATCTGCTGTGGGGATGGTACTGGCATAAGATTTGGCTCCTTAGATGGCACTGAAATAAGGCTTGAATCCTTAGGAGGTTGAGTTGGAATTTGCTGCTGCTTCTGCTGGGCAAGTGTTTGAAGTGTTCTGCAGAACATAGTGTCAACTGCAACATACAGACAAGAGATGTCACTGAAAGATTTAATTAGCACTAAATGTAAACAGTTATAAAGAACATTATTTTTAGTGCCCCCCCACCGCCACAAAAAAAAAAGCTTCACAGGATCAGTGGCTGGCAAACTGGGCTCTCACCCTCAAGTTTTAAGAATAGTTTTCTATTCCTCCTTAAAATTTATCTCTCAATGCATACAGCAAGAGGCTCCTACTAATCCCTACACACTAGCAACACTAAGCTCAGATTCATCAGCCATAGAATTTTCTGAACACTGCATGAATGTGCATATCAACTGGAGCTTTTCACAGCAGTGGATAGTCTCACATTAAATACATGTACTTCCGATAAGAAATATGTTAGCTGTTTACCTTATTAATACTTTGAACTCAATAAAAATGCCTGTTTTTCAAAATGAGTAGAGAATGAAGAAGTTACTATAGGGGAAAAGAAAGGAAAATAGACACAATGTACAAGATAACGTAGGTGAAGTAACTATCAGAGCTACAAGCTGACAAGCACATGTGAAGCATAATCTTCTGTCAGTGGGAACCTAGATCATAGCAAAATCTTTATATAGAAGTTAGTTGATGGATTCCATACCAGGACAATAATTTACCACAGAGTACAGACTGATCCACCATGTAGGCAAAAATTCAATCTGCAGTGCATTCAGAAAGATGTAATAAATCTGAAGATAAAATCATCTAGGTCATTATGCCTCATCATGTTCCTCTTCAAATTTCTTTCTTTCAACTGACATTTCGACCCCTCTGCTAGGATGATCTTCAGGATGTTCTGGTGGTCCCAGTTAGGTGATTATGAAAAAGAAATTTAAAGTGGAACATAATGTGGCCTACCAACCTAGAAGGTTTTACCTTCAGTGACAACAGCTGTGAAAGTCTGCAGACTTACATGTAATAAATCTGTTTGCAAGACAGCTTTGGACATAATTAGAGAGTGTAAAGGCAACAGAATGTTATAATTTAATGTTTCATAAACCGACACAATCAGAGACATCTGTGATGTACCTGGTGAACACACATGATAAAGTGTACTTGCTACAAAAATCTACATGTTGGGAGCAGACAATCACTCAATATACAGGAACTGCTTAAGATATGCAGGAGGTTCAAGAAAATTTTGAATCTGCACAATAGTTGGTAGTATAGAATAGTAAAATAGTAAAGAGTGTTTTGGTTCTCAATGGCATTCACTTCATGTGCCTGATAGGTTCTCAAAAAAAATTCTTGTGAACCTACATTGTCTAAGGCAAAAGGTAATACTGTTTAACACTGAAAATCAGTTGGGTGGTAGATAAAGCTCATATGAGCAAATTAGTTTTAGATAAAGATGGAATGAATAGTGTGAACAAAAATGAATGTACGTAGAAATGCAAATTTAACACAGAAAATGTGCTCCATTCCCTTCACACGAGATTGTAAGCAGTGGATTTTACACTGAATATGTTTGCAGTGTAAGAACACTGACATAATTGTTTGCCCTATACATATTAATTTCGTATTCATGGCCAGTTATGGGGATACATTACGTTCACATTACATTTTTAATTATTATTAGCCACACAGACACCAGGGAGTTACATCAACAATACAGCAATTGTAGCTCACTTAAAGAGCAGCACCTAGCTGCAAGTGCTGATTAGTGTGGTAAAAACAAGACTCGGTTTGAAGCTCATCATGAGCGGTTGACCAAACTTTTTTACTGTTACTGAATCATAAGAATGTAGTATGTTAATGCACAAGGAACTTCAACAAGAAGTAAACATCTGTAAAGCACAATGAGTCAATGTGTGTTGCTCACAGTCAGAAATGTAATGTTCTTCACAACTTTCGAACAGTATGAATTTCTTGAACATTTATATGAGCTTTTCAATCCTCATCCAGTTCTTGGGATTGGAAACTGCCTATTACATGTGAATTTCTCAAGCACTGAGAAAGATCTGATCTGTTTCCAGAATGTTTTGTTTGAAAAGTAGTTAGAAAAGAAGTCCTGGACACCCGATGCCAAGACTGAGGGCAAAATTATGGAAAATCCTTAGGCCAATAGCAATGGGAACAAAGAAAATTTCTTATCAAAAAGTTTCAAACAGTAAAGTAAAATCTCTTAAAATCCTTATCAATAATCCAAGTAAATTTGTTAAATTAAATATCAAAACCTGTAGTCAAAAAGTGTCCAAATCACCCACTGGGTCTCTTGAAATTAGCACCATGTCTAGATGTGTCAAAATTGTTGAAAGAAATGCATGACAGAATGCACTTTTAATGGTAAAAGGATAACTGAATAGAATGACATATGTTTTGTAAATAATTTTAGTCTACCTAGCTGTTAACATATTTAAAATTTACAGTGCCTATGATAACATGCAGAGTACAATATAGTTTGAAGAAACCGCTTTAGTGGCTTTAATACACTCACAATTTACAGCATGTTGGAAATATTTACCATTAGCTGCGCAAAAGTTGGCCATCTGCAATTATAGTTCAAGATAAAAGACCTGTACAGCACTGGTGTGTATGAAATGCAACAAGCCAATTTTCCCATTTGCATAAGGAACAGACATAATAGGAAATATTACTTCAAAAATTAGGCAAACCTGGTCCTGTTACTATTCTGAAGCTGTTCCAAGAAGATATGTATACTTTTCTCCAAACAGAATACATAGCTATATCAACAGTTATACTGCAGAGTAAATGAATACAGAACATAGCATTTGTAGCTGAACAGTCAATGTCCACACATTTCATGTACAGGGTACCTGGTCCAACATGAGGTTAGGTTGCTTATGGTGTCCCTGTGCAACAATGGATACAGCAACGACGAGGTGATGAAGAATCCAGCTAATGAGTGGGAACTGGACTTAGGCATAAAAAAACAATTACAAATGTCCTTTACTTTTATTAGTAGTACATAAAACAGACAAAAACGTATAAAATTGAGTGCATACATTCTACTGCTAATATCAACCCCTTACTCCTTGAGACAGACACACCAATCCAGCTGTTTCACTGTAATTGCTTAGACTAACTGCAGATTATAAACTCAGGCTGATTAAGTGTTCGTGGGCCTTCAGGCTCAAAATTTTTATAGATTCAAGTGTGGGTTCTTAGCAAGAACACAAAGATATCAGAAATGTTTGTCTGATATATGAGGTGATGGTCATGAGAGGAAGTTAACACATTGGTGTACTGAGATGTTAGCTGGTTCAACTGACCAGTTGCTTACACTCACCACTCTGGCAACATTGCAGTGTATACATATTCTTCTGATACAGTATGGGCAACTAGCTTTTGGTACTGACAGCTCAGTAGCATCATGTTTTTGCCTAACAGCTGCTGCATGCCAGCCAATGGAGGAGGGTGCTTGAGCAGGTAAAATGAACTACTTGCACTGTAAAATAGATGCTAACGTTTGTGAAACATAACAGTGAATTTCTTGTCTGTAATTGGTGCTGCCATTTTGCTTTGGTTAACTTGAAATATAGTTGGTAATTTATTTTGTTTATGGATGTTTGGTATTTATTCACTTCTATTTCATTTGAAATGACATGAAGAGTGATGAGCAGCTAAATGAGTGAAGTGAAACAGAGGAAGAAAGTGTGCTACACAGCGAAGTCTACAAATCTGTGGGCTCAGTGAAGGAACACTTTGAGAAAGAGAAGGAAATGGGCAAACCATCATTTCCTGTTGCTCGGGTTATAAAGAGAGCTAGAATGGCCTGGAAAATAAGCAAAACCATTGTTGTAGATATAGAGAAAGGACAGAACAATACAGACTGAGATGAAACTGGCACAACATAGTTTTGGTCACCAGAAAAAAAGTGGCCGAGGAATAAGCAAGGGATAGCTTGGGATGATTTTCAGAAAGACATTATTTGTAATTATTCTGTTACAGAACCAATGATAACTATGTCAGAAACTATAGTAATGTGGAAGAAAGGATGGTTATACACTACCTGGACCAGAGTATCCGAACACCTCTATGTAATGCAGAATTGATCACTATATGTCAGTATAAAAGGAGGCAGAAAGTATTGTGTTGCCACTAGAGTAGCAGTAACAGCAGAATTGGTCAGTCAAGAGAGGTTAGTGACATCGAATGTGGACTAGTCATTGGATGTCACCTGAGTAACAAATCCATCAGGAACATTTCACCCCTTGTAAAGCTGACCTAGTCAACTGCTGGTGACGTGACTGTCAAATTGAAATGCAAAGGAAAAACCACTGCTAAATCAAGGCCATGCACACCAATGCACTGATGGAACAGGGGTCATTGAGGACTTGGGGGGGGGGGGTGGTCATAAAATATCAGGGGAAGGCATCACTTGTGATTTCTGAAGTGCTACCAGCAATGCAGCTAGCATAATGACTGAGCACTGAGAGTTAAAAATAATGGGATACAGTTGTAGAGTAGTTCCTCACAAGCCATACATCTCTGTAGTCAATGCTAAGTGATGCTTCAAGTGGTGTAAAGTGGGATGCCACTGGACAGTGGGCGATGGGAAATGAGTGATTTGGAGTGATGAATCACACTATACCCTCTGGTTACCTGGTAGAAGGGTTTGGGTTTGGCAAATAACTGGAGAGTGTTACCTGCCATCATATGTAGTGTAATCAGTGATGTACGGCTGTGGCGGTGTTACAGTTTGGGGGCATTTTCATGGTTAGGATGTGGTCTCCTAAATGCACTTGAGTAAATGCTAGATGTGGAAGGATATGGACAGATTTTACAGCATTGCATATCGTGTATCATACAGGAACACTATGGAGACGATGACTGTATCAGCATGACAATGCACCCTGTCATAAAGCAACATCTGTGAAGTAATGATTTGTGGACAATAACACTTCTGAAATATGCTGGCCACCCTAGAATCGTTACCTAAACCCACAGGAACTTCTTTTGGGCGAGTTAGAACGTCAGCTGTAGAGATGGGCAAAGTCGTTCATCCTTGGGAACTAGTTCACTGGTGATAACTCTTTTTTGGGAACCGTTCATTTTAACTTGTTCACCGTTCATTGTGCTTGGTATATGGTTCTCATGAAAAATTGAAAATTAGTAGCATGGGTGACTGAAGATGGAAGGCACCAAGAGGGGGTACTTGCCTCCCCCCTGGAGTACAGAGTTTTTATTCATAACAGAATTCTCACACACTTGTAATTTTCGTGATTCTGCAAAAATCTCATTTAGCCAACTACAGCGTTATGTGGCTATCACAGTGAAATAATATAAGGTGGCGCACTAAAAACCGGCCCCGAGTACAGACTGCTCACCAATTATGCACAATTTGTTGACTGCTATGAGCAGAATAGATAAACATGTAATAATTAGGCAGTGAAGCAATAACATATAAGCTAATGCAAACAACTTCGAAACAACAGATGATGATTGGTAAGTGAGAATGAGCAGTCTAGTACTCAGGGCCGATTTTTCATGATCCACCCTGTACCACTGAAATAATATTGTAAGAGTTATCATATTCTCTTAACAAAATGTGACACCATACACTTGATTATGAAGCGCGGGCTTCATTCGGATGTTAGTCGGTCTGCCTTCCATAACAATAAACATACTCTTTTATCTTGGATTTAAAAAAAGACGGAAAATGGCCACTCATGTACGCCGTGCTGACATCCTTTGCATGTGTAATAACAAAAAATCTTGCCTTTTCACAAGTATTTCTTCTGCTGCTTATCAAAATAGTGAAGTAAGCTGATACACTGTTTTGTTACATAAAAAGATGTATGCATTACATGCCATGTAATTTACGTAATTATAAAATACATTTTAATTACCGGTCATGGACGCTGAATAGAATACGAAAAGAAGCAGAAGTTCAGAGTTCAAAAAACGTTTGAAACATATCTAGAATTGACGTGCAAAGCAAACGAAATGAACAACAACAATTAAATATTGAACTAACTATGAGCAGTCAGCAGTGGAACTGTGACGAGTGGCCACGCGAAGAAGGATAAGTCCGGCCGAGCGAGACCAAGACTGAGCCAGACGGGAACAGGACCAAGGCTGGAATGAGACCGGCCGATGTGTCATTGTTGGAACAAGACCAGCCGATGTGCCGTTGCGGGAACGAGACCGATTGTTTCCTGTTCCTGGGAACTATAAGTAGAAAGCAGAGACCGAGACAGACGGGAACAGGACTTAGGCTGGAACGAGACTGGCCGATATGCCGTTGCGGGAACGAGACCGACCGTTTCCCATTCCTGGGAATATAAGTAGAAAGCCATGGCCAAAGAGAACTATGAAAGACCGTGCCTTAGAATTCGTTCCTCGCTTGTTCCATTCATCTTGGTGAACCATTCCTTTGGACCCGTTAGTTTGCGAACAACCCATCTCTAGTCGGCTGCCCTCTAGACTGCAGTGCCCAACATCAGTACCTTCTCTGGTTTCGGTTTTTGAAGAAGAATCGGCTGCCATTCCAACACAGACATTCAGCCACCTCATTGGAAGTGTCCCCTGCAGAGTTTACACCGTCATAAAGGTGAAGGGTAGACACATCCAATATTCCCAGAATGAGATTTTCACTCTGCAGCGGAGTGTGCGCTGATATGAAACTTCCTGGCGGATTAAAACTGTGTGCCCGACCGAGACTCAAACTCGGGACCTTTGCCTTTCGCGGGCAAGTGCTCTACCATCTGAGCTACCGAAGCACGACTCACACCCGGTCCTCACAGCTTTACTTCTGCCAGTATCTCGTCTCCTACCTTCCAAACTTTACAGAAGCTCTCCTGCAAACCTTGCAGAACTAGCACTCCAGAAAGAAAGGATACTGCGGAGAAGTTTCATATCAGCGCACACTCCATTGTAGAGTGAAAATCTCATTCTGGAAACATCCCCCAGGCTGTGGCTAAGCCATGTCTCCACAGTATCCTTTCTTTCAGGAGTGCTAGTTCTGCACGGTTCGCAGGAGAGCTTCTGTAAAGTTTGGAAGGTAGGAGACAAGATACTGGCAGAAGTAAAGCTGTGAGGACCGGGCGTGTGTCATGCTTCGGTTTCTCAGATGGTAGAGCACTTGCCCGAGAAAGGCAAAGGTCCCGAGTTCGAGTCTCGGTCGGACACACAGTTTTAATCTGCCAGGAAGTTTCATATCAGCGCACACTCCGCTGCAGAGTGAAAATCTCATTCTGGAAACATCCCCCAGGCTGTGGCTAAGCCATGTCTCTGCAGTATCCTTTCTTTCAGGTGTGCTAGTTCTGCAAGGTTAGCAGGAGAGCTTCTGTAAAGTTTGGAAGTTAGGAGACGAGATACTAGCAGAAGTAAAGCTGTGAGGACCGGGCGTGAGTCGTGCTTCGGTAGCGCAGATGGTAGAGCACTTGCCCGCGAAAGGCAAAGGTCCCGAGTTCAAGTCTTGGTCGGGCACACAGTTTTAATGTGCCAGGAAGTTTCACATCCAATATTAATGTTCACTAATAGATATCCAGATACTTCTGATCAGAGAGCGCAAATCACTGTCTTATAAACACTAAGGTCTTTACAATAGGACACCAATTCAGTTTGAGAGAGATTTGGGAAGACATTATGTTTGCCCATGTGTAAGGTCTATCACAGCATCTGCCTAACACAACTGTCATGTCTCAACCATATGGCTTAATAACATAGTTTGGTTATGTGGAAATATGAGAAAAAGTTAACAACACAAAGAGAAGAGCTTGGCATTAATGTGTCATTTTCCACACACACTAAGAATCTAGGCTTTGAAGGACAACAGATTGAGAACATGTAAGTTTGCTATTGTTTTGTTGCATCATGCAGATTCTAATGTAAATCACTTAATATATAGCTCTCAAGGAATTGCACTGACTATTCACTTACTTTGGTCAAAAATATATTATAGTATAGCATTTGAAAACATTATCACCATGGGCAATAAACAATACTTTATCTACAAGCACACTATTTAAATTACAGATATTATGAGTGTAAACATCTTTAAAAACAAGATATACAAACCAGGTTGCTGCTGTCCTGTAAAATCCGTGCCTTCTTTTCGAACTGCTGTCGGTGACAGATGAGTGGACAGTGGTGTCCCAGGATTGCTCGGATTAAGTGGACGACTTGGACCTGGCGAATCAAGAGGAGTGTTGTGAAGACCTGTTGGACTAGGTCCTGCTCCAGGAAGACGAGCTGATCCAGTACTGAACTGCTGCCGACTGTTCGAATCAGAAGGAGAGTTTATACCTGATGAGGCACGTGGCGATGGCAAAGACAAGTTTGATGTAGGGTTATTTGGCGAACCGGGGGTTGGAGAAGACAGGGCTGTTGGGACACTTGCAGACCTAGTCGTCGGATGATATGGTGGAGGTGGCCCCTGAGACCTCAACAGCGCAGGGCCCGAAGCTGCCCTAGCTGCACCTCCTGGGCTGCCAACACCAGTCATCACAGGCTTCTTCTTTCTCTCTTCATAAAACTGCTGCTGCAATTTATGCCATTCCAATTGTGCAGCGGCAGATGTCGGTGTAACGTGATTTGTAGCACCCATGTTCTTCTGTGGCATAAGCACCAAATTTTGCATTGCTACACTGTCTGCTGGCTGCCCTAACATGGATCCATCTGGCATTAGAGATTGATGCTCCCCAGGGAACAGCATTTCGTGCATCTTACGCAAGGTAGCTAGCTGCTCCTCCCTATGCTGCCTTTGCTGTGGGGTCAAATTTTCATCAGGAACTTTAACACCTGAAAAATTAAATACAAATACCATTACTATATATATATATATAGCTCTGCTACAAGGAGCACAAACAGGCAAACAAAATCAGTCCAAGCAAGTTGCAATAAAGAGTACAGATGTTGTTTGGTATGTTACACCACCTCATTTTCATTGAAGTGCTGATCACCAGAATATCTACTGTGTTGTTGAAATTTTCTTCACGTTAACTACATTGTTCAACTATGAAACTCTAACTTGAATATTATCTATCAACATTAGGTTCATTGCTAAAGCCACCATCTACATCATTAACTACATATAGTCACTCACTGTGAAGAATATCGAAAATATGGAATCAAAATATAACCTGACACTGTTTTAATAAGAATGACACAACACACAACCGAGGACTTCTGCACTGTGTAACAACAGTTACAGAAACGTACATGACATGTGACAATGAAACACACAAAAAAAAAAAAAAAATTAAATTTTTTATTCTTCATTGAGGTTCAATCAGTTATGATTTTTTTTTCTTTTTAGTTCCTTAACTCACATAAATAAAATTATTTTGACAGTTTTCAAAGCTATTTGTTTGAAGGTAATAGGCCTATTCAATTTTCCATAACCTTAGTCTCTTGGCATATTACAAGAGTATAGTCCTAACAGTTAACAGTGGGACAACAAAGAGTAAACATCAGCAAACGACTTACCAACTAGCACTGAGAAATGGGCATCATGTCAGAAGCACCAACATTAGTAAGACAGAATGAATTAGCTAAAGGAATTCTTGCAGTAAAAGGAAATGTCTTAAAATGCAGCCCCTCAACCTAGTCTCCGAACAATGCTTTTCAAAAAATTATTTAAATGTAAAATTTTCGTACACTCATGGAAGAGACATTTCAATACTCTGTTCTGATGCTGCCATATAATACTTTTTATCTGTCTGATGTAAATTACTTAATCCACTACAACCAATAGCAGCAAATGTAGTCACAGCTTTTAAAACCAAGGCAGGAGCGTATGTTATAATCCATCACAACTTCATCTGGTACTCGCCACTCAATTTCTTCAACATTCTTTTGGCTACTATAAGTCTGAAGTTTACTGATTGCCCCCCTTGATTATGGACAGCAATATAGGTGAATCAACTGTTTTCAAATCTTCAAATCTAAAAAGCCTAACAATTATCTCTCGGCAGTTTAGCAATAGGAAAATTGTCAGTGTGCTGCAACATTTAAGAGGACTGTCCTCAAGTTTCTGTACCTTTTTGCCAAGCACGATACTTAAGTCCCTAATACATCTTTTTCACCTTGTGATGCACTTTAGCTAATGCTATACAGGGTGTTACAAAAAGGTACGGCCAAACTTTCAGGAAACATTCCTCACACACAAATAAAGAAAATATGTTATGTGGACATGTGTCCGGAAACACTTACTTTCCATGTTAGAGCTCATTTTATTACTTCTCTTCAAATCACATTAATCATGGAATGGAAACATACAGCAACAGAACGTACCAGCGTGACCTCAAACACTTTGTTACAGGAAATGTTCAAAATGTCCTCCATTAGCGAGGATACATGCATCCACCCTCCGTCGCATGGAATCCCTGATGCGCTGATGCAGCCCTGGAGAATGGCGTATTGTATCACAGCCATCCACAATACGAGCACAAAGAGTCTCTACATTTGGTACCGGGGCTGCATAGACAAGAGCTTTCAAATGCCCCCATAAATGAAAGTCAAGAGGGTTGCGGTCAGGAGAGCGTGGAGGCCATGGAATTGGTCCGCCTCTACCAATCCATCGGTCACCGAATCTGTTGTTGAGAAGCGTACGAACACTTCGACTGAAATGTGCAGGAGCTCCATCGTGCATGAACCACATGTTGTGTCGTACTTGTAAAGGCACATGTTCTAGCAGTACGGGTAGAGTATCCTGTATGAAATCATGATAATGTGCTCCACTGAGCATAGGTGGAAGAACATGGGGCCCAATCAAGACATCATCAACAATGCCTGACCAAACGTTGACAGAAAATCTGTGTTGATGACGTGATTGCACAATTGCGTGCGGATTCTCATCAGCCCACACATTTTGACTGTGAAAATTTACAATTTGATCATGTTGGAATGAAACTAAAATGAGCTCTAACATGGAAATTAAGTGTTTCCGGACACATGTCCACATAACATCTTTTCTTTATTTGTGTGCGAGGAATGTTTCCTGAAAGTTTGGCCGTACATTTTTGTAACACCCTGTATATTCTCCAGTTTTGTCATTACTCTGAAGGACACAATTAGCATGTCTTACGCCCATTTTACACGAGCAACTTTATAGTCAAAAATCAACTACTCAAACTGCATGCACCTTTTGTACCTGTGTGTCAATTGGCAGCCAACCATATATCGTGTGTGTCTATGGTGTCAATGATCTATAGAATGTGCCAAGTGTGGAGTTCTAAATTTTCTAGTATGCTGCTCACTGCACATGCACAGAAACAGGGCAGTGTGGTGTTGTCTGCTAACACTGGAAGTGAATCTATTGTGGTTGAGATCACTTGTATCATAGAAACAGATTTTGTGCTCTCATGTCTTCTTAATTTTTATTGTGCTGTTTTCTTTGTTTTCGTGACACACTGAAAATGTTGTATGAGGTCCTCCTATTTTTCCTACTAGTGTTTTCCTACATGAGATGAAATGTCTGAAAGCAAAATGGTGTTTACGTTTTACAGAGAAAAGCCTACACTATACATCAATAGATAAAAATGTTTTAATGAAAATTATTTTGACAGTGGAAAAGTCAGAATTATTTGACAAGAAAAATTATTTTTGATGTTATTTTACACTTAGCAAGAATTAAGATACAAAGGATAAGGTGAAATTGCACTACTTACAGTGTTCTAGATATTGCTTTATATGTTTACAAGTAAGTATTTTCTCGAGTAAACAAATAAGTATCTTTTGAAATGTTTGGTCGACATTTTTCCTATTCTTCCAGTTCTCTGGAACATACAGAATTTCCCACACAACCTCTGACAGGAACATTCACAATGAATTTTCCTTTGCTCATTAATAAAGTTTATTATCATTGCTTGTTCCGACATTTTGTTACTATATTTCTATTTCTTTATAAAACGATAGTTCCTCAAAAATTCGCTGCAGCTGTACAGGTGCCAAACTGCACAGCAGGCAAGTCTCACAACATACACAACTTTGGCACTGACGTGTAAACATAATGAGCACTTGAGACAGACGAAACTTACTACAGGAATGAAACACCAGTGCCACTGCAGTAGACTCACTTGCCTCGAGTAGTCAGTTGGTACAAGAAAGTAAATTGTGCAGAAGGGCTTATTTTTAGCACACAAATTTAGTGTATATATGACATACTGAAAGACTGATGCTAACAGGATACAATGTCGTATGATATTTGCATTGTCACTGATCCGTAGATTCTCCAACATCTATAAATAACGATTTTCATCACAGTCACCAACATTATCTTCATCTTCAGTAGCCATGTCTGCCTCTTCCTCTTCCTCTGACACCACTGAAGTCACGGCTGTGTCAGCGAATTCTTAAATGCTTTCATAAAACTGCTTCTGCTACCAGTTACTGCAGCAGTAACTCTTTTAGCATTTGAACTGAATTCTCTACAAATTTCATCCAGCATAGTGGCTATACAATTGTAGCTATTAGATACAGAAAGTCTCCAACACGCTACCATTTTTGATTGTCTGTTGAGTTTTATTTCTGAAACTTAATCCTGGTGAAAGTAATTTTTCTTTTTCTCATAAGTGTATGTGATTAATTACATTTATACCATAATCATAAATGTTTAAACTGTTCAATACTTCAACAAAATCTGAGTTTTAAACAGAACTGAGCATGATAATGGACAGATGAGAAACTTAACATGATCACTCTCAAGTTTATCTTGTAAAAGATTCTTACACAATACACCATTATCTGTGGCTGTGACAGTTTTAAGTTTTCTTTGTCTTAGTTTAACTTGCTAAGTGTAAGCATGATATTCTTCAACAGCTTGCTCCCCATGTTTTTATTTTACATGACTCAAAAATTTCGGGGTAGAATTAACATTTGCATTAACTTCAACAACCTTAGGCGAGCAACTCACATACACGGCCACAATACATTTTTCCTTCAAACATATAGCATGAAGTCTGAAAAAAACATACTGTCAGGTAGGGCCTATGATGATGGTATATCTTTTTTGAGTGCCTTCATTTCAGCCACTTGATGTTAGCATTTTAGGAGATAGATTTAAAATCTGTTGATGTCCACTATTACAAATGACAGAATCCTTACTTTGTCCACACTTTTTTTAGTGCTATGAACATGAGACAACTACAGAATTATATCAAGACCAACATCCAATAGCGTTAGGAATATTTGTAGAACTGAGGAAGGTATTGCAGATTAGTGCCCTTCAGCTGCATTTTTATGTTCGTCTTGTAGCCTAACTGCTAAGGTCATTTGGCTAAGAAGCATTTTTATGTTACATTTGTTACACTATAAAGCTGTCGTGAATACAAAGGTTGGTTTGAACTGTGTAATGCTTTGCTGGACCTGATCCTATTGGAGGGTAAAGCCCCCATGATCTTTAAACTGACTTATCCAGCCAGTATAGAATAATATGGACTCAAAATCACTAGGTAGTTTTCTAATTAACAAATCACTGCTAGATGTGAAACGGGCAATAAATGAAACACAAAATCCTACAATCAGAGGTGCATCGAACCCCAGATCTTTAGATTTGTTGAATGGTACTTGCCTACTGAGCTACTGAGTTACACTCCTGTTCAAAGCATTAACAAATTCTTTTTCAAACAGGAACCACACTGAGACACAGGAACAAACACTGATTATATTTAAGAGAGCACTGATCAAGAAATACACAAGCTGTGGTGGTATTGTATTCTACTTGTTAGTAGAGTGACAAATAATAAACGGCAAATAATTATTTGTATTTGCGGAGACAATAAGTCCTTTATCAATGAATAATTTATTCGTGAATAAAACTTTTGAATTATCAATTTATTTGAATAATTTTCTACATTGTAAGTAATTTGAATAATTTGCATTATTGGTCATGTGTCCATAAAATGATTAAAATCTCATAAACAATAGTCATCTGTCTCACTAAGCATTCAGGATGCTATAGAAAGGCTGAAAGAAGCCTGAGAGAAACTGTACATAATACCTTTGGTATTGTTAACATTTAAAACCTTATTTCCCAGCCTCTTTTAATTTTGAACATTACTAGGTTTACAGATGAAGTCACTCTAAAAACGAATACATAAGGCATGGCGGGATAAATAACGAAATTATCCAGCTTCTAATATTCAAATGTAGGAGAAGTTAAAGGAAGGAGGAGGACTGTTTTTTAAATCTTGTTGATCTTCATGCCATTAGTGTTTTAAAGCATATTGTATTTACGTAATTTCAAAACTGTCAAATGCCCTATGAAATTCAAAAATATAAGTATCTACAGCTCAGTATTTTCAGTTGCTGATGATTCTGCCTGGTACGAATTCAATGTCACATTTGTAAGTATCAGAAAGGTACAAATCATTTTCAGAGGGTTGGGAAGAGGTTGGAAAGGATGAGCATTGCTGTCAACTAGTGACTGCTAGTGGTGATTAAACTTTTGGAGAAGTGATTAAACCATGTGAAGACACCAATGTTTGAGCATTATAATGATTACATACATGATGAACATCAATGAAGAGACAATAAGACAAATTTAACATGAAAAATTGAACATGGCTAAAGTATGATAGTAAAAATGGTCAAATGGTCACTCCATAACAAAAAGAGACAACTGGAGAAACTTATGCTCTGACATGATGAAATAACTAATAAAAGAGTCATACTTATTGCAAAATGAGATGATATAATGAAACATGGATTCTACAGTATGATCCAAAACACACAAAAAAATGCTCTGAAAGAGCCTCACACTGCCAAAATGAAACTCATGGCAATCCTAATCATTTGACATCTGCAGTGAATCATCTTACATAATGTTGTAAAGTGTATCAATGACAACATACAAAACTTATCTAACAGGCTGCACAAGTTTATCTAAAACTGGTTGCAAAGAAGTTACTCAACAACATGACTAGTCAGCTACAGGTTTTGAAGGCCAACTGAATTCAGTATAGTTGGGATATCGCACTGTAAATTTCAGCAACCATAAACTGTTATATTGAAAGCTCTCTTGTTTTTGCTGCAGAACTAAAATACAATTATAAGCAATTCGAATCTTATCTTGTCATTTTTGCATAACAATCACATTAACTAGGACATATAACAAAAAACTTTTGGAAAAGGAAGTAAAAAATTAACTATAAAAATGATAAAGTAGTCCAATATATTCATACCAACCATTATAAATAGCAAAGCTGCTACTGAAGTACAGGTGCACTACAGAAATGTCATATAGGGGTGCATGATCCTATTATCACTAAATATTATTGCGAATCTATTAAAAACATATGGACAGACAACTTAAGATCTCAGGACAAAGATAATGCTAATTAAAAGGTTCTTACTTTTTTGAACAACATTTTCACCAGCATACAAGATATTTAAAACTAAGGAAATGCATACATAACTGATTTAAAACTAATACTGTTATGGCAACATCTCTGACCTCAACATATTTTTAAATTATCATTCCAGTTTGTCAGTTTATAGCACATGTTTAAACAATAGTGACATCTATTTACCATTTACTCATCTTTTACAAAAGATTGCAATTTTCCAAGTGTTTCAATTCCAGTTTAAGACAGTCAAACTTTATTGTGTTCAATAAGGAAACACTACCTGAGCTCTATTCAATTGTTGATTTCAGTCAAAACACATCATTTCATGGAATAAAGATCTTCCATGCACACAGGTTTTTCAATCTGGTTTTGCTTTACCGAATGCAGTATTGTGTGAAAAACTTGCACATTTCATTACATTTTTAAGTTTTCAACTTATGGTCGAGGTAATACTGGCACAAACTGCAGTGCATGCAATGTGGCACAGTGATTCTCATCACTGGCTGGTGTGAGGATTGCCAGTTCAAACCCAACCACCAGCAACTGTGTTATTTAGTATTTATCATGTCTGGAAGGTTTTTAAAATATCTCACATTTGTAAATTCTGGGGTATTCAATGTTTATATAAGCACATGCTTTCTCTGTGCAGGAGTCCACTTCTGTTCTGGCTGTGTGCTGGTGTTTGTAATAAATGTGCTTTCAGATCTGGACTTCAGAGTCGTTACAATGTGACATCGGTTAGTGGAGATGCCGGCTACTTCAAAACTTTTACAACACTATCGTTCCAACTACGTAATGTGAAAGACATACACTACGTGATCAAAAGTATCTGGACACCTGGCTGTAAATGACTTACAAGTTCATGGTGCCCTCCACCAGTAATGCTGGAATTCAGTGTGGTGTTGGCCCAACCTTAGCCCTGATGACAGCTTCCACCCTCGCAGGCATATGTTAATCAGGTGCTGGAAGGTTTCTTGGGGAATGGCAGCCCATTCTTCAGGGAGTGCTGCACTGAGGAGAGGTATCTATGGCGGTCAGTGAAGCCTGGCACGAAGTCGGTGTTCCAGAACATCCCAAAGGTGTTCTATAGGTTTCAGGTCAGGACTCTGTGTAGGCCAGTCCATTACAGGGATGTTAGTGTCAAGTAACCACTCCGCAACAGGCCGTGCATTATGAACAGCTGATCAATCGTGTTGAAAGATGCAATTGCCATCCCTGAATTGCTCTTCAACGGTGGGAAGCAAAAAGGTGCTTAAAACATCAATGTAGGCCTGTGATGTGATAGTGCCATGCAAAACAACAAGGGGTGCAAGCCTGCTCCATGAAAAACACGACCACACCATTACACCACTGCCTCGGAATTTTACCGTTCGCACTGGCAGATGAAATTCACAGGCATTCGCCATACCCACACCCTGCCATCAGATCACCACATTGTGTACCGTGATTCGTCACTCCACACAACGTTTTCCCACAGTTCAATTGTCCAATGTTTACGCTCCTTACACCAAGCGAGGCGTCGTTTGGCATTTACCAGAGTGATGTTTGACTTATGAGCAGCCGCTCGACCAAGAAATCCAAGTTTTCTCACCTCCCGCCTAACTGTCATAGTACTTGCAGTGGATCCTAATGCAGTTAGGAATCCCTGTGTGATGGTCTGGATAGATATCCGAGTATTACACATTATGACCCCCTTCAACTGTCAGCAGTCTCCTGTCAGTCAGCAGACGAGGTCGGTCTGTACGTTTTTGAGCTGTACATGTCCCTTCATGTTTCCAATTAACTATCACATGGGAAACAAGAGTCCTAGGGGTATTTAGGAGTGTCTAAATCTTGCATACAGACATGTGACCCAACTGACACCCAATCACCTGACCACGTTCGAAGTCGGAGCACCCCATTCTGCTCCCTCACAAATGTCTAATGACTACTGAGGTCACTGATATTGAGTAACTGGCAGTAGGTGGCAGCACAATGCACATAATATGAAAAATGTATGTTTCTTGGGGTGTTCGGATACTTTTGATCACATAGTGCAGCTTACACATACAGAAACTGGAATACAAGCAGTACATT
The DNA here is from genome assembly GCF_023864275.1 of Schistocerca cancellata. Classification (NCBI taxonomy): domain Eukaryota; kingdom Metazoa; phylum Arthropoda; class Insecta; order Orthoptera; family Acrididae; genus Schistocerca; species Schistocerca cancellata. Next base: position 583,187,846 of record NC_064629.1, on the reverse strand, counting down.
GTTCCCACAGTCTGTATATTCAGAAGACCAATGGATTTCAAGCCAGCAGTAAATCAAGTGCACACAGGCATCCATCATCAGTGTTCTCCTGAGATGCTGTGCTGAAAAGATTCAACTGAGACACCAAATACAACAGGTGGGAGGACATGACGTGTTTAACAAATGTGTAATTCAACAGCACAGCACAGCAGTGGTTTGAGCACACTGAAGAGAAGCTTAATAGCTGAAACTGAGCCCAAGCTGAGCTGAAGAGAACGTTTGGTGACAATCAGCAACACGTACACTTGGCACAAGAACTACTGAAGAGCACTTCACGGGAAAATAAATGTAGAATGTTTTGGCCCTATGGCAAACTGTGAAACCAGATATGACAGAAACTGGCAAAGTCTAACAATTAATGAAAGGAAATAGAGGAGACACGTACCAAGTTCTCCTGGTAAATTACTTCACAACTGAGGAATTCATCAAGTGGTGGCAGTGCATCCAGGAAATGAAACAGAAAAGAATTGGACAAAAGAAGTATGACTGGGTCCTGTAGGTGGTCTCTATGGTAGTTGTGCAAGATCACTATGACCTCACCCCCCTCACACGCCGAGTAGTGAGAAACGAAATACAGCATTTTATGGCAACCAGAACTACCGAATCGAGTAAGAAAGAGATAGCAGCCATTAATGTCAACCTGACCCACTAAGTGAATGTTGAAGAAGTGGTGTATAGATCCTTAGCACCAACATCTGCCACCAGCCAGGAAGAATGAACGCAGCCAACTCAGACTTATGCTGCAACCATTCAATGACAACCCAGCACCCGACCACAGCAGGTAAAATTACCTCCAATGCCAAGTGTAACATCCTGTAGAAGAACAGACATTTGGAGGACAGAGGATAACACACTGGTATGTTTCCACTGTGGACATACACACACTACTGCATAGAAAGAAGGCAAATTTTTGATGATTGCCATGCTGTCAGATGTCAACCGTCATAACAATTCTATTCATGACAGTCAACTGCAGATTATTATACATGATCTGTGGGATGAAACTCATTGATGTACCCTGGATGAGGTCACTCTCCGACTGTAGCTGTTCAATGTCCTCGTAAAGATGTACCACCCAAACACTTAGCTGCCACCTTCAGAAGACTAACTGATACAATCATCTATGGAGGTAAGGCTGCCACAGGTGCAACTCCCTCCATGTACGACTGTCACCAAGATTTGAGGAAATCTCACTGATGTCACCACGTAAGGCAACACTGTCTGGGCAGTAATTGACCCAGAGGCTTCCCAGTCTGATATGTTGGATGCTCATCATAGCTAGCTGAAGAAGACAATGTTCCTTGATATGACACCACTTGCGCAAAGTGTCACAAGCGGGAAATACATTCAGCTGAAAGGAACATGTATTGTACAAATATCTATCAATGACAGAACACAACCCTTAAAATTTGGTGTTTTAGCAGAATGTAGTCATAATGTTATTAACGGATGGAACTTCTGGCAATCATCATACACTGTCATAGACTGTGGAAGATCAGAGCTCCACACAAAGCTATTCCAACAAGCACACATGACAAATAATTGCTGGTGGTCACATTTGAACTGGTGATCCACAGCACGTCAGGAAATGAACCACTTAAACGCTTTTTGCTCACAATCATGATCCATTAATTTTGCATTGCACTGTAATTGTTTTGACTTCTACCAGCCACAGTTGTTTTGTTTTACTTTAATACCTTTTGACATGTTATGAGTGTGCACTGCTCATCATCAGGTATTTTATTGCATGCATGTGACTGCATGCATGCTCATCATCAGGTATTTTATTGCACGCATGTGAAAACTGAAATAATCCATAGCTAACTTGTGTTTTCAAATGCATCCAATTAAATGCCTGATGATGATGCTCAAAAATTATTGCAATTTATTAAATTAAAACAAAATAAATAATGTTACAGACAGCAATAGAAAAAAACCTTTTATTCACAAGTCACAGCATTTAAAATTAACCATTATGGCTACTGCTAATTTTCGTTATATTTAAGAACTCCTTCACAGAAATATGAAGCCTCAAACAATAAATAGAATTTTCATGAAATTATAATTGGTGTCTCCTCACAAGATTGTAGAATTCATTGATTTCATTATAGTTGTAATCATAACTGCTAACAATTCAGAATCTCATTCACTGAGGTGATAAATGAACTAGAGACCAGTTTAAAAATGGAAATAAATCAGACGTCTGCATACTACTTTAGATCTTATCCCACATCTCAGCTATTTGTACACATCCTCTCTGTAAGTTAATAAAAGGAAATATAATGAAAATGAACTGCAGTCTTTTAAAAATTTCTTTAATTAAAATTTGGTCTCACAACTGTTATGTTCAACACAACAGCATTATATGTAGTTCCTTCAGGATTGGCTTATTTACTTGGATGCACTTGTGGACTTACACGCAGCACTTCATGCTTCTGAGCAAGTTGCATTTTCCAGAGTGAATACATGCTATCTGTTTCATGACACAAATTTGTCTACTGATAACATGCAGGACCAGAGGAAAAATGGTCAGCTTTTTTCCATTCCTGATGCTGCAATAATGGGTCAATCACAAAACCTTTCATCTAATGAGTACCTTAATATGACCACGAATTGTTCAATACAATGAAGAGTGTACACTTTACTCTTACACTGTTCTTCAAAATAAGAGCCTGCTATTAAGATACAAGTTGCAATATAAAGAAATATATGTTGCATCAATATAAAGACATATATATGTTACAGAACTCTCCATCAGGTTTATACATTCTCGTTACATCAATAAAAGTGGAACTGGTGGCCTAGTGGAAAAGTGAATGCCTGGAAACTTAGAAGCACAGAAATTTTTGTCTGTCTTTAACCTAGCTTTCACATCTCAATGACGTGAAGACACATCAGGAAAGACACAAGGTTAAGATTCCAAGTTAAACTGTAGGTCTCCTTTTCTCAGTAGGATTACCAAGATAGGTTAGGGCCACCCAAGTCACTGGAGTAGCATCTAATTGAAAGACTTGCACCACACCATCGAGTTACATGAAAATTCTTTTCTTTATGCCAATAAACGTGATTATGGGCTACCCTCGTCGCAAAATGTAGAATATGAAATGTCTAAACATACTTTAAAATATGTGCCCACTAATCCATCAAAGTTACTACTCAGTTGCGGTTCAGTTGACAAGTGACATTTCATTTGTGTAATTAAATTCATGATAGAAAAATATTCACTATGAGGAATCAACTTCTGAACACATGCACAAAAACATGTTTTACCACACTACTTTCATATAAAAATTGCTCATCACTAACAAAAAGTATCACATAAACAGCCTAATAGACGTGCCCTTATTGGCAGTGTGTCAGAACATTGATCGTATTAACAGAGTTGGAATCTACTCCAGTTCACCTCCCACTTTCAGCCAAATGCTTAGCACAATGTACTCTCCTTGCATACAATTAAATTTAATGTTTCAACACTGTTAAAATTTTGTTCCTTTGTGGGCCCACAGCCTACAACAGACCATGTTTTCATTTGTTTAAAAATTGTGGTCTACTCGATTCCTTCATGGAAACACTGTTATAAATATTACATTATCTGCCTCATTTCCAATGTGTTCCATCTTTTATTATTGTTATTGTTATTCAAATGAGTGGCATGTCTAGAGGTGCCTTTAATTGGGCCATATTTTACAATGATATTTCACCACAATAGTTTTGCTGTCAACACTGCTGAAATAGATGGCAATTTTGCAGTATGGCTGGCAATATTGAAGACTTTGCAATCTGTTGCAGGTAGTTGCCGACATACTGCCAGCGTTGTTCACCAAGAACAGAGAATATCGCATACTGTCCTTGTCTGTAAACACTTCCCTCTCACTCTCACCTTTGTTTCATACTTATCTCACCGAGAGTGCCGCGGTCACGGGTCAGAGTGAAAAAAAACATCAATTCTCTTTTGTTCAAAAGTTTCCATTGTTTCTTGTTGTGAGTTTTTTATGTATGCACTGGAGAAGAGGACAAACAAGATAATTATGAACTTTATATAAATGCGATTCAGCTACGACCAGAGTTATGGGACATTGAAATTAATGTATACAAAGATCAAACACTCAAAAAAAAGAGAACAGTTGGCAACCTGTTGCTGCTGAACTCAGAACCGCACTTGATAAAGCACACAAAAACTTTCAAATCCTTCAAACCTATGCCAAATGCGAGGTAAAAATACTGGACAAGAAGAGGGGAATCACAGGTGATTCTTCATCCACAAGGTTTGCATTTCATACTACCTCACGATGTAACTGAAGCAGGAATTGATAATGTAAATAGTGATATGCGCTGGTATATAAATTTCCATATGAATCATCAATGGCAAAAAACTGAAGGTACAAACTCTAGTCTCGACTCTCGGTCCGGCACACAGTTTTAATCTGCCAGGAAGTTTCAAACTCTATCATATTTGTATCGGTTTTAGCAATTCTCTGACAGATTGCTTGTACAGGATATTCAAAACACAGTGTTTTGATAGTCTGGTAAAATTCTGGAACAGGCATGTATCCAGCATCAGTTCACTAGTCCAATTTTCTGAAGCATTCTGCTTATTTAAAAAGAATGTGTCCACAAATCCTAATTTCTCTTGTTCTTTCTAACTTCATTCCTTTTGCAGTGTGAAAATAGGAGAGTCGCACTTACTTCCTAAAGCTCATGCTCGTCCATTTTGTTGCAATAGTGTGGCCCCTTCTAAACACGTCTGGTGCAGCAATGTACTGCTGTGAACATTAATGGGCAAAAGTGGCTGGTAATGTTGCAGTACATGTGGCTGCAATTTGAGTGGCCACATTGTCGCTGGACAAAATTGTCAGAATATATTGTCAGCAATATGCACATCAAAGTACCTTAATAAATTAAGAGTAGATTCAGCAAGGTTCACACGCCAATCATGACTTCTATTTAGCTTTTACAGCATTCACTACTCTTAAACATTGTGTTTGGACAGTTTTCTCAGTCATTTTTTTAAATTTTATACTAACATATTATTAAAATTTCTTGGATATCCAGTACACCAATGACAACCTAGTACCTTTTTAGTAACACAAAAGACCTTTAAAGTAAATTATAAATAATAACTCTATATGAGGTAGCCTACATTTTGCTATGTACTTGATTTTGTGCCACAAAGTTACAATACCTGTCAGAGACGGTTGCTGTACATCACTTGGGCTGTGATGCATCATAGGATTTGCAGTTGGTGATCCTCCCATAAGACACGGTGTATCCTTTACTGGTCCGCTGCTGGGGCAAGGAGGGATCATTACATTATTGCCATTGTTACTCGCTACAGAAGTACTACAGCTACTAGGGGCAGCATTGGTAATGTTTGTATTTGTGCTGCTTGTTGCAGTATTGTTGTTACTTGTGCAGATGCCACTCGTACTGACAATTGGTGTACTGCTATTAGTGGGAGTAACACTGTTGTTGTTGCTTGTGGCATTACTGTTGTTAGCATTGTTGTTGTTGCTGGCCCCATTATTGCCACTGCTGCCACTGTTGGCACCACCCATTCCAGAGCCACTGGTAACACTGCTGTTGCCAACAGTACTACTCACAGTATTGCCAGCACATGTACTCTGTAAAAGACATAACAATTTATTTCACTAACATTACTTCAACAAATCACTCATATTCAGCTTAGAAATCAATATTTGTTCCGATTCTATTTTATTTATCTTTTGTTTGTTCTTCAAGATATTCATAAGAATGGAAATTAGCACAGTTATATTGCACTGGGTAAAAGAACTAAAGTGTATAACAATTAGGCTTGATGGGGTACAAATGTTAATAGCCAGTATCCATGCAAAATGACCTTTGCTACAACAATTGAAACAAGGGATTGAACATCATACAGAAATATAAATATTCCTTACACTTCTCTGCAATAACTTACATAAGCAACAGATCCACTGAGTCAAAGGCACATACATCTCACTTGATGGAATCACAGATTTGCTTAATTGGACTGAGGTCATGGGACCTGAGTGGGGCACACAAGCACCACCATGTCAATGGAACATTCCTCAAACAATTTTGACACTTTTCAGGACAGAGAGGGTGGTGCATTGTCTTGATCAAGGTACAGATAGACTACAAGAGCTGTACTCGAACAAAATGATGCAAATGATCCAACAGTAGGTTCCTCTGTCATTCCACGGTAGGACACGATGGTCGATATATAAGGGGCCTCTTTCACCCCCTGTAAATATCCCCCATATGAGACACCCACAAAGCCCCTCCTTGAATGGTGTCCTGTTGCTAACCAGGATGCATAGCCTTGCATGGTTTTTTATTTAATCATACTCCATTACCTGCATGTACCAACATGCACCCTCAGTCTAGCAACTTCTTCCCATATTTCGTGTTTTCAATGGCACTGTTCCCAAACTCATATTCTCTGTAGTAGGAGAATTCTTGTAGAATGTAAATACTTTTGGATTGAAGAAGACCACTCACTGAAAAGCAGAAGTGTTGAGTTGTCGATAGGCACACGTCAAAGAAAGAAAACTTCCTTTGATGAGCTAGAGTAACTAACTAACTAACCAACTCACACACAACTATGCACCTAAATGGTCCCAGCTGAAATAACAGTGGCAACGCTATTTTTCAGCACAGGGAGGCAATGTCAGGCGGAGCAGGTAGAGGGACAGGGAGGCACGAGGCAGGAAGAAGTACTAGGGGTGGGTGGCTAGCACTTCAGAGGCACGCCAGCTTGCCGGCTAGGAATGCAGGGGGGAGGGAGGGGTGGTGTGTATATGGACCGGCACAATTGTAGTGGCTGGTGGAATGCAGTACACGTTGAAGGTGACATGGGGACGTGAACTGGGAGGGGGTGAAAGGACAGAGGTAGGGCAACACGTTGGGTGGGTGACACAAGGATAATGGGTTATATGAGAGTGAGATCAATATGATTATGTAGTAGAGGGCATGTTGTAAGAATAACTTCCACCTGCGAATATCAGAGATGTTGGCAGTGGAGGGAAGGATCAGATGGCTCAGGTCGTGTAGCAGCCAATGAAACTGAGCATGTTATGCCACCAAGAGGTCAACTTTGTTCTTGACAACAGTTTGGCGGTAGCCATTCATCCTGGTTGACACATGGCTGGCAGTTATACCAGCATAAAAAGCTGTGCAGTGTTTGCAGCAGAGTTGATGTATAACATGGCTGCTTTCGCAGGTGGCCCGGCCTCTGACAGGGTGTGATAAGCCTGTGACAGTACTGGAGTAGGAGGTACTGGGTTGGTGGATTGAGCAGGTCTTGCACCTTGGTCTACCACAGGGATAATATCTCTGTGTCAAGGGGTTGGGAGTACAAGTGGAGTAGGAAGGGACTGGGATGCTGTATAGGATGGGTGGACGATGAAACATCACTTTAGGAGGGGTGGGAAGGATCTTGGGTTGGATGTTCATCATTTCGAGATCGGATGAGAGATAATCAAAGCACTGGCAAAGGATGTGGTTCAGTTGTTGCTGTCCAGGGTGATACTGGGTGACAAGGGGGCACTCTTTTGTAGCTGATTCTTGGGGATGGTGGGAGAACTGGGGGTGTGTTAGGATATGACACAGGAAGTCTGTTTGTGGACTAAGTTTGGAGGGCATTACCTGTCTGTGAAGAACTTTGCGAGGCCCTCAGCATACTGGGCAAGGGAGTTCTCGTCTCTACAGATACATTGTCCACAGATGGCTAAGTTCTATGGGAGTGTGGGAGCAATTTTTAGGTGTGGAAGGGATGGCAGTTGTCGAACTGCAGGTACCGGTGGTAGTTAGTGGGTTCAATGTGGACAGAGGTGTGGATGGAGAAGTAAAGGTCAATGTCCAGGAAGGTGGTGCATTAGGTAGAGGAGGATCCGGTGATGCAGGTGGTAGAAAAGGTGTTGAGTTTGTGAAACAAGATGGATAGCATGTCTTGGTCCTGAGTCCACATCATGAAGATATCATCAATGAACCTGAACCAAACTATATGTTGGGGAGTTTTGGTAGGCTAGGAAGGTTTCCTTTAGGTGGACCATAAACAGGTTGACATAAGAGGGCACCATGCAGGTATCCATGACTTACCATGGATTTGTTTGCACACATTCCCTTCACAGGAAAAGCAGTTGTGGATCAGGATATGTGGTAAGGTGTATAAGGAATGATATGGTGAGTTTGGAGTCTGAAGGACATAGGGAAAGGTAGTGTTCGATACCGGTGAGGCCATGCGCATGAGGGATATTGGTGTACATGGAGGTTAGTGGTGAGGTCATGGGCATGAGGGGTGTTGGTGTATATGGAGATATCAACACTGATGAGCAGGGATCCTGGAGGTAAAGGGGTGGGGATGGTGGAAACTCAGTGAAGGAAGTGCTTAGTATCTTTGATGTGAGAGGCTAAATTTTGGGCAATTGATTGGAGGTGTTGGTCAACAAGAGTGGAAATTCAGCTATGATGGGGCATCCAGTGTTGTTGGGGTAAGGAGGGAGATGGACTCAGGTGAGAGGTTCTGGGAAGGGTCTATAAATTTCAGCAGGGATTGAAGGTTATGTTGGACGCTTGAGATGGGATCACTCTGGCAGAGCTTGCGGGTGGAGTCGTCAAACAGTTGGCAGAGGCCTTCTGTCAGGTAGTCGCTGTGACTCATCACAACAGTGGTGGAGCCTTTGTCCGTAGGAAGGATGATTAGATCTGGATCTGTTTTCGAGTTGTTTATGGGTGTCTTTTCTTCTGCCAAAAGGTTAGTACTCTTAGGACCTGAGGAAGTATGGTGAGGCGAAGTTGGAGGTAAGGAACTCCTGGAAGCTGACCAGGGTTGGTTAGGCAGGAGAGGAACAATCATGATTGGCTGGTGGTATGAATTGGGAGAGGCAAGGTTCCATGTTGGCATTAGGTTGGCTTCAGTTGGAGGGATTGTGGCAAAGAAGAGTTTCCAATGTAGGGTTTGGGAGAAAGGGAGAATAGGTCTTTGGCAAGTCCAACATGGTTAAAACTGGGTGTAGGACTGAAGGTTCTGTGGGACTTGTTTTCAGTGGAGATGTCAACAATAATGTTTTTGGTTTGCTTGTTTTCTGGGTGTTGTGGTTGTTGGGAGGGAGATTTGGAAGATGTGGTACAATGATGAGGTCAAGCTAGGCAGGGTCTGGATGCTATGTGGGGTTGATGAGGGATTCATTGTATGTAGGATGGGTGTTGATGGACAGTGATGTCCCAAGGTGGGAGTAGAATGTCGACAGGTTGGACAGTTTATGGAGGTGGTGTACAGAATGCAACCCCAGGTGTTGGAGTGCAAAGATTTCCATTTCAGAGATTTTAATACAAAGTGAGAATTGCACAGTGACACTACCTTGTAGAGGAAATAGAGGTGGTTCTGGAATGCATGTGCCATGTAGACGTATTTTGCAGTACCTGGTTCCTGAGGGATAGGGACTGATGGAAACTGAAAAGGTGAAGGTTGTTGTGAAAGAAGGTGTGGGACACAGAGAAGGGGTTCTTTATGGTTAGGCCATTGGAGTGAGGTGGAGTGGGGACTGAAAGGTTGAGACAGCACTTAAAGAACACGATGTGGGACTGGGTTTTAGTTAGGGAAAGGGATACATATCTGAACTGGTGCAGAGAGACTGAACATAATACAGCCTAGCCATCCTTGGATGACGTATCTGCAGGGATGATAATTCCATTGCCCCACATATAAATGCTTCACAGAGGCAATACCCTCTAAACCTAGTCCACAAACAGATTTCCCTTGCCATATCCTAACACATCCCAAGTCCCTCAACCATACTCATGAAACAGCTACAAAAAAACTTCCCCCTCATCACACATCACCACCCTGGACAGGAACAACTGAACCACACCCTTTGACACATCTTTCACTATCTCTCATTCTGCCATGAAATGAGGGAACTCCTCCTAAAGTGATGTTCCATCACCCACCCAACCTACACAGCATCCTAGTCCATTTCTTTGCCTCTTCCACTCCCAATCCCTTGAACAGAGATAATATCCCTATAGCAGACAGAGGTGCAAGACCAGCCCAATCCATCCACCCAGCACCTCCTACTCCAGTTCTGTCACAGCCTATCGAACACTATCTCTCCCAGTGTCCTTCAGACTCCAAACTCACCAGGTCATTCCTTATACACCTTACCACATATCCTGACCCACAACTACTTTTCCTTTGAAGGGATGGTTTACAAACAAATAGGTGGCACAGCCATAGGCACCTGCTTGGTGCCCTTCTATGCCAAACTGTTTATGGTCCATCTAGAGGAAACCTACCTCCCAAAACTCCCCAACCCCTAGTCTGGTTCAGGTTCACTGATGATATCTCCATGGTGTGGACTTTGGGCCAAAACACACTATCCATATTCCTTCACAAACTCAATACCTTTTCTGTCACCCACTTCACCTGGGCCTCCTCTACCTAACGCACCAACTTCCTGGGCGTTGACTTCTACCTCTCTTATGGCGCCATCCACACCTCTGTCCACATTAAACCTCATAAAGGCCTTCCATTAAACCTCAAAGGCCATCACACACAGGCAATACCCTGCAAACATAGTCCACAAACAGATTTCCTGTTCCATATCCTAACACATTCCCAGTCCTCCCACCATCCCTAAGAGCCACCTACAAAAGAGCATCCCCATCACCCAATATCATCCCGGACAGGAACAGCTGAACCATATCCTTTGCCACGGCTTTGATTATGTGTCATTCTGTCCTGAAATGAAGGACAATCTCCCCAACATCCTTCCCACCCCTCCTAAGTTGATGTTACATCACCCACCCAACGTACACAGCATCCTAATCCATCCCTGTGCCACTCACACTCGCAACCCCTTGACAAGGGGTTGGGAGAGGCAGACCAAGGTGCAAGACCTGCTGAATCTACCCACCCAGCACCTGCTACTCCAGTCCTGTCACAGGTTTATCCTACCCCATCAGAGGCCAGGCCACCTGTGAAAGCAACTCTGTTGCAAACACTGCACAGTTTTTTGTGTTGGTATGACTACCACCCAGCTGTCCACCAGGATGAATGGGCACCACCCAATTGTTGTCAAGAACAAAGGTGACCACCCAGTGGCACAACACGCAGCTGAGCACAAAATGCTAAATTTCATAGGCTGCTACACAACCTGAGCTACCTGGATCCTTCCCTCCACCATCAGCTTCTCTGAACTACACAGGTGAAAATCTATGGCGACTCACTGAGCCTGCACCCTCCATCCAACAGTCTGCCCTTCCTTTATCCTGTCAAACACTCCCAATTCCCATCCCCATATTGCCCATGTGCCACTTCCCACTGGCCACTACAGTCGTGCCGGACCATACACCTGTCACACATCCCTCCTGCATTCCTAGCTGGCAAACCCTCGGCCTCTCTCTAAGCCACTAGCTGCCTGCCCCTAGTCCTCCTCCCGCCTCCCTCTACCCACCACATCTGACACTGCCTCCACAACAATCAGTCCATCTGCCAAAAAATAGCAGAAGCACTGTTAGCTCAGTTACCAAGATGTAGGGGCATAGGTGCGTGTATGCATGTGTATGATTGTGTACTTTAGTCTAGCTCATCAAAGGATAACTACAAAAGCTAACAAGTTTTCTTTCTTTTGTGTGTGCCTATCGACAACTCAACTCTTCTGCTTTTCAGTGAATGGTCTCCTTTAATCCAAAAGTATTTTCATTTTAGCATCTGTAACATGCAATGAGTAAAGTACACGTGTGGAGCAGTTGTATCTGTACCCCAGTGCAAGGAGGCAGATCTAAAAAGCATCTGCGTTCAGTGGTTGTTATTGCCCACCACTGTACTGATAAATGTTTTGTCTCTCTAATTTTTTCCTTTCCGCTACTGTGGCTCATCTACCATTGTCCATGACCCCTTCCCCCAGAATCAGGGCCCACACAGTACGCTCTTCAAACAGCACCATGTGAAAAGTCTAGTGGGTCAACAACCTAAGAGATATTGAGTGCTATGCATTATCATGTACCCCCTATATGGACACAATAAAATGCACTGCACATTGCGTGCATTGGCCACCCTACACTTCACTTTCATACTGACACACAAGACTAAGTCTGATCACATTCCAATCACTTGACACAACAAACTACACTAGACTATCACTAAGCTGACCAGCTGTCACACATATGGGTACTGGACTATCAAAAGAGCCAGATTATTGAGAGTGACTGAAATTTAGTTTGAAAACATTGGAACTATACTTTTTTAAATCCATCAATACATTAATTTTCACAGGAAACTTAGTCTGTGAGTGTGTACATATACTGTAGTATCACAGTATTATGAAACATGTCTCAAGATTTTAGTTCTTACACTGATGATAAGCGACGGAAGTACACTTTATCATGCAACTGCTTTATAAGCATTATATTGGTACTGCATATCCAGAATGAGATGTGCGCTGATATGAAACTTCCTGGCAGATTAAAACTGTGTGCCCGACCGAGACTCGAACTCGGGGACTTTGCCTTTCGCGGGCAACTGCTCTACCATCTGAGCTACCGAAGCACGACTCACGTCCGGTACTCACAGCCTTACTTCCGCCAGTACCTCGTCTCCTACCTTCCAAACTTTACAGAAGCTCTCCTGCGAACCTTGCAGAACTCATTCTGGAAACATCCCCCAGGCTGTGGCTAAGCCATGTCTCCGCAATATCCTTTCTTTCAGGAGTGCTAGTCACACTGATTATTAACGTACCAGCATTTCACATTTGCAATGGTTTACCTGGCACTTAGATTGAAATGTGGTCTTGCAATGTTGCAGCATTTCACATCTGCTATGGTTTAACTTGCACTTACATTACACTGTGGTCTTGCTATGTTAATCATTTACATACATTACCTATGCAAATGTATTACTGAAATTTTATTACTCTACATTAATTAGTTTTTGGTGTTGCAGTTTTTTCTGTCTGTGTATTAGATGACTAAATGTCCAGAGAGAGAGGAAGTTGCAGCTTTGATCATTTAGTAGTGTCGTCTAAATGGTGGAACTATTTTAACAACCACAGGCTGTCAGTTTTATTCCTTTAATGCATTGTGTACATGCATTACATTGCTGACCAGTTTCAGCCTACGTCCATTTTCAAAGGTATGATATTGATGATGTGTGTGTCACATTTAAAAAACTTGTTTTGTGTTAATGTTAAACAAGTTTTTAATGCCAATATCATGCATCTGAAAAAGGCCTCCGGCCAAAACTGACCAGTAATGTAATTTAAATCCATGGTGCATTAAAGGAATGAAACTGACAGCAAACGGTGGTTATAAGGGTTCCATCATTTAGATGACACACGGAGGTTGTGGACCCGTATATGAAGAAATTAATTTAGTAGTGCCATTTCCTAGTGTGTGAGATTTTTATTAACTTGACACAAAAATGAACATTTGTTCAACATGACATTGTATCTCAAAGACTGCTAATTATTTCTGGCAAAGAATAAAAATAACAATGAATGTCAGTAATAACATAGTAAAAGGCCTGAACAATAATTACTGTTTCTTGCATTATTCAAAGAGTTTTGCTGAAAAAGAAAAGGGAACCAAATTTTGACCATTTTCAAACCAAAACTCTGCACACACAGAATAATTATTTCATACCACATAACCAGAACCAGGGTAATGTAAAACCAGAAAATAATGCTGTGTAGTGTGACAAACTTTATACTTGTGCATACAGCGTACCTGGTAATCGATAAATCAGCAGGGTGATCTCTGTCTGTACATTTTGTTTCAATATTGGAACAGTTGTTGAATTAATGACAATACTGAACTAGTGTAGAGTTTTAGAGCAATAAAATTAACAGGCATATAACTCTGTAATGCACTTAAAGTCCAAATTATGTATGCATCAGCAAACAAATTTTTACAGATAACACAGTAATTTATACATAAAGTCCAAAGTGCGTATTGCACATTTATCAGCTACCCATACATATTCTGACATGTAAAAAATGGACTGAAACAGGTAATAAATTACTAATAATTCTTTAAAGGTTAAAAATTGCAATACAGTAATGAAATGCTAAGAAGGCAACATGATGCATCAGGCCATGTGTGGCGAAATTAGTGTCACAAATCCAAGCAAGTGCATAGAAGAAGAGGGAATAATTTGAGAAGATGAAATTAGTACAATATTCCAAAGGAAATGCAGGAAATAAAGTATATAAGACTGCATGCAAAGTTGGGAAGAAACATAATGAATGGCATACAGGATAAACATGAGACGCACAAATGTGGTAGGACACGATGAGACTCTCATGATTTACAACAAATTAACACAGAGGACGCATTTAGAGTGCACATGTTAGCTGAATGGTTTATGCACATTTATAACAATAATATGATGGAAAGTATTTTCATTTTCTTTTCTTTTCCTGTGAAGAGTTTACATGCCACTAACTAAATGCAATGAAGGACTTCTTGGTTAATTCCACTCATGAAATCTCTGGACTTCAACTGATAAGTAAACCTATCTAAGTGATATACTTCGATTTTGATCAAAAAAAAAAAAAAGATCATCAGTCCCCTAGAACTTAGAACTACTTAAACCTAACTAACCTAAGGACATCACACACATCCATGCTCGAGGCAGGATTCAAACCTGCGACCATAACGGCTGCTCAGTTCCTGACTGCAGCGCCTAGAACCGCTCAGCCACCCCAGCCAGCCGATTTTGATCAGCTCTGAATATGTTGTAGTGTAGAGCAAAATAAGGTACACTATTTTCTTTTTTTAATATGTGCCCATATGACTGTTAAGAGGTGAAACACCACATTGGAGAGAAAAAAAGTTTAATATTTTTGAGAGAATGCTATTGAAATGGTAACAGATATACAAAAATTTCAAATAAAAGTTTTATTACTTTTAATGTTTGTTACAACAGTGCACACAGATTTGCCAAACAAAGTCTTTTTTTCCATATCCCCTTTCCCCACCTCCAGTATTTTGTTTTTCATCTCGACACTTGACTAACAGCAAAACATGTAGGATTGTTAGTATCCAGTTCGATCATATACGATGAAGTGGTACTCCAAAGATACATTTGTCAGAAATAGGCTAGAAATATATCCATATCATTGTATGTACGCCCGATATGTATTGTCTTCAATGCCAATTCTCAAGTTGGGTTATTTAATAAGTCTTTCCACATAAATATATTCTAAACGTGTGTGTGTGTGTGTGTGTTTGTCAACTATGGACATCGGATCAGTTGTGGACCCATTTGGGAAACTTTATAGCATTTATAGTTGACGCAGATTTGGTGCACAATAGAGAATATAAATAAACATGGAAAGATCCCAAATCAATGTTCCATCTCATATAACAGAACAGAACTGTAGTAATAAAGACAAACTGTGCAGATAACAAGAACCACGGGAAACTCTCAGCTCCATAGGAAAGCACCTCCATGTTGTTACAGGCACTTGTCTCCCTTATTCACGAGCATGGAAATCATCCCACCATGTTAAGCTGTCAGTGGGAGAATGAAATGGCACAAAAAGAGCATGGAATAAAGTTAACTGTTCCTTCTATCACAATATGTCACAGTACATATTATTTCAACACAACAGCCACAAGATGAAAGAATTACAGGATTCACAAAAATTCACCTTACATTGCAAGAATTATCTCCCCTGAAATATTCTATTTACCATGTTTTGAATTCTTGTGAGGCACTTTTAACAAAAAAATACAATACTTAAACTGTAAATAAAATGAGGCAAAATGACCAACATCATTGATAAGAACCAACTTACGTCACAACTCCAAGAGAGAACATATTTAAATGACCTCTTAAAAATCTTGTGAAAAGAGAAGTTCACAAAAGTTCATTACTTCTAATGACTTATGAAATAGAAAAGAAAACTTTGAGTAGAGTTGCTAAAAAAAAAATTAATTTTGAGTGTAAATGAAAATACAGGCAAAAAGCTTTGTGCTTAATTCCCTGTTGATGAGGATAGGACAAGTATATTAGCTGTCAGTTTTGAAGAAATCATCCTACCATTTACTAAAGCTATTTAATGGAAACCAACGAAAAACTAAACCTGTAATTCGGATGGCCAGACAGTGATATGAAACTCGCTCCTTTCAAATCCTTTATCTTCATAGGCAACAGAAGTAGCACGTCTTAACAAAAATTACCTTGCAATATTACAGTGGAGGTCAAACGTACCAGCCATCCGGCAGTGATGACTACTACGAGGGTATTCCCAAAAGTAAGGTCTCCTATTTTTTTTTTATAAGTACATAGACCTATTTATTTCTATAACGGTTTACAGCATGAACATTTAGCTATTTTTTGACATAATCGCCATTTCTGTCGACGCATTTCTGTAGACTTTGTGGCAGTTTTTGTATGCCCATACCAGCTTGCCGCCATACTGTTCAGAAAGTTACGAACATCATCTTTCACCTCCTCGTTGGAGCTGAATTGCTGGGACCACAATTAACGCTGACAGGTACTGTGAGACTCTGTAAAAAACTCAAACGGGCATTCAGAACTGGAGAAGAGGAATGTTGAGCAAGGGCGTACACATTCTCCATGACAACGTTCGCCCACACATCGCTTGACAAACCGTTGCTCTCCCACAACAGTTTCAGTGGAACATAATTACCCACCAACCCTACAGTCCTGACTTGGCGCCCATTGACTATCACCTGTTCTCTAGGTTAAAAGAACATTTTTCCAGAAAGCGATTCAGCGCCAAAGAGGTAAAAGAGAGCAGCATGGCAGTGAGCTGGTACGACATGGGCATACAATAACTGCCACAGCGTCTACAAAAATGCATCGACAGAAATGGTGATTATGTCAAAAAATAGCTAAATGTTCAAGCTGTAAACTGATGTAAACCATTGTAGAAATAAACAGATCTATGTACTTATAAAAAAAGTAGGATACCTTACTTTTGGGATTACCCTTGTATATTCATACAAGTGCTTGGAGAACAGGCTATCTGCATCAAGCCAAGTGTATGCAACATTAGATTGCATCCAGTTAACCTATACTATGCAGATAAACAGATGCCCTACCAACTGTACTGTGTTACAACAAACTTCCTATCCATGGATAAATAAATGCAAACCATCATATATATGCCATAAACACATTTTCTGTCAGAAAGATTCAATGGAGAAATAAGAGTGTGTATGAAAAGGGTCTGATCATGTGGTGTCTCAAGGTCTAGAATTATGTTAGAGAGATTTCACTAAAGTAATATCCACCCACATCTTTTATGTTAAAAAAAGGGGTCAGGAAAGTAACACGACCAATAATCAGTTTGGCCTATTAAATTAACTGATATAGACTGTCAAAGACTAAAGAATACTTTCTGATACAACTGTCTGATACCTTTGTTAACTGAATAAACGTTCACTTTACAGCAGAGTGAGTACAAATTTGAAACTTCCTGGCAGATTAAAATTTTGTGCCAGACCAGGACTCGAACCTTTTTCGTGCATAACCTCTACCGACAGAGATATCCAAGTGTGGATAGCTCAGCTGGTAGAGTGTTTGCCCCCAAAAGGCAAAGGTTCTGGGTTCAAGCCACAGTAAAGCAGCCAGTTTTAATGAGCCAGAAAGGTTAGGCTTGGTTAACTACTGCAAAATGGATCAGTGGCAGAATACTCCACCAAGAGACAATAGATCTCTCTTTCTCATCATCTTTTCAGGAGACACTGATCACAAGATGAAATGCAGACATTGCTTAAAGAGGCGCCAACAACACATTACCCTTTGAAGCAATAGAGGATTTTAAAGAGAACTGAAGGAAGAAGTAGAAATATTAAGGTTCAATATCCCATCAATGATAAGGTAATTACACATCTTCAGTTTGGCAAAGTAAATAAGTGTATCTTTTCCAAAAGGAATCAATATGGTAAATACTGTCACACAATTATCTTAGGTGATTTAAGGATGCCAAAGAAAATCTGAATCTAGATTGCTGGTCATGTATTTGAACCTCAGTCCTAAATGTGTGTCCCTGGAGAACTGAGACACAATATATGATGTAGCATTCAAATGGGAGTGAGCAGATCCAGAGAATACCCAGTAAAAGGCATTTGCCAGAGCAGGTAGTAATAATAATGAAATTTGGTGAAGGAGATGTGATGGATTGGGGCTCTTTTTCCTACTTTGGGCTCTGACCTTTAGTTCTGATTTATATTAAAAAAAAAAAAAATTGCTAGATTGGCCTACCAGCAATAATTTTTCACCATACTTAGCAAAGTTTGGAAATAAACTTAGTCTACAGTGTTTCAGAACTAGCCACAAAGGTTTTGTCAAAGATTAAATACTGTAATAGTAAAAGGTCCTACACACTATTAACTACACATTGGCATCCTTGAAAGGAAAGTAATGTATGTATGAACACAGTTGCTCACATATGGATATCTACATGTGCAGCAAATAGAAAGCAAAATGAAGGTAACCTGTATGCCAGGAGACAGATCTCTCTCAATTAATAACCATATGCAGTGGCAGTCAGTCCTCAACAGATTTGCACATTCTAATCGGCAATTATTTACAACAGGAACATATTCAGTGTACTTACAACAGGTAAAATTCCAGAGTGAACCATGGAAATATTGCTGTATGTTATCGTTTAAGGATTCCAGTACAAGGCTGAAGTAATGCTTTTCTGGAGGGGAGACTTTCATCGACTTTTGAAAAGTTCTGTGTGTCCCCAAGAAACATCATGAAGACTAAGGAGCAAAAGTATGAGATCTCAGATCATTATCTGCACGAGAACAAGACAGCAAACTGTTTTTCATAACACAAAAATTTCTAACAACACAGAGAACGTTACTCAATCAACAGCTGATGAGATTTCAAATAATGTAGCTGTCAGCAAGATACTCTCATCTAAAACCTACCGAGCACAGAGGGGTGCTAATAATTGATACCTGTCTTTCAATAACCGACAAACTCTAAATGAATTCCAAATTGTTCTCTAAACGCAAATGCAGCACATGCCACATGGGCTGCTTCATATCCCTGGAACATTCTTGTCAGGCTTGAACTGTTGAATACCATGATTATGTTCTTTAATCAGAACCTGGTGAGATACGTTTTTCTCCATTTTCTGTACAGTCCCTTTAATTGTCCCTCAATTATTTGATTTCCAAGTTTGTCATCAATAAATAATGAATCTGTAATGTTCATTCAGGAATGAATAAACATCTCAATTGAGAATTTGCTTTTCCACACCTTTTTACAAATTCTTCTACAAAACAGAAGGAATTGTCAAGGGGAAATGATTCCAATTTATTTTCAAATTTTACTCTGCTGTTGGACATTTTATATCACTGAGTAAGTGAACAGAAATTTTGGTTACAGCATTGGGCACCCATAGTGCTAAAGACAACCTTACTGCGGTGTAATGAATGTAATTTTTTCTTCTGGTACTGTAATTATATACATCATTGTTCCTTTGGAAAGCAGTGGATTATTTACAACACATTTCATGAGGGAATAAGTATACTGACAAGCAGCAGTCAGAATGCCTAACTCATTAGACAGATGTCTACGTAATATTCTCACAGCACATTCTCGAGCAATGAAGACTTCCTTTCTTAAAGTGAGTTACCCCAGAACATTATTCCACATGAAAGTGAGTGAATATACATAAAATATGTCAACTTACTGGCTTGTCTTTCCTCAAGGTGTGCAATGATTCTAAATCCAAATGTGGCTGAACTAAGTTGTTTTAGGAGTTCCAAAATGTGTTTTTTCCAGTTTAAATTCTCACTGATATGGACACCTGTAGATTTTGAAGTTTCCACTCTATTTTCTCACCATGTGTTACACATATGAAGGGTGCAGAACCTCCAGATGTGCAGAACTGAATATATTGTGTCTTTTTATAATGTGCAGATGACTGAGACTTGGGGAACACCGTATACGATTTCCTCCAGTCAGCTAATGTCGCCCGACTACATTTGTTGACTTACTAAGTACAACTTTCTGCATTTTTTTGGTTTCATATGACATTATCCACTGGTTGGCTTTAGCATCTGTCCCATGAAACTAGTTTATCTAGGAGAATACTGTGATTCCCACAGTCAAACACCTTTGAAAATATCTACCAGTGCTATTTGTTATTTAATGCTTATAAAATGTAGTTAGTAAACATGTAGATAGCATTTTCAGTAGAGCAAACAGGAAGCAGATTGCCTACACAGCAGACAGAACCAAACACAGCCCACTGTGTCAGCAATTGACAAACAGTAAGGACTCGACATCTGTTAGTAAAAGACACTTGTCCAAGTGTATCAGCTGCTGAGCACTACCCAAATATAGCAAGTGAACTGACACTTTGTTGTGGCATTAGCAGAAAGTTCACATGCAATAATGAGAACTTTGACTGGAGGAACTCAGTTCCAAGATCAGTGTGTATATGCAGACGAGAAAAAACTAAAATCTGGATTCCTTAGATAAGAACATACTTTTTTTGTGTTAAGTGACAATACAATTTCCCTTGAAGCTGTAAAACTTATTAATCCTTTGAATGGTGAAGGTCTTATACACTGGTGTAGAATTTCCCAGCACTCCAGAAAATGAAACCCAGCAAAAAACAATGCATTTTGGAAAGATCTTTGATGTGCGGAAAATGTACACTGCACAGTTTTGCATTATGAAAGTATAAATATGAATTTCAGCTTCCAAAGCACTGAAATTCAGACTGCACTTTGTGATGCACTTTTGTCAGCCAATCATCATAGCTCACATCATCATGTGATCTCACAAGCCAATGACTGCAGATATTCAGAGCATAGGACATGTGACATTGTCAGCAAATAGCAACATCATTGTTAATTAGTGCAAATACACAAATAGGAAAAGTTAACAGTTTAAATTAATATATACAGGGTGAGTTGCGTAAGACATAACACCCCCTTTATTCCGGGGGCGATTGCACATATCGGCATGCAGTTTTCGGCGAATCATAGTGGACTATGGGGCACATACGTTGGTACATGCACAATAATCACAACGTTTATATTGACCGAGATAATGAGGCAAGTACATGATTTTCAAATGGGACGATATACTTTTTTGACCATCATTCGAACGCATATAGTGATGTAACGCATGTTGCTATTGTGATTCAAAATTTGCTTAAAAGAGGGTGGATGAGGATTTACCTACGTAGCTTAGGCCGTGCATGCTGCATAGAGCATGGCAACTCGGCCTGCGGGTCACGCGAGGCGTGTTTACAGTCTGCAGCCACTTCCGACCGCCTCGACCTTCAATTGTACAATATTTCCCAGCGTCTTTTAAGTGAAGTTTGAATCACAATAGCAAAATGCGTTACATCACTATACGCGTCTTTTCCAGAGCGTTTGAATAATGGTAAAAAAAGTATAGCGTCCCATTTAAAAAACATGTACTTGCCTCATCATCTCGGTCAATATAAACTCCTTTAAGATACATCAAATACGATTGTGTCAGTAAAATGGCTGGTCTTCTGGGCCTGAAATTTTTCTAAGTGGCTGGTCTCGCAAAATGTTAAGTTTTGAATGAGAGTCAAATGCTCTGTGATTTAAGAAAATCATCACATTTTCTCACATGTAATATAATTCACCTTGTGTAAAAGGAAATTTACTTTGAAGTAACATTCTCAAACCACCATTCACAATATTTTACCCCGACCTGTTAGAAATGTAAACAGTCATTACATCATGCTCCTCGAAAGCAGTTTATTGTTACTAAGTATTGCATAGTCTTCAACCTATAGCCATTGACAGATTTTGTGTCAGCAGACAATTGTGCGTGCACTGTGCTTTGTTGTTGTAAATGGCACATTTTCTTTGCAACTAAAGACTTATTTTGATGTTATTCTCTCATTTATGTTTTACTGCTGCAGTATTATTCTGCAGTAGTGGGCTAAAGTAAAATTCTTTGTTAGAGTATCAGTTCTTACCACTCAAAATTCTCAGAATTCTAAAAATTTCTTTGTTTTTCCTGGATGAAAAAATTTCCACATTTTTTCCCAATTTCCCAGGGCGTATACACCTTGAAGATGTAAAACTCAAAACTAAAACAATGAAAAATTCCAGGAATTATAAAAAATTTCTGGGTTTTCCCGTATTTATCTCAGATTTCCTGGGATGATCTCAAAGATGTAAAGTGTCAAGTAATACGTAACTTTCACCGAACTGCAGTATTGTTCAGCTGTGAGGGATAATGACATACAGATCAGAAGACCCATTATGCACATGGACAACCACCACTTGCTATTATTATTTTTATCCACAAAATGCATACTACCAAGGTGAGGTAATCGTAGCATCATATGTCTTTGACACAAATGTGGTCTGCCACTGACATGTACCAACATTTTTTTTTTTTTAACTTCCTTGAAAAGTACAAAGTATCTGTGACCTATGTCATGCTATTAGCAGAGGTACCCATGTGGAACAATGAAATTTGTACCCCACAGTGCCAACAGGGTTCTGGATTGTTGTTCTCCAGAGCTGAAATGGATGCAAACTGTTGAAGTGTGACCAGACACTGTCTTGCTCATTCTGTAAATGATTATGACACACACAGCCTACACAAGGTCTAACATCATCATGTGCCACATTCTTTTATATATCTGCACGTATACTCCTAAAGCCACCATATTCTGTGTGGCAGAGGGTAATTTGGACACCATTACCAATTATCTCACTCAACCACTCCATTCACAAATGGTAAGAGAGAAGCATGACTGTTTGTAAGTGTCCATATAAGCTGAATCATCCTCTTTAAGAATGACATGTACAGCTTTATTTGTTAGGAAATAATCAATACCGTCACTAAACTGATCTGATATTCTGTAAGTTCGTATTTTTTTCCCCTATGCAAAAGAGCAAAATTGTATCAGAACACTTTCTGGAAGACGGGGAACATGGCATCGGCTTGGGCGCAGTTTCCTGTTGACCTCTGGACCTCATGGTGCAAGTTGATGTTTACAAGATTGCTGTTTGCAGCACCCATGCTGATTACTACACAGGTTTTTGGTCTCTATATAAAGACCATAACATGCGTGCAAATTTTTCCATAATCCCGTAATCCTCCAACAGATGACATTTGTCTGATGACCCTTCTTGAGTACAAGAAAAACCTACACTTCTTTGAAGCTGTTCGGAAACCTTCACTGTTACAATGAACAATTGCTGTTAATGGAGAGCAAGTTCTTTTCCATAATACACATATAATCATGAAGGTATCTCATTATGTTCATCTTGTATGTGCAGGCGCACGCAGTACACAGCAATAACTACAGTGGGTATCACCAACCAGGCAGTCTCCATGCCAGCCACCTCCATGTTCTGATCAGTCACCACATAGATGGCGCTCATAAATGGCAATCTGTCTATGCTTCTGCCACAATACCTCCAGAGCCTGCTCCATGCACATATAATTGTTTCAGCTGACACAGAGGGCACTGACACCAGGAACTACTTTCTGCATTGCCAACTATATCACAGATTGACATCATTATGCTTGTAGCTAATAAATGGGAACACACAATCATATGCAGCCAGTTATCATCAGCAACAGTTCTGGATCACCACTTCCAACCTACAGTTATCATTTAATAAACAGCTCTTTCAGACAGGGGTCATTTCCTGACTTGTTAAAAGTCACTGAAATAAGACCAGTGCATAAAAAGGGAAAAACTACTGATGTACAAAATTATAGGCCTATTTCTTTGACATCAGAACTTAGTAAGATGTTGCAAAGGCTATTTCTTGATCAAATGGAATCATTTTTCTCTAAGTACTATATATTAAAAAGTTCTCAGCACGGTTTCAGGAAGGGCAAGTCTACAATAACAGTCATAGTCACATTTATTCAAGCAGTATTGAATAAGCTTGATGATGGAAACAAAGTTATTGGCACCTTTCTAGACCTATCTAAGGCTTTTGATACTGTAAATCACTGCATTCTTCTACATAAGTTAGAAACTTATGGGGTCAGAGGAGTGGCATTAGATTTGTTAAGATCGTACCTTGCTGACAGGAGACAATGTGTTAAGTTGTATCATACTACCGGGGACTTACACAAACAGTAAAATCATCTTATAAAATTCTTAACTGTGGAGTCCCTCAGGGAAGTATTATTGGGCCTTTTCTGTTCATTGTGTACATCAATGATATAATAATTCCAAAAAACGCAGACCTTGTGAATTATGCCGATGACACCTCCTTCATAAGCCGGGGCCCTACAGCTAGCAGTGCAAAATAATATGAAGAACACTAGCTTCACCACAGAATATATGACTAAAAATAAATTGGCATTAAATAAGGAAAAGACTATTCTAATGGAGTTTATGCTAAATTACAAATCAAGACAAGTGGATACTGAGCCAGAGTTATCAGTTGAAACAATTGATAAACATAAATTCCTGGGTATTATAGTTGATGAACATCTTACATGGAAGGAGCACATCAGCTACAAGTGTAAAACAATCTCGTGTAATACATACCTGTTAAAACGCCTTTCTAGTATAATAGCATAACAAGTCTTAAGAAAAATCTATTTTGGTATTATACACTCCCACCTACAATACGGTATTGAGATTTGGGGCGGGGCACCAATGGTATACATGGATAGGGCCTTTAGAGCCCAGAAGAGAGCAATTAGGATAATAGCGAATATTAGCAAATGTCAGTCCTGTAGAGAATACTTCATTAAGTATAATATACTAATAGTGTATTCATTATATGTTCTAAGGACTATACTGTTTGTAAAAGAAAATATGGAGCACAGTATAATAAATAGTGATATCCATAGTTATAACACAAGGAAGAAAGAGGATTACCACATAAAATTCAGAAATAAAAAAGCAACCGACCATAATCCATTTTCTGCTGTAAGATTTTTTTACAACAGACTGCCAAATACCATAAAAATGTTAAAAGGAAACATATTTTTAAAAAATTAAAGCAGCTGTTAATTGCTAAATGTTTGTACTCCATCAAGGATTTTTAATGTTGTATGTACTTTATTTCTACTACTAAACTATTATTATTGTTCATGTATGTACTGACTGACTATGTCCATGACTGTAAAAGTTATTATGGACAAATAAACCATTATTATTATTATTATTATTATTATTATTACTGGCCAACACAGGCCAACAGTTGCAGCCATTATACCCAGTCGTCATTCACAAGTGATCATCAGACGGTAAACATCTAGTGTCAAAATGTTACTCAAATTTGCATATGAACTAAATAACTTTTGTTACAGCAGCGAAGACTAAACTTTTACAGTTTAGATGACTGTGTTTCACTGTGATAGATTAGATTTGTGTGTAGGACTTTACCTACAGAGCCACGTATCATTCATTACTTAAAGCTGAGTATATCTGTGTATATTTTAATAAACACTTATTACTTGTTTCAATTTGTGTCACCCATATTACTTGTGTAATAGATATATAAGCTCTCTGAGCAGTCCCATTGCTTGCATGTATGCAAGCTACCTTTGTGCACCAACTCCTTTTCTGTACTAGGGGTTTGCTTCTTGCAAACATGTATATTGGGCACCAGACCTGTTTGGGTCAAGACAACAGGCTAGTAATCTTTCCTCTGTTGAGCAATTTTAGCTGATTTCCTATTCTGCAATCACATATCTTAATTTCTGTCATTGTGTCATTTTTGCAATGATGACAAAGATGAACCACAGGATGATCTTCCTCTTTAAAACAATTAGAGTAGACTGGAAACAGTATTTTGGCCTGCACTATGTCACCGTTGTCAGTATGATCAGTGAGTGGCTGTGAAGACGACTTTATCTATTTACTGACTTTACATATAACCAAAACTTCTTATGAATTTTCATTACATTAGCAGACAAAATTTTAATTCCAAATCCACTGGATACATTTCACTTTGCCCTGCTCACAGTCATTGTGGCTTTGCAAAGATTTTGCTTATCAACAAGACTTTCCCTTCATTTAAATCTGTATGAAGCACACTCACTTTCATAGTATGATCTGAACACTGGTTGTTAACCACGGCAGCTACTTCTCATTCTTCACAACCAATCTTGGTGCATACATGTCTAACACTTATTTCCTATGCTCTTGAATTTTGTCCATTGGTACTCTAAAAATTTTCATCCTAATGAACTGTTTCTTGTTACACTTGGTAAGAATCAATATTTTACCACTTTTCTTAAATTTCTTTTATTGATTTTTATATGTTTATGAAACTCTATGATTTCAAGTTTATCTTACTTTATTTTGCTGAGTACAATTCGCCCTGACAGACAATGAAACACCCTCAACAAAGCATGTTAACTGCGAAACTGTTAAACATTTACATGGCTGCCAACTATTATGGATTGTCCGTAATTGTTACGGATTGATCACCTTAATTACACAGTTATGGGAAGTTACTAAAATTTATGGAAATAGACATTTTACAACTTGATTTTTTTAAAAAAGAAAATGTTTACATTTTGCTTATCATATTGTCACTGAAACATTTTATAGATTGTAATAATTTCCTCCCAAGTACTCAGTAAAGCTGTCTATGAATAATTTCATCACCATGTCTTACCAAAAGCATGTTTACACAGAGTTTGAAACATGTTCGTGTCTAGTACTACCACTCTTTGCAACATGTTGTCAGCATCTTGGCAACACAAGTGTTCCGCAGCTGTGTCGATATAGACCAAAGGAACACTGTTCCTGGCCTGCTACCACTAAATGCCACTACGCAACACTAGTGTTTGTTTTTGCTCTGTCTGTAGTGTTTTGTGTTGTCTTTACATGTGTTCTTTTATGAAATGGAGGGGTTAAGCAGCAAATTTAACAACATGAAGCAGAGAAGTGCCTCTGTGATGGTTGAAGTTATAGTTACAAAAATATTCAACAGAAGCACAACTCCCAACAAAAAAATATTTCGTTGCTTCGCTCCAGCAACAGAGATGCAGATAAAGAAAAATTAAGGTCTTCATTTCTCAATACCACAGCAAGAACAGCATTCATTAACTCAATATCACAGCACAACAGTATTCGTTATCTGACTTTGGAAAAATTTATCATCAGCAAATTATATGAGTTGCTGCCATACGAAAAGATGGTGGGATGAGTGGGGGGGAGGGGGAGGGGAAGAGGGAGGGGGGAAGAGGGGGAGAGGTTTACAACACTTTCTATGAGTCAGAAATAAATGTATGCAAATGGCAGCAGTCAGTAATAAACAACATGGATGTGCCCAAGTGATCACCAACTGCAGATTACCCCATCAAATTCCCAGAAAGAGTGAGTGACATTGAGGCTGAAGAAGTTTTCTTCACTGAAAATGATAATTTGGATTAATTTTAATATGATACAATTAAATATATCTTCATTGTTTAAGGTTGGATAATATTTGATATATATTGTTTAAAGACCTAAATCTGGCTCCCATGTTTTAAAACCTTTCGGAAGGGTGGGGGGGGAGATATGGCCTTGACCCCCCCCTCCCTTCTCAGTATCTGCAATGTGATCACTGACAGCCTCTTCTCAAGGTTGGTAGCTATGCATTTACAATCATATTCTGTATAACATGTCCCCAAAAAATACATCACCCACAGCATAAACAACGATAACTTTCGGCACCAGTTACTTGGAAATAAGGAGGGATGATTATGGTATAATGCCGTTGATGATAAAACCATAAAAGGAGGAGAACATGCTCGAATTTGGAAGGTACAGGGCACGAAATCAATCACAGTTGCCTTAAGCAATTTAGGAAAACAACGGAAAACCTAAATCAGGATGGCAATTTGAACTGCCGTCCTCCCAAATGTGACTATACTTATTAACCATTGTGAATACCGAAAGTCACTACCATATACTTCCACACACATCACTTTATTTAATAAAAATAGGAACACATGTTACCATTTTGCATGGTCTAATCTGTTCTTTTTTTTTTCTTCATGTTTGAACATCTGAACAGTGAATATGTGACAAAGAGAAGGAGAAGCAGCCTAGAAACATATAAATCTACAGTACTACAAAAGTATTCTGAATTTGTATACAAACCTTTAGCAAGTATTTCTGCCTATTAAAAACAAATATGTACAAAAGGAGAACACGGTTGCTCCAACAAAACTCTGAAAGCTATGTCTCCATGAAACTGCTGTTATTTACAATCAATGATGAATGAGAATAGGATTCTCAGACATGAAGTGAGTGTCTCAATTTGTGACAATAAATTCGCTAAATTATCAACCGACAGATCTGTAATGAAACTACAACATAAAGTACACACGTGAAATGCAATAAATGACAAGATTAATATTCTTTACATACACATAATTAATTTGGTACTTCTAAAATGAAACACAAATATTCAATCACGATGGACAAACCACATATAATTGCCTAGCTACCTACAATTACGTGCATCAAACAAAAGCAAAAGTTAACTCAGAATTATCATAACAAACATTGTCCGTAGGTGAAGAGATGATAGGAATAACATTGCACACACAAAATCACATTGCTATTGAGTAAAAAAAAAAATAATGTAATTGGCGAATTTGCCTAGCAACTTGATTAGTTTGTGCTCTTACTTGCAGCCATGGATCAGGTAGTGGAGTGGTGCTTCCTTTCAAGCCCCCCGGCCCTCCTTTCTGCTTCATTTGTACCAGGTTATTGAGCCACTGCGCAGGGTTCTGGCGGCTGAACTGATTCATCTTCAGTGGGTGTTTCTGTGGACCAAGCAAGATGCACAAGCCCAATCAAGTTGCCAAACAGTAAATTGTCACGCTCTACACACTGCACCTGTGACAATACTCAAAGACACTGCAGAACAGATAAAGCATACACAAAAATGCCTGAATGCAAACAAACATGCAAGAGGAATAACACAATAAACAAACACACATAAAGTCACAGTTCAGTTGAGAACAAAAGAAGAACTGTAACACATCGACAGATAGGTACAAATCAAGCAAACAGGATCCCGCATGCTCCAACAAAATTTCAGTTTCGTGACACTATTTACGTTATAATAACACAAATTACCACCACTTTTGAAAATGATGTGCTACAATTAACTTCAAAACAAAATTTTAGCAATAAGATGGAACACAAAGAGTGAAAGCAAAGTTAAAATGGCAACAATGTCATTTTCCACAGACATACATTTTCATTCTCTTCAGCAAACAGACAAATATTTGAATAAACAGAATAAAAGGCAGTACTCACAGTATGTCATGATTGGTAATCTACAGGCATTACTGTGAGTTAGTCAACTGAGAACCTCAACAAACTATGTCGTAGCCTCAGCATATTTAATCCTGTCAACAACCGCTACATTTCTCAGCAATCTATGTAGCATTCAAAGTGAGTGATTTAACTAGAAAGTGATCTGCGCTTTACAAACTTAGAAAAAATTATTTTTAGACATCTGAAAAATCAATTCAAACACATAAATGTATCTTAAAAAATTATATCCGCAACAGCTCATATTTAATACAACCACAAGAACTGAGAATTGCTCAGATGTGATTATGTGAATATTGTCGTATATTCAGTACTTCGAGGACCTACATTTCAATTATATCTATTAGAGTCACACTAGGGTATCAGTCTTTGACTCTTCTTGAGAAAGACAAAGGCGCACAGCAGAAATGTCGGTCCCCAAAGTGCTGAATAACTGGCAATAGTACAAAAAACTTATCAAACCAAGACTTATGGAATAAACTTCAAGAGTCACTATTTAATGTTATTGCTCTAATTTTTCTGTAATCATACATCAAGCAATTTATCTAACAAACTTAACAGTATTGTGCAAAAATTTAGGCAAAAGCTGTGTTGTTTAAACACTGCAGCATCAAATTTTAAAGGTGGAGTGTAATCTGAACTGAAATATCTGGCAGATTAAAAGCTCTATGTTAGATCTGATTCAAATATGTATCTTCTAATTTCACAGACAATTCTATTAGTAACTTATCTATCCATGTTCCACTCATTTTATACCCCATTTACTTCTGTTGTCATTAGTTATTTTTCTGTGTAAATAGCACAACTTGTATAGCAAAATCTGTAGATGAGTTTCAGTGTCTCACTTCCTAACCTAATCCCCCTAAGCCTCAGCCAACGTAATTTGACTAAATTCAGTTAGCCTTCACTTTATTTTCTAGAACGTATCCCTTTGTATGGAGTCCACTGTTTTCATGATTGGTAAATTTTTATTATTTAACTTTGTGTCAAAATGCCCTTCTTTTCACAGCACAGCTGGGTAACCTAAAGCCCATCTCACACAGAATAATGTTCACTGTAAGTTTGCTAGCTGCCATGCATGACTGTCGGCTGGCAGGTGACAGTGATGGTTACTTCACATGCTGAACCTCTCATGCAAAGCTAGCTAGCTGGCTCAATTCCATGAATGGTAAGGCGCACAAGCTTGCCAAACTGCAACTTTCTCAAACAATTGTAAAGAAACTATTAAGTTAAAAAAAAAGTAAGTTGATTCTTCCTCATATCACAGCTTAATTCATCCGCTTCATGACTAACTGCCTGCTGTTTCATTAATGGTCATATCTATTGTGATATTTCAGGATTATGTAAACTACTGCAAGACTTTAGGAAAGTTTGCAATAAAAAATAGAGGTCACTATGAATTTGCATTTGGTGCATGTTATGTTAAATGTTGCTGCATATGAAATGCAGCTAATATACTGAATTATTCTTTTAACATGGAGCACACTGCTACCTATCACCATTCTCGAGAAAATGGAGTGTATGTAAAATGCATCATCCCGAAGTCGGGGTCCAGGGAATGAGCCAGAATGAAATATTCACAAAATTCCTCATATCTCGTAAATGGTTTCAGATATGGTAAATGATAGCACACAAAGAGGAGATTATTTTGCCATATGATTAATATGCAAGACTTCCATACCTATCATGATATTCAAGCAACTACAATTTTTTAAAATGAAATAATGTAATAATCAAGTGCCATCAATAGTTGGTGAAACGAGAATTGCTGTGGGTTTGAAATAATATATATGAAGAAATTACAGATTATTTTTATACTGAGGACGGGCATTTTCATAAACAGTTTACTTGTCTTTCCATCTGGCCAAAGAATTTTATTTCTGTATCTCAGTGATCTGAGACATATGGAAACATTTCAATTTGCAAAATCCTATCAGCTTCTCATCATGGTGTAAACAGATTACCAATATCTCTGAGGATCTAGAAGATGTTTGTAGTGAAAAAGTACAATCCTTCATTCTGTACATGAACAGGAAAGAAGAAATGACATACTATGTGCTGTTAATCGTTTTTGTATTTTTTAGATTACTGAGATATAGAAATAAAATCCGTTGGCCAGTTTCACTCCATATCATTTGTCTTTAAAAATACAATGGGACCTAGGATCCCAACGAAATTACAAGTAAGTGTTTTCTTTCCCCCAAAGTTATCATTACCTTCAGTTTTCTGCAGAGAAACGTTGTCAGTGACAAGTTTTCAGTAATACTCAAGTCCCCTTGTTGCCACATTAAAATCATTTCTTTTGGCAAAATACAGCAGAGTTTATATTCATCTCACTAACATTCTACAGCAGTTGAAATTGTGACAGATCATGAATGAGCAACTGATGGAAAGACTAATCAAGAGTTTATGAAAAGGCCCGTTCTCGGTACAAAAACAAACTGTTAATTTCTTACCATACACTGTTCCAAACCCACAGCAATCTCATTCATCAGCTCTGGTGGCACTTAAATATTACAAATTTCAAATTTGTGTGAAGTCTTATGGGACTTAACTGATCAGGTCATCAGTCCCTAAGCTTACACACTAATTAACCTAAATTATCCTAAGGACAAACACACACACACCCATGCCCTAGGGAGGACTCGAACCTCCGCCAGGACCAGCCACACAGTCCATGACTGCAGCGCCTAGACCACTCGGCTAACCCCCGCGCAGCTAAATATTACATTATTTCATTGAATAAAATCTACAATCGCTTGAATATCATGCTAGATATGGAAGTTCTTCATGTTAATCTGTTGTGGTATAATCTCCTCTTCGCACACTATCATTTGTGAAAATCTTGTTTCAATATCTGAAACCATTTACAATATACCATAAATTTTGTGAGTATTTCATTCTGGCTTTTATTTGCTGGTGCGTGAATTCAAGACGAAGCACTTTACGTGCGAACCCTTTTCTCAAGAATGGTGATGCATATTAATGTCCTTTCATGTTTAAAGAATAATTCAGTATGTTATCTATATTTCATATGCGGCACCATATGGCCTACCATGTACCAAACACAAATTCACAGCAACCTCTATTTTTCACTGGAAACTATCCAAAATTCTTGCACTAGTTTACTTAATCCTGATCATGATAAATATGACCATTAACAAAGTGATAGGCAGTTTGTCATGAAGCCGATGAATGAAGCTATGAACTTTTTACTGACTAGTTTCTTTATAATCATTTCATAAATATCAGAGATCAGCCAGCAGGCGGGTGACATTCTGTTTGGTACTGAAGGTTAACTGGCGCTGTCTGAGAGTTCCTCCTCTGAGGGCCGTGACGTCAAACACCAAACATGACTTCTGATAGGCCAATGCAAGCAGCATTCAGGGAGCCTTACTATGCCCCACAAGGAAAGTAGCACTGGATATACCACAGAAAAAATGCACAGCCAATGAAGCCCACAAGGGAGCCACCATGCGAGCTGGCAAGTAAGCTTGCAGCGACTCTTACTCTGTGTGAGATAGGATTAAGGGAGAGCAGCATTGTGCACCATCTGTCTATGAATTTTGTAAACTTTTTTCTGTGTGTAATAATATTTCAACTGTTTGCATATAGCATTTTCTGAGGTGGGGACTGGAGACCAGCTCAGCATTTCCCTAAATGAGTGTGTAAAACTATCTAAAAATCACAATCAGGCTGACCGGTTTACTATAGCAATGGGTATTAACCCATCAAGTAGATTTGATCCAGGTCTCAGTCGCCTCATTTGACTTGCAGGCAAATGTGCTGCATGTCACGCTATACAAGCAGGTAAAAAAATCAATCTTCTTGTTTTACTTTTATTTATGCTCATCTTAAAGTTTCATTTCAAGACATTATCCATTCTATTCTACAGATCTTCCAATTCCTTTGGCACCTCAGATAAAACCATAACAATGGCAAACACTACAGAGATTTTATTTCTTCTCCCTAAACTATAATTTTCATTCCAAATTTCTCCCATTTCCAAAGAGAGTATTCAGTCAATGTCAACAAACATGGTTTCCAAATAGAGTATTCATGTCAATGTTTACAAACTTTTTTCCCCTAAATCTAAAAATGTAAATGTGGATTTTTTCCTTCAATCTATCTTCGAAGATAAACTGCAAATTCACTTTTTACCTTCCATGTTCCAGCATTTACCAGGATAGATGGCACAGTGATAATACACTGGGCTTGTATTTCAGAAGATTGCAGTAAATGTCCCCATCTGGCCATCTAAATTTGGGTTTTCCATTAATTACCTGATTTGCTTTAAGTGAATGCTAGGATAATTCTTTTGTAGGCAGGCCCAAATTTCTTCCCCAATAAGAGCTTGTCCTCGGTCTCTAATGACCTCCTTAATATAACTTCTTGCTCTTACATTTCTGAGAAACCAAACTGATGTTAATGCGGATAGCCTTCTTCCTGTTGTTCCATTCTTCTGTAGATAATGATTCTGAGATACACTGTCAGCATCTGCCTTCTTTGGTATTGGGGTTATTACATTCATCTGAAGTCTGAGGGTATTCTACCTGCCTCCTATCTACCAGGTGGAACAGTTTTGCACAGTTGATTCAAGGATCTTAATAATTCTAAGGGAATGTTTATTATTTTAGGTGCCCTGTTTTGATTTGTGACTTTCAGAGCCCTGTCATTTTTTTCTCACAGTATCACATCAATGCCCCTTACCTTTTAATAATATATTTCAGTACCTTTCCTTTTTTATAGTTGTTCTATATATTTCATTCATCTTTCAGCCTTTGAAGAAAACTGGCCGTGACCTTTTCAGATTGACCGTCACAAAGTTTGCCTAAAGAGATTTAGAGAAACTGCAGAAAACATAAATCTCGATGGATGGATGGGGACTTGAACTGTTGCCTTCCCAAATGCAAATCCAGTGTCTTAAGCATTGTGACTGCATCCATTAAGCCAAATCCCCACCCACAGCATAATTAGAAATCCATGTACCATATATGGTTAAAGTCTCAGTCAACCACACTGAAGATGTTTTCTGTGATGTCAGGTTATGCATAAATGCTTATGTAAGTGCATACCCACATTCTACTTCTAAATACATTTTCAGTCAACGGAGAGAACTGAGTGAGTTTGGAGTGGGGAAGGCTATTGGGTCCTCAAAGCCACAGGCATTTCAGCAGAGATACGAGTCACAGCTGATCACGTCTACTGTTAGCAATGTTATTGTGCACATTAATTACCACATAAACAATGTGCTTTTTACAGGTTGTATGAAAATGGCAACAACCAGCCACACATATTGGAAGAACTTTATTTAAACTATGACTGGTTTCTAGCATTTATGATTCATTTTCAAATGCATTAGAATCAGTTTTTGTGTACACGCAGATGGTGTACACCCAGTGCGAAGAACCAAAACTGAATGTAAACCTTTTGAATATGATGTGAAAACAATCAAAATCAGTCATAGATTAGATACATAATTATGTTACAACAATTTTGACCAAGTACAGCCCTTCTAATAAAGCCCAAGTTGCAGTAAATTCCAGAATTTCTCCACCTACTATGGATATAATATTATTGCTGTAAAAATCTTGAATGCTTGGTGCTCCCTAGCTTTCAAATATTTATTAAAGGAAATCGTCTATACACCATGAGCTCCATTTGAAATGTTTTATTTGTCAATACTGTTTTCGGATTTATAACCCACCATAAGTGGCAGCTAATAGAGGAACAAACAACTGTATGTACAGCAATTTCTACAAAATGATAACTGCATGTACAATGGCAGAAACGTAAGTCTACTTACATTATGTATCTGTATAGCAATGACATGCATATCTGTTATCAAGAATTGTCATGGAAAACCCAAAAACTGATTTTGGCAAATAGAACAGTTCTAGTGCAGCTTATGATTTATAGAAAATTTCCTTTAATAATTATTGCTGTACTTTGAGGATACTCTTTAATTTCAAATGAACTCTTACAGAATGTTCCAATACAAAACAATACCTTTTATCTTTAATAAATTCACATGATTCACATTCAAAATTATGCAACATTCTTTGAGCCCCCCCCCCCCCCCCCCTCCTGGAGCCTCCACCCTCTGCTCTGCTAGTAAGCGGTTTCTTCCCTTTATGTCTTCCTTGAATATATATCATGGAAAGGAGGTTCTCATACTTAGTGAAGGAAATTATTATGATGCTGCAGTCACATGCAATGCAAGTATTATTGCCCACATGTAAAAAAAGAACTTGCACTTGAGGCACAACATTTGTGACCGAACGGAACAGTATCTAGTGTCGAATTAGTCTCAGCCATAAATAGAGCTGTCTTCATATATCAACAGAATGCAATTGCAGTAATGTAATACAACCTAGAAAACATGGAAAGGGGGAAATCTGGAGTTTTAGTACATTTCACAAATTCAAAATCAAAAATCATTAGTACAAAATACATTTTAAGGAAAGAAGTGGGAGTTATTAAGGCGGTTCTCAGTTACACATCACAAAATCTATAACAACAAGCTGTTTATTTTATTTACATTAGAAGAGTACTACCTGTTACTTGCTTAAAATCCATGCAGGTGCACCTAAGATAAAAACTAATCACTCATCAGAAACATGAGTTTTCACACACCCAATATCTGAAGTTTAAACAGTGCCATTTCACACACAGATTGAATAAAAAAATCATATTTAGCTATTCTGCATCAACTACAATTCAATAAACACAATACTGAACTTTATGGTAAACTACATACCTCTAAGTACTTCTTGGTTCCTGGCTGTGCACAATGAAAGGCAATGATGGATGGGTATTGACCTTGCAGAACAGCATCAGCAGATTTGTTGGCCAAGTTGGTGGAAAATACAAATATTTGGCTTTGCTGTTGCATATACTGTGCCTCCATACTGCCTGGCTGTTTGTTAATTACATTACTGGGCAGAGGTTGGACTCCATTTGGAGGTGGTCCAGTAGTTGTGGTGAGCCCCATGCTCATGGGTAATCCAGGTTCACAGTGATCTAGCATACGAACAATGGTTGCATTACCAGTATCTTACAATTATTTTTTATCACCTCATCAGTTAAAAGACAATAACATCTAACCTGTTGATGTCGGAGTGGACCCTCCGCCTGACGGAGGGGCTGTTGTCACAGGAAAATCATGGCTGCTGCTACTACTCCCACTGCCATTCAGCTCAGTTTTAATTGGAACTGTTGGTACAAGTTTTTCGGTAACTGGTGCTTCTTCAACTTTCACTGGGCAATCAGGAACTGAAGATAATTGCATGGTTGAATTAAACATTGTCAACATTTTGAAATTATTGTAAGACTAATAGCAAAATTATACACAAATCACTCAGGCTTTTTGAAATAGAACAAAACTGTGTAATGTCAATCTAAAGGAAGTAAACAGTAAGAAACACCTGAAAAATCTCTTTCAATGATTAGACTTTGCACATGACAGTACATAATAAAAAATCAGCACTGTTGATACAAGGGTATAAAATAAGTGCTTGTACTTAAGAGAACACTTAATTGAAATACACTCCTGGAAATGGAAAAAAGAACACATTGACACCGGTGTGTCAGACCCACCATACTTTCTCCGGACACTGCAAGAGGGCTGTACAAGCAATAATCACACGCACGGCACAGCGGACACACCAGGAACCGCGGTGTTGGCTGTCGAATGGCGCTAGCTGCGCAGCATTTGTGCACCGCCGCCGTCAGTGTCAGCCAGTTTGCTGTGGCATACGGAGCTCCATCGCAGTCTTTAACACTGGTAGCATGCCGCGACAGCGTGGACGTGAACCGTATGTGCAGTTGACGGACTTTGAGCGAGGGCGTATAGTGGGCATGCGGGAGGCCGGGTGGACGTACCGCCGAATTGCTCAACACGTGGGGCGTGAGGTCTCCACAGTACATCGATGTTGTCGCCAGTGGTCGGCGGAAGGTGCACGTGCCCGTCGACCTGGGACCGGACCGCAGCGACGCACGGATGCACGCCAAGACCGTAGGATCCTACGCAGTGCCGTAGGGGACCGCACCGCCACTTCCCAGCAAATTAGGGACACTGTTGCTCCTGGGGTATCGGCGAGGACCATTCGCAACCGTCTCCATGAAGCTGGGCTACGGTCCCGCACACCGTTAGGCCGTCTTCCGCTCACGCCCCAACATCGTGCAGCCTGCCTCCAGTGGTGTCGCGACAGGCGTGAATGGAGGGACGAATGGAGACATGTCGTCTTCAGCGACGAGAGTCGCTTCTGCCTTGGTGCCAATGATGGCCGTATGCGTGTTTGGCGCCGTGCAGGTGAGCGCCACAATCAGGACTGCATACGACCGAGGCACACAGGGCCAACACCCGGCATCATGGTGTGGGGAGCGATCTCCTATACTGGCCGTACACCACTGGTGATCGTCGAGGGGACACTGAATAGTGCACGGTACATCCAAACCGTCATCGAACCCATCGTTCTACCATTCCTAGACCGGCAAGGGAACTTGCTGTTCCAACAGGACAATGCACGTCCACATGTATCCGGTGCCACCCAACGTGCTCTAGAAGGTGTAAGTCAACTACCCTGGCCAGCAAGATCTCCGGATCTGTCCCCCATTGAGCATGTTTGGGACTGGATGAAGCGTCGTCTCACGCGGTCTGCACGTCCAGCACAAACGCTGGTCCAACTGAGGCGCCAGGTGGAAATGGCATGGCAAGCCGTTCCACAGGACTACATCCAGCATCTCTACGATCGTCTCCATGGGAGAATAGCAGCCTGCACTGCTGCGAAAGGTGGATATACACTGTACTAGTGCCGACATTGTGCATGCTCTGTTGCCTGTGTCTATGTGCCTGTGGTTCTGTCAGTGTGATCATGTGATGTATCTGACCCCAGGAATGTGTCAATAAAGTTTCCCCTTCCTGGGACAATGAATTCACGGTGTTCTTATTTCAATTTCCAGGAGTGTAGATTGACGCATGGTAATGAGTTATGATGAACAGATATCCTATTCCAGTGATGAAACACACTGAGCAAACAGAGTATATTATGTGAGGACACAGGAATGAATGTGTTCAGTTGATCCTAATAATGAATGCTGAGTTATTAATGGCATCAGACAGAGATGAATTTCATGTGTTAACAAGATTAGATCATGCAAGTGAACTCTGCCGTACGGCCCAACTCAAAAGAGTACAACCTTTGAAGTGATTACCAGTGTTTGGATAGACTGAGAAGGGCACTTGAGGAAACAGAATCATGCTACCAGTTCATGTACATTTACACTCTGTAAACCAGTAAACAGTGAGTGAAAGAGAATACAACAATCCCTTCAAAGGCATTCATGATTTTCATTTAAAATTGTCTTAAATAATAAAGCCTGTTGGAAGTCGAATAACCTTACATTGTTCTAGTTAGTAATTTCATTTTATTCAACAGTATAAAGAAGAAACTCCAATTTAGCATTGAAACACAATTACTATGCCACTTAGCATTTTTCACCAAGACAAAATATTTTGTAGTAGTGAAAGTCAGACAAAATCCAACGTCCTGTATATGTTTGATACTCAGAGCTACAAATTACTCACTAAAATTGAGAATTACCAATCTAATAACAAAAATCTCCTCTGGCCCACTATTTATTACTGCCTAATAATTTAAAGAACTTACGGCACATTATACAGTAAATAAACAATGTAAAAATGGTTGATAAAATATGTACTTTTAGAAAATAAGGGCTCCCGTCAACTCTACTGAGGATCTCATATACCACTTAAAGAAGAACTAAAAGGTTAAGTTTCATCTACATGGAGAAGTTCCTGCCTAAAAGTTTAGAGAATGATATGACAATTATGCAGTTCCCCACTGCTGATTGACAATGTCTATAACATATCATAATAATGTGGATAGAGGGGCTGTCTGAAATGAGAAAACAGAAAACTGTACTTTCAACCACAAAGAGAAAGGAATGAGATACGTTGTGGGAGTTGCTCCAGATATACAAGGGTGTGCTGAAAAGTAATGTCTCCAAATTTTTCATTTGAAAACTCTTAAATCTTTTTAAATAAAACAAATTTCATTAACAGTCTACATCTTTATTCTTCATGTCTACATATTAGCAGCCCTCTGCCAGTACAGGGCTTCGAATTGTAACACATAACATGGCGGTGTGCAACATAACTATGTCGGTGCTTGAGAAACAGCGTGCTGTAAGCAAATGTGAGGAGTTTGTCCACACATGAAGCACCCTCTCCTTCAGCATGATAATGCTAGATCACACTTCAGCACTGCGACATCTGCAACAATATGACACCTTGGGTTCACTGTCATTGGTCATCCTCCATACAGTTTTCATCTGTTTCCAAAACTTAAAGTTCACCTTCGAGAACTTCACTTTGAAAGTGATGAATCAGTGCAAGCAAAGGAGATGTTGTGGTTCCATCAATAAAGCCAAATATTCTACATTGACGCTATCAACAAATTGGTCTTTCATTGGGAGAAAAATGTTCTTCGCCAGGCTGACTATGTTGAGAAATAAATATGTAAATCTGAAGAACATAGGTATAGAATGTTAGTAACATTTGTTTCATTTAAAAATCTTTAAGAGTTTTCACATAAAAAATTCAGAGGAATTACTTTTCAGCATGCCCTTGTATAAGAGGCTGAAAGGATTAAAAAGATAAATCTTTCAAAAGAAAAGAGGATATGGTGAAAACAACGATGCAGACATACGAGTGAAAGAGAGAGAGAGAGAGAGAGAGAGAGAGAGAGAGAGAGAGAGAGACGTGGGGGGGGGGGGGGGATGGAGGGATAAGGGAGTTCTAAGAATATTGGATTATGAAAACAGGACTAAAAGCAGAGACAGCAAGAAAGATAAAGAAACAAAACAAAAAAAAAAAAAATTACAGATACGGAAGAAATTTTAAAAAGTAAGATAGTAATCATCTGGAACAATAGCTTTAACATTAAATATAACTTAACTAATGAGTTCAATAAACCTGAAGATATGTACATCTTCTCAACAAAACATACAGATATAAGAGAAATGGAAAATAACATGGAGGGATTATGATGCAGAAATTACAGTTTCTCACCAGCGTCATGAGACCCACACTTGAGAGCTGGTGCTTCCAACAAATTTGATGCACATGGCAAATTCAGCTACTTGATAATTCAACACAGTTCTAGATAGTGACATGGGCCAGGCAAATGCACAGTGGGCAGGACATTTATAAATGGGCATTTGCCTGGAAATTTGCCCAAAGCAATTTTAAGTGCCCAAAATATGGTCATTTACAAAAAAAAGTTTTTTTTAAAGTTTCACTGCTAGAATGTACAATTTACCAATTAAAGTAAGGGAATGGTATGACACTACCAATATAAACAGTTATTAAATGTTTCCGCTTTCCTTTATTACTAAGAGTGAAAGGACAGAAGAGCGAAGAATGCTTTTTATTTTATTTATTTATTTTACTAGCATTCCAACTTGCTGTACCATGGAAGGGCGCGTGTTGCTGGCAGCTACTTATCTTTATAATGTCCCTCTTCTTTTTACCAGTTATACTCTTTTCTCTCTCTCTCTCTCTCTCTCTCTCTCTCTCTCTCTCTCTCTCTCTGTTGCGCATGCGCGTGCACGCACACACGCATGCATGTACACACACACGCGCGCACGCCCCCCCCCCCCCCCCCACACACACACACAGTGTTGAACAGCTGTGTAGTGATAAGCCAGTATGAAAAACATTGTACTTAGATAATTGGTTGGTAACATAACCCACTTCATAATCTGTGTCAAATCTATGAATGTTATTCAAAAATAATTACTTGTAACAAAAGTATTACTGAATGTAGCAAACTGCTGGCATGCCTTTTACAATGTGACACACCCCTAAATAAAATAATTATGGATAAACATTTTTACACTAATTCTAGTTATTCTAATGAAATATTAGTGCTATTGTTGTTACTGTGAATAGGTAGTAGACGAATTTTTGGGCGAGTGGCTGTTAATTCAGCCAATTCATGCAATTCTGTGGGTTATTTAGTTAAATGGAACTGGCAATACTGGTCTGATCATCTGACTGTCATTCCTATCTGTGTGGTTGAGTGAAAAGCAACAAAACCTCCTCTCTGGGTTATTTACAGCATTAAAGACAACAGGCTACTGAACAGTTGCAAGATGGTTAAGAACAAACGACCTATTTTGAACTTTTTCAGTTCAAATGGGAAAGGAGTGTCTTGTAAATATTATTTTAATGAATACAGACAGTCATATACCAACAAAATGGAAAAGCACACCAAAAAGTGTTTCAAGTTCCCTAAGAGTTTGAAAAATGTGATTGAGAACAACTTTTTAATTTTTGTGCAGTAGTTTAGTGTAAGTAAAAATACTACCTACAGGCTAGCTGCTTAATATAAACTATACTTTGTTTCAAAAATTACTTTTAAAGTGCAGTGTCTTTCTTTTATTATTAAGAACTGACCTTATTAAAGATTTAAAAAGCTATGTTTACAGTCCAGTTTATTAACCCCCCTCCCCCCAATAACTCTCCCCTAGCTCTAAGGGGGCTTTGAACAAGTAGTGTTGCAAAACATCTTTCCCAATACAAAATATCAGCTTAAAATTTTTTATAAGTGTCATTTTTATAAACGCCACGGCATTTATGAATTTTGGACATTTGCCAAGGAATTTAAACTGGGCATTTGCCCCAACTTATAAATGCCCAGGCATTTTACACTACTAGTGCTAGATATTCCTTAGTGTTGATTATTCATGGGACAGAAACCTGATAAGAAGCAACTCTTATGTACAGCTTACAACTGTGGCTGAAACAGTTCATGTACATAATACCAACTCATGCTTACTATATCACAAGAATATAGACTTACAGTTAATTTTCACTCAATAAACCAAATGGGAATTCAGCCTACGTTACCCTGAATTTTCCTAGTGTTTCAAAAATCTTTTCCTTTACAGAACAACATGAGCCAGAAATACACCACTTATACCATAATGTTTCAGAAAATTGCAGACCAAGAAATAATGGGCCAAACATATACAAATTTGGAGCACAAAAGAGCCATCAAATGCAGTAAAAACTAAGAAGGAATGAAGTGCCATTACACCTTACCAACATCAAAGGATGTAATATTAGTACAATTGTGTATTGAACCGGCGACCTAGAAATGACGGAGAGGCTTCGTCCCACTGTAGCTCTCAGTGGTTGACAACCCCACAACAGGCCACAGCAGTTCACCCACCCCCACCGCCACCCCACACCGAGGGTTATTGTATGGTTCGGCCCCCAGTGGACCCCCCCCCCCCCCCAAGGAATGTCTCATTTCAGATGAGTATAACCTAATGTTTGCATGGTAGAGTAATTATGATGTACGCATATGTGGAGACAGTGTCTGCACAGCAATCGCCGACATAGTGTAACTGAGGTGGAATAAGGGGAACCAGCCCACATTTGCCGAGGCAGATGGAAAACCACCTTAAAAACCATCCACAGGCTGGCTGGCACACCAGACCTCAACACTAATCTGCCAGCGGATTTGTGTCGGGGACCGGCATGCCTTCTCGCTCGGAAAGCAGTGACCTGCTCGACTAGCTAGGCAGGCATATTAGTACAGTAGTTAAAAAAGAGCATACTGTCTGGTCTCTGGTAAGTGGGTTTGTCCTACTGCAAGATATTTCAGACCATATGAGACCTTTATTTTTTTTTTTGGGGGGGGGGGGGGGGGGGGGGCAATTGGGCAACATATAGAAGATACTAATACATAACAATGAGCAAATACTGAAGCTTGCAAATGACCACAGCACAAGAGGCTAATCTGAAAGCCAGCTACCGCAGGGAACTTTTACGGCCGAAGGCGTACCGTTGTCCCTCAACACAACTCAACATGCCATAACGCAGAATGACAGTCTTTCACCATATAAAGACTGTGCAAGCCTTCTTTGAATAATGACCGGTATCACACCTTCTCTGGCCCAGAATTCGCCTAACATTTCACCCCCTTAAACATAAGTGTGATTTCACTGGTTAGCAACTCCTACATCAGAGTTCTCCAGCAGCCTCTTTTGTTGCCCTGTAGACTGGCACGCAAACTACATGGAAGGAAATTCCCCATGAACTTACCAAGCCATTTTTAATTCTTTGCAACATTTAGAGGCTCTGATTACATGGTGTGGGAATAACATTTTGTCTGTAAAATGGAAGGCTTTTTCACAGCACAACATATATTTCTTCTTTCACAGGTCTGTCTGCTGCCCTAATATGTCATCAATTAAATTTTTGTGTCAAAATTACTTGCCAGGTGGCTCATCAGTATCCTTCAGAAATAAATAGCAATTAATTGTAGTCTTGGTTCAAAACAGTGTGGCAGGAATGCCTCAGAAACATACACCATCTTTCTGATTTGATGTCTTCATGAAAAGAATGCCTTGTTGCTCAATTTGTTATCACAATTTTTTTTGGCAGGTTTATTAGCCTGAAACGTAAAGCATGTGTTTCTATCATTATTAGACATATGTACGATAAATTTTGTTGTGCTCTGGTGATTCCTTCTTCCTGGAACTTTCTGCCCGATAGTGAATACTGAAAGTAAGAACTTACTCACTGAAAGGTTGATGTAACAGATTCAAAGCTCAAGTCCAAAATCAGAGGAATGGCTCCCACAACATGAGGCCAAGACTGATTTGAGTCCACTGTGCAAACACTAGAAGGGAAAGTACCAACGAAGTATGGACATGGTAAGCAACAGCTCAGAAATGAATGAAATCCTCATTTGGCTCAAGTTCATTACTTGACAAGTATTTATTTCTGCAATTTTCTAGTCAACTAAAGGTTAGTTTTTTTAAAAACTGATTAGAAGAAAAGATAATGATATATGATTGAAACTACACTAATCTACACTCCTCTTTACAGTGAA
Source organism: Schistocerca cancellata (assembly GCF_023864275.1). Classification (NCBI taxonomy): domain Eukaryota; kingdom Metazoa; phylum Arthropoda; class Insecta; order Orthoptera; family Acrididae; genus Schistocerca; species Schistocerca cancellata. The sequence goes on along the minus strand of NC_064629.1, from coordinate 583,143,610 downwards.
ACCACAGCTGCTTGCAGTGTCAGTGTGCAAATATTAGCATGCAAACCATGCATTATGCCTTTCTTTAGTGTCTCATAAACTAAGGCTCAAACCTAGAACCACTTTTAACTTCTCTTCATAAGAATAATCTACAGCCAACTTCAATGTGATTCTAAACACTAGTTTACATGGTTGGCTTTTCCCGCCTCCAGTCACAATCCTATTTCAAAGTGCTTTCACGTAAGTCCAAAACGCAACCTTCTGTATATAGATCTGATTAATTTAGTCATGATTTTCCATGGAAATATTTGTTTTTCATTTCACAGATGGCAGCCAACAACATTCCAACAGAAACCAATCTCGATACAAACCTGAGCATCTCCAACCGCATCTAATTACACAGCAGTCACCTTAAAGAAAAGTCAACATATTCCACAGTATTGGCCATTTTTACTACACCGTGTATAACAAAATGACAATGACAAATTTCATGGGTTTGTAGCATGGCTTAATGAATAAACAGAGGGCAGGAACTACGAAGACATGTAGATATAGGTGTCTGAAAGAGTCATCCGTATATGTCACAGGGTATTAAAAATAAAGGGGAGGATGCCTGACATTAGGAAGGCATCACAGCAAACCCTGATGCAATGTTGCTAAGACAGGTGGAGAGATATTTGATGCCATCTAATATCAAAAATGTTGTTGAAATCATTACAAGATGTTCCTCTTATATTTTGTCATTGTACAAACATGTGTTTGCTGCCAAAGGGTGGCCTAGTAGCATGCACTGCCTCCTTTAGTTTCTACATCTTGTGGTGTCGCTGAATGACAATTCTGGACACGGGTTCCTATCCTCAATTTGTTCTTCGTACCACCCTCTACAAACTTCCTACTTTGTTCTATTGTTTTGTTGCACCTTGTACATATATTACACTAATGTAGACAAGGATGAAAAACATCTTGTTAAAAAAGAACACAGAACTGCAAACCCTTGTGCCAGAATAAAATGAGTATTGATATGAGGTTTGTTCAAAAAATTCCAGAACTTTGTCCACAAAATTTTTGTATGCCTACCTTTAACTTATTGTGCATGGTCTACTTTGAAATACTCTCCTCCACAATTGGTACACCACTTCCAATGCCGTTTCCACTTCTGGAAGCAGTCTTAATACGTCTCTTGCTGGATTGTGCAATGCACTGTGTGCGAATTTTCTTTGATCTCATCTATGGTTGCACGTCTTCATCCTTTCAATGGGGTTTTCAACTTTGGAAATAAAAAAAAGTCAGCAGGGGCCAGATCTGGAGAGTACGGAGGATGAAGCAGCACAGTGATTTCATTTTTGTGCAATAGTCATGTCGGAAGAGGGATGAATGTGCAGGTGCATTATCGTGATGCATGAGCCATAAATTATATCGCCACATTTTAGGCCATTTCCTTCTCACACATTCTTGCAGGCATCACAAAACATCCCAACAGTGCCATCAATTAACAGTTCGTCCTTGGGGCACGAATTCATGACGAACTAATCCTTCAAAGTCAAAGAAAACTATAAGCATGGATTTGATATTTGACCTGACCTGACGAGCTTTTTTTTGGTCTTGGAGAAACTTTACTGACCCATTGTGAAGATTGAACCTTGGTCTCAACATAATAACTGTAGACCCATGTCTCATCACCAGCTACGATTCTCTTAAAAAACATCTCATTCTCATTTGCGTGATCCTAAAGCTCTTCACAGATTGTGAGGCGAAGGCCTTTTCCGTCTCGACTCATGAGCCATGGGATGAACTTGGTGGCAATCCAAAGCATTCCTGCATGCTATGTCAGGATTTCAAGACATGATCCAACTGAAATGTTACATTCTTCTGCAATCTCTTGGGTGTCAGTCTTCGATTGGCACACACAATTTCGTTGACGTTCCTGACTTGAGCGCCACTGGTAGACGCTGCAGGACGTCCTGAATGAGGATCATCTTTAACTCCTGTCCAGCCATTTTTAAACCATGTGAACCATTTGTAACATCAAGTATGGCTTAAGCACCCATCACCATAGGCTTCCTGCATCATTTGGTGTGTCTCTGTAAAGGTTTTCTTGAGTTTCACACAAAATTTAATGCAGGTGGATTACTCCTCCAACTCTACCATCTCGAAATTCGCAAACTATGCAACACGTTCTACTCAATACGGCACTGAACAATAACTAACAGGCATACAACAATGAAACATCCGGCAGTTACACATTAAACACAGGTGTGTGCAAGAATGCCAACAGCATTTCACTCCACCACACCACTGGCACGAAGTTATGAATAATTTGGAATTTTTTGAAGACAACTTGTATGAGTTACCAATCTACTTGAGAGCTATCTTTACAATAATAATAATAATAATAATAATAATAATAATTAGTATTATTATTATTTCATGTTCATAATTCTCATTTTATCTTTCTTTATAATGTACCATCTGTCCTATTTTCATTCTTTGTCTTTCTGCTGCTTCTCCCTTCACATTCAAGTATTTAGTAAGGCTTTCTTTCATTTTGTGGTGAACACATTCCCAGCCATAATCTATCATTCCCAGCCATAATCTATCACTAGGTGCTTCTTCATTTTTATCATTCCACTAGAGATGAATTACTCACTTTAAAAACAACACTACCCTTACATTTATTTTATCATTCTTCCATCTTTCAGTCTGGATTTCTTTACATGTATATCAAAGAAAAGGAGATGCGGAATCAATGAAGACATCACAGACCAACCACACCATTCAAAGCACTATTCTCGGTTGAAATATGAACTGGGTTGCAATCCAGAGTAGCCCTTTGATATGCCATAGCTAATAATCAGGAGAAAAAAAAACTATGAATGTTCTGATCATATCCATACATGTTAAGACATGTAGGCCTATTGTCTTTGGAATTAAACTCATAACAAGTGCTCAAAATAAGTGCACAAACCTAGATAGCTATTCCGAAATGAGTAATACTACACAGTAATTACCAGAATTCTGCACAAAAAGACCATCAAACAAACACAATACATAATAATGTACCTAATTATGACAAGAAACATTCCTCCCCCCACTGCCCCCCAAAAAAATGTTGTATTGGTCAGTACTGATAGGTTGTAATTGAAAGATAATGAATGCAAAGTATTTGTCATACAGGATGCAGAGCAAAAAAGCAAAGGCCTGATAATGTCCTTGCATGAGAAACCGTGTGAGGGTTAACATCTATACATCTAAAGTATACATTGGTTGTAGTAACCACATAACTTTAAATTAGCATAGATGCACTGGAATCCACACTAAGGTTTTCCTGAGTATATTCACATGGCTCACACAGGCACATGGAAGGATTTATCTATTTCAGTAAAGTTAACACTTTATTGAAAGTGGAAATAAACATTACTTTTCTGAAATGTTTTATTAACAGCAAATGTCTCACAGCTATTAGCTACATATTTAGATATGCATACTACCTTTACATAGAATTTCATACAAGGATGATACAATGAACTTCCAAGCATCAAAAGTGATGCAGAGCACAAGATGAGGCTATTCCAATTCTCTTTCAATGGCCTCAGTTCTGATTATAGACCTTGCCAAAACAAGTATTTCAGGCTATATCACAATTCTAATGCATCTCTCTACTACTCAGTACAAAGTTACAAAGGTTTCTGAATTCATCCTTGATACATATCCTCAGACGTGCTCAGTATCTGTTATTACGTCTGGAAGAATAGCTCTCAAGGGGCCACAGAAGATTAGTACTTCCCTTGTCTTCTCCCATCAAGAGTGTTGTACTAGGGGAAACAGCAATCTCCTATGAAGGAAATGTGACATCTCAACTTTCCTTTTTACATTTCCTTCCTTCCTTCCATACTCTAACACAGCTGTTCAATTCAGAAGAGTTCCATTATGACCTACTACACCAGATCTGCTATCATGCCTTGCAGTTCATTAACCATACACACGAAGAATTCTTAGTACAATTGTTGCCATGTCAACAATACTTCACATATATTTCTGCTGTTAAATAAGAAAACCAGGTTTCAGTCACTTTTAGTGACAATTTTGTTCTTCATTTGACATCGCTTCAGTTTACTAAACTATTTATTACAGAGAATGTTTTGCATGTGACACATTACATTTTTACACACAGAGATCTGCCTAATAATTGACATTCTAGAGCATGAATTCTTGCGATGTTCTTTGTACACATTGACAATGTCAGGATAGGGTGGTAAAACACTCACCATGGTTTCTAACTCATAACCCAACACATTATTTGAAAGCAATTAACCACCTGTATGAAATACTTTAACTCATTTACTAAATATAAAATTTCTTCTCATTTCAATTTTTATTAATAAATTTCATCTGGCTTAGCAAAGCATGTGCCATGAGTGTCTTGCAAAAATGCTACAAAAAATACTACACTCAAATGTTATGAAGAATAGTGTTCAGGAATAGTAATATCAAAACTAAAACAAAAAGGTTGTAGGATGAGTAGACTGGTCAGCATGTTTAAGAGTTTTTTGTCGGTGCTATGTATCATTCCTGTCCAGTAAAGCTACAGTTTCTAACACAATAACATACAACGTTGTTTTATTAGTCATAGCCAAGCAACTTGCTACAACCAATCATACTGACAACACGGCGGTACACCTGGACAGCATAGATAGGTATCCTTTTTTACTTCACTGCAGACCTATGTTCGGTGCCTAATTCTTCATTATCTTCCAAAACCAGCTCCAATTAATATTTCAGAAATGAAGCACAGAAGTGTTTAAGCAAACACCAACAATTAACTATCTACTGCAAGAGGAAGAGATGGAGGCCATTAGTCAGAAAGAGGCACATAGTGAGAGAAAAGATCTATTTACTGGTGTCTCTGGGGCAGAATTTGAACTTGTATAGTCCCATTATTATTTTAGTCCTAATCCTACTCCATACAAAATATCGTAGAGTTTGGTAATCAGAATGCTAATATGTACATCATACTAATGTATATTGTCTGTCTGGTGTTTAATTGATCCAAATGCAATGGGTAAATTAAAGATAGGTGCTAGTATCTAAAAATTTTTGGTGCATTTATTGCAAACATGACTTCATATCCCACCTTATTACTGAAAAACTACACTGCATACAAGCCATCATGCTACCACTCCTCCTAAGCTTGCAAAACATGTAATACACTGTAAGTACTCACCTACAGGTGTTGTGGAATCAGGGACAGGAGCAGAGTTTGTTTCTGGTGTTGGCTGCTGGGAACTCGGTCCTGGCTCAGCAGGTTTCTCTACCACCTGCTCAGCCTCATCCACTCCTACACCATTGAGACAACCTTCGGCCTGTGCCTCTTCCTTCACTACAGCAGCCACTGCTGCAACAACAGCTGCTGCAGCTGCCGCTTCAGCCTCTGGCCCTCCACCAGTAGGAGTAGCCGCTTCTGTTTTCACAATTGGTGTACTTCCATTTTCCCGCTGCAAGTCTTTGCTCTCTTTTATCATTTTTCTTGGTTCACCTGACGTAAACCATTAGTAACAAATCTGAAAGAACACATGGAATAAACATGTGCCAAAGCAATGAGGCACAGAAATGAAAATGGCTAAAACTGTAACAAAGTATGGTTTAAGGTCTGCAATCCCAAATCCTTATTTGACTAGCAGGGAAACTGCCACTCATTTACAGCATAAAAAATGTAAAAGGTACAGTCACCCAGGGTAACTCTTTTCCAGTCAGTTTATCTTCGTACCACTTACTATTTTTGTTTCAAATGGCTGGTGTTTCATCTAACAGCAGTATTTTATTCTAAGAGTAACACAAGTAATGAAATTGGTACTTTTCAAAAAATAAATAAATAAAATCAGTAGATAGGCCAGGAACAATAGCCACTTGAAACTAAGTAGTAAATGATACAAAGATACCCTGACTGGTAAAGTTATCCTAATTCATCGTACACACACAGCATGTCCACAGCCAGTAATTGTTAGTTTCTGTCAAATAAATTAAATTTATGGAAATGAATCAATGAAAGCAATGGGGATGAAGTCAATGAATAGTAATAATATAAATGATATCAGTGAAACAACAAATGGAAATTTGTGACAGACTGGGACGTGAACCTGACCTCCTGCTTCTTATGAGCTATCACCTTCAAATTTTGGCCAACTGAGCGTGTCTCCAAGCCCATCTCAAATTAGTAATAGGATAGTGTTTCTCTTTGGTGGAGGACCATGGCTTACCATTTAATTTTAGTGAATTTATTTCGACTGATGGACATCCCTACGGCAATGCAAAGCCACATTCCTGGAGTGATGAAACTACCGATGCCACCCATGGGTTTTGAGAAATACGGTAATCAAAATTGTGGACATAAACCACTCATTACAATAAAATGTGTGTAAAACATATGCTGTAACAAGAATTACATTTATTCTCACGGTGTCACATTCATGGGCTTTGCCACTCAACCAGTCATCTTCCAAAGTATCTAGAGCTCAGGCTACTCTACAGACAAATATACCACCACAACTAAAATGTTTTCACATTTGTTGGCTACGGTAACTCACAAGGAAACTGTTACCTTTCAAACTAGTCTAGACATCAAGCTGCACAACAGAACAGCCTGTCACTACAACTTACACTATAAATATAATTTGATCACAGGTCAAAGTAACGTCTGGTATTGGTAGGCTCAAATGACTATTTAATTATTTTATTTACACGCCACGTTCTGTAGGACCAAATTGAGGAGAAAATCTCCAAGGTCATGGAACGAGTCAGTACATGAAATTACAACACAAAAGTAACAACAGTTGTCTCCCAAATTTATTCTCCCAGGACTGTTACCCACAAATAACCAGTGGGAGGACTGTTACCCACAAACACCCAGTGAGAGAACATCTGGTTGTAGTATTCAAAAGTAATAGAAGAGAAATATCACAGAGACAAAAAATTTGCAGCGGCTGCTTCACTGGCTATCTGATGTCTGGAGAGACATGTTGCATAAAAATGATCCTCAGTATACACTCATGCTGTTTAAGGATTGGAATGATGATGGTACGCAAAAGGGTCTCATAGCATTTACCAGGTAACATTATCCGCAGGACTCATCTCCTCAGAAAATATGGCTGTAAGATGCCGCATTAAGATAAATGATACCACCAACCTGCACCACAGTCACCTTTGGAGAATGAAGTGGCACCGGTTGATGTGCAAGCATATTCCAACACCTACAAGGTTGTTTTCTGCCCCCACCCCCTCCCACCACCCTCCGGATAGTTCTTCCTGTGTCAATAATATGCTGTTCACATTTGACATTTTTCTGAGAAGCGGTTCTCCTTCTACAGCATTTTGAAACTGGAACTTTAATTATGGATACCCTATAGTTGCTGGCGTCAACTGCAAATTAACTCATGCAAAAGTAGTTTCTACATAGTGTCAGATAAGAAAACACTTATAGCAAATATGTGTGAGTCACAGATAGATGTAGTAAACTGTTTTGGGATGAAGGAAGACGACTTTCATTTTCACACAGAATTGAGTAACTTAAAGCACACACAAAATTTCACACAAATAGTTAAGTTTTTGACATAAAACATATACACTGTATTGCAAACGATATTAGAAATTGAAGTTCATAATACTGGTGAAGATCCTGAAGCATTCTTCTACTAACAACTTACTCTGCTTCACAAGTCATACAACACTAGTGCAATTCACAATGTTTCTTCTGTTAAGGGTATACTTGGTGTGGTTTTATTGGTTACATTTTCTTATCAGTATAGCTAACTAATGAAAACTACCCCATGTTCCAGTCTTCTTTTGGGTGGAACATCCCCAATTAATGCCTGAATAAATGTTCCTCAAAAAGGGTGAGACCAAACAGATCTTCACTTTAAATGAATTCAAAACAAATGCATCTACATTTTCATAAGTGTAAAGCAATGTTGTATTCATTTAATAGTTTCCACAACACTGAATAATAGGAAAGCATTTAATCAAACTTATCAACACCTGACGTGCCACTGTTGTTTCCGACTACTGTCCAGTCACACTAATGTGACCTCCTGCCAAAAGCCTGCATAGCCACCTTTTGCATTACAGAGCACTGTGAGACATGCAGGAGGAGAGTCAATGAGATTCTGGAAGATATCAACAAAGATGTGGAGACATGCCAACTAAAGCACCGTAGCCAATTGCACTAGGTTTCTTGAATGAGGCTTCATGGTGCAAATAGCCTGATTGAGTTAGTCCCACAAATTCTCAGTTGGATTTCAATCCAGGGAGCTTGGTGACCAGGCAAGTGCGGTAAACTCACCCTAGTACTCTTCGAACCACGTACACACACTGTGAGCTGCGTGACACATTGCATTGTCCTGGTGGTAGATGCCATCGTGCCGAGGAAAAACAAACTGAACACAGGGGTGGACATGGTCCCTAATGATAGATGCACATTTCTGTTTATCCACTGTGATTCCCAGAATGATGAGATCGCCCAGGGAATGCCACAAGAACATTTCCCAAACAATGCTCCTTTCTCTGCCCTGGACCCTTCCAACAATTGTTGTAGGATGTCTGTTTTTCAGACGTTTCACACCATACATGTCAATGGCACAGTACATCTGGAAAGGCCTCTTTGGACTTCAGTTGTGGTATTTGGGTGCAAATTCCAGTCTTCGCCGTCAATGAACAGCAAGCAGCATGGATACATGAACCAGGCACCTGCTGCAGAGGCCCATACACAGTAACATTTGCTGAACAGACATGAAGGAGACACTGTTGGTAATCCCTTGGTTCATCTGGCCATTCAGTTGCACATCTACTCAGCTGTACACATCATTCACGCCTCTCACTTATGGCCCATGGTGCATCACAGGTGCCTCGGCACTGCTTTTGGTTAGCGCCATTTTGCCACACATGGTATACTTTAAATATGGTGGCACGTGAACAGTTTACAAACTTGGCCATTTCGGAAATGCTTCCGCCTTTGGCCCGAAAGCTAATGATCAGGCTTTTGGATGTCAGATAAATCACTCCATATATGTATTACCATAACAACTGCACTGTTTTCCACATCCCCCGACATGCTTTACATATCCTCCACTGCTAGTACTGCCACCTTCAGTCTTTGTGTGGTTATTGTTTGCTGATGTCGAAAATAGGTGGTGATCACATTCATGTGACTGGACCATGTAAAATTTCATGGAAACTGATTGCAAATTCCAATATTTCACCATTATGTGTATTAGTGATGAGGACCTCTCTTTTCTCTTCCCACTTAGAAACAACTACATTGGCATTTAACATTTCTTCAGCTTCATAAAAACTAATGATTTCAGGTTATTCTTTCTGTTGTTACATTATGTTCCACATACATAGGTTTTATAAGCAGACAACAGTTTTATCAGATCTAAAGAACTATATAAATTTTCCATATAAAGCACATATCAAGAGAGAGGGGGGGAATAGAAAAGAGAGAGAGAGAGATTGCACCACAAACCCACTGATTCATCAATGCAGAGCTTCTTGTCTGCAAAGCCACATGGGCAAATATTTGTAGATTTGGTCTTTGGATTGCAATGAGTTGTCTGGGAAGTGAAGACATCTCGGCAACAGCTAAAATCTATTCCTGCTCAGAACAGAGCAGCATAATCTGATAGTGTAGAGAGGGCTTGTATTACAGTACCGTTCTATCAGAAAACAACAAGATCACATCTGCTGCAACAGTCCCAGAAACTTTTATTTCAAAATCTGTATCCGTCCACGTTGAGGACCTACTCAATACTTTCATCCTACATTTTTCTGTTTCCTACCCAACATACATGTCTGTTTGTTCCACTAATAACATAAGGTATTCTTCTCAAAAAAAAGGTACACTAATGCCAAAATTTTACAAATCTAACTTCAACCTCACCCTCTCAATGAACACAAATACTGATGAATCATGAGCAATTTCACTCCACATCCCAAGTGTTTGTAATGCCTTCTATCGGACTAGCTTAATCACCTCCACTGAACTCACTGTTAACTGCGCCTAAATCTGCTCTAGAAGTAGTTTTGTTGACAGTTATACCTTCTAAGAATTCATCCACAAACTCATCCTACTAAGATTCTTTAATTCCTCAGGTAATGATAAACATCAGTGTACCAAATGCAACAAAGACCAAAAGAGTTACTGGCCTAAATAGAAAAAAGAAACTCTTAGAAACAAGTACATTAAAGACTTCCACATCATAATGTCTTATGAAAATGGTCTACAGAACCAATAACTAACTGTTGAGCAGTAAGTCACTGTTAGTGTATGAGTAAAACTTTACATTCTATATTCCATCTACGAGACAAGTGATAGGTTTAATTTTATCACTTTTTTTCCTTGGATGATGCAAACAAACTAAAGATGATACACTAAATCAAACTGACTCAATCATTTAGCAAACTGAATCAATAATTTAGTAGAATTTATAGAATCAATGGCAATAAATGAGCAGGAAGAGAATGCAGAGCATTAATTTTATGGTGGTCAATAGAGTAATCACAAAAGCTGACTTTATATTAGATTCAAAATTAGTCAAATGGATGAGTTACACAGTTCATTACACACAAAAAAATCTGTTTTATCATAAGTTATCCTGACAAACTGACAATTATATACAGCTCAGCTTTGCATTTGGAACTCTTCACTCCACTCCACTCCCCCCCCCCCCTCCACCCCACACACACACGAATAACAGCTCATTAGAATTATTAGACTTATTCACTTTCCATTAACGGTGCAGAGTAAGCTCCTTGGGTATTAAAATAGAGGAGGTTTGGGAAATTTTTCTATTTTCATATCCATAAACTAGCATTACTTACAACCGATCATTAAATGTCATCTTATAAAATTTCTCTTCACACGTCTTGGCTGGATAGTCCACTCACCACTTTCCCCCTTTGTGCTGTTTCAACATATGTACCTCAACTGCAAATATACATCATCTGAGGCAGAATTTATGTATATGTGCACTTTTCTGCAAATGCTCCCATTATGGCAACTGGGTATTTATACGATGATACTATTCTACACTTTTAGGAGGATATCTGGGTTATAAGCTCAACTAAAATACAATAAATTATTAGTGAGTATGATGAGTTTGAGTGCAATTGTGCCGGCCCCCCACCAAATCTTGGTTGTGGCAACAGAATGATTCGTAATACAACTCAAATGTCTATGCTTGCTCCATATTTAATACACTTTCATTAATTAATTGATTAACTAAACTGCAATGTAAATCCACAACAGCTGCATTAAACAACGGACCAATATTCAACAAGAATTTTGGTCCATATGACTTACATATTTCATTCACAGACGTCTCACATACGCACAGACAACATTCTACTGTCAGTGTGTAAGCCCTACGCATCTTATTTCTGGAGATCACATAAGTTGTCCAGTATTAACATATGCCTAGTCTCTGATAAATTAGTGCCTTAGCTAATGTCTTTCTATATAGACTCAAACATTGATTTAACCAAACATTTGGGTCAAATGAACTGACAAATGTAAGCTTCATTCTAAGATGACATTCGCACCAAAACTATTTTTCTTAAAATTAGTAAAAGTTGTATTTCACCTATGACTTCTATTCATACCTACACCAGTATCACCCAGTACGTGGCGTGAACTGGTCTGAGATACGTGTTGGGGAGTGAACTTAACATTTGCCTTGTCATTTCCTAATATGCACCAAAGCAAAAAAAAAAAAAAAAAAAAAAAAAAAAAAAAAAAGTTTGCTACCACTCCACTACATATTACAATATAATGACACATAACATTAAAATCAAATCATTCTGCAACTTACTATCAATTTAAATATTCAACAAATTATTGTGAGCACTAAATAAAACATGAATAGTACTGCACAATACCTATAGTTTCAACCAACTGGAAGCACAACGAAAGATACCCATGTTTTGACTGGAATAGAAATATGTCCATAAATAAATAAAACTCATTGTCACTGCATTGTAATTATGAATAAAAATAACATGTATTTTAATTTAATGTATCAACAGAAGACGACTAATTTAGAAAATCTCTGTGCAAACATGAAATAGGACACCCTTTTCTGCATAGCTTTTAGATGAACCTGGAATTCGACACACAGCGAGCCACATTACGTTTACTGTAGGCAGTGTGACATTTACCAATGGTCTTTTACATGTGCACATAATTTTTCTTTGTGCATCATTTATACACTTCCACAGAAGTACTCTGTATTTCACTATAGACCACAGTTTCTCAGATTATTACAGTAGTTGCATTTTTAGAGGTATTTGATAGTACAAACACTACAAATGCTCCAAAAAATTCGCAAATGACAGACCAAAAGTTCTAAGGAATAGCAGTTCGCTAAGACATAATACTGTGAAGGGCACTTTCCAAAGTCACTAACAAACTGCAATATAAACACAAACCCAAAGAAAGTATATTCCGCGAAAATAAAATGTTCTTAAGTTACCAAATACACAGAAAATAGTATCGGTTTCAGGAAGTAAAAGTTAATGCTCACAGCTATAGGTCAAGCACAGATGGTGAAGAAGAATAACAGTAATTGGTGTCCCCTCAATAGCAGTTCACAGTGAACTGAGCCAAAGTTTATTAACAACTTGAGCCCTTTCACAATTGCTACCACCATCCATTTCCACTATTTGGTAACAGTCAACACAGTAAAAGCTATGAACGAAGTGTAATACTCTGAGTGAAGAAATACATCAAATAATTAAAATCAATAAAATAATAAACTTACTTTGAAACATATACTAATAAAAATTTGTATATAAGGGAATCTGAGACAAGACATACAACATACTACAAAAGTTCTTTGCAGGAGAACAGGAAAACTTTTCAACGTTATAGCGTCAATGACAACTAAAATTTACTTAAAATAAAACAGCTGTACGAACCACATTAGCTCCGTCTTCCTGAATGCTTGGTAGCAACAATAAACTTAACAACAACAACAATCAAATTTCACTTCACATTTTATATACACCTTTCATTGTTTGGATTCAAAAAAACTACGGTAACCGAAACGAAGAAAAAAACTGTTCACTTTCTGCCATTACATGCGAAAACGGAACGTATTTTTTTGATTATATTTGTGATGCTTCTTTTCATATTTCTCAAACACCGTATCGTGTGTAAATAAACTCACTGCAGATCCGTTCTGAACTTTAAAAACACATGGCAATACACAAAACACAAGAAGTGCACTTTCAAATGTTTTCCTCTATAACGACAAACGACACCGGTGACTTCCATGTAAAACACCTTCTTACCTCCATATCTCTCATTCTCTGGCATTATACAAAAGGACTTCCCAAATTTGTTTACAATCACCGCCAGCGAAACACATCACCAAGCCATTTTGGAAGTTTTGATCACAATAAGTATACCAGAGATATTACAATTCTTAGAACAAGATATCAGAAAATATGTAGACAGAAGGAAATCATAGTTCTCAAAATGATGTAACTGTAACTTAAACAACATTAATAAAGAAGATAAAAAATCAACAATTAATTGCCAATGTCTGGTGTCCTTTTAAATTCTTTCGTTCGGCAGTTAAAAATGCACAGATTACATTTCATTGACGAAAAAACGATTGTGATCAGACGATTTAAAGAAATAACTTGGTACTTTAATTTTCTGCGTTCTTCCAATGATGAAATATGCTGTCAAACTACGCATTCATCTAATTTTACATGACACACATTTACACCTATAATTTACAAATCTCTGAAAAGTGCGTAGCGGAGGGGTAATTTTTTATGGTGCGATATATGTTGGTTCCTACTCCTTCAGTCACATAGGAAGCGCGGCACGAAAGAGTGACTGCATATGTGGCTTTGTGCGAAGTGTTAATAGTTTACCTTTTCCTCCATCAGGTGTACTGAAGCGGTTTGTAGGGACCACAAGCAGTGCAACTAAAACCTCCACAAGTAAAGACATCAATGGTCGGTGATCTGCAAATGGAAATCACACACGAGTTCAAACAACATTTTTGAGAAGTGTTTTGTTAAATATGCCTTCAGGAAAAACATCAACAGAGGTACAAAAGATCCTATCATTTGCTATATTACACCATAATGTCCAATCTCGATTACAAAAAAAATTTACCTAGCACACATGGGCGGATGTCAATATAACTTCGTACACATACGCACCATCACCGGGTATGTAATTGTTTATATAGTTGCAATTCCCTGTGAGCAGGTAGAATGGCCACACAGTGCATTATGTTGTGCACCAAGCACATCGTAACCTGCAAAACTCTGTACCTACCATTCGAGAAAAAGTAACAATAATCCTGCAGCAGTATGTGTCATCCTGCGCCATTGGATAGAGACTAGCAGCAGCCGGCTAGGGAATAATCATCCCTTTCATACGCTGCGATTAACACTACAGCAAAATCGGCTGTATTTAGATTAGTGCTGTGACTGGAAAGTATGAACTGCTTGTGAATGGCGTTACACGGTGTTCAGCGGTGAGTTGCATTTCTGCACTACACTCCAGTCTCCAATCTGGGGAGGGTCCCATTCTACCAACATTTTGAAGGGCCACAGCGGTATTACTCCTAATGTAATGGTGTGGGTGGCACCACATATGACTTTAGATCACGACATGCAGTGATTTGGAGGAGTGGAAGGGCTCTGGCGGCACAACAGGACGTCATGGACATCCTACAGCCTTATATGTTACTTATCATGTAGTGCCATTTTTCAGCAGGACAATACTCGTCCACACATGGCATGTGTGTCTGTGTACTGTCTATGTGATGTTGAGGAACTCACATAACAGGCAAGATCCCCAGATCTGTCCATGATAAACTACTTAGTGACAATATCTAGGATGTCAAGGAGAGGATACAATGGCTTTATGACTCCTTCCCCAACTGAATCAGTGAATACATTTACTCCACAGGGTGTGCAAGATTATACTGATAAGTGAGTTCACACTGTCAGGTTCTTTACAAATTTAAGTCAATGTTTTATTCACTGGAATAATATCATATACCATTTTAACCAGTTATCTTTCATTTCATTTCCTCCTCCCATTCTGGGCGCTTCACCTATTTTGTCGTGCAGTGCATATGGAGCACCAAGCAGTAATCTGTAAATTTTTGAACAAATTGGAGGTTCTGCTGAACAGGTTATTAGTGGACCGAAGAGAGTTTTATGCCACTGATTTATTGGTTTTATGACCTTTGATCATGAATATTACAGTTCAAGGTCACCCATGGGACTCATGCCTCTAGTGTAGTTATGTGATTTAAAATAGCAGGAAAGTCTAGGTCACATAAGACTGACCTGTATCGGGGTCGTCCATCATGACACTTATCCACCCACACCTCTAGGGCAGTTATATGATTAATAGATGACAAGAAAACAAAAAACAAATGGGTGACACATTGTCCTATTGATTGGGGGAGGGGGATGAGGACAGCCAGCTTTATTCTCTCCCACATCTCTGTACCAAATTTGTGGCTTAAAAATGGTGGGAAATGCTTCCTCCTGGCTGGGGGAACGAGAACAGCTAGATTTATCCTCTCCCTCCCCTCCCTCCCTTCTCTCTTTCTAGGACAATTGAGTGGGTCCTCTCACTCGCTTTATGTTTGCTGTCATGGAAAGATAAGCATCATGAAGCATCATCATGGATCAGCCACTGCCCCCTTGCTAAGTGTTTATCCACTCTTCTCTCTCTCTCTTTCCCTCCCTCCCTCCCTCTCTCTCTCTCTCTCTCTCTCTCTCTCTCTCTCTCTCTCTCTCTCTCCCTCTCTCTCCCCCCCCCTCTCTCTCTCTCTCTCTCTCTCTCTCTCATGTTTTGTGTGTGTGTGTGTGTGTGTGTGTGTGTGTGTGTGCGTGTAATTTCACAAATATTTAAGGTTTTTTAACAGCACAAAAGCCCTGTGATGCTGATGTGTTGGAGCAAGACATTCACCTGCTCACTTCACCATTGGGGGAGTAGCACACGCCGGCCGGAGTGGCTGAGCGGTTAAAAGCACTACAGTCTGGAACCGCACGACCGCTACGGTCGCAGGTTCGAATCCTGCCTCAGGCATGGATGTGTGTGATGTCCTTAGGTTAGTTAGGTTTAAGTAGTTCTAAGTTCTAGGGGACTTATGACCACCGCAGTTGAATCCCATAGTGCTCAGAGCCATTTGAACCATTTTTGAGTAGCACACAGGTTTCTTAACAGCACAACAGCCCTGTGATGCTGATGTGTTGGAGCGAGACATTCACCTGCTCACTTCACCATTGTGGGAGTAGCACCTGATTTATCAGTTTCTGGCATTGCATAGCATCCCACAGTAGGTTTACCTGAAATGTGGGATCAGGAGAAACAGTCAATCGAATTTCCTCAACCTGCCAAACCACAGCTAAGCAGTTCCAATGTGCTACTGTTCAGCAGTTCATATAATTTGACTGCCAGTGGATCCAAATGTGTCAACATAGGTATACAAGCTGCCATGTAGTAATGGAATTTGAGAATGTTAAACATGGTGTTCAGGTGTAGTTTACATACAAAAAGTGGAATGGGCTAAGCCATGTGATGTCGTACATTGATGTTTATATGACAACATAGTATTACCCAATTTGTCCTCTACCTGATATCTGCTTCTTTGGTGTGAAGCTGTCTGTCTATCCCCCCCCCCCCCCCACACACACACATACACGGGATGCAGCACTCAAGGTTACATCTGGAGACTGTCCCATTTATTTGTCACTCAAGTGTTATGAAGTTATGTGACTTAAGTGGTGCATTACGGCTTGTGTTTGATGAACTAAGTAGGTGGCAACCATATGTCAAAGCAGTATTCAATGACATTGGCTGTTAACTGTGTGGGCACTATGTACGTCTAGATGACTTACGAAAGTGCATATCTTCATTTATCCACACAATGTCAAGATCAGCTGCTACCACTCTTAAAGCCACACAAGCAGAACATACAGATTGAATACCTCAGATTTTTGTTGCATCTATCTGTCTGAATGCTTTTCAGTTCGAATTTAGGGTGAATAAGAAACAGTTATTTCTCAAATACTGGACAGCTTCTGATGTAGTAAGAAAAAAGAATCATTGAAAATTTTAAAGAGTATGATTTACTGCAGCAAATATACAATTACTGATGTATCAAAATATATGTAATAAATAATAATATTTTCATATAAAATTGTTTTTATTTTTTCCCTACCATATTCTACCATTAAGGTGATTTAAGAGTTTCTAATGCAGTCACTGCAATGAGTAAAGTATTTGTCTCTTAAACAGAAATTTATATAGAAACAGAGTCATCAGCACCCTCTCACCAACTTCCTAAACTACAATGACTGCACATTTCGTAGCCTATTTATTCTTTTACACCGAAAGCAAAGATTATCTTACACTTTTTGTGTTTCAAAGTTGCATACACTGCTGCTAATATTTGTATACTTACAGTGGTTGATAGATCACTCATCCAGTCATGTAAGAACTCTCAAAGGGTGAACATGTCGAAACATGTAGCACCATTCCTTGCCTCAAGACAGCTGACATCTAAGTGTTAATGATGTACAACAACCTAGTCAAACAAAAAAAATATGTGTAACTCATAATTTTATTTTGTGCAGGTGATAGAAAGTCATTGCAGCTGCCTGATGTGACCCTTGTGCTGTTTAATCCCACACAGTGGCATATCTAGAATGGGGGACTCCCAATGCAGATATCAGTGGTGTCACACCATGAATAAAAACTCTTAAATTCAAAAAAACCTGGATACATGTCAAGTAAGATTTGAAACAGTAAAAATGAAAGTCACTGGAGACATTAATCGTCAAATTGCGACATATAATGTAATAGTACTCTTTAATTGTGTATTATACAGTATTATACACAATAAATTAGTATACATTCTTCAGAAGACTAATTGGTAAAGTAAGACACAAACACTTAAATTTTCTTCCTAGCCTTAATAGCTGTGAACTCTGAAATTACATCTTCAGAATTAATATTTTGTGTTGTCTCATCTTCGATAGTTAATATGACAAGATTATTTAGCCTCATGTTGCTCATTGTCGACCATTAGTAGTTCTAACTTAATTTTGATTTGCTTAAGCTCCTCTCACACCAAACAACTGATATGCAAATTGTCATAAATAAGTTTGGAGGGAGCATAAGGCTTGGAAGAGAGTCTGTAAATCGCATTCCACAATGAATTTAAAGAAGTGTAGACATATCCAATCAGAAAATACGACATTTACCGCATTTAAATGTCTTCTTAGCTTTGGAATTTCAAAGATGCGTTCTGCTTCAGATGTCTTGAAACAATACGTTTCAACTCCTTATTGTCTGTCAAAAGCAAAATATTTGGATGCACAACCTCGAAGAAAAAGGCGATGTTTTGAATGGACTTTGATTTGGTTTGGAGTTCAATACTGAAAGGGTCAAGACATTTCAAAATATCATTTTCATGCTCTGTTCTCAGTGTGTGTCCTGCATCGGTGGCCATTTCACCAGTCATTCGTTTTTTACGACGAATTCATCGTTCTATTGGAATGTTGTAGTCCTCAGATTTTTTCGCAGCAATATCCATTGCCTTTTCTACAATATTAACTCGTTTTTGTGCAGTACAAAGATGAAGTGCCTCTATTTTTATAGCTAACTGATCAAGACTTTACTTTGTAATGCACCCTGAGTGCAATTTACTTCTCATAATGCGTCATTCCAAAAGTAAAGATGACAAAGAAATGTGAAATTACACACAATGGTCTAAATTTTCTTGTTGATCACATAATTCATCAATTACAGCTAGAACCCATCAAAATTTTCTATCAGCATTTACTTCTCCATAATGATCACCTCAACACATGGATGGGAATCTTTCAACAGATGATTTCCTGTGTTTAATAAGAATTTTGCAGCTGCAAGTGCAAGTAGAAAAAAATGGAGACATGGTCTCTGCTGTTATGAAAAATATAACACAAGGTACATTTTGTGCAAATGAGGATGAGATACATACATTAATTGATTGATCAATACATTTCAAAAAAACGGATTTATTGGTTTTTACTTTAATAATAGCTTATACTCTTGCATTGTTGATCATAACAGCTGCATTGTTATAACCTAGATTACAACACTTCGAAATGTCCCAACTCTCATTGTCAAGTTTCTTAAGAATTTCGTCGCTAAGATCAGTGGCTTACTGTTTTTGTAAAAGAAAAAATCCAGGTAATACTTCTTTTACGTTCTCTTTCCCATCATTAGTTTTCACATAACTAATCATTTCAGACATTTGATCAATTTGTGAAAAATCAGTTGTGATATCAACTGTAATACAAAACAATCAGCAATTCAGTTTCTCTGACATTTTTAGATTTTACATTGTTACCTACAACATTTAGAAGTTCATTCTGTATTTCAGACGACAAATATTATACTTTTTGTGATTTACCATGTTCCTTGTTCAAGATGTGGTCTTTCAACACTGCATCGTACTTGGACATTAATTTGACTAGTTCTAAGAAACTGCCTTTATTTTAGCTTTGTGCTTCATCATGTCCACGAAATGCTACGTTTTGTTTAGCAACAAACAAAGTTATATAAAGTAATCTAGACAAAACATGCTTCCACTACAGTTTTCCAGGTCCATTAATTGCAAGGCTGCGTCATCAATAGTTTTATGCCATTTTATGTTGATTTCCAACGTTTCCCACTTTTCAAGATTTTTTTATACATTCATTTGTAGTTTCTTGGTTGGCCACTTCAGGATTTAGTTTCCACCACTTCTGAAATCCACTTATAAATGTTGATCTTGCAGTATCACTACTGGTGATAGCAAATAAGAAGCAAAAGCAGTACTGGTTATTAGTTACAGGAGAGAAAACAGTTGAAGACTGCAGAATCATCTCATAAGACCATTCTTTTGAAAGATATTGCACATCGTCTTTCTTTTTAATCGGTGCTTAAATACAGTGTGAAACAGCCCCTTTCTGGTCTGTAAATATTCACTTCCTTTTTTATGATCACACTGCTAACATTACAGGTGTGCCTCAATGGGAAGAAACCTCTCAAGTACTGAAGTGAGTCATTCATATTATTACAGTCTTTGAGGGCAGTAACATTATCAGTATTATCACAGTCATTTTCAATATCTCTTTCTGATTCGTCTTAATCATGGGTTATCATCATTACTGTATTGTCATTGTTGCCTTCTGAAGACTATCTGATATTATCTGGATCATTCATTGCATCAACATGAGAATCACTTTCTTTCGCGAAACTTTGCTACCATCAGGTTTTGCAACGTATTTCTTGTTCTTTCTTAACAGACACTACATAAATACATAACTAAGGCAAGGTAGTCAATGATATCGTCAGTACAGATGCACACCAGGCTGAACTCTTACGGTAATCGCCGCATAATTAGGATAATAGGCAAGGGGCACTACATTAGCAGTGTGTGGGTAAGTTGAGAATTTGTGTCTGATGGGAGGCGTGTCATGGTAATCAGTGCAGTTGCCATGACCACTAGGCCTGGATGGCCTAGTGGCCAGAGCATCTGCCTAGTAAGCAAGAGACCTGGGCTAAAACTCCAGTCTGGCACAAATTTTCAACTTTCGGCATTGTCTGTTATTCCTTTGAGTCTTAATTCATAATGTTTGCTGGATCTTACATGCACTGATCAGCCAGAACATTATGATCATCTATGTAACAACCGATATGTCCGCCTTTGGCATGGATAACAGTGGCAATGTGCCATTGCATGAAAGCAATGAGGCCTTGGTATGTCGCTGGAGGGAGTTGGCACCACATCTGCACACACAAGTTACTTAATTTCCGTTAATTCCAGGAAAGGGGGCAATGAGCTCTGATGTCATGTTCAGTCACAACCCAGATGTGTTTGACCGAGTTCAGATCTGGCAAGTTGGGGGCCAACACATCAATTGGCACTCGACATTGCGTTCCTCTAACCACTCCACCACACTCTTGGCCTTATGACATGGCATATTATCTTGTTGAAAAATGCCACTGTCATAGGGAAACATGATCGTCATGAAGGGATGCATGTGGCTTGCAACCATCTTTGCCTATCTTGGTGCCTTGTACAAGCTTCACTGGACCTGTGGATGCCCATGTGAAGCATAATGGAGCCGCCACCAGCTTGTCACTGTAATGCAGTACAGGTGCCATGGAGCTGTTCCTCTGGAAGACGATGGATTCGTGCCTCCCTTTGGCATGATGAAGAAAGTACCAGGATTCATCAGACCTTGCAATGCTCTGCCAGTGCGCCAATATCCATTGCTGATGGTGATGTACCCATTTCAGTTGTAGTTGACATTGTCATGGTGTTAAAATTGCCATATGCATAGGCCGTCGACTGCGAAGGCCCATCAATATGTGTGTTCAGTGCTGCACTGTGTGTTCAGAGGCCCTTGTGCTCTGCTCAGCTAAAAAGTCTGACGTTATTTCCGCCACAGTTCACCGCCTGCCCTGTTTTACCAGTCTCCCCAACCTACAACATCTTACATCTATAATGAGGGGTGACTACTCAACCCCATGATATCTGGATGTGGCCTTATCTTGGTTTCGCCAGGTGATGAAGACACTCACCACAGCACTCCTTGAACACCCAACAAGTGGAGGAGTTCCCAAAATGTTCATGCCAAGCCTCCAGGCCATCGCAGTCTGCCCTCGGTGAAACTCAAAATGCCATGAGTAATGCAAATAATGGGCCTGTGGCACTAAATTAGTAGTTTGTGGATAAGTTGAGAATTTGAGTGTGATGGGAAACATGCAAGTGTAGTCTGTGCAGTTGCAATGGCCACTGTGTACACATCACTTAGTGATCAGAGAATGTGCCTAGTAAGGAGGAGCCACAGGTATCACATCCCAGTCAGAAATAATTGTTCAAATTTCCCCATTGATTTCAATCAATGTCTGCTTGCAGTCAATGTCTGTAATTCATTTGTGCTTTAATTCATAGTGGCTGCTGGATCAAAATGGTGTCTGTTCTTTCAGACATGTCTAAAGGAACAGACTCCACATATCTACATACAAAAAATATTTACTTGTATAATTAGAGGTGTACATTTTATAGTAAATATCCGTTTTAACGGATATATGCACTACCCATGTTAACGAATAAGGACAGTCACATTCTCTGTACATGTCAGTTCATATTTACTGTGAAAATGGTTTAAATTACATTGTGAAATGAATGTGATGAAAAGCAGTGTCAAACAGATAATTAATGTTTCCTTGTTACACCTGGTTATGAAGCCTAACCTCATATACCAAATATAAAACGGTAATGTTACTACCAGTTTTTAGTTAGCATAAGCCCTCCATTTTCTAAAGTTGAATGAGATGATTTTGATAGGTTTGTGCTTAGGTAATATAAGTCACATACACAAATCTTAACAGAAAAAGGTATTATTAGCAATTAAAAGCTGGGCACAGTGTGGTTAATTGACAAATGATTATTACCACTTCTGTTATGATTTATCTATGTGACTTACGCTGCCCACAAATAGACATCTCATAAATTTCTCTCATGTAAAGTTTGAAAATAGATAGCTTATGCTAACCAAAACCAGCCAAGAATAAGTTCCTTTCCATGTGTAGCTGGTGTCTGTACTTTTCATTCTGAATGATATCACAGTGTATATTATATTGATATATTTTGTGACAAATTATTAAGCTGTCGAGTCCACTTACCTTTGTTTTAGCTTTTTTACAAGATTTTGTTAGCTCTTTTATAACACACTATTGAAGTAACAACAATTAACTTCATGTGAATCACAGCTCACGATACAAAGGAAATGAGAAATAAAATAACAGATAAACAATGAAGATTTTGGAGGAACCATAACCAATCCACGAAGATATGAAAATAAAAACAACAGACAAAGTGTCCTTTACAGTCTGTCCAATTCATAGTGAGTTCAAATGTTGAAGTTCAACTCTACTTATGCCTTATATCACTTCTGCCAGTTCTAGCGATCCATTGTTTGGTACGAAGCACAAGTGCTAGAATGCATCCCAGTAACCATGGCATGAAATATTGCATATCAACTGCCTGTGTTGTTGTTGCTGCCATATTATAATGTATTTAATTGTGATCATCTTTAAACTGCTTTTTCACAGTTGTTCTAGTTCTATGAAATTTCCTACCATGGCAGATGATCAGCACAAAAACTGATTTGTTAGTATTGCACAAGATGTTGTCCCCTGCACCACCATTCCTGACTCGGAAGTAGAAGTAGTCTTTCCCCTCTCTGCAGAAACTCCAGTAAGATGAGCTCCCTAGAAACAGCCAGACCATATGTCTGTGTCTGTATTCTACCAATTCTCAGGGCTGTGAACAGAATGTAAATCAAAAGAAAAAAATGCTGCTTAGTTATTGTAGCAAAAAGAAAAAAATTACTTTCAGTCCTGTGTCACCCCAATTCGGGAGGCATCCAGGGTGGGCCATCCCCATTGTCCACCATTAGCTATACCACTGATTCTACATGTTGTTTAAATAGCAGTGGCAAAATAGAGCACCGTAGGAATGATGTCAGATCATAAGTTAGCTCCAGATGAGTGGATTCACCAATGTGACACATCAATGCAAATTTCTCCACGTTCCATAGAAATGCTCGCTCTCGCTCAGTGGTACTGGGTGATCATACAATAACTGTAGGGGACATCCCACGAACAGTTACACTGTTTAACGAGGGAGAATGCTTTCATCTACAACAGTATACATTTAAAAATCTAATATATACTAATTATGTGATGAAGTATGTTCTAGACAAGTGGCTAATCTGGCAACCATATGTACACAGATTCTAAGAGAAAATGAGGACTAATCTGTTGGAGTTAGAACACTAAACTCTTCATCGATAAGAAGAAACCATTGTGCAACATTATGATTCATGTTGTGCATCAGTACATCTAAATTTGTGTGAAACAACTGTGCCAGATATAGGCAAAAACAATACTGGTATTTATGTATGTACATATACTAAGCTATATGTAAGAGTTTATGAATAAACAAAAAAGTGTAAGAACTACATGTGTGTTTTCATTTCTCTATAATATCCCCTATACACTGATGTAAACAGATACTCATCACAATGGCTGAGTGGACAAAACAACCCCATCACAAGGACTCTGTAGTGACTGACTTGTCCTGCAATGCTACTGAAGAGCAGAAGAAGAAGAAGAAGTATGAATCACTCCTTCTCAATAACATATAAGCTAGAATTGTTGGTCGATTACACTGAAGGAAGATTAATGTTGTTATGACATTATTAACATGTCCGCATGGAATCTGCTTCAACCATGAGTATATATTTTCAGAAATATTATATCAACCCAGATACTAGCTATTACAAGAGATACTGGAGGTCATTGATGGTGTAACATACACTATATTCACCAAAAGTGATAGTATCCCACCACCAGAATAGTAAAGCGAAACACTATATTTCGATATAGCAATGGAAAAGCTCGATGAAATACATATATATTTCTGTTCTGGCAGCCATATGGAGGTTGACATTATTTATTCGACATAAACATATTCCAGAATTCCAAAACAGCTGGCACAGGATAATGCAACATTATTAATCCTTTCAAACAGGAAAATATGAATTTTTGACGCATTTGTCAAGCACATTAGGAACTAACATGACATTCAATTTTTTATAACCATATGTGGGGATTGCTGGAATCACGTACAGTACGGGTTTCTGGATTTTCATAAGACAAGAAAATTGAACGAAGAGTAATATAGACAAAATTTCCAAGAGAATCTGTTTAAAAGATAGCATATCGACACATAACTGTGTTAGTACTTTGGGTACTATGGATAAGTTTGATAGATGTTATGCACTCATTCTGAGGGGGTGGTGCACAGGCCTAATGTCCATTCATACATTGATACAAAATGGAAGTTTTAAAAGCTGTACAATGGAAAGTAATGATATCAATAAAGCTCTTAAACATCATGCTATGGAAATGCAAGCACAGGGAGATGATATGAAAACTGTAACTGCAATCATCCATAAAACTGAAAAAAGCATTAGAGGTTATAAAAAATGTAAACATTAATGAAACATATGCTCTGGAAGGAATCACTAAAGAGCTTCTGAAGTTCATAAATATAGCAAACGCAAAGATTGACAAGATTGAAAGAGGTTTACACATACAGAGAGAAGAACCTGTGTAAGTTTGCAAGAGACTATTATGTTGTATATATCTCAAACCCTGTTTGGTGTGCAACAGCATGTCGACGAAACACGAGGCCATTGAGGCACAGAAGGTGATATACTGGAAATCACAACTGCTAAAATTATTACAACTGGAATGAAGTTTTTCTTTACCAGAAACATACAAGCTAGTAACTGAAAGTATTAAACGGCGCTCACACATGATTAATGGTGGCAGACGAGGAGAATGAGGGGGAGGAGAAGAAGAAGAAGAACAAGACAAAGAAAAAGAAGGATTTACTATTGCCCATTACATCAACCATCACAGTGTTAACGACACAGATGTAACATACATAGTAGACAGCAGTAAACTGTATATGCTGGGAAAGCATCCTATATGTCTAAGCAAAAATGCAATGCAACTTGGGGGTAAAGAATATAAATAGAGTTGGTTTAGTGGATCTAATAGTGTTAGAGGTCCACCCCCATAGTCAAAGGTCAATGCAACAGACCCTCATTTGGGGTACCCACGTCGGATTCCTGGAACTGCCAGGGATTTTTCCTTGGTGGGATGACTGGTCTGGGATGCATTCAGCATTATGATGCCAAATGAGGAACAGTCTGACTGAGAGGTAGCGGATACGAAGTTAGAGCATCGACAACAGCTGGGAATGCAGTGTGGTGACCCTATCCCCCTCCACATAGCTCAAATCAGGAATGAGTGAGGATGATTGGCAGTTAGCCAACTATCAGTTGCTCTTCAGGGCCTGAGTGCAGGGTTTTCTTTCCTTTAACATGCTTAAAAACTTAGAGCCCTGACAAGAGATACAAACATGAGCTGAAATACTGCATGTGAGTGATGTACACACGCAGACTGATGAAGAAAAAGCCCAAACTGTAGCAAATACCAGAATATTATTAGACCTTTGTTACATAGTGTACATAAAGAAGGTCAATTAAGGTATTAACATTCAGCACAAAAAAATTTGTAGGCACAAGAATACCTCTTCAAATATTTGCGAAGGAATTATTAATGACTTACATAGACCAATGAGAAAATTTTAAATGAAGAAATGAGATTTCTCTCGGCATTGATGATTTATATCAAACTTTTTTAGTCGAAATGGATTCAGATAATCTGAAAAAGAACTCCAAAAATAAATAAAGGATATAAATATTTATTAACTGTTATTGATGTTTTTTCAAAATTTTCTTGGACTATTCCACTTAAAGATAAAATGGGTAAGAAAAATATACAATTCTAGGAAACTAAGAAATTTACAAACTGATAATGGTAAAGAATTTTATAATAAATAAGTTGAAGAACTGATGAAAAAATATAATATTAATCATTATTCAAGTTTTACTGAATTAAAAGCCTCTGTTGTTGAAAAATTTAACAGATCATTACAAGAAAATATGTGCAAAAAATCTGACTTACAAGGAATTTATAAATGGATTGACTTAGTTAAAAATTTAGTTGATGAATATAATAACACAAAACACTCAGCAATAAACATGAAGCCAACAGAAGTTAATGGAAAAAGTTCTAAACCAACTACTGTTGTATCTAATGCTAATGCTAAATTTGAAAAAGAACATAAAGTGGGAATTAGAAAACTTAATGTAATATTTGAGAAAGGTTACACTGCCAGTTGGTCAACCGAAATTTTTGAAATTAAATCTCTTATTCATTCTAATCCAATTGGGGAAATTTAAGAGATTTAAATGGTGAGGAAATAAAATATTCTGATGTATATCTTGTTAAAAAAGTATTGAAAAAGTAAGGAGATAAAGTGTATGTTAATTGGTTAGGATTTGAAAATTTACATAACAGTTGGATTGATAATAACAAAAATCTGTTACAAAAATTCTGTTTGATGAAGATTTATTATGTCATTAATCAATTGTTCTTGTGTATAGTCCTCCAAAATAATAAAATAGTTCAGATGACGTAAAAAGCCTCAACTTTTATTTCATGCTTTGATTTAAATTTATTGAGTTGGATCATACTCAAGTCGCAACATTTCTTCACAATTTGGCTATCTGTCTACAATTCCAAATACCTGTCTTTGTAAATTACTTGTTTGTATTCTAATTATATAATAATAATAATCACAATGATCATTAAATAATTTTAAAAGAATAAACATATGTCTCATATCAGTATTATCAGTTGGACCAACAAAATGAGACTGTATTATTCGGAGTATTTCATCTTTCATATTAATTTGTTCTTATAAGGTTTGAATTTCTTCACTTCTTTTCTTCAGAACACACATAGCCATTTCTTTATCAGTTTGTAAATCTTCAGTTTCTTCTTGTAAATTTTCAGTTGTTGATTATAGTTTGTATTGAGCATGTTTTTGAATTGATGGTAAAACTGTTTTAGTTACAGAATCTGTAAATTTTTCAGCTAAAGGTGTTTTAGATCTAATTATAAGTTTGTATAAAGCCAATTCGTTAAAAAAAGTTGTATTCAGTTTCATATTACAGTATAAAGTGTCAGCAACTGACATATGGTTAACTTCCTATATATTTCTGAGTACTTTTTATATGTATTATCATGAAATGCATCCATAGGTCTTTTATATTCTAAAATTCTGGCTCCATCTGATCCTTGAAACCATGAATTATTCTCATTATCAATTATCACATAATTTTCTTTATTGTTATAAACAAACCTGTTGTTAGTCTGGAAGATATTCATTTATGTGTGACAGCTAAAGCTGATGTATTGGAACTAGTGTCATTTATGAGAAACCTTTTTTATTAGATTTTGTTTAATTTTTTCAGCATCAAATTATCAACCCGTGAAATATCATATAAAACTGAATTAGTTTCTATATCTTTTAATTTTACAATTAGTGGGACACTACTCTCCGAATAAAACATAAACTTTTTCATTTGTTTAAAACTTTTACAGTAATAATTAGATACGTCTGGAATCCCATATAGAAAAGATAAGATAATATTTGTGATCGCTACATTTTTCTCCTCTTTTATGGTCATTAAAGTCAGTGTTTTTGTAGGTTATCAAACTCTTGACATAATGAAAATCTATATTATTCCAGGTATGTATATTCTTACCCACCTGAAAATCTACATAAATAAAGTCTAAGACATCATTAGTAATATATACAGAATTTTTTAAAACATATGACTAAACTTCTTTAATTCTAGGATAGTTTTCAGGCGCTAACTTCACATTGGTTGAAATTCAACAATAAACAACCTTTAAAATATTTAGACACTAGTTATTTAGTTAGCAGATGCTTTGGAAGGACTGGTTTCTGGGAGAAGACCGAGAGGAAGAAGAAGATACAAGATGATATATGACATAAAGGGAAGAGGAAGTTACGCAGACCTGAAGAGGGTTGCAGAAGACCGGACATCCTGGAGAACTACCATGTGAAAACCTGCCTTTTGGCAGAACATTAATATTGATGATGAATTATTTAGTGCCCAAACTCCCATATACCAAACAAAAAATATTATTTGTAATCAGTGCATCCTTCTGTTCAAACAAAAAACAGTTAATGAATAAGTGGTAATTGACATTGTGACTAAACAGATTTTATTTGAAATTGTGAATATTGTCTGTTTTTCATTATATGTTAGGAAGTCCAAATGTGAGGGTCTAAATATATTTTCATATTTTAGTTTTTCATACAGTCATTTCGAACTGGTTTTTTACAAATTTTTATGTTGTTTACAATTCTAATAATTGTTATTTCGAATAAATGTTGAGTCTCAATTGTCTAAAAGTGAATGAATAAAAACCTACAGCAAAAGAATTAGAACGTAAAAGGTCATTCAAAAGTGATAAGACAACACCTTATTAATCTCATTAATAATCATAATATTAATGAAGAAATGAACCTTAATATTAATCAACAAATGAACAATAACATTAATGATAAAGTGAATGAATCAAATGCTAAAAAATACCAATATATTCAAATGATTCATATTATGTGTAAAAATGAAGATTTTAATTAATTATACAAATTGTATTCAACAAACGAAATGTATGGAAAAATAGTTGTTGAGTGTATTAAAAAGGAAAATCCATTTCTGAATTTAAATAGAAATACCAAATATCAACCTTTTTCTGATTTATGTGAAAAATTTGTCAAAGAGTTTCCAAATAAATTAGATTGGAAATATACATCAAGTTATCACAAATTATCTGAAGATATTATAAGAGAATTCCAGATAAATTTGATTGGAGAATTATATCACGAAGAAGAAAAAAATTATCTGACAACTTGATACTGCAATTCAAAACCAAATTGGATTTTGTGTATATATTTGGAAAAAAATTATCTGTAGATATTATGAGAGAATTCCAAGACGAATTAGAGTGGTCTTTCATTTCAAGGGAAAAAATATTATCTGCTAATTTATAAGAGAATTTCAATATAAAGTAAATTGGGATAATGTAACATATAACAAAAATTATCTGAAGATTTTATACAAGAATTTAAAAATCAAGTTAGTTGGGAATATATTTTAAATTGTCAAAATTTATTAGAATATATCATAGAAAGAGTATTTAAAACTTATAAAGCACTAGAGTCTTCAGAATGTCTTAAAATTTTCTGTACACCTAAGTACTGAAAATCATCAATATGTAAATACAAATTGCAAACGTATTGTTCATAAAGAATGTGCTGATGAGTGGTTAAAAGAAAAATTTATTTGTTCCTTGTATAGAAATGTTATTAAAGCATTATAATTTTGGTGAAGATTTCATTTCACAATGTGAATTACTTGATTATTTGAAAGAAATACGATTTATTATATCATTAACCAATTGTCGTTCAAAATATAAAAATAGCTCTTGAAAGTATATAATTTTAATTTTGGTGAAGATTCATTATTTTGTTAATTAATTATTTTTGTATACAGTCGATCGAAATATTAAAGTACTTGAGCCAACAACAATTCTTAAAGTTTCTTTCATTCTTTGGTAGAAATTGACTGAGTTCTTAGTGTAATTAAATCTTAACATTTCTTCACAGTTAGGATGTCATACTTTGTTTCTGCGTAAATGTTTTCGTAAATTTTTTCCTTGTGCTCTAGTGACACAATAATTATATTCACAGACATGTTCGAATAATTTTAAAAGATTGAATGTTGGTCTTAAATTTGAGGAACAACTTGAGGTAATAAAGTAATCATTTCTGTGTTGATGAAATAGCCTAGAAATCACACAAAATTCACACTTCTGGCCTGAGGACACATTAATATGTCCATTTCGCTTCTTTCGATCCACAGGAAGAGTAACAAGAGAGGGTGTGGAATTACACTAAGCAAAGAAGAAAACAATCAAGGAACACCCCGAGAGAGAGCCCAGAAGACTATAAAAACAGACACACCACTGGCCAAGAATCTAAAATAACACAACAGACAACATAGAAGAAACGACAGTCAAGAGCATCAGACTAACAAGAAGCAATAATAACGAATTCATTGTAGAAACATTGAAGAGGCAAATGCTGAGAATCATAGAGAGAGAAGAAGAGCACGAAAATTCACTAAAAGAAATAAAATTCGATATACTCGGACTATGTGAAGTAAGGAAAACGGCGGAAGTCATCATAGAGAAATCAAATGGTAATCTGCTTTATTATAAGGGGTCAACCGCAGGACAAAGAGGGATAGGCTGCATCATGAAAAGCGACGTAAAACCATCCATACAAGAATTTGTGGGAGTATCAGAACGAATATCAGCTTTGAAACTTACCACACAAAGTCATCAAATAACAATCATACAAATATATTCCCCAACAGAAACGAGTACCAACGAAGAATTAGAAGATTACTATGAGAAACTAGATTACACCTTAGAGAGATATCGATCACCAATAAACCTAATAATTGGAGATTTCAACAGTAAAGTCGGCTCATACAGTAACGATGACAAAGAATGAGTCGGACCACATGTTTTTGGAATAAGGAACAAGAGAGGAGAAAAAATGGTACAATTTTCTCAAGGACATAAACTGAAAATAACCATTGCCTTCTTCAGGAAAAATCAAAACCAAAGATGGACTTGGTGCTCGCCAGATAGCAAGGTGAAAAACGAAATATATTGCATTCTAACAGACAGTCAAAACATAATAAAGAATATCCAAGTAATCTCACAATTAAAATTAAGCACATTCCATGGAATGGTGTGGGAAAAAATAAAAATTCCAAAGAAATGAAGAAATGTAGGAAAACCAAGCAAAACTGAACAGAGACAAATTTAAACAAGAACTACAGATGCAAGTACAACAAGCAGATATCAGCACAAAACAAAGCACTCAAGAAATGTAAAACACACTAGAAAAATGCATATATCAAGCTCACAAGAACACAAGCAAAGACGAGCAAATGAAGAAAAATCTAAGCAAATTAAGTCAGAGAGTGCCATACAGCTAATCGACCACAGACCGATAATCATAAAAAAATAGAGATATTTCAGACTGGAATAAAGAAGAATATGAAAAACTAGACAAAATAACGTAAAGGGAAATAATGAAGGATATCCGTGAACACCGATCAGTAACAATGAGACAAATACTAGAAATAAACAAATCAATTGGAAAAGTGAAGATAAACGCACAGGGCGGGAAACAATGTCTACTAGGACTGAAGAACCAGGTGGGAGAACATCTAAACATAAGAGAGGATATAACCAAATCAGCAACGGAATTCTACAAAGCAAGATACACAAGCTCTCTACCAAAGATAGCTACAAACCACAACCCTGTGTATCCAGACCCAACCGCCACTGAAATCATGGCTGCTACAACACACAGCAAGGTTACAACAACCATCACTGAATTATAAAATGGAAAGTCACCTGAAGAAGACAACATATACAATGAGCTCTTAAAAGAAGACCGAGATGTCCTAATACCAATCATCACAGAAGTGTTCAACAAATTCATACAAAAAGAAGACATTCCAGACCAGTGGAAAATTAGTACAATTGTGTTTTTGCACAAAAAAGTATGAAAGATGACATGAACAATTATAGACCCATAAGCGTTATGTCTAACCTATATAAACTGTTCGCAAAAATACTAACAAGGTGATTAACAAAAACACTAGACGAGATTCAACCTTCACAACATGCATAATTCCACGAAGGATTTAGCACAGTGGACCATATTAAAATCCTTCATCAGATAATAGAAAAATTGGAGGATTGCCACCTCAAAATATACCTTACTTTTGTTGATTACAGCAAAGCATTCAATATCATCGAACTCCCAAACATACTTCAGTCACTAAGAAATCAAGGAGTAGAACCAAAATACATCAAATTACTAAGAAACATTCAAAACAACAGCTTCGCTAGAGATAAAACCCAAAAGACAGGCCAATCTTTCTGTGTGGAAAGAGGAGTTAGACAAGGGATCCCATTTCCCCAAAACTATTTAACTGCATACTCGAGGACATAATCAGGAAACTAAAATGGAAATAGATTATCGGAATATGCCTCAATGGCAAGAGACTAACAAAATTGAGGTTCGCTGACGACATAGTCCTCTTCGCCATAACTGCAAGGGAACTGCAATCAGTGCTGCAGGAGCTTGACACAGAAAACAGGATGGCAAGACTCACAATGAGCAAATCTAAAACTCAAGTAATGACAAATGGATTAAAAACCCCAATACATCTTGTAGGAATGGAACTAATGTATGCATCACAATGCATATGCCTAGGACAAATAACTTCCTTTAACAACAAAATGGAAAAAGAAATGAAACGAAGAGTTTCCTTAGCTTGGAAAGCCTTCTGGGCCATAAAGTTCATATGGCTAAACAAAACCCCAAATAAGAGACTCAAAGTGGAGACATTCGAAAGCTGCGTTTTTCCAGTGTTATTATATGGATGTCAGACATGGGCTCTCAGATCCAAAGAGAGAAACAGTCTATAGTTATGCCAAAGGAAAACGCAGAGGAAGATCCTTGGCATCTCTCTGAAAGACACAATATCAAACACCTAAATACACAAGATGTCAGAACAATAGACATAGCACAACAGGCTACAAAGACCAAATGGAAATTGGGCTTTATTCTTTTCAAGAGATATTAATATTACAAACAACAGTAGAAGAAGTACCTTCATTTATATACACTTAAAATATTATGAGATTAATCTAAACCCAAGCATAAAAGATATTTATCAATGAACCATCATTTGCGTCTCATCTATATATAATTTTTATAAATAAAAATATAAAATTTAACAAAAAAGTTTTATAATGAATGGGGTCAATCATAGATCAAGTCGCCAACGAGCTTACATACAATAATATGCAAGTGTTAATCATTATTGACGAAAATAATGTTCCTTGCTTTAAAGGAAAAGATGTTGCTGAAATATTAGATATAAAAATACAAAACGAACAATCAGAAAAACTGTCGATAAAGACTAGTGAGGTTGCAAGACGACAGATGTACAGAACGAGCTACTACATGAGACCCCTACATCGGCAAGAGACTCCTAGGAAGTCCAAGACCCAAATGGTCGGACTTATTCAGAAAAGAAGCAGGAATACAGTGGACTAGCATAGCAAGAAACAAAAAGGAGTTGAAAGAACTAGAACTACAACTAAGTTATCAAGTGTAATTCAATGTGTAGTGTGCATTAAGTGCAGTACCCTCTTACGCAGACTATCTCACCGTGTGAGTCTTTAAAAGCAGTTACCCCTACTCATAGGAGGCCTTTGCCCTCAAGGGCAGAACACAGGCTATTTTCATTCATTTCATTCATTCATTCATTTCATTCATTATACCTAAAGCATTATCAGCTGTTTGAATTAAATGACCTATCTGACCATCTTAATTTTAATTCCTTCATCTTTAATTTTATTTAAATTTCCTGAATGTGATATTTGATCTTTCATTCTTCTTTAACTTTAAAATTAAATAATATAATCCATATTCATTAATAAATGTAGAAGATTTCTCATTACCTTTTAAGGGTGTCTTGGAGACAGCCTTAAAATTTTCTAATATCGTACAATCATCTTAATCGACAATTCTTCTGATTG
Source organism: Schistocerca cancellata (assembly GCF_023864275.1). Lineage (NCBI taxonomy): Eukaryota > Metazoa > Arthropoda > Insecta > Orthoptera > Acrididae > Schistocerca > Schistocerca cancellata. The sequence goes on along the minus strand of NC_064629.1, from coordinate 583,109,334 downwards.
CTCGTTTTGTATCTTTATATTCTAATATTTCAGCAAAAGCCTTTCCTTTAAATGAAGGACCTTTATTTCCGTTAATAATGATTAATAATTGCTTATAATTATGTGTAAGCTTGTTGCTGACTTGATCTATGATAGACCCCATTCATTATAAAACTTTTTTATTAGATTTTTTATTTTTATTTTATAATAATTACATATACATGAGACGGAAATGATGGTTCATTGATAAATATCTTTGACGTTTATGTTTAGATTAATTTCATAATATTTTAAGTGTATATAAATTAAGGTATGTCTACTACTGTTGTTTGTAATATTAATGTCTCCTGAAAAGAATAAAGCCCAAAAATTTTATATGAGTTTGTTACTTAAATATTCATGATGATACAAAACTTACTCAAGTGTGTGATGATGTATTCACAAGAGCTTTAATGTTATTTCAATAGGCATACAATCTTAAAACAGCTGGTGAATTGAATGAAGAAACTTTAAAATTTATGACTAAGCTTAGATGTGGTGAAGAAAAATTCATCTGGTAGTTATAGAATTAGTATGTATAAATGGAATAAAAAGAATATAAAATGGTTCTATAAATTATTAGAAACAGCAGAAAAAGGATTTTATTTATGGCAAAAGTATACTGGTATTAGATTTCATCTTGATAACAAGGGCCCTGATATATTACTTTCAAATAAAAGATGATTCATCATCATCATCATCATTTAAGACTGATTATGCCTTTCAGCGTTCAGTCTGGAGCATAGCCCCCCTTATACAGTTCCTCCATGATCCCCTATTCAGTGCGAACATTGGTGCCTCTTCTGATGTTAAACCTATTACTTCAGAATCATTCTTAACCGAATCCAAGTACCTTCTTCTCGGTCTGCCCCGACTCCTCCTACCCTCTACTGCTGAATCCATGAGTCTCTTGGGTAATCTTGCTTCTCCCATGCGTGTAACATGACCCCACCATCTAAGCCTGTTCGCCCTGACAGCTACATCTATAGAGTTCATTCCCAGTTTTTCTTTGATTTCCTCATTGTGCACACCCTCCTGCCATTGTTCCCATCTACTAGTACCTGCAATCATCCTAGCTACTTTCATATCTGTAACCTCAACCTTGTTGATAAGGTAACCTGAATCCACCCAGCTTTTGCTCCCATACAACGAAGTTGGTCGAAAGATTGAATGGTGCACAGATAACTTAGTCTTGGTACTGACTTCCTTCTTGCAGAAGAGAGTAGATCGTAGCTGAGCGCTCACTGGATTAGCTTTGCTACATCTCGCTTCCAGTTCTTTCACTATGTTGCCATCCTGTGAGAATATGCATCCTAAGTACTTGAAACCGTCCACCTGTTCTAACTTTGTTCCTCCTATTTGGCACTCGATCCGTTTATATTTCTTTCCCACTGACATTACTTTCGTTTTGGAGATGCTAATCTTCATGCCATAGTCCTTACATTTCTTATCTAGCTCTGAAATATTACTTTGCAAACTTTCAATCGAATCTGCCATCACAACTAAGTCATCCGCATATGCAAGGCTGCTTATTTTGTGTTCACATATCTTAATCTCACCCAGCCAGTCTATTGTTTTCAACATATGATCCATAAATAATATGAACAACAGTGGAGACAGGTTGCAGCCTTGTCTTACCCCTGAAACTACTCTGAACCATGAACTCAATTTACCGTCAACTCTAACTGCTGCCTGACTATCCATGTAAAGACCTTTAATTGCTTGCAAAAGTTTGCCTCCTATTCCATAATCTTGTAGAACAGACAATAACTTCCTCCTAGGAACCCGGTCATATGCCTTTTCTAGATCTTTAAAGCATAGATACAATTCCCTGTGCCACTCATAACACTTCTCCATTATTTGCCGTAAGCTAAAGATCTGGTCCTGACAACCTCTAAGAGGCCTAAACCCACACTGATTTTCATCCAGTTGATCCTCAACTAATACTCGCACTTTCCTTTCAACAATACCTGAGAAGATTTTACCCACAACACTGATTAAAGAGATACCTCTGTAGTTGTTACAATCTTTTCTGTTTCCATGTTTAAAGATTGGTGTGATTACTGCTTTTGTACAGTCTGATGGAACCTGTCCCGACTCCCAGGCCATTTCAATTATCCTGTGTAGCCATTTAAGACCTGACATTCCACTGTATTTGATGAGTTCCGACTTAATTTCATCCACCCCATCCGCTTTATTGCACTGCAATCTATTGACCATTTTTTCCACTTCCTCAAATGTGATCCTATTTCCATCATCATTCCTATCCCATTCTACCTCGAAATCTGAAACATTACTGATCGCATTTTCACCTACATTGAGCAACTCTTCAAAATACTCCCTCCATCTGCCCAAGGCATCCACAGGATTCACCAGCAGTTTTCCTGACCTGTCCAAAATATTGTCATTTCCTTCTTACCTCCCTTTGGAAGACTGCTAATTACACTCCAGAATGGTTTTCCAGCAGCTTGACCCATAGTCTCCAACCTGTTTCCAAAGTCTTCCCACGATTTCTTCTTGGATGCTGCAATTATCTATTTGGCTTTGTTTCTTTCTTCAACATAACTTTCTCTGTCTACCTGGGTTCTGGTATGTAGCCATTTTTGATACGCCTTCTTTTTCCTTTTACAGGTTGCCTTGACTGTATCATTCCACCAAGCTGTTTGCTTCATCCTACTTTTACACACTACTGTTCCAAGACATTCGTGGTCACCTTTGTGCTCATACGGCAAAGACTACCAAATCCACCGGTTAGTCCCTCAGCTGTTAGGGGTAAAACCCAACGGGATTCGGGGCAAGTAAGGCTGGCAACCTGCTTCCCTGGTACTGCTTCATCCTACTTTTCATCCTACTTTTACACACTACTGTTCCAAGACATTCTTTAGCTACTTCTAGTACTGTGTCCCTGTACCTTGTCCATTCCTTTTCCAATGACTGTAATTGACTACATTCAACTAACTGGTACCTTTCTGAGATCGCTGTTATGTACTTGTGCCTGATTTCCTTATCCTGAAGTTTCTCCACTCTTATCCTCCTACATATGGACCTGACCTCCTGCATTTTCGGCCTCACAATCCCAATTTCACTGCAGATTAAATAATGATCAGTGTCATCAAAGAATCCCCTGGTTCATGGTGTGGGTTCCTGTAGTCATGTCCTAGTTCATGAACCACGGGCAACATATGAGTGGCCAAGTAAGTGGTCCCGACAGTCGGGATACCAGTTACTTTGGAATAAGGCTGGGCATCTTGGACATATTCTGAGTCGTGGTCACCTTTGTGCTCATACGGCAAAGACTACCAAATCCACCGGTTAGTCCCTCAGCTGTTAGGGGTAAAACCCAACGGGATTCGGGGCAAGTAAGGCTGGCAACCTGCTTCCCTGGTACTTTAAATATGATGCTGGCAACAATCAGAGTAAAAGATGATTGTGGAAAAATAATATATATGGTCATCATTGTCCGAAGGATCTAGATGGAAAAGGAAATGTGTTAGGTCTTGCAGTTTTCCCAACTATGAATAATGCTCCACTAGAAATACATATGGGTGATGATGAATTGTGGTACTAGCAAATTGACCAAAACACACGAAAAATCTGACAAATTTATTTGATGTTTTACTTTATGGAACTGGTCATTCATTACATTTAGTCCATTCAGATATTTGTGAATCAATAATGCTTCCATACTGTAATGGCTCACTTAGAGAATTGCTTCAAGATGACATCAGTGGTATTAAGAGTTTGTATGGTAAAAGAAATGTCAACAGATCCGACTATACCATAATCTACACCAGTTGTACCATCAGTTAACACAAATCAGTGAGTCGAAGCATTATATGAAATTAATAAATTCGATTACTTAATACTTTTAAGTGGAATTTTATATATTTTTATAAGAAGTGTGTGCTGATAGGTTATGTTATGAATGCACAATTAATAAGTAATTGGTTAACATTCTTACTACAATATTCACAAAAAATAGATTGAGTGTATCAAAGAATGAATAGTGGTGTTATTTTATTTGTTGGTGATGTGATGTATATGTTAAATTTGCACACATTAGAGTTAAACCTTGAATATCCAAAGTCAATAACGAGTATGGGAGTATGAAATATTTTTTATTGAATGGTGTACTAAACACTTATTCTGGTAGAACAGTTTTACCATTTAGGGAATTTTTCTATATAGAGTTAGATGAATGTGATCTCAAATATACGTTGTGAGGAATTATAAGTAGCCAATTTCCTACAGGATTAAATTCTGCATTCAGGCATGTTAATGGATTGTTTTCTTTTTCAAGGTTGACACTTTTATGAATATAATGAATTCTTAAAAAATTGTTAAAGCTGGTACAATTGTTTTATCTTTATTTGGTATTGGTTGTAATAAATGGTCAGAATTAGTTTGTAAAGTAATAAAAATATTTAAAGGTAAAGACACAAATTAGAAAAATTTGGAACAGCTTAAGCAGTCTTAAGACTATGTCTTTATAAAAAAATATAATGACAATTTTTATATAAATGAAGTTGAATAAGATTAAACTGTGTAAGTATTATAACAATGAGAAGTCTGCTGATAATTTTAATTCACAAAAATACACAAAAGACGCTTATAGAATGGTGTGTAGAAAATCTGTAATTCAATATCATGTCAAAGTGTACAATGAGAAAAAATTCCTTGTGCATGTGGAAAAAAGATTTCTAAATATGATTATAAAAGTCATTTACAACGTATTCCTATTGAAGAACAGTTGAAAATATTATTGTTAATGAATAATGTTGAAAAACAGGAAAGTGATACATCTACAAAGAAATGTAAAGTTTTGTTAAGTAATTGGAGTTTTAAATTGTTTTACATACATCAACTACATAAAGATAACGATATTAATAAATGTAAAAATGTGTTTCAGAAAATATGAGGAATAAGAAAGAAATATCATCCAGTATTTAGTTTTTAAACACTTATTAAATAAAAATTCCCTGCAGTCGATGTTTGATTAGTTTTTCACAAATCAACTAACTTTTATTTTTAATAAATAGAACATTAAAATAGAAAAAACACGCTTGTTCAACTTTGTGATTATTGTAAAAGAGGCTATATTATATTAAATAAATCTGATATAATTACATTTATTAAGAGACAGCTGCTGCAAGCTGGAAGTCATGGGAAACAGTTACCTTATCATAAAATTAAAAACGATGCTGAAATTTTCAAAACTAAAGATGATTAACCATTGAAAACGATATTTTCATTTTCTACCAACATCTTTGAGAAACAAAAAAAACAGTTCATGATTATCTAGTTGATAAAGCATTTACTGAAAGATTACAAACTATAAATTTTGAAAATAATGTAATCTCAGTTAACCTAACCATTCCTTATCCGTGGTGAAACTGAAAATTATCAAATTGGAAAAAATAATCTAAGAATACATCATGGATTGAAAGTAACTTCTAAACGATTTTGTTGGTAGCAAATGCAAACAAATATAAGTATTACATACCTTAAGGTCCAGACAGTAAACTTCAACACTACAAATGAAAGAGAGTTAATTAAAAATTTAAGAATGGTAAACAAGATATTTGATCAAGAATGGGTTAATTCAAGCATATGGATCAGAATGGAAATGAAATAGAATTATTGGTTTACAACTAGGAAATAACAGATATGGGCCATTGAGAGGGCCATCTTACATTCAATCGCCAGAGAAAATAAAAAAAAATAAAAAAGTATGTATTAACGAGAAAATAACGATAAAATGTTTTCTGTTACATATACTATCTGCAATATATCCCGCAGATAAAAATGTTAAGGAGTTTACCAATATAAAAATGTTGGTAATGATCTTGATCAGAAACTTGAATACTTTGAATTACCAATAGTGGTTCAAAATATTCCAAGAATTGAACGTAAAATTAATGTGTTAATTTGTTTAATGAAAAATATGAAGTGTATCAATTACGATTTACTAAATGTGAGAAAGAAGAACATGTATATCTCCTTTATTTGAAGGGCAGAAGTAATTCATACTTTTGTTATATAAAAAAATTACCTAGACTTGTTTTGAGTCAAATTAATAAACACGAATCAGTAAAATTTAGTCCTAATTTATGTATACTCCTTTTCAATATTTAAGAAAAAATTGACAATCACACATCTAACTGTTTAGTTGACAAAACATTAAAAGTATAAATACCAGAAAAAGGTTGATATGTACATTTTAAAAATAGTCAACTTATACTAAAATTCCATCTTTTATTTATTTTGATTTTGAAAGTTTACTACTGAAGATGCATAACTGTCAACCAAATCCAGAAAATTCACACACAGTGAAACATCAAAAACATGAACCAAGTGGGTTCTGTTATATCAATAACTAATGGACATTATAAAGATCCTGTTGTATACAGAGGACCAAATTGTCATAAAAAATTTGTTGAATGGATAAAACAAGAAGTAGAAGATATCTGATGAATGTATTTTAAAATTGAAGAAATGAAACCGTTAACACCTGCAGAATAATCAAGATATACAAGATCAAAAATTTATACACTGTGTAAATGTAATTACTCACAGGATCATTTGAATGGAAAATTTATAAAATCATTATCTAATAACTGTAAACCGAAACTGAGACTTCTGAGTTTTGTACAAATTTATCTACATAATCTCTCAGAGTATGATTCACATCTGTTTGTAAAAGAATTTGGTTATGGTAAAAAAAGAGATAGATTTAATACCCAATAATGAAGACCTATACATCAGTTTTTGTAAGATGACAGACGCGATTTGTCAAAACATTTAAAATTATGCCTTCTTCACTCAATAAACTTCCATCAAATTTGAAAGGAGATCAATGAAAAACATTAGAAAATGTTCCCTGAAAGAATTAATCAATCTAGTGGTCAGAAAAGGTGTTTATCCATATGATTACATGGATTCTTGGAAGAATTTGGAGAGACATTATTACCAGCAAAGGGAGCACTTCACAGTTAACTGAATGACTGTGAAATAAGTGATGAAGATTATAAACATGCGAAAATAATTTGGGAAAAATTTAATATCATAAATCCTGGCGAACATCATGCTCTATATCTTAAAACTGATGTTTTGTTATTGGCTGATGTGTTTGAAAATTTAGAAAAACATATACAAAAGCATATGATTTAGATCCATCTTGCTATTTTTCTACAGTACTAGATTTATCATGAGATGCAGTGTTAAAAAAGCTAAACAACCAATAGAATCATTACTTGAGTGTGATATGATTTTAATAATTGAAAAGGAATACAAAGTGGTATATCAAAGTGTTGTAAAAGATATGTCAAAGCAAATAGTACATATATAAAAGATTATGATGTAAGAAAGAAATCTAATTATCTATCATATTTATATGGAAACAATTTAGATGGTTACAATATAAATACATGTTTACCATATGCTGGATTTGAATGGGATGAACCAGATTTTTTTGATTAGAGAAAAATAAGTGAGATTTCAGATAAATCAGCACATGGATATATATTTGAAGTACATCTAGGATATTCGAAGTAATTGCATGATTTGCATAAAGATTTATAAACTATATGACTTGCATACAATGTTTGTTTCCTCTTACTATGAGGGTGATGAATTTGGATGGATTCACAGCCTACAGAACTTTAGGGAATTAGTACCTTTTATTGTGATAAATTGTTCCTTCTGAAATGAAAATTGTACCAGGGACTAAAGAAATCAATTAATGACTACTTTGAATAAGAAACATAATTATGTAGGTCACTATAGAAATCTTAAACAGTATTTATCATTAGGAATGAAAATAATAAAAATAGATGGAGTCTTAAAAATTAAGCAGTTTGACTGGTCGAAAATGTATATAGACTTGAATACAGAAATAAGGATGAAATCGAAGAGTGATTATGAAAAAGATTTTTACAAATTGATGAATAATCCTTTGTTTGGAAAATAGGTGGAAAATATAAGAAACAATGTGGATAAAAAATTAGTTTCAGATGGAGATAAGTGTGGTAAATTAATATCTAAACCAAACTTTAAACAAAGAACGATATTTAATGAAAATATAGTTGTCATTTGTATGAATAAAACAAAAATAAATTTAATAAACCCACCTAAATTGATATGACTATACTCGATTTATCTGAAGAGCTAACATATGATTTTCACTTAAGAGATACAAGGAAATTAAAATCGTATGTGGATGTGGTAGAACTGAAGTCAAGTCTTATCACAGAATAACGTGAAAAATTAATAGTTCATAGGAAAGTTTTGGGTAAGGAATAAAACTTTCAAAAACCATTTTTATTTATTTACTTAAATTCACCTTTTATTAAAAAATGCACAGAACTCATGAGCCAGTAAAATAGTCGAGTAATTTTATTTTTCTCCATTAATCACAATTCCTTTATTATTTTCTTACAATTAGCTCTTGTATGAAAAAAATATTTTTTACAGTAAGTGAATATGACAAAAATATTTATTTATCTTAATTTTCTAAGTAATTTATTATAAAATACAGGTTTATTAAATGAAAATAAGTGAGTTAGATGCAAAATTTAAACTATAGTGGACTGTTTCAGCAGGTACTGGGTAAATTTTTAACCTGCAATCATAAGTGTTGTTAGGAAAAATCTAACACTTATAATTTTAGTTAAATATTTCAGCACATTTCAAAGCTAATGAAGTGACACTCTAGAAATGTTTTCTTTAATATCCTGTGGTTCAATTGATCTGTGACTCGACAATCATATTTCAACAATAGCTTGCTAGTTATGCCATTACTTAAAGTGGTGTGCAGTGTTAGATTTCTTTCTAACATGGGAGTCTACATGTAACAATTACTTCTCCTTTTGTGGAATACCGCCTTGCTTCACTTTTAGTCTGTTTCTTGTACTTGCAGCATGTGGCTGTGTTCGTTTGTTTTCCCCTGAAAGTTTTCAGTGTATGTTACATCTTTCATAAGAAAAGTAAGTATTCTTATTGGGTTGTATGAATTGAATGAAGCAATTGTTTTACAGACTACATGACATTCTCTGTCGGATATGAAAATATATAAAACTCTCCAGGGAACGAGTCATATCAGAGAAACAGATATTGACGTAGCTAGATGAACCACAAGACGAGGATATTTACATAGAGGGTCTGTCATTAGATACTGACGCATCCTCTGAGAATGAAGAAATCAATACCGCAACAGAGCAGTCAGACAGCGAATCTGATACTTCTGCTACAGCTGCTTCTCAATATACAAATCGTGAAACCTTTCTTGGTAAGGATGGAATAACAGAATGGTTGAATGCTCCTTCAGCAGAAACTGCCTATCAGAATATTGTAACACAGCTTCCAGGTGTGAAGGGTGTTGCAAAAAATTCGAAAACAATTTTGGAGTGCTGGAAATTATTGTTTCCAGATAGTGTAATAGGTCGCATTGTGGAATACAGAAACCAAGAACTTGAAAGAATGGCAGCATCTTATTCATGGAGAGCTCGACACTGTCACAGACAGATTTTGAAGAGTTATCTGTTTTCTTTGGTGTATTATATCTCGCAGGAGAGAAAAAGGCACAGCATGTCAATACTGATGAGCTATGGGGCACTGTGGGACTGCACCAGATTTCTTTATTGCATCGATGAGCAAACGAAGGTTCCACACACTTCTCCAAGCTATACGTTTTGACGACAAATCTACGAGAGCTTAGAGAAATATTTGATAAATTTGTGAATGTTTGCAAAAAGAGCTATAGTGCTGGTGCATTGACAATGATAGACGAGACGTTAGAACCATTCCGTGGACATTGGAAATTCAGGCAGTATATACCAAACAAGCCTGCAAACATGGCATCAATGTGTATATGTGCTCTGTGATGCCAGAACGTTTTATTCGCTAAATATGGAAGTATACGCAGGCAAACAGCCTACTGGGCCGTATCAAGTATCCAGTGATGCAGAAATGGTGATGTTACAATTGATTGGACTGATGTGACGATGAACAGTTGTTTTACGTCTATACCAAAAATGGTTCAAATGGCTCTGAGCACTATGGGACTTAACATCTGTGGTCATCAGTCCCCTAGAACTTAGAACTACTTAAACCTAACTAACCTAAGGACATCACACACACCCATGCCCGAGGCAGGATTCGAACCTGCGACCATAGCGGTCGCGCGGTTCCGGACTGCGCGCCTAGAACCGCTAGACCACTGCGGCCGGCACGTCTATACCATTGGCTAACAAAATGTATGCCAATCATTGACTGACAGTACTAGGTGCTCTACAGAAGAATAGAAGAGAAATTCCACTGAAAGTTCTGGACGTAAAGTGTAGGCAACTAAACAGCAGCATATTCGCATTTGGAGAAAACCCTAGCAACAATTGCTTGATTTGCTCATAGTTCCAAAAAAGAAACAGAAAAAGAATCTTCTAATGTTATACACACAGTGGCGATGCTATAGACACTGACATTGGCGAAGCAAACAAACATGAAGTCATTACACTTTACACCCTCACAAAAAGAGGTTGAGATCAGAATATTCTGTTTCAAGAGTAAGCAACCGCTGGCCTCTTACACTGTTTCTCATCTTGCTGAACTTTGGAGCAATAAATGCTCAGATAATATAGAATGTAAACACAAATGACTTAATTTCACATATAAGATTCATCACAGAAGAGTATGTCGCTTACAAAAGCCTACATGATCAAATACATGTCGATTCAGAGGATATCACTTTGCTTGAAGGAGAAAATAAAAGGTGTTGTACACATTTGCAAACTATCAACAGCTAAAGAAGAAAATGAATCAAGAGAAAAACAAGGTGTCACTAGTGCCCTAAAATAAAAAACAGATTCACGCAGCATCACTGCCATTATTGTTCCAGCCCTATCTGTAAAGAACATACAGCATCGAGTGTTGTCATTTGCTAGGAGTGTATGTCACAAGAAGCCATATCTGAATCTGATGAGTAAAAAGCAGTGTGGTTAACCTTAATTCATCAGTTGCTATGAATATTACGAACTGATGTTCACACAGGTGTTGCAAATGTAATCAAAAAAGTTTGTGAAATATTTACATGTTGAAATATTTTTAATTTTAGCAAATTACATGTTCCATACCATGTTTATACTAATTTGTAATGCTTTGGTAATAATAAAGAAATGATTTATTGTACAAACGTGTCTTTGTCTGACATAAAGAGATAAAAAAGGTGCAAGATCTCATTGTTAGAAAAAATCTAACACGGGAATTATCAGGTGAGAACAATATAAGCGAGCAGCCATGGTTTAAATGTAACAAGTGAGCTAGTGAAACAAGCGAACGTGTTAGCTTTAAAAATTGAGCCAGTACCTGCTGTAATATTCTGCTAGCATGAACATCACTTTGTCAGTTGAGGATTATATGTGATGTCATATACACTAACTTTAAAGAGCAATCGCCAGTATTAAATGCACACTGCTTTCCTGCAATAGATCTAGGCAAGAGAGAACGAGGAATAGCATAGACTGGTCTTGAGACATACAACAGCATTTGTAATATCACCGAGGCAAACAATTAGGAACATCTATGAAGTGACACAGTTGTGGAAATACACTGTGGCTCATACAATAATGACAACGGAAATGCACATATAAAAAAAGTCTGTTAAAGGGTTTGAGTTACATACAAATATTAATACATTTAAAACAGCGATAAAAACGCCAAACACATAATAGGGTTAGGCAAGGAAAGCTCAATAGGACTCAAGAAGTCAAGTTTTGGAGAAGAATTTTGATAAATTTAATGAGTTGGAACAACCAGTAGATATATCACCTGTCAACAAGATTCACATATAGTGTAATATTGCAACAATTTCGTAATTCAAACTAACTACGGATTTTTTTCCTGCAGTGGCACCATGATAAAAATTCATCGAGGTGCCAAGCAGTTCCATACACCTCACAGTGACAGTGCAGCCATTAGACCATCTCAGGTTGAATATTGTGTCACAGGACGTAAATTTAGTCGACTTTGAGGAGAGGTACCCATGGTACATTTTCATCTGAAGCAGCAGCACGTGAAAAGGTATAAAATCTATAGATGTGGAAGCACAATGCTGTAAGACAGGAGAATTATAAGTTCCTTAAATCGATAGGATTTAAACAACACTATGGCATTACCTGATATAAGAGCACCAGTTCAGCATGACAAGCTGACCATTACCCAGTAATATTTCTTCTACAGGCCTTTTGGTTTGGTGATCTTTAATAGTAATGATGAGGATTTCATTTAACAGCAAGAGAATTAAATAATCCTGAGCAACAGTTTCCTGTACTTGGAGAGAAAATTTGAAAAGAAGAATGATGACACAGATTCACACAAAAGCTTATGCGAAATATGTTCACCTTGCTGTTTCAGGAAATAAGACATGAACTAAATGGCATAGAGATCGACTGCACAATTAATCTTGAAATCACATTAACCCTCAAAACATACATTTCTGCATCAGATTTGGACTTGAATGGTTTACAGGATGCAGAATGGTTCATAGGTGGATTAGTAAATGATAGGATTTGTGTATATATGCCACTCAAACTGGTTATGGAGTACTTTGAGGAAATGAAATACGTCATCATGTATGGTAAACAAGAACTTATTTTGATGTGAAGTGCAACAGATAATAACTTGTACATTCAAGGAGAGCCTAGAACTGACAAGAACAAAATTTATTGGTATAGAAAATGACCATTATTTCCATAGGAGATGAGCAGCATTTGTAATTTTTAGTGGTTATTGAATCCAGGTACTCAATGTAATTGATGTCCTGTACATGGGTACTATTGGAATATCCAATTCTACCAATGACTTCTATACAGACATAGGCCATTAAAATAGCAGTTCAATTAGAAACATTTATATTGATTATTCTGGCTTTGCAAACACATAGGAGGGGAGGTCTGGAAAAGGATTCGAGTCCTTTGAAATTTGTGAACTAACCAATACTAAAGTATACACGAATTCTGAATTTTAGCCATTTGTTAATTTACTACTTGACTGCCGTAATAACATTCGTGGACTACTATATGACTTGCATGCAATGTTTGTTTCCTCGTACTATGAGGGCGATGAATTTGGATGGATTCACAGCCTACAGAAGTTTAGGGAATTAGTACCTTTCATTGTGATAAATTGTTCAAAGAAAAATGAATGAATGAAGTCAGGACCAATAGACTTATGTACTGAATATGAATCCTCAGACAATGACCCCCTCCTCTGCTCCCTCACCCCCCTGCCCAGGTACTGCAGCATACACAATATTGTTACATGACCACGTGATTAATTACTCACAATTAACTGGAACTGTGGAGCGAGTATATAATACTAACAAGTGTTGTACTGCATCCAAGCCTTAACAAAATGAGACGTCAAAGTATGAACATCATTATTGACTCACAGGGCTTCCATGATGAACGTGGGCAATTTGTGTTTGAGGATATCACCATCATTACATTCAGGAACACTGGACGTGTAATAACGACACTCTCCACAAATTTTCATCACCCAAACCGTTCAGAAATGCGAAGTGTGGCAAGAGTCGACAAACTGCATCATGAGTAATGTGTTTTTACCATGGGAATCGCTGGGACAATCTTCGAATGGCTTAGAAAGATTTGGTGACAGAGTTTATGGGGGCACAACACCAACATTATTAAAAAAATAAATGTTATATTTATTCAGTTACCCTCCTTCTCCTCCACTTCTTTCTCCTCCTCCTCCTCCTCCTCCACTACCACCAACAAGTTTGAACATGTGTGCAGGTATGGAATTATTCACAGTAACCATTTATTTTCGTCCACATATGTTTCCTATACTGCTCATCTAACATGGCCAAAATAATTTTAGATGTAGCTTCTATACGTCATTGGAATCGACAACGATCTCTTGCTGCCTCTTCTGTAAGGAGCTATCTGTGCCGCTCTGTATATGAAAGCCCAAGCATTTATTGTGCAGACTGAAATACACATCTCATGTGGAAAGTACATTTTCTTGGCCATCATTGCACTCATGTTCGATAAACCGCCTGAGATGTATCTGTAAGTGTTTTATATACTAATGTAATACTGCACAGAAATATGGGTATACAGGCATGACACTCCATGAATTCGGTCAGTCCAGTATGGCCTGGCTTCCTGGGCGTGCACACATGCAGCCAGCCAGTTGTGGCTTGACAGGAGCAGGTCCTGACACAACGGTATGTGGGTGCTACTTGCAGAGCACAAGGCGTCTTACTTCTCTGTTGACTGAAGGTTATAAGCAGAAGCAGTGTTGGTAGTGGACCACCCACTGTGTTGTAGGAAGTTGTTTTATAACTCTGCCGACTAGAGAGCGATAACCATATGCAGTGGAGGTGGTGCTGCAACAGATGTTTCATGTTCTACTGCAACTACTGGATTTTTTAAAGTAGGTTGCGATCAGTGTGTAATCGTTAGCCATTAGATAGCGTCTTGCCTACACCAATAACACCATCTGGTTAGTTTGTAAAATGTTGGGAAATGATCCTATTAGTTGGATTTGATCCCACCGAATCTTTATGTATGCAGTTTCCCTCCCACGATCTAACTATTAATAAGCCCGCTGTGGGTCTGCAATTCACCTCCATCTTGTTCAGACAGCTGACAGAACTAGAAGTAGTAGCTATGAAGTTCCATTGTTCTGGATCCCGGAATGATACCACTGCAGTTAATGGGCTGCCACAAATCGATGGAAGAAAATATTTCACTTTAATCACCAGATGCACTGCATACTGCCAACGCTCACCTGGTAGACCAATGGTCACACTGGCATCATAGTGGGCAGTCTCTGACTTGCATACACCTACATATGCGGGGTCCTTCCTGTCTACATGGTAATAAACGCTTGTTTCCTATTGGCTGATATAAGCAACTACATGCAGCTCTCGCCTATAAAAAGCTGCTGCTTCGATGTGGAAGCCCATTCCAGCTTGAACAGTGACAGGAGTTACTTCCCTTCCTGGGTACTGGGTTCTGAGTAGATTAGCCTGAGCAACTCTGGTACTTCTCAGCATCACTCCATTTCTGCTTATGTTACGTAGACTGGCTAAAATATTCTCTAGGGCTTCCCAGTAGAGGTTATCCCATTTTTCCTTCCTACCTGCTTGCTGAGTAGACTAACTACAGTACTCTCTAGTGTTTCTCAGTAGGCATTGTTATTTCCTTGTTTTCTTTCCCTCCCTGACCTTGTCAGCATTCTACATGCATGCTTGAACCATGAAACGCCATATTGCTAGTGATGATGATGCAACTAATAAGTATCCCAGAATGCACACCAGTGATTAAGCAGGTATGTGGTGAAGATTTTTGTCAATGTTGTTGTTCTGCGTATTTTAGTTTCAATCTGATGATCAATTTCCCTTCCTTCTTCTTCTGTTGCAGATTGTAGAGTGCCATCATCAATAATGAATGACAGTACAATGGAACAACTGATGAAACTTACATTATTAGAGCTCCAGAGGATGGCGCATTATGGATAACTGGCAAATCTGTGTTTCTGTGTGTGAATTATAGTGCAGTTATCTAAGATAACACAGTTGTTCTAACATAATGCTTTTCTTTTTCTTGTTGTAGAATTCTTCAATGACATTTCAGCAGTGGGGACTGATGAGGTATGGCCACATCCAATAACAATTAATTCCAAGTCCCAGACTGTTACTGAAATTGATTCAGGGGAGGAGGCTGACGAGGTTGATGCAATACAGCAAACATGCACTCTCTCTATCCTGATATTTGAGCCAAATCCTTTCCCAATGTGAGCTCACAGGGGATGAATCTGGACGTTCAGGAACGAATACATGAGTAGTATTTCTTTCTAATCTTCTTCTACAATAATACATTTATTAACCAGTTGCGTGCATTAATTATGTGAGATTATGTTTGTTTCTAGGTGCACCTGATAATGATAGAGACTGCTGGATTGTTGCGGTAGCTGCTGAACTGAATTTAAAAGAGCTTATTCAGACCATGGCTCCATTCTCCAGCGTTAGCTCATGGCGGTTGACCCCTGTCATCAAGGGGGATGTATGTAAGTAATGTTTCTTCTTATTCTTCTACAACAATATTCTTTTTACCCACACGCACTTGCACACATGCAATACTTCCGTGAAATTTTATTGTTTCTAGGTGTATTAGATGACAATATTGCGATGGATGTCGATCCACAGGTTAAGCTGGACAAGAACGTATGAGACATAATGTCCGATTATGATATGATGTGTGTCCACTGGACTGATTAAAATGGTGCTAATTTTAAACGTAAGTAGAAGTACTGTAGATGTCTGCATCAACTTTTTTATGCATGATACTTATCAATATTTACTCTTTCTTTGCATCATATACAGAGGACATATGCAGGCGCAGGTTTGCGCCTGCAACTACACATGGTACATCAACGATATAGCTCTGTTCATCGATGATGATGCATTTGTTCCATGCTGGTCCATCATCAGTACCAACGTGGCGCAGACTTGCAACTCCAGCTTGTTTGCCATGGGCTTGGCCACACTCCCTGCCCCATGGATTGTCTCATGACCGCCACCACCGGGCATCTTCACTACATCGCCCTGGGCCCAGCAGCTCTCCTGTCCACTCTGTTACAGATCACCAGACAAATCCTGGAGCTGCTTTGGACTACTCCGTGGCTGCTGGCACATTTGGAAACAGGATCTCAGAATCTAACACTGAAAACACAAATGTGGGCTGCTGAGATCCTAACACGTTCCTTAATGTTTGTGAAGCCATTTTGGAAAGTTGGTTCGACCGTCAGCGAGAGAGAGCACTGCCCACTCAACGGTGTTGTGCAACGAGATGTGTAAACGAACAGGTGCTGCACTATACATAGAGCATACCATAATAGCATCTCAAGGCGTGAACATCATTGCTGACACTCAGGGTTTCTATGACGGTGAGTGTAGACAGTTCATATTTAAAGCTGTTGTATTCATAGAGTACACAGAAGATGCATCAATAACTGAGACATTCTGAAGAAACATAGCATCACGAGGTGTTTCAAGTATGTGAAGTGTGTTAGGACACAGAAGAGTGCAAAGTGGTCAACACATTTCTACCATGGAATTCACTGGGATGATCCTGGCATATCCTATTAAGATGTAGTGATATCGCTTCAATTATTCGAGCACACAGATACCATCTTTTACGTGAAGGGGAAGGAGAAGATCTCATGGATGCGTCGAATCTTTAAGTTTGCTGCTATTCTAGACTTGGAATTCTATGGGTGTCTGCTTATGAAAATGTAAAATTACTTTAAGTTCGATGAGAAATAAAAGAATTTTTACCCCACAACCTCGGTATACTTTTTTTTTCAACCCTGTCCTGCATGACAGTGTACAGTTTTAACCACATGCTATGTCTGTGGTTTTCTTCAAGCACAGGAGATATAATTTTAGACATGTCTGCTATATATCCTTGGAAGAGGGCATGGTCACGTGCCCCCTGGTCCCATAACCCAGTTTTTGCGGCAACAATTCTATATATTTTGTTATCTTCCATCTTAAACTTTACCTCCTTAATAGTACTCATCTTCAGCAAAACTAATCTCATCTGTGAACTGCAAAGCCTTTATATATATACATATATAATGCTGCAGGGAAAAGGTTTTTTGTAAATAACAACAACAGAGACGTAATGGTGACGATTATTTTTTCCTCCTTTATTCAGTTCACACAAATATAATATAGTTCTTGAGGCACAATATAATTCTTGAGGTACAATGGAGTGTTCTTGAGGTATAAATTGACTCTGCTCTTCCAATGCAGAAATACTTTTAAGTTACTCGCTACAACAGTAACACTGCTCGGATTTTTTTTTATAAATCTCCGCTAAAAACTAATGCAGAGGTACTTTCTTTACCACAAGTAAATTCCACAGCCCCAGTAACGTAGCTTTTACAATGATTCTGTGCATGCTTAGAATCTAATTTCAACAGCCACAATAGCAAAGGTTTTTACAATAACAATTCTGATGGACTGTGAGCTATATAGATATATATACACTTATAAACTATTCTGACTTGGATGCCTAGTAGTAGGTGAAAAACTTAAAAGCTATTCTATTTACAAGACGCACATGGAGCGCAGATATATATATATATATATATATATATATATATATATATATATATATTTACAGGCTACACATATGTTGCATATGAACAAATAAATAAATATACAAATATTTTTTTCTGTTTATGCTTTTTAATGTTTTTTTTATGCTGTTTCTGTCTTTGACACACATGAAGCGCATATATACGCATTTGCTTTCTTTTTCTTTTTTAATACTTTTTTACACGCATGCTCTCTGTGTATGTATACACACACATACATAGTACACATAAATATTTACACGTACGCACTCACACATACACGTGCGCACACACACATACATACACACAAATTACTTACACTGTGATAAAAGGGTCATGCTACTACTCTGCAGACTCGCTCTCTCTCTCTCTCCCTCTCTCTCTCCCTCTCTCCCTCTCTCTCTCTCTCTCTCTCTCTTCCTCTCTCTCTCTCTCTCTCTCTCCCTCTCTCTCTCTCTCTCTCCCTCTCACTCAATCAGAGCGCTCCCACCCCTTCTCTAGCTACAAGTGAGTAGTGTGAGTATGAGAGAGTTTCAATCGTGTTATCACAAATGACCCTTTTATCGTCATGAGGCGACAGGCCGATTTTAGACTGCAGCACAATGTACACCTCGTGCCCTCTCGATCAAATACTGGTCTGCTGTACCATATGCGGCGGCTGCGGTGCAGCACTACAAACACCACTGTATAGGCACTGAAAATAGTCTTCGATAGAGAGGACACTCAGTGTCATATGATGCACACCCTTAGGCCGCCTCTGGGTGCCACCTTCCAATGTGGGAGATGCATACATTTTTGAGCATAGACCTACAAACTCCACAATCGGCAGTCCATTCGCCTCGTCCTTCATAAGACCGATAACCACCTTGTTCTCTGGAATAATACCATAAGAATTATCGGCTGTGTCGAATTCATTACTGTGGTACATCATTACTTCGTATGAATTGCAGTTCTTCACCCAATAGATGAAGTTCTGCCTCCACCACATACCCTACATCAGAATCAGCTGCCATACTGCCCATGATTTTTCCACTTAATCCCTTGCATTTGTCTTCGGGCACCCATCGAAACTCACCAATCGGCAGTGATTGCTGCATGGCGTGCCCGTGTAAGTTATTTACGTCCAGGTACAATATGTGACTCGAATCAAGGGATGCATTGAACCTGTCACCCATCAGCGGGTTATTTGCCTTTGCGTGCCTGTGGACACATTGGCAAAATTCCACACAGATCCCTCGCTCAAAGAAAAGAAGCATGTCAGCATCACTCAATAATTCAATGCTGTACTTTGTTTACTTGAGCATTGCATCCCAAGACAACCCAGGTGCCATGTAATAAAAGGCGGGATCCAGAGAATATGTGGCCATGCATAGACTCCGGAATTTCTCGAAAACATCCGCAAACAAGCTCACATCTGTGTCCATGTAAAGCCGTGCATATTCTCCTAAAGTGGAGATGTTGAATTCCCACCAGACATTCAAGGTATGCTCATACTTTGCATCCATTATGGCATCGTCTGTAAGGTTGCTGGAGAATGCAGTTATGTCAGGTAGCCTGGTTTCGTTGAGTTTAGCTATACTATCGTATCCATATATCTTCGAAATGAGTTTTCGCAAACTCATAATGAAATGTGGAGTTGGACAGGTCTAGTATGCACATCCCCACATAAATAGGTTTCGTAAACTCTACTGCAGTCTTTACCATAGCAACAAAGTTCTTATTGAATATGGTGACCAGCTTAAAATTCATCCTGGCAATCTATTTTCTTACGCCATAACGCCCATCCCATTTGGTTCTAATCAAAATTCTAAGCTGTTCCCTCAAATTCTCCACTGTTTTACCGAAAACTGAATTATTCATTAATTGATAAAAATCTTTCTCAAAGTCACATGTCTCGTATTGAAATCAATATACTCCTTCAGCTAGGGGGACTGCTTGAAGGAGATAGCCCGGATGATTCTAACCAGCTGCATACCCAAGCTGAGGCATTACTGGAGGCTACGATAATGGATAATGTGTCTCCAATTATCCCCCAGCGTTGTCATCAGTTTTGGCGTGGAGCCGCCTCTCAGAACTAGTTGCTCTGGACACAGCGGCAAATCAGTGTGCACATCATGCAAACTAATAGGGTATGCGAGCTCTGCCTCCACCACATACCCTACATCAGAATCAGCTGCCATACTGCCCATGATTTTTCCACTTAATCCCTTGCATTTGTCTTCGGGCACCCATCGAAACTCACCAATCGGCAGTGATTGCTGCATGGCGTGCCCGTGTAAGTTATTTACGTCCAGGTACATTATGTGACTCGAATCAAGGGATGCATTGAACCTGTCACCCATCAGCGGGTTATTTGCCTTTGCGTGCCTGTGGACACATTGGCAAAATTCCACACAGATCCCTCGCTCAAAGAAAAGAAGCATGTCAGCATCACTCAATAATTCAATGCTGTACTTTGTTTACTTGAGCATTGCATCCCAAGACAACCCAGGTGCCATGTAATAAAAGGCGGGATCCAGAGAATATGTGGCCATGCATAGACTCCGGAATTTCTCGAAAACATCCGCAAACAAGCTCACATCTGTGTCCATGTAAAGCCGTGCATATTCTCCTAAAGTGGAGATGTTGAATTCCCACCAGACATTCAAGGTATGCTCATACTTTGCATCCGTTATGGCATCGCCTGTAAGGTTGCTGGAGAATGCAGTTATGTCAGGTAGCCTGGTTTCGTTGAGTTTAGCTACACTATCGACTACTCATATAGGAAAACCCCATTGCTAGTCTCAAGTTGAAACTTTTCCTCATCGGGAAATGCACCTCAAGTGATACGCATATCCTCCCGAGGTAGAGTTTCAACGAGCTTCTGGAGTGGCACCTGCATGAAACGTACTGTATCAAGAAAGCGGAGCGTAATTCTTGGCGTCATTCGTTTGGAGAAAGGAATGTATTTCTCAACACTCTCAGGTAGGACACAGATCTGATTTTTCTCCCAACCGAAGACAGCCAAGTGCTCAACCAGAAAGTGAGAGTAATACCCACTTATATTATGAAAGAAAACAGGTATGTGCCTTGGTAGCTTGTATTTCAAATTGCACACGGTGTGATCTGTATCGCGCAACTTCCCTGTAAAATGGCAGTGGTCCCCTACGAGGAGTTTCTGCTTTTCTGTCTAACAGCAGCCCACAGATGCGACAGTCAACCATGTTATTGTGCAAATCTTCATTCTCCTTCGATTTGGTCATGGGAATGTTGTCGCTGTAAAGCTTAACTTGTCTATATAGTTTTGCAATTTGTTTTGATCATCTGATGACTTTACAAGACGGTAAATAAGAGCATCTTCTGCAAATAATCTAAGAGGTCTGCTCAGGTTGTCTCCTGTGTCGTTTATAGTGATGAGAATCAGCAGAGGGTCTATAACACTTCCTCGGGGAACGGCAGTTATTACTTTTGTTTTACTCGATGACTTTCTGCCAATTACTACGAACTGTGATGTTTCTGACGGGAAACCACGTATCCAGTCGCACAACTGAGAAGGTATTCCACAGGAATACAATTTCATTAGAAGTCCGTTGTGAGGTATGGTGTCATAGGCCTTCTGGAAATCTAAAAATATGGAATCAATTTGACATTGCCTGTTAATATCACTTATTATTTCGTGAGACTAAAGAGGTAATTGTGTTTCACAAGAACGATATTTTCTGAATCCTTGTTGGCTGTTTGTCAATAAGTCGTTTTCTTCGAACACAGTATATTTTCAAAATCCTACTGCAAATCGACTTTAGGGATATGGGTCTGTAACTCAACGGATTACTCCTATTTCCTTTTCTGGCTATTGCTGTGACTTGTGAAACTTTCCAGTCTTTAGGTACAGATGTTTCATCGAGAGATCGTTTGTATATGATTGCAAAATATGGAGCTATTGTATCAGTGCACTGTGAGAGGAACCTGACTGGTATATAGTCAGGACCGGAGAGCTTGCCTTTATTAAGTGATTTAAGCTGCTTTGCTACATCGAGGATATCTACCTCTAAGTTACTCATGTTGGCAGTTGCTATTGGTTCGATTTCTGGAATATTTATTTCGTGTCCTTTGGTGGAGAAGTCTCGGAAAACCGTATTTAGTAACTCTGCTTTAGTGGCGCTGTCTTCAGTATTCATCAGCATTGTTACTACTCACATAAAGTATTAATTGTCTATTTCCTCTGGTGCACTTTACATACGACCAGAATCTCTCTGGATTTTCGGTCACATTTCCAGACACAGTTTCGTTGTGGAAAATATTAAAAGCTTCTACCATTGTAGTTCACCCTACATTTCGAGCTTCTGTAAAACTTCACCAGTCTTGAGGGTTTTGCATACTTTTTAATTTTTATGCTTTTTAGTTGCTTCTACAACAATGTTCTGACCTGTTTAGTATGACATGAAAGGTAAGTATCATCTCGTATTAATTTGCTTCGTATGTGTCAGTAATGGGGTAATGGGGATCATCCAACACCAATTTTGGTAAGAAACTGATATCAAATCGATATGCAAATAATTAATTGATTAATTAATTACCCCCACCCCACTCCACCCCCCACCCAGATGACTTCATGTATTATCCCCAGCCGGCTCGCCCTAGCCCACCTGCCTTATTGGCGGTAATTTCGAATTTTTGTGGGAATTCTGAATTTTCTCGTAAAATTGAGTTCAGTGGTTAATTTATGGGTGGTACTATTAACGAAAATTGTTTATGGAGCTTGTTTATAAGACGGAAATTGTTGATGGAAATTGTTTATAAAATTTGGATAGGTGGAAGAAATTGAAAACATTCAGAGGACGGAACATCGGGGAATTATGCACTACAGAGGACATAATTTACATTTCATAGGATAGGGATATTCTTGCTTAGCTTCCGGTCACATCGTATACTGCGGTCACACCGCCGTGAAGACGCTCCATGGTGTGCCGCTGGGTGCTACTGAATGAGCAGATGAGCGCTCTGCACTAAGCGCCTAGGGAGCCTGTAAATAGGCTCTCTAGATTCGCCAAGTCGCGCGCTAGGTGGAGAGGGCTATACAAACCGCTGTTATAAGCTGTTCTTCACGCAGTAAAAATGTGTAACTTCAAGATTTTTTACAAAATACTTGCAGTGCCTCTTAGCATCTAAAATTTTGGCCATGCATTTCTTTCATTGTCTTCTTCCTGTGTAAAAAATTTCAAGATGGGTTTCAACATGTCTCATAGAACCATTCTCTTGTCAGGCTGAGATTAATGTGAGGCTATATATAAAATATCCCACTATCAAAACAAGTACTACAATGATTTTTTTGCTAGCTCTATTCTCGTATTTCGTATGCAACTTTTAAAAATACACGACCCTTTCAGGAATAAAACTCATGACCCAATGTACTTGCACTCAACTGCCCTATCCATTGCATCACCTAGGACCCGTTTGGCGGATCCTCTCTCATAAGAGTCTTTATAGGAAATCGGCACTAAGGTTCACCAAGAGTAATTTTATTGTGCGTTTGGTCGTAGTTCATGACTGAGAGTGAACAAGCTAGTTACAGTACAAGGTCCCATTTACAAACGTTAGTAGTAGGGCAAGGCCGGCCTCACCCCACTCTGCATGAAACTTTTCTGAGCTCAGAGAGCAGCCAGACCGCAGGATTATCCCCAACGTAAGATTTGTAGCACTTAAGAGTGAAATCATAGGATGATACAATTTAGTACACTGCCACATATAGTACGTTTCTTTTTCTGTAAAGTTGTTGTGTGAGGCTGTAGTGTCCCCTTCACAGTGGATCACAGGAGCGAGGAGGCATTCAAAGTCGGCATACACTACCAATGGGCAGCGCTTCTGGTGGTGAGCATTCTTAAACTTTATGAATTTGTTTCCACAGTAGGCATAAGAACAAGTACAGAGTCCTCGGAAGCGCATTCTACTAGATGCGATGCTACCAGCTTATCTGAGGAAAAGGTATTGAGGTACCTTAAGCAAATATGCTGTTTATGTTCATATTTATTCATCTGGGCAGAAAGGAGTTGGGACACGTCTTAGATCCAAACATAGTGATAATTATCACTTTCAGAAAAGAGCAGCATGTTTACATAAAGCTCACACTCACCGGCAAATTTTGAGAAATGGAGGGGGCCGATGACAATGTGCTTGTCTTGCTCATTCGACTTGCTTTTCTTCTCCAGGCCATATACATGAACTGATCTCCGGTATTCTGCTCCTCAAATTTAGGTATGTCCTGGATCTTGATAGGGAAATCGATACCGTCAAAGTTATAACACCAACGAATAATGTCACCTACGTGGTATGTACTGGGATGTTCAGGATGATCTCTGTAGTTGTAATTTCTTTCGCAAGCCAGGACTGACCATGCAAAACAAGTCTGATGGGTTTTATTTTCGACATTAATGCGTGCCTTCTTGTTAGCTATATCTTTAGGTCTCTCGACCCTCCATTTGCCAGATTGTAGACATGTGTATTGATGTCCAGGTGTAGTATTTGACTGAGTGCTTTAGCTGACCCTCTGACCTCTGTCCCAGAAAACTGGGCCAGTATAGCACTCAAGGTGGATTTACGAAACCAATCAGCGATTGACATGCTACGCGTTACCACGCCATTTTCTCCCCAAAGATAATGAAACTTGTCTCTTCAACACCAGAATCAGCTTTGTGGAGGGGGGAGTTGCGATAGTTCGATACAGAGCGCTGCACTGCATTTAATGGCGGTATACTGCGGATCATTGACTACCTTGAGAAGCTCCATTTTCCATTAACAGGAAGACATGCCCTTAGAAAACCAACAGGGTCGCAGTACCCTCCTGCCAGGTTCTCGATCCTTGTGAATGAGATTTGCTCCTCAAAGGCATCTGCAATCACCGATTATTCTAACTGTGGTATGGTATCACTTACCTAATGTCCTTACTAAAAGGATGGGAGAGAGCTGCCAGTAGCCACAGGATCTTCTCTATTACTATTAATGCTATTCTTATTCGACCCCGTTGATGTTGGTGTTGTGGAGGAGCAAGTTGGAATGAACCAGGGCACACATAACTTACGTTTACGCTGCTTCTGGCGAGGCTGATACGATGATGATGACGGAGGAGGATACTGCGGTGCTACCAGGTCAGACCGATTGGAACAGCCAGGCTGTGGTAGTGGTTCCCAATGCTGTTGTTGCTGCTGCAGACCCGACCCGGTAACTTGAGAGGTGGTGGTTAGTTGCTAAG
Source organism: Schistocerca cancellata (assembly GCF_023864275.1). Lineage (NCBI taxonomy): Eukaryota > Metazoa > Arthropoda > Insecta > Orthoptera > Acrididae > Schistocerca > Schistocerca cancellata. Next base: position 583,083,929 of record NC_064629.1, on the reverse strand, counting down.
GTCACGGATGCCAGAGCGGCGGCGGCGGCGGCTTGCCACTCAACGACTAGTGACACCCTTATAGGCGATGCGTGCCTTACCGGGAGCCTCTTTGGGGAGCGAGAAGGTTTAGCCACCACCGGTATACGCACCACACTGTGCTGTGGCTGCAGAGAAGCGACCACTGTAGAAGAAGAGATAAAAAAATAATAGTTTAATAGTTAAGTACATTCCTTACTGCTGCTGGTGCAGTGAAAGAAAGAATTCTGACGATCGCAAGGTTATAAGCAGAGTGAGTAATTACTTTTCTTGCTCTGACTCTAAGGCATTAACATTTCATCAGGCGACTCCACCACACCCTCAAAGAAGTCACCATCATCATCATCATCATCATCTAATAGGGCCAGATCACAGCCCCTTTCCTCCTCTATTTCAGTGGCTCTTTCTCTGACCCATTCAGGCATGTCATCATCCCTGTCAGAATCGACATCTGGCAATTGGTCTGTCTCGCCAACAACAACAACAACAGCAAACAAATTATATAAATCAAAAAACAAGTATGAAATAATAAAATTTTAAATCGCTACTATGAAAGAACAAATTACTATGAAAATTATACTCATATGGGAATTTTGGCTGCGAACCCACCACAGGAGGCTGGACTTGAGAGTCTACCATGGTCCAGCCTCCTCCTGTCTCTCCTCACACTCCAAGATAAAATCCTGGAGTTGTAATATAGCAAGGAGACAGAATTAATAAGCCGAATTATTTAACACACGCACGAAAATTTACACTCAAAATACAAATTATTTACTCACTTGGTAACCCTACTACCCCTCTTGCCGCTACTCTCTGAATCGTTGCTGCTGCTACCTCTCTTCATATTGGACAAAAAAAAAACGTACACACAGAGATGACGGTACACACAACAAGGCGGACTGAGGACAATGGATGTGGGTTGTGGGTTTATATGTATATATACTGTGGCGACCAATGAGAGAGCTGCATTTGAATGTACAGCCAATGAGAAGCTTTTATGGAACGTCACTATTTCTGGAAGGGCTTGATGTGACTATAGTCTCTCATTCCAAATAACAAGAATGTTTTTATGATTAACGGTGTTTTCGCAAGCGTGCACATACATGGTGAAGGCTTTTAGTGGTGAGAAGTTTACCATTTCTGAGATGTCTGTTGAAAACAGGACATTGCGATTTCCGGAAAGGGTAACACGTGATGGTTCAAATGGCTCTGAGCACTATGGGACTCGACATCTGAGGTCATCAGCCCCCTAGAACTTAGAACTACTTAAACCTAACTAACCTAAGGACATCACACATCCATACCCGAGGCAGGATTCGAACCTGCTACCATAGCGGTCGCGCGGCTCCAGACTGAAGCGCCTAGAGCCGCTCAGCCACACTGGCTGGCTAACACGTGATACCTCGTTAGGTCCATCAGGAGGAAGGTGTCACTCTGGGCTTTTTTAGCAAACAGGTCCTGTTAGGACACGAATTTCCATGCATACAAGCTGAGACATTACGGAAGCTACTGCAAAAGCGATGGTTAACTACATAGGTAGGAATGATCATCAAAATAAAATAAGAGAAATCAGAGCTCGAACAGAAAGGTTTAGGTGTTTGTTTTTCCCGCGCGCTGTTCGGGAATGGAATGGTAGAGAGATAGTATGATTGTGGTTCGATGAACCCTCTGCCAAGCACTTAAATGTGAATTGCAGAGTAGTCATGTAGATGTAGATGTAGATGTAGACGTCATGGCAGGAAGTCCAAATTTTGGCAGATAGATAGGTCAATTGGGCTACCTCCATTAACCTAACTCCCTCCCCTCCTCCTCCCCCTCCCCCTCCTCTCCACCAGAAAATGGCGGGAAGTTCAAATTTTGGCGTGAAAATGGTCACTTGGGCTACCCCCACTAACCTAAATCACCAAAATAATGCATGTAAAACGTTCTGCAGACACGCTCACTAATTGTAAACTGTCGAAATAACGCAATTCACAGCCTACAGACCTGTTCACAAAATAATGGAACAAACACGTCCACTACACGTGAAATTGTCAAAAAATAATGCATATTTAACGGTTTGCCAAGTCACAACGCTTGAACAGCCGAAAATAACGCACTGCACAAACACTCATTGCACATGGAATACGCTTTCGAACTATCATTAAGAAATTCGACCGCGACATATCAGCGAATTGTTCCCTACAGAGATCCAACACACGCACATGCCAGTATGGCCTGCCCTGCAAAACGACAACAAGGTACCAGACCACGCACAGGTTTCTGTTTGGGTCCCACTAGCATGAGGTGCCGGCATCTCTTTCATGCATGACACCTCGTAAGTAGGCTGTTTATGTTTTCTTATTGGCAACGTTACGTAGCGCTCTGTATGAAAATCACTGGCTGTGCTGTGTGCAGTCTGTGGCTAGTTTGCATTGTTGTCTGCCATTGTAGTGTTGGGCAGCGGCAGCTGGATGTGAACAGCGCGTGGCGTTGCGCAGTTGGAGGTGAGCCGCCAGCAGTGGTGGATGTGAGGAGAGAGATGGCGGAGTTCTGAAATTTGCAATACTGGGTATCATGAACTGCTAATACATTGTTTGTTCTCTATTAAAGTCTTTCATTTGCTAACTATGCCTATCAGTAGTTAGTGCCTTCCGTAGTTTGAATCTTTTGTTTAGCTGGCAGTAGTGGCGCTCGCTCTATTGCAGTAGTTCGAGTAACGAAGATTTTTGGTGAGGTAAGTGATTTGTGAAAGGTATAGGTTACTGTTAGTCAGGGCCATACTTTTGTAGGGATTTTTGAGAGCCAGATTGCGTTGCGCTAAAAATATTGTGTGTCAGTTTAAGGACAGTCATGTACAATTGTTCTAAGGGGACGTTTCAACCTGAGAAATACCTGTTGAAACATGTGTTCACCTAGGGACTGTTGCTGGTGCGATGACACATAGTTGTGGGTCCAGTGCCGAGAGAGATGTTTGCATAGCAGCTCACCCTCACGGACGCACCTAAAAAGTTCTCAATGTTATACTGATGTTACATGTCTACATAAATAACAGTCAAGTCTCCCTCTGGACGCACTATAGAAATCTGTTGCAGTGCTTCCCAGAGTAATACTGGGAGCATTCTCCATAGTGCTCCTAACGGGACAGCTGTCCTCCATGCGAGATGCCTCCATCTGCATGTTATACTGATGTCACATGTCTATGTAAATAAGAGCCAAGTCCACCTCTCAGAAATAGTAAAGTGACCCAGAAATAGTTAATGGTCGCGACATTGCCACATCTATCACCACCATCTTGGATACACCATATTGAATAAATTTGGCAACAATGCAGAGTGGGGTGACGCCGGCCTTGCCCTACTACTAACGTTTGTAAATGTGACCTTGTATTGTAACTAGCTTGTTCACTCTCAGCCATGAGCTATGACCAAAAGCAAAACAAAATTACTCTAGGCAAACCTTAGTGCTGATTTCCTATAAAGACTCTTATGAGAGAGGATCCACCAAACGGGTCCTAGGTGATGTAATGGATAGGGCAGTTGAGTGCAAGTACATTGGGTCATGAGTTTGATTCCTGAAAGGATCGTTTATTTTTAAAACTTGCATACGAAATAAGAGAATAGACCTAGCAAAAAAATCATTGTAGAACTTGTTTTGATAGTGGGATATTTTATATGTAGCTTCACATTAATCTCAGCCTGACAAGAGAATGGTCCTATAAGACATGTTGAAACCCATCTTGAAATTTTTTACACAGGAAGAAGACAATGAAAGAAATGCATGGCCAAAATTTTAGATGCTAAGAGGCACTGCAAGTATTTTGTAAAAAATCTTGAAGTTACACATTTTTACCGCATGAAGAACAGCTTATAACAGCGGTTTGTGCAGCCCTGTCCACCTACCGCCGACTTGGCGAATCTAGAGAGCCTATTTACAGGCTCCCTAGGCGCTTAGTGCAGAGCGCTCATCTGCTCATTCAGCAGCACCCACCGGCGCACCGTGGAGCGTCTTCACGGCGGTGTGACCGCAGTATACGATGTGACCGGAAGCTAAGCAAGAATATCCCTATCCTATGAAACGTAAATTATGTCCTCTGTAGTGCATAATTCCCCGATGTCCCGTCCTCTGAATGTTTTCAATTTCTTCCACCTATCCGAGTTTTAGAAACAATTTCCAGCAACAATTTCCGTCTTATAAACAAGTTCCATCAACAATTTTCGTTAATATTACCACCCATGAATTAATCACTGAACTCGATTTTACGCGAAAATTCAGAATTCCCACAAATATTCGAAATTATCTCCAATAAGGCAGGTGGGCTAGGGCGAAGGGGAGGGGACCCACGAGCCGGCTGGGGAAAATACATGAAGTCATCTGGGTTGGGGGTGGAGTGGGGTGGGGGTAATTAAATAATCAATTAATTAATTTGCATGTCAATTTGACACCAGTTTCTTACAAAAATTGGTGTCGGATGATACCTATTACCCCATTACTGACACATACGAAGCAAATTAATACGAGATAATACTTACCCCTCATGTCTTACTAAACAGGTCAGAACATTGTTGTAGAAGCAACTAAAAAGCATAAAAATTAAAAAGTATGCAAAACCCTCAAGACTGGTGAAGTTTTACAGAAGCTCTAAATGTAGGGCGAACTACAATGGTAGAAGCTTTTAATATTTTCCACAACGAAACTGTGTCTGGAAATGTGGCCGAAAATCCAGAGAGATTCTTGTCGTATGTAAAGTGCACCAGTGGAAAGACGCAATTAATACTTTATGTGAGTAATAACAATGCTGATGAATACTGAAGACAGCGCCACTAAAGTAGAGTTACTAAATACGATTTTCCGAGACTCCTCCACCAAAGGACACGAAATAAATATTCCAGAAATCGAACCAATAGCAACTGCCGACATAAGTAACTTAGAGGTAGATATCCTCGGTGTAGCAAAGCAGCTTAAATCACTTAATAAAGGCAAGCTCTCCGGTCCTGACCATATACCAGTCAGGTTCCTCCCACAGTACACTGATGCAATAGCTGCATATTTTGCAATCATATACAAACGATCGCTCGATGAAACATCTGTACCTAAAGACTGGAAAGTTGCACAAGTCACAGCAATAGCCAGAAAAGGAAATAGGAGTAATCCGCTGAATTACAGATCCATATCCCTAAAGTCGATTTGCAGTAGGATTTTGAAAATATACTGTGTTCGAAGAAAACGATTTATTGACAAACAGCAAACAAGGATTCAGTAGATATCGTTCTTGTGAAACACAATTACCTCTTTAGTCTCACGAAATAATGAGTGCTATTAACAGGCAATGTCAAATTGATTCCATATTTTTAGATTTCCAGAAGGCCTATGACACCATACCTCACAAAGGACTTCTAATGAAATTGTATTCCTGTGGAATACCTTCTCAGTTGTGCGACTGGATACGTGGTTTCCCGTCAGAAACATCACAGTTCGTAGTAATTGGCAGAAAGTCATCGAGTAAAACATAAGTAATAACTGCCGTTCCCCCAGTGAAGTGTTATAGACCCTCTGCTGATTCTCATCACTATAAACGACACACGAAACAACCTGAGCAGACCTCTTAGATTATTTGCAGAAGATGCTCTCATTTACCGTCTTGTAAAGTCATCAGATGATCAAAACAAATTGCAAAACTACACTCCTGGAAATGGAAAAAAGAACACATTGACACCGGTGTGTCAGACCCACCATACTTGCTCCGGACACTGCGAGAGGGCTGTACAAGCAATGATCACACGCACGGCACAGCGGACACACCAGGAACCGCGGTGTTGGCCGTCGAATGGCGCTAGCTGCGCAGCATTTGTGCACCGCCGCCGTCAGTGTCAGCCAGTTTGCCGTGGCATAAGGAGCTCCATCGCAGTCTTTAACACTGGTAGCATGCCGCGACAGCGTGGACGTGAACCGTATGTGCAGTTGACGGACTTTGAGCGAGGGCGTATAGTGGGCATGCGGGAGGCCGGGTGGACGTACCGCCGAATTGCTCAACACGTGGGGCGTGAGGTCTCCACAGTACATCGATGTTGTCGCCAGTGGTCGGCGGAAGGTGCACGTGCCCGTCGACCTGGGACCGGACCGCAGCGACGCACGGATGCACGCCAAGACCGTAGGATCCTACGCAGTGCCGTAGGGGACCGCACCACCACTTCCCAGCAAATTAGGGACACTGTTGCTCCTGGGGTATCGGCGAGGACCATTCGCAACCGTCTCCATGAAGCTGGGCTACGGTCCCGCACACCGTTAGGCCGTCTTCCGCTCACGCCCCAACATCGTGCAGCCCGCCTCCAGTGGTGACGCGACAGGCGTGAATGGAGGGACGAATGGAGACGTGTCGTCTTCAGCGATGAGAGTCGCTTCTGCCTTGGTGCCAATGATGGTCGTATGCGTGTTTGGCGCCGTGCAGGTGAGCGCCACAATCAGGACTGCATACGACCGAGGCACACAGGGCCAACACCCAGCATCATGGTGTGGGGAGCGATCTCCTACACTGGCCGTACACCACTGGTGATCGTCGAGGGGACACTGAATAGTGCACGGTACATCCAAACCGTCATCGAACCCATCGTTCTACCATTCCTTTACCGGCAAGGGAACTTGCTGTTCCAACAGGACAATGCACGTCCGCATGTATCCCGTGCCACCCAACGTGCTCTAGAAGGTGTAAGTCAACTACCCTGGCCAGCAAGATCTCCGGATCTGTCCCCCACTGAGCATGTTTGGGACTGGATGAAGCGTCGTCTCACGCGGTCTGCACGTCCAGCACGAACGCTGGTCCAACTGAGGCGCCAGGTGGAAATGGCATGGCAAGCCGTTCCACAGGACTACATCCGGCATCTCTACGATCGTCTCCATGGGAGAATAGCAGCCTGCATTGCTGCGAAAGGTGGATATACACTGTACTAGTGCCGACATTGTGCATGCTCTGTTGCCTGTGTCTATGTGCCTGTGGTTCTGTCAGTGTGATCATGTGATGTATCTGACCCCAGGAATGTGTCAATAAAGTTTCCCCTTCCTGGGACAATGAATTCACGGTGTTCTTATTTCAATTTCCAGGAGTGTATTTAGATAAGATGTCTGTATAGTGCGAAAAGTGATAATTGACTCTAAATAATGAACAGTGTGAATTCATCCACATGAGTACGAAAATGAATCCGTTAAATTTCCGCTACACAGTAAATCACACAAATCTGTAGGCTGCAAATACAACTAATTAATTAGGGATTACAATTACGAATAAGCTAATTTTCAACGACCACATAGACAATGTTGCGGATAAAGCAAACCAAAGACAACGATTACTGGCAGAGCACTGTGAAAATGCTACAGATCCACTAAAGAGACTGCCTACACTACTCTTGTACGTCCTCTTCTGGAGTACTGTTGTACAGCGTGGGATGAAAAATGTTCAAATGTGTGTGAAATCTTATGGGACTTAACTGCTAAGGTCATCAGTCCCTAAACTTACACACTACTTAACCTAAATTATGCTAAGGACAAACATACACACCCATGCCTGGGGGAGGACTCGAACCTCCGCCGGGACCAACCGCACAGTCCATGACTGCAGCGCCCAAGACCGCTCGGCTAATCCCGCGCGGCAATGTGGTATCCACATCATATAGGATCGATGATGGGCATCAAAAATGTTCAAAAAAAGGCTGCTCGTTTTGTACTATCGCGAAACAGGGGAGACAGCGCCACAGGTGTGATACGTGAAATGGAGTGGCAATCATTAAAACAAAGGCGTTTTTCGTTGCGGCAGGATCTTCTCATGAAATTTCAATCACCAACTGTCTCCTCAGAGTGTAAAAATATTTCGTTGGCGCCCACCTACTCAGGGAGGAATGATCATCATAATAAAATATCAGAAATCAAAGCTCTGACAGTGAGATTTAAGTGTTCGTTTTTCCCGCGCGCTGTTCAAGGCACTTAATTGTGAATTTCTGAGCAATCATAAATATGCAGATGTACATGTAGCGCTCCCCGGTTTCATCGACGACCTGTAGTACCCCTTCATTAAGTGCAAAGCAGTTCTGCACTATGAACTCACGCACCCCAGAAAGGGGGTAGCAGTGCTGTTGAGGAAAAGAGCATTGTCCAAATCTGGGCGGCCATTAGTGTGACACTGCGGTGTGAGTGAGTCGCAGGGAGGTTCGGAGCTTTTCCCAAATTACATCACCTAAAACTTTAACATTTTTACATTCAAGGTCACCATTCACATATATACACATACCTTCTTGTTCGTTAATTTTACGATGGTTCTTAGTCCTTAACACTAATGGCATTGTACCGTGTGTAAACTTATAGATGGCAGACCTATCCCTAGTCCTGAATCGGTAGAAGTCGGTAAACGTTGGGAGCCTTCGGTAGGCACGCAGTTTCGACTGCTGCCAACATTACGTAGCTGACTGTGTTGTACAAGGTAGCCATTGTCGTCTGCTTCGTTATTGTTTTGCGCTGTACTGTTCTGCGTGTTTTTATTGTGCAGTTGTGCTGAACATTATCAAAATGAGTGAAGAGGCAGTTGCTGGCCCATCTCGGGAGTCGCCAACAACCCCTACCTACCAGTACGTAGCGATGCTCGTAAAATTATATTGTGTGTGATTGAATGCTGCGAAAAGGGAAAGGGAGCAGAAAAAATGGCTTCACCCCATTTACAAATCTTCAGTGAGAGATGCTACATACACAGGACAAAGCATGCGTAGCATTGGAAGATTCAAACAGTTTTCCAAGAATCATCCTGGTGTATCACCACAAACGCCTGGCAAGAAAAGGTGAGTTTCCATTTCAGATATTTTGTTCGCGATCACTTTGAAGGTGCCCCATATTTCGTGCGAATTACTTTATATTTCATTTTTCCTTGCTACCGTATTGCTTTGTATGGAAACACCACTGGTTACTGTATTATTTGAAACACATTCATATTACAGTACACTTCCAAATTAAGAAAAAAAAACATGCAGTGCAGAAGGCATTTTCTTATAAATCTTTCTCTCTCTTTTAACTTAGGAAAAGAAATGGAGAAATCGATGATTTCAACCAGCGTGTCATTCGCGACACGATATCGGAATTTTATTCAGTGCAGAAGACTGTGCCGAGCCTGCGAACACTGCTTCCAGTTTTGCACGACAAAATAGGCTGGAAGTGGAGTATTGTCTCGCTGAGAAAAGTACTTTTGTCTATGGGATTCATATGGCATAAGGTGGAAAACAAGAGGACCGTGTTAGAACGTCCAGACATTGTGCACTGAAAAAAAAAATTACGAGCAGTGGGAATCGAACCCGGGTCTGCTGTATGACAAGCCTATAGCTTTTTTTTTTTTTTTTAATCTCATTTTGTTCGCTTTCGTTAGTTGCAACTGCTCGGGGCGGACGTCGGAAGACATCCATTTTAGTTCGTTGTTGATCGATAAAGTCAGTTTTTTTTTATATCACAGGGGGCTTCTAACCCTCTGACCGAGCACGCTGAGCTACCATACCGGCATACCTAATCAATTGCGCTACGCATGATTCAGTGATGTAACTGATGAAACATTGTCCATTACTCTTTTCAGGCTTTCGGAGAACAACTCACCAAAGTTTCATTGCAACTGGATGAATGGTTTGTGAGCGCATAGTAGACATTCATTTAGTTTCGTTTACACACAACATTTTAAGCGAGTTTTACTTCCAAGCCTTTCGTCTGCTTTCGTGTTAGCATGACGCTCAATTTGTAGTGCCAGCACTGCAACTGGTAGGCGTGCCTTGTTCCGCCCCCCCCCCCCCCCCCTCCTCAACGGCTCCTCTCCACTCGCCAGCCAATGCTTGCTTCCTCCTCTCCCCGCACTCCCCTCACAACTCTGCCGTCTTACAGTTAACACACTGTACACACATCAAAAAAAGTTTTTCATCAGCCCAGTTCCCAGAACTGAAGATAGATGTCTCAGTTTTGGTACAACACTTATTAGAATCACCAATGTCATTGCCTTCGAGCAGCATCCCTCGTTGAAGGAGTAAAAGAGGTCTCTCGTGACTTTTGACTCTGTCATTGATCTGTAAAAATCTTTTTCAAACTGCGTTTTCGGCAACTCGATGTAAAATGTTAGAAGCTACCGCGAAAGTCATTTAGTTTACTAGTGGGAGGGGCATTACAGTACAAGAGATCACATCATGAGGCCAAACTTCAATAAAGGGTTAGTCACTGTGGAGATGGCTAAGATTTCAGTGCAGTTCAAAAAGCCTGTCTATATCGATAGATGTATTCTGAACCTCTCAAAGCTCCACATGTACCGATTCCACTGTGAGTTTGCAAAATCAAACATCACTGATCCCAGAGTAGTCTATAAGGATACAGATGCTTTCATCTACTGGGTAAAATACTGCAATCCATATGAAGTAATTAGGGACAATCCCGAGGCATTCGGCTGATAAGCCTTACAGCACAATACCCTAGAACAAGAAGGTTATCGGCCTGATGAAAGACGAAGCGATTGACGCGCAGATTGTGGATTTTGTGGAGCTCATATCCAAAATGTATGCATACTGTATAGTCGAGTGTAGTGCTACAGCGCAAGAGATTACGTTGCCAGGCCAAATTTCAAGCGATCAACAATCTTCAGAGGAGGTCTATTCGCTGTGCAATTCACAAAGGCTATCTATATCTGTATCTGTGTTCTGGACCTCTCCAAACTCCAGATGTACTGATTCCACTATGAGTTTGCAAAGCCAGACTTCACCGGTCTCAAGTCAGCTTACATGGATACAGTCTCATTTACTGGCTGAACAGCTACAACCCATACAAAGCACTCGAAACGTCTGGATACGCTCCCGATAAACTTTATGGAAAAACATCACAAAATAAGAAGATTATAGCATTTGTGGGTTTCGGCGCAAACATGTACGAATACCGCATACATCCAGGTAACACCCAGAAGCGGGCTAAGAATGTGCAAAATATTGCCCCAAAGGCTCTCATAGTAAAATATTACGACAGGGGTCTGCTCCACATTTGGTGCACCAGGTAATATTTTAATTGTGAGGCGATCGGATGCAAACTGCACCGCAGCTGAAAGTTGGGGTATTGTGGCATGAGGAAAAATAGTTGATTGGTGACAACAGGATTAGGACCTTGCTGTACTCACAGTATTCATTTAGTGATTGAATGTGTGACTGTGTATTTATTTATTTGTAAATAGTGGTTGTGTGTGTATGAGTGTTTGCGGAATGGTTGGATGAATTGCTTGTCGTAGCTGTATGTGTGCGGTTTTTATTTCACGTGCTACTACTAGTTGTTACTTTCCATATATATTGTATACAGAAAACCGATTAATGAGTTGAACCTGATCAGTGATCAAACATGTACATAAAATAAAAAATTACTACATTAGTGGCTAATGTAGTATTTAAGCTCTTAGTGTAACTGATACTGTATTAAAGTAAGTCATAAAAAATATAAGAAACTGTAAAAGAAAAATAGGTTTGTAACTAAACCAATGTATATATGTCATAAAAATGTCGTAAAAACACGTAACAAAGTAGCTTTGCAAATCATTGTTCATCAGAAAAAATGTCTTTGTAAATAACCCAACGAAGTGATTTAAAAAAATTGTAAATCAACCACTATAAATATATGTCATCAGAAACTATCAGCTATGTAAATAAACAAACAAAATAAAAAGTCTTAATAAAAAATCATACAATACTGTTAAGTAATTGTATTGCAAAAATTGTTATTAATAAACCATTTGTTAATTTGTTATATCATTGTTATTTTTCATGACCTTTTCATTGTAGAATTATTGTTGGTAATAAATTGTGTGTAACAACCTGAACTTCTCTCCCTGATCCACAGACTTCAAATGAAAAGGCTGATTTTAGGATCCCCACCAGCAAACATCACTATGGCGGCAGACATGCTGGAGTGGGTACCACAGCAGGATATTGCAGAAACTTGCCATGGAAGGTGCACATGACATGTGGCAGGGGCTGGCAGAGGTGCTTACCTTCAGGCAACAGAGGGCCGTTAGCCATCCAAAGCAGCTCTGCTCTGAGTTCTTTCTGTAATTGTATGACATGGGTTCGGACTTGTGCTTCCTGTAGATCGACTTGCATAATGAGTTCATTTCTCCCTCACAAGGTTCTGTTCCCCAGCTATTATCAAGCAATCGTCAGCCTGTGAAGTACCTGAGCCAGGTGTGTAGCAAAGTGATATTATGCCTGCGCAGATGCTAAACCTATGGAACCGAACTAGTTATAAAGGATGAGGAGGGGGAGGGGGAGGGGGAGCTTGATTCTTACTGGCCCAGAGGGGGAGGTGTTTCCCACCACTTTAATGTGCTCCCATTGACAGAGTATGGGAGGGAGCGGTTTTCCGTCCTTTTAATGTGTCCTCTTTGACTGAGAGAGATAGTGGTTTCCCGACAATTTTATATCATAGAAGGCTATGTGATTGGTATCAGGCTACATAGTGGCCTTACTGTACCTCTTACAATTGATCCTTGTGTGTGGGTAGGGCAGATATTCCCTTCAATGTCCTTGAATGTACCACATATAATTGCCGGTGATTCTCCAGGTGGAGCGGAGTGGAGTTGACCTTGAATATAACTGGCCCAAGTGTGCTAGCTGACACTGGAAGTTGTTATCAGTGACCTTGAGAGAAGGGTGTTATCTGTCACAGATCTCCTTACTATGCTACAAATCTATATAGGAATTTTGGCTGCACCACAGTAAGAAACTGGCTGAATAGGATCGTGGGAGCATTCTATGATGATATTGTGGCAAAACTGTCATCATAGCACCAGTATGAAAAATATCTAAATCGTTCCAGCAATTATTTAGTCAAGTGCACCTAGCCACTGTAATCAGTTTTCTCTTCTTACATATGATATCGTTCTACAACCCACAGACGGATGGGTTTAGAAAAAAAGCTCTCGCATGATTGCTGTACAGTACTGATAAGTACAAAAGTTACAGAGTGCAGCATTCTGTATGGCATAATTAGTTTATTTGATAAGTGCCTGACCCATATCTGAGCGTTCAGTGCATCTTTAACTGTGTTGAGAGACTGCTGTAGTACATGGGACTTCATGTCAGTGCCAGAAAGGAGGAAACTATTGCCGAATATAATTTAACTAAAAAATATGGCATTGCAACACAAATATTTCTTAGAAATCGGACTATTTTAATACAGAATTACTGCCAGTACGAGCCAACTTTGAAATGACTTTTGGTATCATATTACAGCTGACACGATTGCGCACGTAATATTTAAGGTCACTCTACCCTCCCATCCCCACTCTCTCACCATCCCCTCCCCTTCCCAATCCCTCTCCCCTCCACCACTTTGCTCTCGTCCATTATGGTTCATTCAGGGTCTGTACACAATATCACCAGAGATCAGTCAAAAAGTAAAATAAGACTGAAAGTAAGTATTTGTTCATCACTTATTAATATTATTGTTATTATTAATTTATTTCCCAGCAGTGCAAGGGACCCCAGCTGAAATGCAACAGCAACCTACAGATGCCCTTTCAGATTTAGCATACCTGCTGTCGTTCGATTATTTTGTACAGCTACCTGAGCCTCCCCGCAACTCGCTGAGCCTTAGTTAAGTTCCATAAAAGTGCCGCTATTTGCTAACACATATAATTCGGTTGCTAGTGGACCTAAACCCATGAATGTAGGCCTAACTCATGACAGTGACGAGGTATTACAGAAGCAGAAAACATTCAGAAGATGTCTGATCTATCTCCTACACCAATTCACATTCAGATGTTTGGGAGGATGGATTCAATGGCGGATACATGTGGAGTAGAGGTGCTTGAATTAACTTCAGAGGACACGCTCATTTACATAAAACATTCGAGTGTTGTGAATTTTTACGATCTGTACTGTGAGTTAATGATTGCTGCAGACGGAGTGACATAATGGCTCTCAGTTCTATGGGACTTAACATCTGAGGTCATCAGTCCCCTAGATCTTAGAACTAACCTAAGGACATCACACACATCCATGGCAGAGGCAGGATTCGAACCTGCGACCGTAGCAGTCGCGCGGTTCCAGACTGAAGCGCCTAGAACCGCTCGGCCACAGTGGCCGGCTACAGAGTGACACACTGGCGTCCATATTTAATAGGTGCATACTATGATTTTATAGAGTATTTGCTTGAGAATGGTGGAAGTATAAAGCAATTAGAGCAGTGTAGAGACATTTGCATTCTCCAGCGCCATAGTGTATAAATATGATCCTATAAGTATCAGTTCTGTTGAAGCAGAATTCATGGACGATATCACTATGTATCTTGTGGCATCTGTTGGACTGAATGCTATGCGAGTGAGAGAATATGAAGATCTTCCGCATGATTTTTGAACGCCAGATATAAAACTGCCGGTTCTGTAAATCAACATCGGTAGAAAGAACTGAATCACCCTGTATTTTCCCCGTTTTCTCAGGCCAATATCGTCTCTGACCGAAGACAAAAGGTACCCAGATTTTGCTGTCGGACGAAAAACGCATTGACTGCCGTATTTCGTGAGGATTCTTACGATTCTTGAAGACATATCGCCAAAACACGGCAAGAAGACCATTGCAATGTGTACCTCTGCATCTTCATTGATATCCGAACACGAACTGTCTCTGATTGGTATGCGTTTCATATCTGTTTATCAAATTTGGCTCTGAGCACTATGGGACTCAACATCTTAGGTCATAAGTCCCCTAGAACTTAGAACTACTTAAACCTAACTAACCGAAGGACATCACACACACCCATGCCCGAGGCAGGATTCGAACCTGCGACCGTAGCAGTGCCGCGGTTCCGGACTGCAGCGCCAGAACCGCTAGACCACCGCGGCCGGCATCTGTTTATCAAAATAACCGTTCTGTTGGAACACTGTTCTTAGGTATCGCTGCTCACCAGCAGGCGGTCAGGATCTGAATTTGAGATCGCGTGTGCTCTATGTACCAGGGAGCGAAAGACATTGCCGCATTGCGCACAATGGAGGAAGTAGTTAGTCTGCAAATATTACTCTGTGTGAGCGTTTCCGATACACATTATCACAGCGTTCAGAGAAATGTATTTTCTCTAGGGAGATTACGTTGTGTAAACTCTTATTTAGATTTTAGTTTTATTTATGCATGCATTTATTTGTTTATTTTGGTAAGATGTCAGCTGCTTTAGAATGATCATTCATACATTTCAAATGGTATTTGAAAATAGAGCTTATCTCTTAGAAATATTGCATGTGAAATGGCATCATCGATTAATTTTCCATTTATCTTCATTAACTGCGAAGACCTGTTGCTCTCGGTATATGGTGTTTGTTCGTTCTACTAAATATTCGAGATTCTTCTGACCCTAAAACCCTTAAATAGTACGCTAACATTTTTTTCTCTTCCATGGTGAACTGAAAATACGAATACAGCGTGTTCAAATGCTGGACAAACATTTGTATTCCGTAGGGTCACACCGCAAGTGTATCTTCAACATACCGCCAGATGCAGGAACGTTGGAGAGTTACCAACCACAGTGCTTTTTTTCCCAAAATCTTCCATAAATTAATTGGGTGCCATGGGGCACAGAAGACATGTCATGGCGACACTGTCAGCTTGTTCCAAATACTGGTTATTAAATAAGAGGTAAACGGAGGTAACCACATGTTTAAACAAAGCCACAATGTCCTTCTCAGATATGCTGCTAAATAGCTGTAATGAGTCATGTAGGAGAACTTACGTAAATAAGGATATAACACACTATATGTACCAGTCAGTTGTATGAAACAAACGCAATAAGATGGGTTTACGTAGAGTCGTGACAGAATTACCACACCACTAACGAAGTTGCCAGGACTATTGGTGGATTGACGCGGACTCTTCAACGTGTCTGCAACGAATGGTGTACAACTCATAGCAACGCAGCATTGTGTTAGAGCAGTGGTCGTAAAAAGATCCGTAGACAAATGCCACGCCTTGCCAATGACAGTCGATTTCAGACCCAACAGTATGTGCTTGTGTCAGTGAATGCAAGACTATTTCAAACAGCAGTTACTGAGAAAACACTACGATCGCAAGTGCTTGGACTGGTCATTTGGAGTCTGGTACCTCGCAAAAGGCCATCGCTCACAGTAGCACATAAAACGGCGTAGCTTCAGATGGCCAGACAACTTGGACTGGGGTTGTATAATGTGGTTCAACGTGTCACGATTTGGCCTCTTTTCAAATGACGGAAGATGTCAACTGCACCAATAGCCCTCTGAGGCGCATAATCCTCAGACTATAGGAGCTTCTGTGAAGTTTGGAGGGCGTTTTTCGTGGCATGACTTGAGCTCACTCATTCAGGTTGAAAGGTCTCTGTTGGATTCCTTTCGTGTTTAATTTCTTAAATCTGTTGCCATTTATGGAATAAATTCCTCTTCTAAATGTACTGTGGCGTTTCTTACTATCTGGGAGGAGACTGAGCAGTGGAACGTGTTACTTTTACACATAAACCAGAACGATCTGTCACACTACTACACTTTAAAGCACAGTTTATATGTAATTCTTATATGTAATTCATGTCACGCAGTCTCATACGGAACCTACATCTGCTTTCTTTTATATACTGTATATGATAAGATACTGTCATCCCCCTTCCCTTTTGTGTGAGAGGATGAATGAGCATATGTATTTCTAGTTGCATGCTTGAGGGTAGCAGACAAGGCTGTCTGCTAGAGAACAGTAGGACCAACGTCGGAACAGGTAGCTACGCTTCCTAAAAGCAAAGAGGTTTCTATCCTTAGTATGGTCCTGTCCGTCCGTTGTCATGTTGGTATAGGAAGCTGCCCCTCTGGCCACTTCCGTTGGTCTTTGTGAGCCTCCCTCAGGAAGCACGCTCGGCAGTAGGGAGTTGCAGTGTGGCCGTGGCGAGCGTCTGAAGTGGTAAGATCTCCGGCTAAGCGCGTGTCTGTTAAGTCCGTAGGACAATGGATTTCTTAAGTTCAGCCTGACTGAAAATTTAATCACCTTGATTTCAGGTTTAGCTCTAAAATATCTAATGCTATCTTAAAGTGCAGCGGAGTGTAATTCTCGTGTTAAATTCAGATTATTTTGCGGTAGTTGCTTTGTTACTACTTTGTGAGTAAAGTGGAACCACGTGTTGATCAGTAACTCTAACTAAGTTCATCAATCTTAAATCCGAATGTGCGTGAGATTATAACGTCTCGTCTTGAAAATATTTTTTTTAATATAGCAACTTTTCTTTATGCTTTTCTTTATGTTCAACCCACGTGGGGTGTACTTTGCGAGACCAGTACCACGTGCTTATATAACTGTTTGACCCATCAGGTTAATAGTAAGACGTTAGTAACCAGTTCAAGGTTTTTCTTTTGTCAATTGCTTTTCGATCTAATGTATTTTAATTATCAAAATTATTGTGGAGTTGTACGCTTTGTGTAAACCAAGTTGACCACGTGGAGCATGTGGTGTAATCATCAAAGTAGCCCTCAGCTATTCTTTTTGCGAAGACTTCACAAAGAGTTAATATGAATTTAGTATACCAGTGTGTGGTAATTACATGACGGACAGGATTGTGGTATGAACGTAATTTCTTTGGGTAAAAACTGAATCTGTTGGTTGTGGTTAATTTCTTCTTGCTTATGTTTCAATGTTCTTCGTGTGTTATTTTATGAATGGAGTGTTGTATGCAGTTTTCCAAATCTTGGCTCCATATTTTATGTGTTCCGTAAGATTACAATCTCACATTCTTTGCAATCGTAAATAAGGCACCAGCTCAGTTATAACTCACGTATAATATGCTGAAATTTCAATGAACAATCTTAAAATAAATTTCCAAATATAAACTGATTTCTTTCTTTTTATTTAAATTATCCTTTATATATATATATTACCGGTTTTGTATGACTATTAAAAGATTATCATTAATGTTAGTCTGGTTGGTAAACCAAGACTAAATATCTGATGAAACAGTTGCCCAGTAATCCACGGTTAACGTCCCCAGACAGATCACGGCTTTTAACCCAGCTTTTATTGTCTATTAGCACCGATCTCAGCATAACAAAATTAAAGTAACAATA
Organism: Schistocerca cancellata; assembly: GCF_023864275.1. Classification (NCBI taxonomy): domain Eukaryota; kingdom Metazoa; phylum Arthropoda; class Insecta; order Orthoptera; family Acrididae; genus Schistocerca; species Schistocerca cancellata. Next base: position 583,065,841 of record NC_064629.1, on the reverse strand, counting down.
TTACAATCCAGCATACCAAATTAAAGTTACAACATTACAAGGTTACCGTAAAGATGAACCACGATGTCAGCATTCTCGTGACCAAATGCCCTTTCCCACACATCTTCATGATAAATATGATGGGGACACTCCCATCTTCGAAGATTGCATTAGCTGTGTTCATACGTGTGCATATATACGTTCCCGGTTTAAAGAACGTTCAGGCATCCTATCACTCCGTGACTGGTCCACTAAATCACCTGATCGTAATCCCATAGAAAATATCTGGGACTGTTTCGAACAGTGGGAGGAATGTAGCAGTCAATATTCCGGCACCCTGGTAGTTCTGTGGTACGTAATCATCAATGCGTGGCTTCAGCTGGATAGGGCATACCTGAAGAAACTTGTAGCCTCTCTTTCCCGCCGAATAGGGACCATTAGCAATGCTGGAGGCGGTTTTACGCGATAGTAGCGTGACGTCCGCTTTGGGTGACTAATCTTTTGTCCACCTCATTTCTGTTCCGGACTCAGAAGTGTGTTAAACTGATAAGATTGATCAGAGTTAAGCTGATAAACTGAATGTTAGTGACACTGATAAGAGTGATTCGATTACACTGAACATTGAACAGTAGCCCATTACAACGGAGTGAACAGCAGGTGAGAAGGAATGCATACGCAGCTATAAATGTGAGTTCCCTGGAGAAGCCTTGAAGGAAATATGAGGTAAGTGCTGCACGTCTAAAAAAAGGCCATACTCCAATGACAACGGAAGCAACCTGTTCGAATGACGGTATCAAGTACTGTCATCACAATGAAAAGAACCAGTTCGAAGGACTGTATTGGCAAAGTGATATTCTTTTTAGAACGTTTAAATTGCTACGAAGCTGAGTGACTTGCCTTTTCATGTCCCAAAAATGAACATCGTTTTGTTCCTGTGAAACGCCAATTCTGACAAGGAAAAAAATATCACGCGAAAAATCTGATTCTTACACCTATAGGTAAATAGACTTATAATCTGGAATCGTGATCGGTTACCACAATGATTAGCAAAACAGAAATAACGAAAATATGTTTGGGCCTTATTAATGGAGCACGAAGAATCTTACCTCAAATTTAATGTTCGTACAGATACTACTGCAAAACTAAGGAAAGCCTAGAGCTGTGGGCGCTTTTATACTAACGTTGTACATTCATTAAGTACCTTTGTTGAAACTCAATATAAATAGTTTTTAATGAACAAATATATAACATTTAGAAGCATCTGTTAGATTCCCTGCATTCATCATAATCATATCCTGAAATCTAAATACACTACTGGCCATTAAAATTGCTACACCAAGAAGAAATGCAGATGATAAACGGGTATTCATTGGACAAATATATTATACTAGAACTGACATGTGATTACATTTTCACGCAATTTGGGTGCATAGATCCTGAGAAATCAGTACCTTGAACAACAACCTCTGGCCGTAATAACGGCCTTGATACACCTGGGCATTGAGTCAAACAGAATTTGGATGGCGTGTACAGGTACAGCTGCCCATGCAGCTTTAACACGATAGCACAGTTCATCAAGAATAGTGACTGGCGTATTGTGGCGAGCCAGTTGCTCGGCCACCATTGACAAGACGTTTTCAGTTGGTGAGAGATCTGGAGAATGTGCTGGCCAGGGCAGCAGTCGAACATTTTCTGTATCCAGAAAGGCCCATACAGGACTTGCAACATGCGGTCGTGCATTATCCTGCTGAAATGTAGGGTTTCGCAGGGATCGAATGAAGGGTAGATCAACGGGTCATAACACATCTGAAATGTGACGTCCACTGTTCAAAGTGCAGTCAATGCGATCAAGAGGTGACCGAGACGTGTAATCAATGGCACCCCATGCCATCACGCCGGGTGATACGCCAGTATGGCGATGACGAATACACGCTTCCAATGTGCGTTCACCGCGATGTCGCCAAACACGTATGCGACCATCATGATGCTGTAAACAGAACCTGGATTCAAACGAAAAAATTACGTTTAGCCATTCGTGCACCCAGGTTCGTCGTTGAGTACACCATCGCAGGCGCTCCTGTCTGTGATGCAGCCATGGTCTCCGAGCTGATAGTCCATGCTGCGGCAAACGTTGTAGAACTGTTCGTGCAGATGGTTGTCTTGCAAATGTCCCCATCTGTTGACTCAGGGATCGAGACGTGGCTGCACGATCCCTTACAGCCATGTGGATAAGATGCCTGTCATCTCGATTGCTAGTGATACGAGGCCGTTGGGATACAGCACGTCGTTCCGTATTACCCTCCTGAAGCCACCGATTCCATATTCTGCTAACAGTCATTGGATCTCGACCAACGCGAGCAGCAATGGCGCGATATGATAAACCGCAATCGCGATAGACTACAATCCGACCTTTATCAAAGTCGGAAACGTGATGGTACGCATTTCTCCTCCTTACACGAGGCACCACAACAACGTTTCACCAGGCAACGCCGGTCAACTGCTGTTTGTGTATGAGAAATCAGTTGGAAACTTTCCTCATGTCAGCACGTTGTAGGTGTCGCCACCGGCGCCAACCTTGTGTAAATACTCTGAAAAGCTCATCATTTGCATATCACAGCATCTTCTTCCTGTCGGTTAAATTTCGCGTCTGTAGCACGTCATCTTCGTGGTGTAGCAATTTTAATGGCCAGTAGTGTAACTCTCTAACCCCTCACAAAAAAGGAAACACAATCGTCCAATTATGTCGCTATACTCTTAAAATTGAGCTCTATACTGCTGCCAGCCCTCGAAATAATTCCCTTTGTTATCGACTAAATTCAGTACCGATGCCTGCAGATATTATTAAGCACCACAGAAAGGAAATCAATTATTTTCCATGAGTTGTAGTAGCAGCCCCATGATACACAGCTCCAAAATGCGCCAAATGTAACGTGAAGTCTGGTAAATATTCGTCGTATGAAAACAAGGGGTCAGAAAGCCCAGACAGACCCGTTTCGTTTTAGGCGACAATCGCAAATGACAAAGAAAAAATGATGTATCTACTGTCACAGGAAATGCTGTCTTTATGCATGGTACACAAAATACACTATGTGATCAAAAGTATCCGGACACCTGGCTGAAACTGACTTACAAGTTCGTGGCGTCCTCCATCCGTAATACTGGGATACATTATGGTGTTGGCCCACCCTTAGCCTTGATGACAGCTTCCACTCTCGCAGGCATACGTTCAATCAGGTGCTGGAAGGTTTCTTGGGGAATGGCAGCCCATTCTTCACAGACTGCTGCACTGAGAAGAGGTATCGATGTCGGTCGGTGAGGTCTGGCACGAAGTTCGCATCCCAAAACATCCCAAAGGTCTTCTAGAGGATTCAGGTCAGGACTCTGTGCAGGCCAGTCCATTACAGGGATGTTATTGTCGTATAACCACTCCGCCACAGGCCATGCATTATGAACAGGTGCTTGGTCGTGTCGAAAGATGCAATCGCCATCCCCAAATTGCTCTTCAACAGCGGGAAGCAAGAAGGTGCTTAAAACATCAATGTAGGCCTGTGCTATGATAATGCCACGCGGAACAAGGGGTGCAAGCCCCCTCCATGAAAAACACGACCTCACCATAACACCACCGCCTCCGAATTTTACTGTTGGCACTACACACGCTGGCACATAACGTTCACCGGGCATTCGCTACACCCACAACCTGCCATCGGATCGCCACATTGTGTTCCGTGATTCGTCACTCCACGCAACGTTTTGCCACTGTTCAATTGTCCAGTGTTTACGCTCGTTACACCAAGGGAGGCGTCGTTTGGCACGTACCGGCGTTATGTGTGGCTTATGAGCAGCCGCTCGACCGTGAAGTTTAAGTTTTCTCACCTCCCACCTAACTGTCATAGTACTTGCAGTGGATTCTAATGCAGTTTGGAATTCCTGTGTGATGATCTGGATAGATGTCTGCCTATTACACATTATGACCCTCTTCAACTGTCGGCGGTCTCTGTCAGTCAACAGACGAGTTCCCCATTCTGCTCTCTCACGATGTCTAATGACTACTGAGGTCTCTGATGTAGAGTACCTGGCAGTAGGTGGCAGCACAATGCACCTAATATGAAAAACGTTTGTTTTTGGGGCTGTCCTGATACTTTTGATCACATAGTGTATCTTAATTGAAGGATACCAAACAGGGACTGAAAAACAAGAGACCTGTGTGTGTTTATCGACTTTAATGACACCATCTTACTGCGTCATCAAAACAATGAAACTGAAGGGAACGTTAGAGTTTATCATCCCTTTCAAGTCCAAATAATTTGCGATTGTCAGCTTGTTGAAAGAATCATACCAGCATTTCTCTGAAATGACTGAGAGTACGGAGGAAATCTAAATCAGGGTAGCTCCTCCGGGTTTTCAACCCCATTGCTCCATAACACAAATTCACTGTTTTACACAATGCGCAGCTTTGTGCAGAATAAGGTACTGCTGCGCCCAGAAAAATTTTTTAAAGTTTTATTCCGGCTGCTACCAGGCAACAGAGGCCAGCCTAGAACGATGTGCTAATCAAGCAGGCCAATGCGCAGTACTGCTGACATTATGTCGAACACTCCAGCTGGATGAGTTTGTGACGTCGTCCATGGCTGAAGTACAGGGAATAGCTACAGCCGCAACACAGTGTGGCCGAGGGTGAAGTAAAGTCTTGAAACACGTCGCACTTGCGTGCTGTCGAAAACACACACGTTGATAATGTGACTGCGCCTAGCAACCTTTGTCCGATGCGGAGCCACGGAGCGAGCCAGGAATAGCTGACGGACGACTGATGTGGAACAAATTCACTATTCCCTCCCAGAAAGGCCACTTCAGAAACGTAGCAAGAAGTACATAAATAATCAAGCCTAGAAGTATGTTTGGCAGGGGCTCTGTCTGTGACATGGAGGAGGCCTTGATGGTGGCTGTCGAGCGAACTACGAGGGGCGTTTGAAAAGTCCGTGCAAAAATAAAAACTACTTACGTGTTTGGGGTAAACCTTTTTTTCATTTTTCGACATAGTCTCCGTTTAGACTTCGTCCAACGCTTTTCTAATTTGTTGATCCCTTCAGAATAATAGGAATTGTCCAAGTCTGCAAAATAGCTATTAGTTGCTGCAGTCACCTCCTCATTTGAATAAAATCTTTGTCCCGCGAGCCATTTCTTGAAATTGGGGAACAAATAGTAGTCCGAGGGAGCCAAGTCTGAAGAGTAGGGGGATGTGAAACGAGTTGGAATCTTATTTGCATTAATTTTGCAACCACAGCTGCTGAGGTGTGTAGTGGTGCATTGTCGGTCCGATCGCCGGCGTTTTTCTTGCAGCTCGATTTTCAAACCGTCCAATAACAATGCTGCTGCTACAACTAAGGAGGCCATTGTTGCTCTAACAGAGCAAGAACGAATGTTAACAGATGAGAATTCCCGTCAAAAGCAGGAGCATGACGAACTCCTTCATAGATCTGAGACTTTGCAAGTCGTTCAGTTTCAATTAAAATCTGAGTCAGTGGAAAATATGGTATAGTTGGGGTTATCTTCTTTTTTTTGATCCAATTCTAGCTGCAATTATCAACCTCTTTTGGGTAAATCAACAGAAGACGTGTCAATATTCGTTATTGATATTACAGCTGCTGCTGAAATTAGCGGTTGGTCAGACGAAGTAACCCTTCGTGTGGCTAAGTTGCTTGTAACAGGGAAAGCCAAAACATCAGTGTTGTATCATGAGACCCACGCTAAAGCACAGTCGTTCAGTAGCCGGTTGCTGGACTGCATGAGCGTTACCAAAAACAAAATAGCACACGGTTTTTTCACGAGAAATCAGTACTTTATCTTTGAAATGTAATGAGTCGGTGGAAGTCTTTTCAGTCAGGATTCGCAAAGACATATGTGTCTATCCAAAAGGTGGAGGCCAATAACGCGCTACTGCAGGAAGCAGAAAACAGAACGTTAGAAATTTCGTTGCGCAGGATACCGGCAGAACTATCACGAAGAGATTGAGAATCCTTATGATTTAACAGCAGATCCTAGAATTGCAGTGCGGTTGGCGAAGATAGATTTTGCTATGAAGCAACTGTATATTCACTTCAGAGGTCAAATGTTACAGTATCAGCGACCAGACAAGTACTTCTGTGGGAAAGTTGGCCACCGATTACCACATTAGGAAATATGAAAAGCGTAACTGGGAGAGACATCCACTAAATTCAAACGGGAATGCTTTGTCCATCGGAAAGCGGTCCTGATAGGCCGTAACACTGCACAAGTTAGAGCACAGACGAAATGCTGCTCAGTGGGCTTAGTGATTGGTATAGAACAATGGTTTCTTGTACACACAGAACACACATATACATTTTCAGTCTAGACCTTGTGAGCAGGAGACTTGGTGCACCATAGTATAAGTTACTTGGAGTTGGCTGTATAAGTGTGAAGTCACTGAGTACGACGGTACTTGATTTTGCTGTTGGGCAAACAAGGTTTTGCTATGTGGGGGTGGAAGGTACTCAGCGATTCTCAGACTAGATTTTCTCGACAAACATTGTGCTAGGACTGACCTTTGATAGTGCACAGTTGACCTCAGTGAAACTTTGTTTCAGTTGGAGGATACAGTTGTAAACCAAGCAATGTCGGAAGGTTAACATCTTGTGAAGGTGATGCCAGTTAAACTGCTGACGAGATCATTAAAGATTTATCAACAGGATAAAATACTGGCAGGTATGGAAAAATTAGTGTGTGTTTCTGTGGGGATCAATTTGCCTTGCGGGATTTTCTACGAGGTTGTGTCACTCTCAAGCTATGAAGGGTTTAATGCTTCACATTGTTTTGTACCCAGAAGCATATCTTGAGCGAGTAATATTAATGGAGAGTATACGTTGAAGAGCCAAAATATTATGACTACCTGCTTAACAGATTGTTGGTCCATCTTTGGAACGAAATACATCACTGATTCTGCGTATGAGAGATCCGACAGTTTGTTGGTATGTTGTGGAAGTATGTGATATTAGATTTATACGTATACGTCATGTAATTCGCGTAGATAACCGGGCCTATGATCTGCGTAAGCGCTGATGGCGCACGATGACTATCCACATAGGTTCCATAGGATTTACATCAGTCGAATTTGGTCGCTGAGACATCAACATGAGTCCACTATAAAGCCCCTCAATCCACTGCGCCATGGTTCCGGCACTGAGACACAAATACTTACAAAAGTGAAAGAGGACATTGCCGTCGGGGAAGACAGCAAGCTTGAAGGGATGTAGGTTTTCGCAGTTGCAAGCGTGTCTTCGATTACTACCACAAGTCTCATGCAAGTGCGGGAAAATGTCTCCCATAGCCTAATACTGCTCCCATCAGTCTTCATCCTTGATGCGCTACACCTTTCGAGCCGCCGTTCACCTCGATGACGGTGTTTGTGGAGACAACCATCGACCTAGTGTAGCAAAAATGTGATTCACCCTAAGCGTTGAAGTGTTTCCATTGATCGACATTTGAATTCTAATAGTCCCATGCCCAATACAACAGTAATGCTGTTGGGTCAACATGTGAACATGTAGGGGTGGTCTGCTGCGGAGCTCCATGCTGAACAATGTACGATGAATGGTGTGCTCTGAAACAATTGTGCATGCACCAGCATTGTGCTCTTTTGGCAGAGATACCACAGGCCACCATCTATCCTACTTTACAGATCAGACAAGCCTCAAAACCCCACGTTCTGTGAATAGCCATAAACATTCAACCATTTAGCGCTTATCATTAGTTTCATTGTCCCACCTCTTTCCGTAGATGCTCACAATTGTCCTATTTTTGACTTTTGTGAAAAATTTGGTTTTTAAAATTATTTTCAAAACAATATTTAAAAAAGCATTTTTAGATCGTTTTCTTAGCCCCAAAAATTGTCCTAATTTTGACTTCCGTGAAAAACGCAATTTTTAAAATTATTTTCCAAACAAATTTTACAAAAAGCAGTTTTTAGATCATTTTCGTAGCCCCAAAAATTGACCTATTTTTGACTTCCGTGAAAAACGTGTTTTTTTAAAATTATATTAAAGAATAAGTACATAAAATTATTTACTTTCTGCTTTAGCAGCCATAAGATTATTATGAGCTGTTGTTTATAATGTTTTTTGAGATAACACTTATTTACAGTTCTACCACATTCACAAGTAACTTTAATTTTGCTACGTCCTTTCGAGCATTCTTTACATACATAACAATGTTCACCTCTTCGATATTTATCTTCATAAAATTCTTCAAATAGGAGAGAAAATTATTTTACATTTAGCTACTTTTTGAATGTAAGTAAATTAATTAGAAAAATAATTTCTTAAAAAATTTCACATTGTGAACTCTATATCATGAAATTCATTACTTTTATTTTTAAGTTTTTCATTCCTTCATATTTCAGTTTCATTTGTCCTTTTTTAATTACTTCAAGATCCCAAGGATCAATTAATTTGTAATATCTATTTGGTAAAATAACTTATAATCATTATTACGTTCCTTACAAATTTTTTCTCCATATCTAGTATTTAAATATTCACAGACAGTAACATTACATAAAACATTAATCTCTGGTTCAGTTAATTTTTTAATCTCTTTCGAGACACTAATGTCATTAAGCTTCTTGATTATAGTATCCATTTATATAAAATAAATTTAATAAGATTTATATATAATAATTTTTTATTAGATTTTCAATAATGAGTAGTGACCATATGGTAATGTATCTATTCTGTTTTCTAAAACATATCTTTTATTATCATGGGGACTCAGTGTATTTTTGTATACTTTAATTGTATAGGTTTCATGTTTTTCACTTTTAATTGAATTAAATTTTCTATATTGTTCTTTATTGTTAAATAAACAATCTTTATAATCTTCTAAACTCATTTTTTTAACAACACATTTTTTAATTCCTTTAGATTTCTTTTCTATTTTGCTGTCAGCTTTATAAACATACATCTTTGCTCTTAAACCACAAAATTCATCCACTATTTATCCATTATATTCATCTTTCATTTTACCAAGAACTTTCTTGTTTACTTGAGGAATATTATATATATTATCTGTCAGATAATCACTTGTATCAAAATAATCAATCATTGATTTTATATGTTCATAGAAACCTTCAGTTTTAATATTATAAATATAGCTATCTGTATCTTGATAACATAATTCAATATTTTCTCCATATTTGGGTTTCATAACTCTATAGTGAAAATCGTACATCAATTCTTCAGATAGATCAAGTATACTTAATCCAATACAAATAGGTTTGTTAAATATTATTTTAGTTTTATTGATACGAATAACAGAAGGTTTTCACTAAATATATTTCTATTTTTAAAGTTTCGTTTAGGTACAAGTTTATCACTTACTTTACTATTTGAAACAAATTTTATATCTTGTCTGTTTCTTATATTCTCTATTGTTTTACCAAATACACAATTATTCATTAATTTATAGAAGTCTTTTCAAAATCATTTGTGCCTTTAGTTCTTAATTGTGTGTTTAGATATACACTCCTGGAAATTGAAATAAGAACACCGTGAATTCATTGTCCCAGGAAGGGGAAACTTTATTGACACATTCCTGGGGTCAGATACATCACATGATCACACTGACAGAACCACAGGCACATAGACACAGGCAACAGAGCATGCACAATGTCGGCACTAGTACAGTGTATATGCACATTTCGCAGCAATGCAGGCTGCTATTCTCCCATGGAGACGATCGTAGAGATGCTGGATGTAGTCCTGTGGAGTGGCTTGCCATGCCATTTCCACCTGGCGCCTAAGTTGGATCAGTGTTCGTGCTGGACGTGCAGACCGCATGAGACGACGCTTCATCCAGTCCCAAACATGCTCAATGGGGGACAGATCCGGAGATCTTGCTGGCCGGGGTAGTTGACTTACACCTTCTAGAGCACGTTGGGTGGCACGGGATACATGCGGACGTGCATTGTCCTGTTGGAACAGCAAGTTCCCTTGCCGGTCTAGGAATGGTAGAAAGATGGGTTCGATGACGGTTTGGATGTACCGTGCACTATTCAGTGTCCCCTCGACGATCACCAGTGGTGTACGGCCAGTGTAGGAGATCGCTCCCCACACCATGATGCCGTGTGTTGGCCCTGTGTGCCTCGGTCGTATGCAGTCCTGATTGTGGCGCTCACCTGCACGGCGCCAAACACGCATATGACCATCATTGGCACCAAGGCAGAAGCGACTCTCATCGCTGAAGACGACACGTCTCCATTCGTCCCTCCATTCACGCCTGTCGCGACACCACTGGAGGCGGGCTGCACGATGTTGGGGCGTGAGCGGAAGATGGCCTAACGGTGTGCGGGACCGTAGCCCAGCTTCATGGAGACGGTTGCGAATGGTCCTCGCCGATACCCCAGGAGCAACAGTGTCCCTAATTTGCTGGGAAGTGGTGGTGCGGTCCCCTACGGCACTGCGTAGGATCCTACGGTCTTGGCGTGCATCCGTGCGTCGCTGCGGTCCGGTCCCAGGTCGACGGGCACGTGCACCTTCCGCCGACCACTGGCGACAACATCGATGTACTGTGGAGACCTCACGCCCCACGTGTTGAGCAATTCGGCGGTACGTCCACCCGGCCTCCCGCATGCCCACTATACGCCCTCGCTCAAAGTCCGTCAACTGCACATACGGCTCACGTCCACGCTGTCGCGGCATGCTACCAGTGTTAAAGACTGCGATGGAGCTCCGTATGCCACGGCAAACTGGCTGACACTGACGGCGGCGGTGCACAAATGCTGCGCAGCTAGCGCCATTCGACGGCCAACACCGCGGTTCCTGGTGTGTCCGCTGTGCCGTGCGTGTGATCATTGCTTGTACAGCCCTCTCGCAGTGTCCGGAGCAAGTATGGTGGGTCTGACACACCGGTGTCAATGTGTTCTTTTTTTCCATTTCCAGGAGTGTATATATTTCCTTAACCAATCGGATTGTTTAAATTTGAAAACTTTATGCATTTTTGTAAGTTTCATTCCTAAAGATAAATATTGTTTAAGATTTTCTAGAACGTACTAAATAATTACACTTTTTATCTAAAGTACTTACTAATTTACATTCATTTGTACCTGGAACACGTTTGATTCAAGAGCTAGTGGTAAATCCTTATGTAAATCATGTAATTCTTTTAGATATTCTAGATCTAGTATATATATATATATATATATATATATATATATATATATATATATCCATCTTGACTATTGTTTGATAATTCACTTATTTTTGTACAATTAAAATTATTTGGTTCTTTCCATTTAAATGCACATATGGTAAATTTTGCTTCATAGCATAACCATATATATTATTTGCATCTAGATACATTATATAATTTGATAATTCTTTATTATTATTACATTTAAATAATTATTATTTGCTTTTACATATCATTTACAACATTTTGAAACTGCACCTCTTATTCTTTTTTCCACCATTAGAAGCATATCATCAACATGTAATAATACAAGATTTTGGTTAGTAATTTTTAACACTGCATCTTAAGATAAACCTGGTACTGTAAAATACCAAGAAGGATCTAGATTATTTGTCTGTGTACATGTTTTTCTAAAATTTTCAAAAATATAGCTTAAGAATAATATGTCAGTTTTAAGATATAAATCATGATATACACCAAGATTTCTATATTGAATTTTTCCCAAACTAATTTTGCAGGTTCATAATAAGCAATTAATCTAATTGTATCAACGAATCTCATTTTTTATTTTTGTTACATCTACGAAAATGATATATTTATTTTCATTATTTGGTATTAGTTCTATTTCTTTATCATCATAACCAAGTTCTTTGACAAAAAGATGTGAATCATAACCTGATAAATTATGTAAATAAATAGGTACAAAATCAAGTAGTTTTCGTTTTAAATTAAATATAATACATAATGGAGCAAAATATTTTCCAGTTAAATGTCATGATGAGGAAATTTTTTAGTCTTTTATGTATAAGGACATTTACATAGTGTACAAACTTAAGATTTAAGAAACATTTTGTATTCATCAAGTGTAAGTGGTTAAATTACTTGAATTTCAGAATATATTCTACCAGTTTCCTCAGTTTCTTGTCTTATACATTCTATAAACTTTTTATGACAATTTGGTACTCTATAAACAAAAGAATCTTTATAATTTACATATATATATATATATATATATATATATATATATATTTAATATAATGACAAAATCCACTTGGTTCTCGTTTTTGATATTTCATCGTATATGGTGTTTCTGGATTTGGCTCAAATTATCCATCTTTAAAAGTAAACTTTCAAAATCAGCAAAAATAACAAATGGAACCTTTTGTGTAAATTGATAATTTTTAAAATATACAGATTCTCCCTTTCCTGGCATTTCAACTTTTAATGGTTTATTAGTTAAACACTTTTTTGTGGGTTCATCTAATTTTACTTTACTATTACAATGTAATAAACATAAATCACAAATAAATTTTACTTCAGTATGTTTAGTCATTTGATTTGATACAAGTCTAGATGAATTTTGTATATAACAATAAAGTGAAATAAAGTAGGTTTACATCTTTTTCCTCTTTAGATTTTGATATTTTTAATGGAGACACTTGAAAATTTTCATCTTCATCATCAAATGAATAAACCTTAATAGATACATTAATTATATTATCAATTTTTGGAATATGATCAACTAGTAAAGGAAATTCAATTTTTTCAACATTTTCATCAAGATCAAGACCAACATCTTTATATTTTGTTATTCTTTCAGCATTTTTATCTACAGGAAACAAAGCTGATTTTATAGACCACAGAAAACACTTTTGATCATAATTTTTCACATTAATACAAGCTTTTTCGTTTTTTTATTACTTCGGGTAAATCAATATAAGATGATCCTCTTAGTGGAACGTATTTGTTAATTGTTAACTGTATACCAATAGATATTTTTTTGTAACATATCTATTTTCCCATATTTCCATGTTTTATTAAAATCTTCTTCTGTTAAAATTGTATAGTTTGGTGTTGGTTGTCCAATTCCTTGAACATTTTTCATTTATTTCATTTGTTTGTTGTTTATATTCAGAATATAAATTAAAATTTACCTTTACACCAAGATGTACTAACAAATAGTCTTCAACAATCTGAAAAATTTTTGCTTTTACTGCACTTAACAAATGATTGTGATCAAGTACATCTATATTTTTTCTAAACTTATAGTTTATAATATGTCTGCAAATGCTTTTCTACTAAGTAATCTTAAATTGTCTTTCTATCTGAGAAAGCTGAAGCAGTCTCAGATCTATGATTAGATGTATTATTTCTACGAATAATAGGATGATATCTAACAATAATTGAACGATTACTAATAATAAACCTAATTAAATCTGTAAATTTGAAAATCCTCATAAATTATTTTCTTTAAAAAATTCACGAAACTTTGAAACAGTATATCGTTGATGTTGGTTAGCAATTTGTTATAGTTGAATAGCAGTGTATCTTTGCAAGTTGCTCTTTTTTTTGCTACAAAAAATTTAATAGATTTGTAAAAATTATTTTAATAATAAAGTGATAATTATTTAATAGATGGATAAGGATTATTATTTAATAAATAATTAATCAAAAATGAATTAGCTTAACTGTGTTGTTGTGGTCTTCATTCCTGAGACTGGTTTGATGCAGCTCTCCATGCTACTCTATCCTGTGCAATCTTCTTCATCTCCCACTACCTACTGCAACCTACATCCTTCTGAATCTGTTTAATGTATTCATCTCTTGGTCTCCCTCTACAATTTCTACCCTCTACGCTGCCCTCCCGTACTAAATTGGTGATCCCTTGATGCCTCAGAACATGTCCTACCAACCAATCCCTTATTCTAGTCAAGTTGTGCCACAAGCTCATCTTCCCCCCAATTCTATTCAATACCTCCTCATTAATTATGTGGTCTACACATCTAATCTTCAGCATTCTTCTGTAGCACCACATTTCGAAAGCTTCTATTCTCTTCTTGTCTAAACTATTTATTGTCCACGTTTCACTTCCATACATGGCTACACTCCATACAAATACTTTCAGAAACGACTTCTGACATTTAAATCTATACTCGATGTTAACAAATTTTTCTTCTTCAGAAACGCTTTCCTTGCCATTGCCAGTCTACATTTTATATCCTCCCTACTTCGACCATCATTAGCTATTTTGCTCCCCAAATAGCAAAACTCCTTTACTACTTTAAGTGTCTCATTTCCTAATCTAATTCCCTCAGCATCACCCGACTTAATTCAACAACATTCCATTACCATTGTTTTGCTTTTGTTGATGTTCATCTTATATCCTCCTTTCAAGACACTATCCATTCCGTAAAACTGCTCTTCCGAGTCCTTTTCTGTCTCTGACAGAATTACATTGTTATCAGCGAACCTCAAAGTTTTTATTTCTTCTCCATGAATTTTAAGACCTACTAGGAACTTTTCTTTTGTTTCCTTCACTGCTTGCTCAATATACAGATTGAATAACATCGGGGAGAGGCTACAACCCTGTCTCACTCCCTTCCCAACCACTGCTTCCCTTTCATGGCCTTCGACTCTTATAACTGCCATCCGATTTCTGTACAAATTGTAAATAGCGTTTTGCTCCCTGTATTTTAACCCTGCCACCTTCAGAATTTGAAAGAGAGCATTCCAGTCAACATTGTCAAAAGCTTTCTCTAAGTCTACAAATGCTAGAAACGTGGGTTTGAATTTCCTTAATCTTTCTCGTGAGATAAGTCCTAGGGTCAGTATTGCCTCACGTGTTCCAACATTCCTACAGTTTGGTAATTTTCACACCTGTCAACACCTGCTTTCTTTGGGATTGAAATTATTATATTCTTCTTGAAGTCTGAGGGTATTTCGCCTGTCTCATACATCTTGCTCACCAGATGGTAGAGTTTCGTCAGGACTGGCTCTCCCAAGGCTGTCAGTAGTTCTAATGGAATGTTGTCTACTCCTGGAGCCTTGTTTAGACTCAGGTCATCCAGTGCTCTGTCAAACTCTTCATGCAGTATCATATCTCCCATTTCATCTTCATCTACCTCCTCTTTGATTTCTATAATATTGTCCTCAAGAACATCGCCCCTGTATAGACCCTCTATATACTCCTTCCACCTTTCTGCTTTCCCTTCTTTACTTAGAACTAGGTTTCCATCTGAGCTCTTGATATTCATGCAAGTGGTTCTCTTTTCTCCAAAGGTCTCTTTAATCTTCCTGTAGGTAGTATCTATCTACCCCTCGTGAGATAAGCCTCTACATCCTTACATTTGTCCTCTAGCCATCCCTGCTTAGCCATTTTGCAGTTCCTGTCAATCTCATATTTGAGACGTTTGTATTCCTTTTTGCCTGCTTCACTTACTGCATTTTAATATTTTCTCCTTTCATCAATTAAATTCAGTATCTCTTCTGTTACCCAAGGATTTCTACTAGCACTCGTCTTTTTACCTATTTGATCCTCTGTTGCCTTCACTATTTCATCCCTCAAAGTTACCCATTCTTCTTCTACTGTATTTCTTTCCCCCATTCCTGTCAATTGTTCCCTCATGCTCTCCCTGAAACTCTGTAAAACCTCTGGTTCCTTAAGTTTATCCAGGTCCCATCTCCTCAAATTCCCACCTTTTTGCGGTTTCTTCAGTTTTAATCTACAGTTCATAACCAATAGATTGTTGTCAGAGTCCACATCTGCCCCTGGAAATGACTTACAATTTAAAACCTGGTTCTTATATCTCTGTCTTACCATTATATAATCTATCTGAAACCTGTCAGTATCTCCAGGCTTCTTCCATGTATACAATCTTCTTTTAAGATTCTTGAACCAAGTGTTAGCTATGATTAAGTTGTGCTCTGTGCAAAATTCTATCAGGCAGCTTCCTATTTCATTTCTTAGCCCCAATCCATATTCACCTACTACATTTCCTTCTCTCCCTTTTCCTACTCTCAAATTCCAGTCACCCATGACTGTTATATTTTCGTCTGCCTTCACTACCTGAATAATTTCTTTTATCTTATGATACATTTCATCAATTTCTTTGTCATCTGCAGAGCTGGTTGGCATATAAACTTGTACTATTGTAGTATGTATGGGCTTCGTGTCTGTCTTCTCCATAATAGTGCCTTCACTATGCTGTTTGTAGTAGCTTACCCGCACTCCAATTTTTTTATTCATCATTAAACCTACTCCTGCATTACCCCTATTTGATTTTGTATTTATAACTCTGTATTCACCTGACGAAAAGTCTTGTTCCTCCTGCCACCGAACCACACTAATTCCCACTATATCTAACTTTAACCTATCCATTTCCCTTTTTAAATTTTCTAACCTACCTGTCCGATTAAGGGATCTGACATTCCTCAGTCCGACCCGTAGAACACCAGTTTTCTTTCTCCTGATAAGGTCATCCTCTTGAGTAGTTCCCGCACGGAGTTCCGAATGGGGGACTATTTTGCCTCGGGAATAATTTACCCAAGAGGATGCGATCGTCATTTAATCATACAGTAAAGTTTAACTATCAATTAGTTTACTATTTAGCTTAACAATCAATTAGTTTGCTGCTCTATTTATTACAAAAATTCTTTAGATTACTAAAAATTAATTTTATTTATAAAATGATAATTATTTAATAGATGGATAATAATTATTATATAATAGATAATTAATCATAAACGATTATTATTTAAAATTAAAGCTTTCTTATTCTTAATATATTATAAGGTACATGTCTTACATTTATTATTGTGTTTTTCTTTATGTGATGGATTTAAGTAAAAACAATTTAAATCTTTAATTTCTTGACAAATTTTACATTACTTTCTTTCTTCATTTATAACTTCATTATTCATTGTAGATTCATTTTCCATTTTCGTATGTTCCTTACTTGGACTTCATCTTACATGTTCCTTGAAATAATATTTGGCAACAATTTTCTACATGATGTTTATTTAAACATGGTTTACATATAGTTCTACAACCATCCTTTGTATACTTTTGTAAAGTGGAATTATTAATTGATTTCTCTATATTACAATATTTGCAAAATTTAGTTTTCCCAGAACAATATTGTTGAACTCAACGCAGTCTTAAGCCTGCTTCAGCTGGCGCTTGCTCCATTTATCTACAAAAAAATATTAGAATTGCAAAAGAGTAAATTTTTTTAATTTTAAATTATTCATATAAATTATTTTTAAAAATAATCATCACCATCAATCATCAGAATCACCATAATATTCTGCTTCATCTGTAGCATCAAAAATAGTATTAATATCTCTTAAATTGATTTTTTCTGTTTTTAATAACCCTTCTACAAAGTGGACAATTTTCTTTTTCCTTCAACCATTCATCAATACAATTTTTATGAAAAATATGGTTGCAGCTTGTTTTGACAAATTGATTATTATTTTCATCACTTAAACAAATAGAACAATCAATATCTTTTTCATATACCACAATTAGTTTCTTTTAGTTTAGTTCACATTTCGTTTTGGGTCTCCATTTATAAGAAATTGTTTTTTTTAAATTTATAAAAAAGTTAAATTATCTAATTTTTGTACTTTATCCCTACTATTAATTTGTGCAAAACTGTTAAAAAATATTTCTCTTAAATGGGATCGATTGTAGATATTACCAACAAAAAGCTTACTTACAATAATAAACAAGTTTTAGTGATTATTGATAGTAACAATAATCCTTGGTTTAAAGCAAAAGATGTTGCACAGATATTAGAGTATAAAGATACTGACGATGCAATTAGAAAACATGTTGATATTGATGAAAGAATTTCTACAGTGATTTGAAAGAATTTTCAGATAAAAAAATAACATATACAAAATCGCACAATATTCATTAATAAAAAAAGAATAGCTTCTCTAATACAAAAACATAGAACAATTAATTCAAAAAATGAAATAGTGAAACTTCTAAATTATTTTTACTTGAAACTAAATTTAGTTACACGAACAAAGGAACAAGAATTTGTTGGTATCATCATCAATTGTTTCAAGAATGAAAAATTTGAAATACAATTTTCTATTAGAAAGTATAGGATTGATTTATATTTAACAAAATACAAAATTGCTGTTGAGTGTGATGAGAATTGTCATAATGATTGAAAAATAACAGAAGTAATCGAAAACCAGGAATTCATAGACGGTCAATTGAAGTGTAAGTTTATTTGATTTAATCTTGATGGAGAAAACTTTAATATTTATGTTGTCATCAATGGAATACATACAAATATTTTGGAAAGAGTGAAGATGAATAAATAAAATAGATGCACCTATTTAATTTTTTCAAAAATAATTAAAAATGTTTCTCTTAAATGGATTCGGTTTTAGATATTATCAACAATAAGCTTACTTATAGCAATAAACAAGTTTTCATGATTATTGAAGGAGAAAATAATCCATGGTTTTACGCAAATGAAGTTGCTGATCTGTTAGGATATGGTAAACCAAGGAATGCTATTAAAGAGAATGTTAAACAAAAATAATGTAAAACCTAAGGGAATTTTGGTAGCACTATTGCAGTGCTATGTAAATATACACAAAATTCAACAAAATTTATCAGTGAACCTGGTCAGTATTCTCTAGTTATGAAATAAAAAAATGCCTTTTGCAGAACATTTTCAAGGTTGGGTTTATGAAGAACATTTACCTTCAGTTAGAATACATGGAGAATATAAGATTAGAAAAGAGATGATTGATGGCTATAAACATCAAATAAAACGCAAAGATAATTGTGTACAACCACTACAAGAATGGAATAAATTAAACATAGAAATAATCCAATTACAAGATAATAGAATTAAAATGAAAGATGGGTATATTTAAAATTTGAGAGAAACAGTTAATATTGCTTCAGAAATAATAGGTAAAAGAAATGAAGAAATAAATAATTTATTACCACATGTAGTTTCTAAAACAATTAGTGACAGTTTAATACCAACATTCATTATTTTAAAATTATTTGATGATGAATGTGAATATAAGTAATGTGTCATTAGAACATAATGAAAAATTTTACAGAAACAACTACATAAAATTAAAGATAGACGTGCTAATTGTGAAGAAATGTTAAGATTGAATTATAATTCTAATTCAATATTTCTGTACCAACGAATGAATGAAAATTTAAGTATTTTCCCTCATGTGAACCATTTCAATATTTTGGATAACTATACACAAGAATAATTGGTTAATGACATTAAAATGCTTCATCAAACTGAACTTTTATAAAAATTACTTTATCTTTACTTGCCCAACTGTTATGTGAATTATTACAACCTAACCATTTAACATAAACTTTAGCTTCTTTCTTTCTTAAAACTTTTTCAACTAAGTATACAACTGGATATTTCGTTTTCTGTAGTTATTGTTCATAAAAATTTCCTTTTATATCTTTTAATTTATATGTAACTGAATTAGAATAAATAACATCTTCAATTTCAAATATTTCTGTAGACCAATTAGCTGTATATCCATTTTCAAAAAGACCTTTAAGTTTACTAATTCTAACTTTATCACCTTTTTTAAATTTAGCTTGCTCAATAGATACAATGTTACTTATTTTTAAATTATTTCATTTACTTCTATTGGTTTAAAATTTATTGCAGAATGTTTTGTATTATTATATTCATCAATCTTAACTAAATGTAACCATTTATAATTTCCTTGTAAAGCAAATTTCTTCCACATCTTTTCTTTAAGTATTCTGTTAAATCGTTAACAACAGATGCTTTTAATTCTGAAAATGTTGAATAATGATCAATATTTTATTTTTTTCATTAATTCTTTAAATTCTTTGTTATAGAATTCTTTACCATTAACTGTTTGTAAATTATTTGGTTTTTTATCTATAAATCTTTTTTGAAAAGCATCAACTACATTCTTACTTGTTTTATCTTTAATAGGAACAGAAATGCATATTTAGAAAAAATGTCAATTACTGTTAATAAATATTTATAAACTTTGTTTATTTTAGAAATTCCTTTTAAATTACCAGAATTCATTTATACTAGATAAGCTTGTCATAATCATCTATACTAAAAGAAACAAAATTTCTTCTTTTAAAATACTTTCTCATTGGTTTATGTAATTCAATAATTATATTTTCATGAACATTATTGTTATTTGAACCTTCACCAGCACTTACAAAATTTTTTAACAAATTTACTATTTTCAGACTTACAAATTCTACAAAGACCTTCAATTCTTTGTCTATCATTTTTAGTTGTTACTCTAAGTGGATTACGTGTATCAGTAAGCTATATTCACTTTAAACAATAAATATGATATTCATGTCAAGTATGATATTCCATTTATATACATTAAAATTTAATAAAGTTAAAATTAATCTAATTTTTCCAATCTTGTTGATCTTTACCTACTTTTTAGTGTAAGTTATTTTATATGTCTGATTCTAATGATTTAAAATAACTTTCTACTGAATCTATTTTATTTAATGCTTTAATAAGATTTCTTTTTTTTATCTTTAGCTTTTATTATAATGTTCCAAAATACCATCTATAATACCATTTCTTTGGTTTAACTCTGAAAGAATCTTGTTATAATCTTCTTTATTAACATAGTTACTAAAAGCTATTTCTATTTCCTTTTTTGTAAAAAAAATCTTAGAAGTGTTGCAGTAATCTTGATGAATCTGATACATTTTTTCATTAAATTACGTGTTGTTGACAAAGTTATTAAATTGTGTTAGAATGCTCATGTATTCAGGTTTTGTAACATATTCCTTTTCTAAGTATTGTTTAGTAACAGCATCATAACCACTAATTTAATCGTTTGAATCTACTAATCTTCTACCTTTAAAATCTTCATAAGATTTTGTTACGTTAAAAATCACACGTAATTCTTTCTTAATTTGTTTAATAACACTTCCTATTTTAGGATCAAGTTTTACATATAGTTGTTTATTAATAACACTATCTAATGTTCCAGCTAAGTCTGATAATACATTTCCATCACCTTTAGGCCGCAGCTTATTTCCAAAAATGTCTATTTATTATATCTAAAATATCATTAAAATTATAATTTTCACACAGCAATTTTAAAACGAATAAACATAAATGCCCACATATTACTTCATCCAAATTTTGTATTCTTTCTGTATTATAATATAATTCATCTTTTCCTATATAATTACGTCATTGTTTTGGTGTATTACTACCAAAGAGTAAAAAACAACTTTTTTATTTTTATTTTTATAATCACAAATCCATTGTGTACCAGGATTATCACATGTATCTAAATTTACTATACCACATTCAATTTTTAATGGTTTATTTGGCAATTCATCAATCATTTATAACCATGAAAGTTATTAATTTTTAATTGTTTAATTAGTTTTTCAATATCAAAATTACTTAATGCATTAGGATATTTATCAATTACTTTTTCGATTTTTTTTGTTTTCTTTATTCCACTTCCTGCTGCTTTCTCGTCCAATTCTAAGTCTGTTTTGTTCCTCTAATTCTTTATCATCTTTCTTCCAATTTATAACTGCATTTGCAATTGCTGCAGATCCATCAGCTAAAGAACCAATTCTTGCTAAATAAGTTAATGAAGCTAATAATAATGGTAAAATCCGCCTTCATGTTGTGTTAGTCCTTTATCATTTTTCTTTTTTGTGAAATGTTCAATAATTTTTTAACAACAGGAATATTTAATGTAATAATAAATTTCCATCAACTTTCTTTTCTTTCTTCCTTTTTTGAACATCTGTTAGAAATGGTTCAATTGCATTTAATTTTTCATTATTTCACATTAATTTAATTGACTTCGGTTTTGTTTTGTCACTATGTAACAAAGTATAAGCAATTGCAAAGTTATTCATTTATATAGTTAAAAATTTAATAAACTTTTTTTAAATTTATTATCTCCAACCATTTTGGTCAACATTAATTCCCATACCTAAATTTCGTTTTCCAAGTATTATTCCTCTAACTGCTGTTGCTGCTACTTTTCACCAAATGAAGCATAATTTGCATACATTCTTTCTTTTGCAGCTAATTCATGTTCTTTATCAGCTATATGTCTTTTTTCTAAATCTGTATGCAATGTCATGTGGTTTGCAAGCTTCATCTAATTGATTATTTTCTGGATCAGCAAGTGTCAGTCTTTCTTCTAGTTTAGTGAATGGTCCACAGTAATTATATCCTGGTAGATGCATCTCAGGCATTGGAACATTATTTAAAACCCAATTTACTAATCCTTCTCCATTTTTATCACTTTTCCAAAATGTATGTGGAAGATTATTCAAAAATCGAAGTAAATATTGAATTCCTTTTGGATTATCAAATATAAAATCACTAAATTTATTTGTTAACATTCGTGCTATGCTAACTTTTTCATTATGATAATTCTTACGTCCAGCTAGTTCTTCACCATGAATTACTGCTAGTCTATCAATTAATGGTCTAACATCATTCACCCAGACATATTAAACTGATTTATCTGTATATTTTTTAACTAAACCATATCTAATAGTTTCACTTGATGATGAAGAATCTGATATCAGTTGATATCCTTTTGGAAAATATACATTAACGATTTCTTTTATCAGTTTATTATATTTTTTAACTCTACTTGATTTCATTTTATTTGGATTACTTTCAGAATATACTGCTCCCGAACAATACAATATATCTGCATTTTTGATAAATCTACAGAATTAAACTTTTCATTTAAATCATTTATAGTAATCTGATTTTTAGTTAAAAAATTCATTAATCCATCTGTACCTTCATATTCTTTCACACCGACTTTTAATCTATCAACATTAAATATTACAGGTAATTTCCCAACTAATTTAATTGCTCCAACTGGTTTTAATCCAGAAGTTGGATCTTCCCTATGATTAATATACTTTAACATTCTTTCACTTACATCTATTAACATTTTTTACCAACATTTGCTTGTGCTTCATCAACATTCTCAATATCATTTGTACGGCTTTACTTTTTGTAGCACTATCAGATTGTTTCACTTCTATTGTTTTCCTTAATTTTTTTCTCTTGTTCATATTCATTAAATATATCTTTAATTTATGATTCACTTAATGTATAATCATATTTTCCAGAAATATTATCATCAGACCAATCTTTTAATGGTTTAATTGGTGATAAGTCTCCAAAATCTTCTATATGATGACCATATGGAATCAATTGTTTTCAACTTCAGTGTTTTCTTCAATTGCTTTTAAAACATTATCACCTAAACCTTCAATATCTTGTTTTACTTTTTCAAGAGCATCAGTAACAGGTTGATCTTCCTTTTCGTATTTTTCATATTCTGTTCTTGGTTGCTTTATCCAAAGTTTAAATTCTTCTTTTAATTCTTCAGCTTTCTTTCTATTTTGTTTAGCTTGTTTAACATCTTCTTCACCATACTTTCCAATTATTTATTAAGGAAGAAAGAAAGTTTAATTATGTCAACTCTTATGTTTAACATTTATATTTAACGTTTATGTTTATGCTTCTCATTTAATGTTAAGGTTAATGTTTTTATTTAATGTTTACGTTGTTAAGATAGGTTGTATTTTATTTCTAAACTTACCTTCATTTGGTTTTCTAGACATATCTACATCTACCTCTACATTTATACTCCGCAAGCCACCCAACGGTGCGTGGTGAAGGGCACTTTACGTGCCACTGTCAATACCTCCCTTTCCTGTTCCAGTCGCGTATGGTTCGTGGGAAGAACGACTGTCTGAAAGCGTCTGTGCGCGCTCTAATCTCTCTAATTTTACATTCGTGATCTCCTCGGGAGGTATAAGCAGGGGGAAGCAATATATTCCATACCTCATCCAGAAACACACCCTCTCGAAACCTGGTGAGCAAGCTAAACCGCGATGCAGAGCGCCTCTCTTGCAGAGTCTGCCACTTGAGTTTGTTAAACATCTCCGTAACGCTATCACGGTTACCAAATGACCCTTTGACGAAACGCGCCACTCTTCTTTGCATCTTCTCTATCTCCTCCGTCAACCTGATCTGGTACGAATCCCACACTGATGAGCAATACTCAAGTATAGGTCGAACGCGTGTTTTGTAAGCCACCTCCTTTGTTGATGGTCTACATTTTCTAAGGACTCTCCCAATGAATCTTAACCTGGTACGCGCCTTACCAACAATTAATTTTATATGATCATTCCACTTCAAATCGTTCCGCACGCATACTCCCAGATATTTTACAGAAGTAACTGCTACCAGTATTTGTTCCGCTATCATGTAATCACATAATAAAGGATCCTTCTTTCTATGTATTCGCAATACATTATATTTGTCTATGTTAAGGGTCAGTTGCCACTCCCTGCACCAAGTGCCTATCGGCTGCAGATCTTCCTGCATTTTGCTACAATTTTCTAATGCTGCAACTTCCCTGTATACTACAGCATCATCCGCGAAAAGCCGCGTGGAACTTCCGACACTATCTACTAGGTCATTTATATATATTGCGAAAAGCAATGGTCCCATAACACTCCCCTGTGGCACGCCAGAGGTTACTTTAACGTCTGTGGACATCTCTCCATTGATAACAACATGCTGTGTTCTGTTTGCTAAAAACTCTGTTTCAATGCCATCATCATCATCCCGGAGTGTCTGGACATACTGTTTCGAGCCACTTACTGATTTAGCGTAAGACCAGAACTTCCTAGGATTTTCTGTCAAGTCGGTACATAGAATTTTACTTTCGAATTCACTGAACGCTTCACGCATAGCCCTCCTTACGCTAACTTTGACATCGTTTAGCTTCTGTTTGTCTGAGAGGTTTTGGCTGCGTTTAAACTTGGAGTGAAGCTCTCTTTGCTTTCGCAGTAGTTTCCTAACTTTGTTGTTGTACCACGGTGGGTTTTCCCCGTCCCTCACAGTTTTACTCGGCACGTACCTGTCTAAAACGCATTTTACGATTGCCTTGAACTTTTTCCATAAACACGCAACATTGTTAGTGTCGGAACAGAAATTTTTGTTTTGATCTGTTAGGTAGCCTGAAATCTGCCTTCTATTACTCTTGCTAAACAGATAAACCTTCCTCCCTTTTTTTTATATTCCTATTAACTTCCATATTCAGGGATGCTGCAACGGCCTTATGATTACTGATTCCCTGTTCTGCACTTACAGAGTCGAAAAGTTCGGGTCTGTTTGTTATCAGTAGGTCCAAGATGTTATCTCCATGAGTCGGTTTTCTGTTTAATTGCTCGAGGTAATTTTCGGATGTGCACTCAGTATAAGGTCACTCGATGCTCTGTCCCTACCACCCGTCCTAAACATCTGAGTGTCCCAGTCTATATCTGGTAAATTGAAATCTCCACCTAAGACTATAACATGCTGAGAAAATTTATGTGAAATGTATTCCAAATTTTCTCTCAGTTGTTCTGCCACTAATGCTGTTGAGTCTGGAGGTCGGTAAAAGGAGCCAATTATTAACCTAGCTCGGTTGTTGAGTGTAACCTCCACCCATAATAATTCACAGGAACTATCCACTTCCACTTCACTACAGGATAAACTACTACTAACAGCGACGAACACTCCACCACTGGTTGCATGCAATCTATCCTTTCTAAACACCGTCTGTACGTTTGTAAAAATTTCGGCAGAATTTATCTCTGGCTTCAGCCAGCTCTCTGTACCTATAACGATTTCAGCTTCGGTGCTTTCTATCAGCGCTTGAAGTTCCGGTACTTTACCAACGCAGCTTCGAAGTTTACAATTACAATACCGATTGCTGCTTGGTTCCCGCATGTCCTGACTTTGCCCCACACCCGTTGAGGCTGTTGCCCTTTCTGTACTTGCCCAAGGCCATCTAACCTAAAAACCCGCGCAGCCCACGCCACACAACCCCTGCTACACGTGTAGCCACTTGTTGCGTGTAGTGGACTCCTGACCTATCCAGTGGAACCCGAAACCCCACCACCCTATGGCGCAAGTCGAGGAATCTGCAGCCCACACGGCCGCAGAACCGTCTCAGCCTCTGATTCAGACCCTCCACTCGGCTCTGTACCAAAGGTCTGCAGTCAGTCCTGTCGACGATGCTGCAGATGGTGAGCTCTGCTTTCATCCCGCTAGTGAGATTGGCAGTCTTCACCAAATCAGATAGCCACCGGAAGCAAGAGTGGATTTCCTCTGATCCATAGCGACACACATCATTGGTGCCGACATGAGCAACCACCTGCAGATGCGTGCACCCTGTACCCTTCATGGCATCCGGAAGGACCCTTTCCACATCTGGAATGACTCCCCCCAATATGCACACGGAGTGCACTTTGGTTTTCTTCCCCTCCTTTGCTGCCATATCCCTAAGGGGCCCCATTATGCGCCTGACGTTGGAGCTCCCAACTACCAGTAAGCCCACCCTCTGCGACCGTCCGGATCTTGCATCTTTCTACTGTGAAAAATCCAAATTCATCATTCCAACATTTACTACACATTTCTTTAAAATTAACAAACTTTAAATCTCCACCAACAAACTCACGGTAAATATGATTTAGATTTGTATCATCTTGTCTAAAGATATTTAAAAAATTTAAATTGTCTCTAACTAACTGTTTAGGTATTTTTGAATAAGTTTGAGCTAAATAAAAGCAATCTACACCTTTGTGTCTTCTTCTAGTAAAATATTCTCTAACTACATCATGATTTTCTAGAATGAAATCATCGAATACAACGACTGAATTATCTTCACATTCATCTAAATGAATAATTTCTTCATTATGTTCAGTAAAACTAACAATATTTTCATTAATTTTATCATCAATTTTTTAGATTGTTTCATAAATTCCTCATATTTTGGTTGATCTAAACTTTTAGAATAAACATACAAATGATTAATTTTATTCCAATTAATCCATCCAGACCTAAAATATAATTATCAATGATTAATGTTGTATTTCCACAACCACTTGGTCCAATTATTGCACTTCGAATAGAATTTGGTAAAAGTGTACCATATTTGTTTTTAACTTATTTTATGGAATTTTTATTTCAGGTCCCAATCTGTTTTCCTCATTTATTTAATAGTTTTTTGTAGTAAATGAGTAGATTATTTCAACTTAGTGATAAATCTTCAATACTTAGAAAAAGATTAAATGTCTCAATACGTGTTATTTATACTAATGTTTCACTAGTGGGTTTTTATTCAACTTTATTAACACCAAATATTACTACAAAAAATAATAAATTTTATTGTGATGGAGAAACGATAGATATTTATTCATTCGAAGAAGCCAAATATCCACATTAAAGCAGATGAAATTTAAACAGAATTGTTATTGAAAGTGATGTAAAATTATATTTGGATATAAAAGATAGTATTGGAAGTTTTCCTTGGTTTTAATAATCAAGTTGTTTTATCTAATGAAAAAGCCATAGCTAAAGATGTTCCTAAAATAATTCCTTTAGAATTAATAATTACAAAATTTTAATCTTGCTAATGGAATGTATGTAAAACATAATGATCATTTTTATTAAAAAACTAATAATATTGCCGGCCATGGTGGTCTTGCAGTTCTAGGCACTACAGCCCAGAACCGCGGGACTGCTATGGTTGCAGGTTCGAATCCTGCCGGGGGCATGGATGTGTGTGATGTCCTTAGGTTAGTTAGGTTTAAGTAGTTCTAAGTTCTAGGGGACTGATGACCTAAGATGTTAAGTCCCATAGTGCTCAGAGCCATTTGAACCATTTGAACTAATATTATTGTTTCACTTAAACATAATGCAGAATTTGGTGGACCAATGATTTGTGATCCAAAATATCCTGTAAATGTTCCTATTTTTAATACAATTCAAGATTTAGAAGTTACTATAACTGATGAAAATGATAATTTAATTGACTTTAATGGTGCTACTGTAACAGTTGTTTTAGAAATATCTTAATAAATTTTTCCTTAATAAATCAGCGATTGCTAAGGCAATCTTAGACTGCGACATGAATAAAATTGAAAGTTATCAGTTTTACTCATTCCCTGTGAATGAGAAAACTAAAAGTAATTTTCATTTTCCTAATACAGATACAGAAATTCAAATAAATATTGGCGATATTTGTCTTCATCCAAATCATGCACAATTGTACATGAATTTTAGTATTATTCGAAATTATTGTATAGATTATCCAACTTATGATGGAAAATCAAACAAAAAATTAATTGATAATTTTGTAGCAAAACTATTTGATTTTATAATGATAAAGAAAGGAAATAATATTTTATCTAGAATTGAGCATCCTTTCATTTCTTCAACTGTTTTACTTCGTCTAACTTCATCTGTTACTGATAAAATAAGTTTAGAAGGACATATAATTAATACAGGAAAATAAATAGTAAAAGTAATGAAGTACTTTATCCATTATCATTACTCGGTGGATTTTTTTAAAGATTATAAATAAATTATGTGGGAAAGAGATTAACTGTAATTTTTACACGTAGTTAATCTTCTGGAGATGTAATTCTTCGTTGTGCTGATAAAAATTATGCTCGAATTGAAATAAAAAACACTCTTCCTAAAGAAGGTAAAATTGTTATAGAATCTATAGAAATTCGTGTACCAGTTGTTAAATATGTACCAAATTCTGAACTTGAACAATGTGAAATTATTCTTTTCGTTGTGCTGATAAAAATTATGCTCGAATTGAAATAAAAAACACTCTTCCTAAAGAAGGTAAAATTGTTATAGAATCTATAGAAATTCGTGTACCAGTTGTTAAATATGTACCAAATTCTGAACTTGAACAATGTGAAATTATTCTTAAAAATCTTAAAATTCCTATTTCTTTTTATGAACTTCAAACACAGGCAGTTTCTAGTTTATCTGGTAAAAACAGTTTTGAAGTATATATTACAAATTACTATAACTCTACCGAATTTTATATGCCATATTTTGTTTTTATTGTATTTCAGACAAATCGTAAAAAGAATCAGTTAGTTGATTCATCATTATTTGATCATGTTAAACTACAGAATTTATATTTAAGAAATGGCAGAAATGAAGTTTTTCCTCAAGAAATGTGGAGTCAGATATTGATATTAATCCATTAAGTTTTGTAACTAATTATCCAATTTATGTAATCAATATTACACACAGAAAGAATGTTGTAACTACACAGAAAATTACTATGAAACTTTGTGCAACTTTTAATGATAAAATTGCGAATGATACACTTGCTTATGTAATTATGTATGGTAAAAAGAATCTTACGTATGAGGCACAACATAGTTTGCATACTGAAAATTTTTAATTATGTACGTTTACTTCTATATAAATGAACGAAAAACTTAAAACATTTATAAAAGTGTTAACTTCATGCTTATACACATATCTGAAACATTATAAGAGAGATAGAAAAAATAAAAACTGAAAATTTTAGTATGTTTCTTGTTAAATGATTTGTGATTTACTTTATTATATTTTTTCTGGAGAGCTCTTTTTATGTAGATTATGTTAGCATTTTGAATTTTTAAAATCGGTTAATATTTGACAGAAAGCGTCACTTAATCTAAAGTCAAAAAGTGCTGAGTCATGAAAATCGACTTTTTTGTTTATTAAGTTATTTTGATGAAATTCGGTATATGTCCTACTAATAGTTCCGGACGAAAGTATTCGAAGAAAAAATTCGGTTTGTTGCATTTTAAAACAAAATATTGTGTTTGTTGCATTTTATATGTTGCAAGCTATCCACTTGTTGCATTTTATATGTTTTGAGCTGTACTTTCAAAACAGTAGAGACATCTGTGAACATTAGTCTGAACTAAGTAGATTCCAGCTTCTGTCAACAGATGACACTAGTGTATGTTCAATTGAAAATAACATGGGAACATACTTTACTTTCGATATAATTTTCTCTATTTTTTTGTTTCTAATTTTGTTGTTCAAATCACGTTAATCAATTCTTCACGTCTGTTCTCTAATTTAAAAATGGAATAATGTTAAGAAAATAATTAATTTGAGCCTGAAATAAATTGATGAAAAAGTTTATTTTTAGAATTTACTTTGTCAGTAGAACTCCAACTATATGTACAATCTTCAAGCTACTTTACTTCAGCCAAACTTCACACAATCAGTGACCAATGAGAGTGCACATATCAAAGGTCATTATAACGTATTTGTGTGAAGAGTATTAGCCATTTGGCAAAAACATTCAACATACTCACCTATGTACTTAATAACAGCCTGAATAAAAGAAGCGGTTCTGTTAATTCAGAACTTAGTCTTCGTGTAGCGCTGTGTACATATGGTCAGAGGAGTCCGAATGACAGAAAAATGTGTGTAGGACATTGTGAGGTTGTTTTGCAGTTTTTAAAAATCAATAAAATTTTAATATAATTTACTTTTGTTTTCATTGATACATTTTCTTTAATTTTACTTACATTCAAAAGTAGTTGAAAGTAAAGTAATTTTCTTACCTATCTGATGTAATTTAAAAAACACGGTTTTCACAGAAGTAAAAAACAGGACAATTTTTTGGGCTAAGGAAAAGTTATAAAATGTTTTTTAAATATTTGTTTTAAAAAACATATTTTTCACATAAGTCAAAAATAAGATAATTTTTGGGGCTAAGGAAATGATGTAAAAAATGTCTTTTTAAAAATTGTTTTTAAAATAATAGTTGACTCTCTAATTTATTTAATTACATTATATTCACCAATGGGAAATGTATATAAAATAAATGATTTTTTATTATAGCTATTATTATATTATTTTATTTTATTATATTATTATTAGGTAAAAGGGATAGTATATTGTTTATGTATGTTCTGGATCATTAAATCAATCTTACGGAAAATAAAAAATTGCGAGTGTTAGCAAGTAATTTTTTATTTTTTATAAGATTGGTCTAGTGGTCCAGAACATACAAAAACAATCTACTTGCAAGTTTTAAAGAACCTTAGGGGTTGGAAGCAACTCAGATTGCTTGATACGGGCAAGTCTTCAGGTCCAGATTGTATACCGATTAGGTTCCTTTCAGATTACGCTGATAGAATTGCTCCCTACTTAGGAATCATATACAACTGCTCGCTCACCGATAGATCTGTACCTACAGATTTGAAAATTGCGCAGGTCGCACCAGTGTTTAAGAGGGTAGTAGGAGTAATCCATCGAACTACAGACCTATATCATTGACGTCGATTTGCAGTAGGGTTTTGGAGCATATACTGTATTCAGACATTATGAATCACCACGAAGGGAAAGATCTATTGATATGTAATCAGCATGGTTTCAGAAACATCGTTCTTATGCAACGCAGCTAGCTCTTTATTCGTATGAAGTAATGGCCGCTATCGACAGGGGATCTCAAGTTGATTCCGTATTTCTAGATTTCCGGAAAGCTTTTGACACCGCTCCTCACAAGCGACTTCTAATCAAGCTGTGGGCCTATGGGGTATCGCCTCAGTTGTGCGGCTGGATTCGTGATTTCCTGTCAGGAAGGTCGCAGTTCGTAGTAATAGACGGCAAATCATCGAGTAAAACTGATGAGAAATCAGGTGTTCCCCAGGGAAGCGTCCTGGGACCTCTGCTGTTCCTGATCTATATAAATGACCTGGGTGACAATCTGAGCAGTTCTCTTAGGTTGTTCGCAGATGATGCTGTAATTTACCATCTAGTAAGGTCATCCGAAGACCAGTATCAGTTATAAAGCGATTTAGAAAAGATTGCTGTATGGTGTGGCAGGTGGCAGTTGACGCTAAATAACGAAAAGTGTGAGGTGATCCACATGAGTTCCAAAAGAAATCCGTTGCAATTCGATTACTCGATAAATAATACAATTCTCAAGGCTGTCAATTCAACTAAGTACCTGGGTGTTAAAATTACGAACAACTTCAGTTGGAAAGACCACATAGATAATATTGTAGGGAAGGCGAGCCAAAGGTTGCGTTTCATTGGCAGGACACTTAGAAGATGCAACAAGTCCACTAAAGAGACAGATTACACTACACTCGCTCGTCCTCTGTGAGAATATTGCTGCGCGGTGTGGGATCCTTACCAGGTGGGATTGACGGAGGACATCGAAAGTGTGCAAAAAAGGGCAGCTCGTTTTGTATTATCACGTAATAGGGGAGAGAGTGTGGCAGATATGATACGCGAGTTGGGACGGAAGTCATTAAAGCAAAGACGTCTTTCGTCACGGCGAGATCTATTTACGAAATTTCAGTCACCAACTTTCTCTTCCGAATCCGAAAATATTTTGTTGAGCCCAACCTACATAGGCAGGAATGATCATCAAAATAAAATAAGGGAAATCAGAGCTCGAACAGAAAGGTTTAGGTGTTCGTTTTTCCTGTGCGTTGTTCGGGAGTGGAATGGTAGGGAGATAGTATGATTGTGGTTTGATGAACCCTCCGCCAAGCACTTAAATGTGAATTGCAGAGTAATCATGTAGATGTAGATGTAGAAGTCAAAAGTAAAGTATCGACAAAGTTGCGTTAAATGAGAAAGTGGGTCACTTGAAGGGGAGTGATCACACAATTGTGGAGGAAGTATTGTTGAGGTTTAACGACTGTTTTGTATGGATTGATGGTTACCAGCAGTTCCAGTAACTCAGCACTGTATGCCTTCTGGTGACAGTACACCGATTGACAGGGAAACATATCGCACAGCGAGACATTTACAGCCATTAATGGAGTAGTTCACTGAACAGTAGCTACACGATGAGATCGCAGAACCCAGTGACAGCTCCTGGAATGCAAATATAGTTATCATACTTGAGAAATCATTAGACGGAATGAAGAAATAAAGGTTTTGCTGTGATTATAGGTATGTGCATGCATAAACAGTTACAGATGCTTAAATAATCGCTAACATTACAGAAATATTGGATAATTTGGGTCACTTTTGTTACTTTACTTCTTAAAATTGGTTATCATCAGTTAGAAGTAGCACCTGAGGATAGATCAAAGACAGCATTTACGGCACCATGCGGACATTATCTGTATAAGAGGATGTTGTTTGGTGTGAAAAAAATGCTTTAGCTAGTTTTCAGCGGTTATTGAATGGGTTTTTAAGGGATTTCAAGCCAAAGTCCTGTATGGTTTATTTAGATGACATAATAGTTTTTACAAAGGATGTACCATAAGATGTGAGATGATTGGAGCATTTTTTTAGCAGATTACAATGAACTCATTTGACGCTGAGCGTGGACAAGTGATAGTTTGCTCAAACTCAAGTTAACAGTCTGGGACACTTAATTAGTGAATGTGGCATGCAGACCAATCTTTGTCTTACAGAAGCAATTCAAAATTTTGCCACTTCACAAACAACCAAACACATACAGTTGTTCATCAGTTTATGTAACTACTACTATAAATTTTGGATTTTGCTAAAATAGCCAAAGTTGTGAACAGATTAATCGAAAAGGTATAAAATTTCGGTGGACACAAGAATTTAGCTAGCATTCCAAAAACTGATGGAGGCATTGATTTCGATCTGGCATTGTTTTCTCCCAGTTTAGGAAAAGAGTTCATTCTCTCATGTGACACTTATAATGAAGCAGTCCACTGTATTTTAAACCAAACTGTTAATGTACAGGGGCTCTAGTGGTGTGTGCGTTGAGACAATTAAATGAAGCAGAGCATAATTTCTGAATAACTGTCTAGAAATTGTTACCAGTTATATATAGCATTATATATTTCCGGTGTCACTTGTATGGCAAGAAAAATTAAATTATGATGGATCATGCATTACTGAAATGGCTGCTTTGTCTGAAAGACCTATGTCGTCAGATAACTTGTCGAGCTCTCTAGCTCAGTGACTTTGATGATGAGGTCATGCATAAGCCAGGTAGGAAACACATGAACACAGTCACGTTAAGTCGCAAAGTAGCCTTGTTGAGTAAAATGGGCAATAATATGTTAGATTGGTAGCGAGCACTGGCAGAGCATAATGATTGCCAGGCTTTTAAATCACAGCAGCAATTTATAGTACGTGAGGATTTGTTGTGCAGAGCCACAAGACGAAGACCAGGAGTTGCAATCTTGGCAGCTTCTCAAACAGAAGTGTTACAACAGGTTCATGACCATGTATTTCCAGGTCATGGTGGTTGATGAGCAATAGATAGATGTGTTGTGGAATGGTTAGAAATAGAACGGTAAGAGATAGAAAGTGCGACATGTAGCTGTATGTCAAGAACTGTGTATCATGTGCACAAAGAGCGAATCTTTCTCATTGGAAAATTCTTTTACAGAGGTTACCAGAAGCGGTGAAGCTATTTAAAATTATTGCTATCAATATGCTGAGACCATTCATCAAAACATCTGTGGCTAATAAGTACGTTCTTACGATCATCAAACATTTTTCATAGTTTCTAGCAGACCAAGAGGCCAGTACTGTAGCATGGGCGTTAGTTAACAGTTGGATATTGAAATTTGGAGTACCTGATAGCTTAGTCATGGTTCAGAGTACAAACTTCGTTTCAGAACTTATGAAACAGCTATGCCATGTGTTATGTATCCATAAGTTACAAATGATCCTATTCCACCGTCAGACCAATGGGGGAATGGAGCACACCCATAAGACCATTTAGAAAATACTAAACTTCTTAGTGAATGCTAGACACTATGATTGGGATACCTATTCTCCGTATGTGGTTTGCATGTACAGCTCAAAGGCCCATAAGGGAACAGACATGTTACCATTTGAGGTGTTGAACTGGAGGAATGTGTCCCCCCCCCCCCCCCATGAAGTCATATGTCGGGACGAGATTGTGTTATGTGTCCTCCATATGTGGTTTGTGTGTACAACTCAAAGGGACCAGGTACGTCACCGTTTGAGGTGGTGTACTGGAGGAAGATGCCACACCCTATGACGATTTAAGTCATAAGCTGGGACCAGATTGCGAATCGGTAAAGACGTTTGCAAGAAGAATATGGGAAGTATGGGAAAAGTGCAGAAAGCAAGCACTAAGGCTCTGGAATGGCAAGTACATCCAAGCAGGCACATGGGCAAACTACCCACAATATTGTATAGGGCAATGGGTATTGGTCACCATTCCCTATACACTGAAGGGAAAGACAAAGAAGTTCCTGACTAAATATCACAGACTGTATCAAGTTGTGGAGATGACCTCACCAGTTAACGTAAAGGTAAAATTTCCGACCAAACTTGCTATCGTTCACGTCAGTCGGATAAAACCATATGGAGGATGTGGCACCTCTAGCGGTTAGACAGCGCAAGGCACGTGACATGTCTCATGCTGTAAGGTCAGGTAATTAATTATATTGTTAGATTCTTCCCAACTTTTTGTGTGCTGTTAGATTTATTCTTGATATTTGTCGTTTATAGATGTTTTTACATTGTATTGTGTCAGATGGATTTAGTGTTGTTTTGTTATATCATTGCCACATGTGCTTTTCTTTTATTATTCTGCTATTATCGTCACGCTTTTTAATACTGTTTCTTGTTTTCTTCTTGGCATTAGTTCCTCGTTTCAAAAGGGTGGTTCCTTTCCTCATGTGGCGAGTTCATAGGGATCCAGGGTGATGGGGATGATCTTGATTTGGTCATACTTCATCAGGAGTGGGGTAGAACGCAGAACTGTCGTTCGGCCATTGAAGGCAGCTGTGTTGTTCTCT
The DNA here is from genome assembly GCF_023864275.1 of Schistocerca cancellata. Taxonomy (NCBI): domain Eukaryota; kingdom Metazoa; phylum Arthropoda; class Insecta; order Orthoptera; family Acrididae; genus Schistocerca; species Schistocerca cancellata. The sequence continues at coordinate 583,030,242 of NC_064629.1, read as the reverse complement.
AAGCAATCAGGAGTATTGCTTACAAGTCATCAATGGGCATTAAAATCAAAAACACAAATTTGGGAAATTTGGAATGAAATTCAGATACTGGAAGATGTTTTCACGGAATTATGTAAAGAGGCGCAGAGAAGTGACTTTTTAGGGAAGTGCAAAGGGAGAACCATCAGTTATAATTTACCTACGGTCAGTTAAAGGCACTGTTGTCACAGCTTGTGGATATTTTGCCATGGACCGTAAGTTGGAGGAAAAGAGGTTGGTTGAACATGGGAGGAAAATTACTAAAAACGGTATCTGGGACAGCAGATGAAGAGGATGTTCAGAGATTAAATCACACACTTGGTCAGGTCCAGCAAATGTCAGCCTCTATCAAAGGTGTCACAGCAAGGCATGCAACAAGATTGTCTAGTTTAGAGCAGGGAGTACTGAACAATATAAGGTTAGTACGAGAGTTCAATGGAGCTAACTCGGTGTACCAGTGATACAAAGGAGGTAGTGAACAGCGAACTGGAAAACATATACAGGCAGTTAAGTTCACTAGATAACAAACTGGCCATTGCAAGATTACTGCGTGCATTGGCCGATTGGTTTCGTGACACAAGGGGTGAGGTGATGGTGCTGCAGGAAACAAGACAGAACATCGTAAATGGAGAGATCAGATCAGTGTTGATTCCAGCATGGGAGTTTATATTAGGATAATGACTCATGCAGAAACAGTTCCCAGCAGAATTAAGACATCTAGCAGAAGTGACAGAAAATAATTTATCATTGTTTTTTCCATGTAGCTAGGGTAAGAGCGGGCCAAATATCTCACGAAATAGGCGCCAAACGAAAAAACTACAAAGAACTAAACTTGTCTAGCTTGAAGGGGGAAACCAGATAGCGCTATAGTTGGCCCGCTAGATGGCGCTGCCATAGGTCAAACGGATATCAACTGCGTTTTTTAAAATAGGAACCCCCATTTTTATTACATATTCGTGTAGTACGTTAAGAAATATGAATGTTTTAGTTGGACCACTTTTTTCGCTTTGTGATAGATGGCGCTGTAATAGTCACAAACATATGGCTCACAATTTTAACAGGTAAGTTTTTTAAATTAAAATACAGAATGTAAGTACGTTTGAACATTTTATTTAGGTTGTTCCAATGTGATACATGTACCAACAGCGAATAGTTCGCCTTCCGTAATGTTCGCACATGCATTGACAATGCGCTGACACATGATGTCAGGCGTTGTCGGTGGATCACGATAGCAAATATCCTTCAACTTTCCCCCCCAGAAAGAAATCCGGGGACGTCAGATCCGGCGAACGTGCGGTCCATGGTATGGTGCTTCAACGACCAATCCACCTGTCATGAAATGTGCTATTCAATACCGCTTCAACCTTACGCGAGCTATGTGCCGGATATCCATCATGTTGGAAGTACATCGCCATTCTGTCATGCAGTAAAACATCTTGTAGTAACATCGGTAGAACATTACATGGGAAATCACCATACGTTGCACCATTTAGATTGCCATCGATAATATGGGGGCCAGTTATCCTTCCTCCCATAATGCCGCACCATGCATTAACCCGCCAAGGTCGCTACTGTTCCAATTGTCGATGCTGCCAAGACCCAGTTCATATTGCTGTGGTCATTTCTCTCTAATATTTCTCCTGATGAATGTATAAAAACAAGTAGTATACTCATCACTACATCAGTTGAAGTTTAGATGCGACACCATACACCCTCATTTTAATAATGAGTGCTTTTAATAAGAGTGCTTTTCAATATCAAGAGTGAACTATTTCCCCCAGTAGATCCAAGCAAGGGGGAGTGAAGTATCGCATTGATCGGTCAGGAAACATATAGCAGCATACCTAACATCACTGAAGACAATAATAAACTATATCCAGGAAGTGGTGAAGTTGTGGAAACACCTCCTGGCTCACATGATATTAATGATTTGATTGCGTATATAAGGCTTTGAGTTACATTCGAATGTTTATGCGCTTAAAACAGAGATGAAAGCAACAAAACAGGCAACAGATTTTAGTCACAAAGGTTCAATTAGATTGTTAATAGGTTCTTCGAGGAGCCAAATGTTGAAGAATAATAACTGATGAAACTTACAAGTTGAATCAAATGAGTATTTTAACTATTAGCATGATCCGTGTTGAATGTAATATCGCAACGAATTCATAACTTAATAACAGCTTAATTCACACGATCTACAGTAGGTCCAATTAACAAAATTGTGGAGGTGTTTAGCAATCCAGTATATTTGCCAATGACTGTTCAGAGATTAAACCATCTCCAGTTGAATGTCATAGGTTAGAACAGGAGTCTAATTGATTTTCATGGTGAAGAAATTAAGGTACGTATCCATCTGAAGCAACAGCATGGGCATAAATTATAAATACAGTGCACACAGCTATCAGAAGACCGCTTTGCATCAGAAGCAGAATGCAATAATACTTGACAATTGCAAGTGTCTTAAATCGAGAGGACTGGAAGCCCACAATGACATCACTCAATATAATAACTCCAGTTCAATATGACAATCGGATAATTCATCAGGATTATTACTCCCACAAACCATTCCCTTCAACAACGAAATAAAAAATCTAATTCAACATCGAGATGAGTTAACACCTCCAAGTAACAGTTTCCTTTTTTTGGGAGAAAAAATTATGTCCATAAAGAAGGATGGAAGTGCTCTGCAGTATTACAGCTTACACATAATGCATACTCCTTTATGTGTTTATTTTTTTTCAAATAAAGAAGTTAATGGTATTAAGCTCGACTGGACAAGAGATGTTGGAAACACATCGACTCTCAAACTATATGTCTTTGCATCAATTTCGGACCTGAATGTATTACAAAACGCAGGATAATTCGTAGTTAGATCGATAGGTGGTCACTTTAGCATCTGCATGCCACTCATATTTTTACGGCCTTCTTTGAGGATAATAAGTGCGTCATTATGAGTGCTAAACGTGGGCTGGTTCTAGTTCAATGTGTTGCGCATAGTAATCTATACATTCAAGTAGTGCTGGAAGATGAGAATAAAATTGCGCTGGATAAATTGGTGAGGAAAGCAGCCCATTTATGAGTACCAGACAAAAGCACCTGAAACTTTTGTGTGCGTTGAATGCATATGCCCAGCTAACATCAACTTTCCATTCATGAGAATTTTTAAAGTATCCAATCTTTCCAGAGATATCAAAACAGTCGCGGATGATTAAGATGTCTGTTCAACTAGAAACGCCTTGATTATTATTCCAATGATGTGCACAAACGGGAGGGCAGAATCAGAAAAAAGAATTGATGGTAACTGACAAGTATAAACTAACCAATGCTAAAATGTACCTAAATTGTGAGTATTTTCTATACGATAACTGGCAGATTGACTGGATCACTAACAATGTCAGTCTGCTGTACAATATGTAACAAGTTTTCTTTCCTCTTGCTATGACGACTGTTCAATCAGTAATGCAACACATTTTTTCTCGGCGAATTTCGGTTGAAAAAAAGCATAATTTGTTGTGAGACATCGTGGAATATTTCTGCTATAGTTTCATGTAGCCTTCAAAATGCGTCTGTAATGGAGTTGCATTTCAAGCAGACACCTGTCGTTGAGTTTCTTTTGGTGGAAAACAAGAGCATCGCAGATATTCATAGGCGCTTGTAGATTGTCTACGGAGACCTGGCGGTGAACAAAAGCATGGTGAGTCATTGAGAGAGGCATCTCCCTCGTGCCGGCCGACCGCACAGAGCTGTGACGCCTGCATTTTTGTACCGTGAAGACACTATCATTCAGAGTGATTGAAGGATCACAATCAGGCACCTCGCTGCACAACTGGAGGTCCCTGTTGGTAATGCTGACACATTTGTCCAGCAGTTGGGTATTCAAAGTTGTGTGCCTGCTGGATTCCTTGGCGCTTAACAGAAGACAATAGGGAGCAGCAAAGGACCATTTGTGCGGGGTTGCTTGTGCATTATGAGGCTGATCGAGACAACGTTTTGTCGAACATCGTTACAGGTGATGAAACATGGGTTCATCTGTTCTAAGCGGAAACAAAACAGCAATCCGTGGAGCGGCGCCACATCAAGATCAAAGCCGCACTCTCAGCTGGTCAAGTCATGGCGAAGATCTTCTGGGGCTGTGAAGGGGCTATGTTTGATGTTCTCGCTTGTGGTGCAACGATCGTATCTGAAGTGTATTGTGCCACCCTCAGGAAACTGAAGAAACGCCTGCAGTGTGTTCATAGCCTCAAAAATGCAAGCAAACTTCTACTTCTCCATGACAACGCAAGACGTTACACAGATCTGAGCACCCGAGGGGAGCTCACAAAACTTCATTGGATTGTTCTTCCTCATTCACCCTACAGCTCGGATCTCGCACCTTCCGACTTCCATCTGTTTGGCCCAATGAAAGATGCTCTCTGCGGGAAGCAGTACTTGGATGATGAGGTTATTGATGCAGAAAGACGTTGGCTCTGACGTCGACCAGTAGAGTGGTACCAAGCGGGCATACAGCCTTGCCAGTAAGCTCGCGTAAGGCCGTGGCATTGAATGGATATTATGTTGAAAAACAGGATTTTGTAGCCAAAAGTGTGAGGAATAATATGGCGTATTGGAATCTTAAAAAAAAAAACGAACCTTATTTCAGAAAGACGTGTTGTAATACCAATTGAATGGCCCTCTTATGGGGTGATTAATTTGGACGTATGCTCAGCCCTAAGAAGTTTAAAGAATTAGAACCTGTAGTGCTCCAGGCGCTACAGTCTGGAGCCGAGCGACCGCTACGGTCGCAGGTTCCTATCCTGCCTCGGGCATGGATGTGTTTGATGTCCTTAGGTTAGTTCGGTTTAATTAGTTCTAAGTTCTAGGCGACTCATGACCTCAGAAGTTAAGTCGCATAGTGTTCAGAGCCATTTGAACCATTTTTTGTAGTGCTCCAAGCAAAACGAGGCAGTGATATTAGGAACTGCAAATGTGCGTATTGAATTTAAATCTTCACAAAACTTCTCTAAAGGCATCACAGCATTTCGATTATTGCTACATGAGCATATTGTAAATTACTCACCTCTCACAGGAATCGTACAACGTACAGTATAAATATATAAGTACTGTACCACATGCGCCATTTCTCACAATGGCGTCTCAAACTGCAAACATCGTTGTGGATATTCAGGGGTTTTATGACATCTGTGGACGATTTGTGTGCAAAAATTTCGCATTCACTGGATTCTTCAACTCCCGACAAATATTAACGAAGTATTCTACCATCGTTGCCTATCCCAAATCATTTATTACAGTACATTGTGCAACAACTCGTCGAACCATGGCAGCATCGCTCCGAACCTACGATTATAAAGAGAGCACAGGTTACGTCAAACGCCATCAAAAAGTGTTGAGGCTGATTGACAACAGCAGCAATTACACGTGTGCTTCAGAAAGCTTGCAAATTATCAATTATTAATAAATAATTGTTTTTTTGAAAACATGGTAAGTGTCAAATAGCCAACCAGTTACAATACAATTTTGCTTTTACCATGTTTCAATTTTGACTATGGGCGTCTTCATCAGAAAATCCACAGTTGCCTAGAAAAATTATAAATAAGCACTAACTTAGGGAAAATATAAGAAATAGACAGTGTTCATTCCGAACAAATTTATAAGAAGATTGTACTCACATGCAGTAACCGACAAACAAATTTAACAGCAATAATGCTCTCGTCACATAAAATATTTAATTAAGAAGTTAGTATTAAAACAACATAATATTAAAGACGTTGAAACTGACATCAAGCTGGTAACTGCCAATAGAATTGTAGCCACGTACGTGGCGTAGCAGAGTACGCGCCGCTAAGGGCTGCAAGAGGTAACAGTCACTGGAGGTTGCCGCACACTAACGAGCCCAAATGCCGAAGTCACCACAACGCGGACATAAAACAAGTCGCGCCATCTATTAAAATCGAAGATTCCAGCTCTTTAATTTACGAAAAATATTTTAAATAGCATATAAGTGTTCGTCTAACGTATCAATAATCAGTATTATGCAAAATGAAAACTATATTGAACAACGCAACAAATATCAGGTACATTTTTGTACGAAATGATTATAATGTAATAAATGACGAAGAGAGGGGAAAACGATATTTTAGAGTCTACGCTGACGAAAAAGAGAAGTCAGCTTTGGGTAGAAGTGCACGAAACCTCTTGAGATATGCACATGTCGAGGAGGTGCTAAACTTATCGGTGTACAGTAGATATGAAAGTGTTGTGATGATATAACAGACAGTTAAGAGGAGACATGTGTTTTTTATGCATGATGGAGCTCCAGACGGACAGAGTTTGAAGCATTTTACGTAAATCAACTAAGCTATCAATTCTAAAGTATTTTTCTAGCGTCTGGTTTCAGTGCCACGAAGGTATTGGCAAGAGAGAACGTAAACACATGCACTCCTAAGGCTATATAGTTCTGCACTTAAAAACAGTTATAATGTTAGAGCTTACACATTCCAATGTAAGAAATATATTTCTCGCATATGACAGACATTCTCCTCACAAATTTCTCTACGATAAACCATGGGGACAAACTGTAAAATGAAAAAACTACTACCTTGCACAACATCGATTCTTTGTGATACATACACAATATAGCTTTCCAGAGGTGGTTAGTGGCCACTATTCACATATGATCATAGTTCAGAAATTATGCTATGCCCGTTTCAGTCCTATACAAAATGATCGTTAGTAATGGAGAATGCCTCTTACAAGGAAACAGACAAACGCGTAGTAGCGGTGTTTGACATGTGAAATCATACATGATGCTATCACTAACTCTGTAAACAGGACATCTGTCAAACAGATGTGCACGTGAGGATTGCAGTACCTCACAAACACCTGTCACTAACTTAGAATCACCGTAGTTATGAAACTGAAGGTTCGATTTTATGCCCAAGATGCGGCACGGGAATGGAGTACGTCGGATAACTCTTCTTTCATCTAGAGAAATGTGTCGAATGTAAAAACGATTCTCCTTAAAACGAGAGAACCATGTTCTTACCGTGTTTTGTCTAATGGCATCATTCTAACACACAGGGCAAATGTTTCTGGCTGCTGTCGCCTTTCTATTGAACTCACAGAAGAATATGTCGGGAACGTTTCGGTTTCTCCACTTGGCACTCCGTTTTCTAGCGCCCACACTATCTCCAAATGACAAAATGACAGTATGTAAGCTCAACTAGCAACAACGCACTACAAATAAAAAATGACAATCGATAAACAAACCCACAACTACCGGAATACTAACACGCAAAACAAAAACGCTACAAACTTATGCACCAACCTAATATATAACTCGTTCTTTGACGATCCTTTATTAATAACAAGCCATAAGTCTAAAGAAATTCATGACGTCAGTATCCTTCACACAGAGAGGAAAGGCTTCAGATTTACTATTCTCGAAGAGTTAGAATTTTTCAAACACTTTGTTTTAATGATGGTTTCATTCTTAATAAACAGTTCAGTTACATAATACAAAAATTTCAACTATAAAGTCATTGCGGATTTCTCTTTTTCCTCAGAATAGACTAAAAAGTATCGTTTCCCTCTCTCTTAATTTGTTACATTGTAGTCCTTTCGTACAAAAATGTACCAATACACTTTAAATAAAAGATAAAGTAGGACACACCGCGAAGCAGCCTGTAGATATGAAACGTGATGTACATGTACGGACAAACAAATGATTACAGTTTCAGAAAAACTGGATGATTTATTCAAGAGAAAGAGCTTCACAGATTGAGCAAATTAGTAACACGTTGTTCCACCTCTGGTCCTTATGTAAGTAGTTATTCGGCTTGGCATGGATTGACAGAGTTGCTGACTATCCTCCAGAGGGATATCACACCAGTTTCTGTCCATTTGGCGCATTAGATCGTCAGAATTCAGAGTTTGATGGAGGGCTCAGCACACAATGCTTCAAATATTCTCAATTGGGGAGAGATCTGGCAGCCTTTCTGGTCAAGCTAGGATTTGGCAAACAAACAGCAGAAAGTTCCACAGTTTGTAGGAGAGCATTATCTTGCTAAAATGTTAGCTTAGGATGGGTTGTCATGAAGGACAACAAAACAGGGTGTAGAATATCATTGACGTACCGCTATGCTGTCAGGGTGCCTCGGATGACAACCAAAGGGGTCCTGCTATGAAAAGAAATGACACCCCAAACCACCACTCCTGATTGTCGGGCCGCATGGCGAGCGACAGGCAGGTTCGTATACCACCGCTTTCCAGGGCGTCTCCAGACATGTATTCTATCTAGACCCTCATTGATTGGAGTAGAACTGTCTTCAGTGACGAGTTTCACTTCGAACTGAGCACCAATGACCAGAAAATGCGTGTCTGGAGACACGTCGAACTTCGGTGGGATACCAACCTGAATGCTGACCGCCATACGGCCTGACACCTTGGACTGATGGTCTGAGATGGAATTTATTTCCATAGCAAGACACATTTGTTTGCCATCTGCGGCACCCTTACAGTAAAACGATACGTCGACGATATTCTACTCCCTGTTTTGTTGCCGTTTATGGCAACCCATCCTGGGCTTTCATTTCAACAATATAATGTCTACCAGCACATGGCGAGAGTTTCTGCTACTTGTCTTCGTGCTTGTCAAACTCTGCCATGGCCAGCAAGGTCGCCGGATCTCTGTCTGGGTGAGAATGTTTGGAGCATTATGGGTACAGCCCTCCAATGAACTCGGGACTTTGACAATCTGACGCGCTAATTGGACAGAATTTGGTACGATATCCCGCAGTGCGATATCCAACAACTCTATCAATCAGTGCAAAACCGAATAACTGCTTACATAAGGGCCACAAGTGGACCAACGTGTTATTGACCTACTCAACTTGAGAAGCTCTTTCTCATAAACAAATCACCCAATATTTCTGAAATTGCAATCATTTGTTTGTCTGTACATGTACATCACATCCACAGATTTCCATCCCATTCGGATACTTCCTTCATGGTGCATCGCTTTTTTTCCTTGAGTGTATTTGCTGTTGTATTGTCCTCTTACTTACAGATATGCGAGGTGGACACTTACATACTATTCAAAATATTTTTCGTAAATTAAACAGCTGATATCTTCGATTGTTAAGAGATGGCGTTACTTGTTTCGTATCCACATTGTGGCAATTTCGACATGTGAGCCTCTTAGTCTGATGTCCCTGCTATTCCATGCAGCTATAACTTTACTGGCAGTTACCAGCATTATCTAAGTTTCAGTGTCTTTAATTTTATGTGGTTTTAATACCTACTTCTTAGTGAAGTATTTTAGTGACGATAGCATTATTCCTCTTAAATTTGTTTGTGAGTTCCTATACGTGAGTACATTCTTCTTATAAATCTGTTCACAGTAAAAACTGACTATTTCTTAATTTTCTCTGTGTTAATGTTTAGTTATAATCTTTTTACTTAATTGTGGGTTTTCTGATGAAGACACCCGTAACTAGTGTTGAAACCTGGTAAAAGCAAAATTTTGTTCTAACCCGTGGCTGTTTTTACCTATCACATTCTTGTACGATTGTGGTCTCGCAGCCATGTTTAATTGTTTTTCTTTTTTTGAAAAAGTTTCGTATTTATTTATTCACTTCATATTTTTCACCCCCACGCTTACAGCCTTCAGGTAAGTATGTAACATATGTGCCTATGCTTCTCATGTAGAACTGGAGAGGCCGGTCGGTGTGGCCGTGCGGTTCTAGGCGCTTCAATCCGAAACCGTGCTGCTGCTGCTACGGTCACAGGTTCGAATCCTGCCTCGGGCTTGGATGTGTGTGATGTCCTTAGGTTAGTTAGGTTTAAGTAGTTCTAAGTTCTAGGGGACTGATGACCACAGATGTTAAGTCCCATAGTGCTCAGAGCCATTTGAACCTTTTTTTAGAACTGGAGAAATAATTTTAGAGACTTCGTCTACCAACTTCAGAAGCAGTTGCGGTTCATGGCTGCTTGCAGCCAGGACCCGTGCAAGCCTCTCTGTGGATGGAATAACACCAGTAATTTAAAATGTTAGCTGATGTACACTCCTCATTTTAAAAAAAAAGGATTTCTTCTTCTGCTCCTCCATATTTTACCGTTGCGGCCTGTCAATAAATGACAGGTAAGTATTCAGACCGCACACCGGCAGGCGTCTACCACTCCAGCGAGCACTCAGATGACGCGCGAAATGGCTCGCTTGCACTAGTGGCTTGGCGCATCTCAAGTTCGAAACGCCGCCACACGGTGCCTGAAGAAACGCAACATCTGCGAAAAATCGCGTCACAGGTACACCGAGGCCACACTGGTGTCGAGCTCCCAGTGCTGAGGTGTACGCAGAAGAAGACCACGCGCGCAGCAGCTGATATACCGGGTGTTTATAATTAAAGTTTCAAACCGCTGTAGAAATAACACCACTGGTCAGAATGACGTCAAATTGCAACGGAATATTGTCAAAGAAGGGGTAAAACGTATGACACAAGAAAAATAAATAATTACAAAATGTGGCAATAGATGGCGCTGTAAGCATCATAATTTAATACTGGTCGCCTACAAATGACAAATTAATCATACAACAATGCCTAAGGTGTACGTCTGACGTTAAACAAACTGTACTAATCAGTGTGTATGGGTGTGCAGATGTGATACCGTTAATTACGTATGCCCATCCACCACGCAAGGTCATATCACATCGGAGGGAAAAAGCGGTTTTTTTAATTGCCCTGAGGCCAAAAACCGCATAAAAATCATCAGTCAGATCGGTTTTGAATTTTCCTCTGGCCAAAGACCGCATAAAAAGCATCAATCAAATAGGTTTTTAATTGTCCTGAGGCCAAAGACTGCATAAAAAGCATCAATCAAAAGCAAATCGGATTATTAATGTCCATGTGACTGGCGCAAAACATGTTGAATATGCTGTCCACTGTTTTCTGCAACAAGTTGAAATCGAGAAACAGCATGTTCCACAGCTGATCAAAGTGTTTGCGAGGTCACGTTCGGAATGTGTTGCGCAATGAGTGCCTTCAAAGCAGTTAAATTTGCAATCACAACACTGAACACATCTTTCAGATAGGCCCACAGCCAGAAGTGACACGGATTACGATCAGGTGATCGTGACGGCCAGGCTGAAGGGAAATGGCGGCTGATAATTCTAGCATTTCCGAAAAGGCGCTTCAGCAGCTGCTTAACTGGATTTGCAATGTGCAGAGGTGCGCCATCTTGCACAAAAATGATCCCATCCACACATTCACGCTGCTGGAGAGCTGCAATGACGTGCAAAAGACACTCATAGTGCTTACCAGTGACAGTACAGGTAACAGGACTGGAAGCACCTCTCTCTTCGAAAAAATATGGCCCTATGATAAATGATGCCGTAAACCCGCACAACACAGTGACATTTTCAGGATCAAGTGGTACTGGTTGATTTGGGTGTAGATTTTCCGCTTCCCATATTCGACAATTCTGTGTATTGACATGTCCTGTCAGATGGAAGTGGTCTTTGTCTGTCCACAAAATCCTCCATGGCCAATCATTGTCCACTTCCATACGAGCAAGAAATTCTGAAGCAAAGTTCTCTCTTGCTGGCAGGTCAACAGGAAGCAACTCGCGCACATGGGTAATTTTGACTGGATAGCAAAGAAGGATGTATCGTAGGATTTTACGCACCGTGCTCACAGGTCTGTCAATGTTCGGGCAATTCTCCGTGCACTACACGTTTGCACACCACCAGTCGTCTCCTCCTGCACTACTGTGGTGACTGCTTCCAGTGACATTGAATCAATCCGTTTCCTCACTCTATCAGGTTGCACACCAAAAGAACACGTCTTTTCGAATTTCCGAATCATTTTCTCCAGTCCCATGGCAGTCATCGTACCAACTCCTTTTTTCAAACCCTTCAGTGTCCGGAACTTCTGCAGAGCGACGTGTGCACACTCATCATTCTTGTAATACAGCTTTACAAGCAGAGCGCGATCCTGCATTGAGACATTCATGGCGAACGTCGCAGACACGAAAGGAGGAAAAGCCGTGTACCCGGTGTGTTTATGCCAACTTCAATGGGTCTCGCTTTCGACAGGTGTTTTCATTTACGTATTCTGACACATACAGCGCCATCTATAGATCAATTTTAACACTATTTTTTTCTTCTGCCATACGCTTTCCCCCTTCTCCGATAATATTCCATTCAATTTGGCGTCATTCTGACCAGTGGTGTTATTTATACAGCGTTTTTAAAAATTAACTTTAATTATAGTCACCCTATACATCAAGACAGGACACGCATGCTGGTACAGTCTATAAATAAAGTGCATTGATCAGTTCCTCTTCTATTTCAGTTCAAATGGCTCTAAGCAATATGGGACTTAACATCTGAGGTATCTGTCCCCTAGACTTAGAACTACTTAAACCTAACTAACTTAAGGACGTCACACACACACATCCATGCCCGAGGCAGGATTCGAACCTGCGACCGTAGCAGCAGCGCGGTTCCGGACTGAAGCGCCTAGAGCCGCTTGGTCACATGGCCAGCTTCTACTTCAGTCCGACCATTGACTGCTGTAACGAGTAGCCAGTGTCAAATCGACTTTGCAAGTGGTGATGGCGCCGGCAAGGGCTCTCGTTTGTCGGATGTTGATGGCTTGCTTCCAAGCATATCATCACCGCACTTTGTTGCAACACCTCTCAACCAATTACTCCAACTACTTTCTATCATCCTTTAACGCAGACCCATAACAATTTAGAGACAAATGGTTCTCTTTTCCAGGAAAGCAACAAAGACAGCAGTCAACTTGTATGTATCCCTATTACCTCAATCGACAAATAGAAGAATGTTAAAAACCAACATCAAGCACAACCACATCGTTGTGATTGGTAGGAAGAACAGAGAAACACATTATAAATACTGTTTGTTAGGGTTTAAAACACATAAACAGTCTGGTACAGGGTCAAACATGCGATCTATTCTGTAGTTGTGTATTGCAGCCCCCAAGCTGGTAATACTATGCTCTTAGGCTAAGGTCACTGTATAAAAATCTATAAGGTGGTTGTCGATAACTTTGGGGTCACACCAGGGTTTTGTGATCCGACATACACTGAAGTGCCAAAGAAACTTGTATAAGCATGCGTATTCAAATACAGATATATGTAAACAGGCAGAGTACCGTGCTGCGGTCGGCAACTTCCATATAAGAGAACCATTCAACGAAATATCAACGATATGGGCTTTCGGATCCAAAGGTCCACTCATGTACCCTTGATGACTGTACGACATCAAGCTTTACGCCTCGCCTGGCGCCGTTGTTAGAGCGGCTACTGCTGCTACAATGGTAGGTTATCAAGATTTAAATGGGTTTGAACGTAGTATTAAAGTCGGCGCACGAGCATTGGGACACAGCGTCTCCGAGGTAATGATGAAATGGAGATTTTCTCTTATGACCATTTCATAAGCGTACCGTGAATATCAGGAATCCGGTAAAACATCAAATGTCCAACATCGCTGCGGTCAGAAAACGATCCTGCAAGAATGGGACCAACGACCACTGAAGAGAGTCATTCAACGTGCCAGAAGTGCAACCCTTCCGCAAATTGCTGCTGATTTCAGTGTTGGGCCACCAACAAGTGTCAGTGTGCCAACCATTCAACGAAATATCTTCGATATGGGCTTTCGGATCCAAAGGTCCACTCATGTACCCTTGATGACTGTACGACATAAAGCTTTACGCCTTGCCTGGTCCCATCAACACCAATATTGGACTGCCGATGACAGGAAACATGTTATTGGTCGGACGAGTCTCGTTTCAAATTGTATTGAGCGGATGGGCGTGTATGGGTATGGAGACAACCTCATGAATCCATGGACCCTGCATTTAAGCAGGGGACTGTCCAAAGTGATGGAGGCTCTGTAATGGTGTGGGGCATGTGCAGTTGGAGTGATATGAGACCCCTAATACATCTAGATACGACTCTGATAGATGACAAGTACGTAAGCTTCCGTCTGATAACCTGCATCCATTTATGTCCATTTTGCATTCCGACGGACTTGAGCAAGTCCAGCAGGACAATGCGACACCCCACATGTCCATTATTACTATAGAGTGGCGCCAGGAACGCTCTTCTGAGTCTAAACAGTTCCGCTGGGATGCCTTGCAATGTGCTGTTCGGAAGAGATCACCCACTCGTACTCGGATTTGTGGACAGACCTGCAGCATTCACGGTGTCAGTTCCCTCCAGCACTACTTCAGACATTAATCGAGTCCATGCCACGCCGTGTTGTGGCACTTCTGCGAGCTCGCAGGGGCCCTACACGATATTAGGTAGGTGTACCAGTTTCTTTTTTTTCTTTACATTTGGTGGTCATCCACGTCAAGCACTCTGTTTCAGTCGTCCTACTGATGTCCACGAAAAATGACTGTTTTCCTGGTTCCCAACGCTTCCATGTCAATTTTTTCTCGTATCCCTCTTGCTGCCACATCCTCGTTCCTGTGTACAAGAATTTTCCTGGGCCTAACAGACGTGTCAGTACTCCCTCATTCTCCATGAATTTCCCCGCACTTTGGAATATTTTCCCTCAATTTATACATATTTTCCGTCAATTTTCATATTTTTACCGATTTTATTTCACTTCTGCTCATATGGTAATGACATCAGTTCTCGCGACATATTCTAAAATTTCTTGCAAATGTGGTACAATTGTCAAGACATAGCCCAACTGCACTCTTTTTCTGTATGTGTGTGCGCCTTTATCAGTTTCACCTGGGGAGGCCCAGATAATACTCCGAACTTACCGCCAGTGAATCCACCTTCAGACACCACCTCGGACATATAGTGAGTTGACTCACCTTCGAAAGCTATCCCGGCTGGAACGGGTGGTGGCTCCACCTCTGAACCACATCCTGGCCATAACGGGAGGTGGATCCACTTTTGAACACTGTCTTGACCGGAACACGTGGTGGAAAATTCAACCTTTCCTCGACAGCAGCGGAGCAGTGTAATTGACAAAGTGTCTTTGGCGATAGTTTCCATATTTCATTATCCATAGACCACTTTTGTGAACATTACTTTATAGATTTCGATCTGTGCAACACAGTTTTCCGCTTAAATTCTCGTAATTTGTCCATCTGTAGGAAGTGGAGGACAGTGCTCCCACACCAACAACAGCAATGTGGTGGGTAACTTCAGTAAGAACCAATCAGAATACTCATTCACAGGAAGTTCCATGATGTCAGAGAGTCCAGGACATAGTTTGTGGTGGGCATAGGAGTCTCTACAGACTGGTTCGAAGAAGATAGGGGCAGAATAAGGTATCTACAGAAGGTTTCGAGATGTCAGACAGTCGCATGGTATCTTCTTTGCTCGAGTGTTCAGAGACAAGTCCAGGTAGACCAGCCCGCTCTGGTTGAGATGGGTGGGATGCTTTCCCACACCCGTCGTTGTGGCTTTGAAGCATTTTCATACCAGCAGGTGTAGCATATCGAAAATTCACCAAAAATGCCAGCCATTTTTCTCGTCTGTATGATTAGCGAAACTGAACAGCTCAAATTTCTAGGTGCTCAGATAGATAGAGATAGTAAGCTGTCGTGGAAAACCCACATTCAGGATCTTGTTCAAAGACTTAATATTGCCATTTTTACTATTCGAACGGTATCAGAAGTGAGTGATCGTTCGACACAAAATTAGTCTACTTTGCTTGTTTTCATTCGCTTATGTCGTATGGTATTATGTTTTGGGGTAACTCTTCCCATTCTAAAAGGATGTTTTTGGCTCAGAAACGGGCGGTTCGGGCAATAAGTGGTGTAAGTTCACCTGTTCGCCAGTCTGGGTATTTTGACATTGGCCTCTCAATATATATATTCCTTACTGTCATTTCTTGTTAGCAATATTAGCTTATTCCCAAGAATAAGCATCTTTCACTCGATTAATACTCGGCAGAAATCAAACATGCATTTGGATTGGATGCAAAAAGGTGTGCAGTATACTGCTGCATCCATTTCCAATAAGCTACCACTCGCATTCAAAAATCTTAGTTCTAGGGGACTGATGACCATAGATGTTAAGTCCCATAGTGCTCAGAGCCATTTGAATCTTTGAACCTGCCCCCTATCCCCTGGTGTCAATATAGCAACATTGCGCTAATGACATCATTAGATGACATCATAAGTCCTCCCATCCCTCTTCACGTTCCCCCTCCCCTTCTGGGTAAACACCAGCCCTCCAACTCCCTTCCCCCCACCTCTTCCCCCCCCCCCTCCCACTACATCCTCGGGAAAAAAAATTACAGGAAAACTCAGTCTGTGCTGAACTGTTGGTGAGGAAGGATTTCTTTACTTTTTCCTTATTTTGAGTGTTATCCTGTTGGAAATTGGCAGGTAAAGCTCTGTCTGTGCTGAGCTGCTGATTTGTTATCCTGTTGGAAAATATTTCCTTAAATTTTTTTCTTGTGTGCATGCTCACCTTGATGTGTGGAGACTGACTGACCTAGTTCACATTAACACCACCAGAGAACACTCGAAATTGTGACATCATGGGTGAAAAAATTCGCAGGAACCAGGGACAATGATGTATCTGATCATGTGAGCACAACATCAGGGATATAAGACGAGCACTGCAGCTCACTAGGACCAGTCAGTGGAAGCACCATGAGACGCATACAGCAGCAGCAGCTGAGACTGTCCAGAGCCTCCCAGCAGAACAGGAAGAAGCAGAAAGGTAATTACCAACTACATGTCTTTGCTATTGACGTTACTTCTTCTTTGTCCAGCTCCATTTCTTTGTCCCTCATGTAACAGTTCTCTTTCTACTTTGTTCAACAGCTAAGGTGACATCCAATGTGTTTGGACTTGCAGCAGTGGCAACGGCCTCCAATTTGTCAGGACCTCCAGCGAGCTCCAACTTGTTGGGACCTGCAGTGGCAGCCGGCATGTGGGATCCTATAGAGCACCTGCTCGGCATGTTGCAGGGCTGTCAAGTTAGCGGAATTTCCGCTAAATTTGACGGATTTTACAACCTGTCAGCGGGTGAAATTTTGCACTTAGCGGTCAACGGATTTTTTAACGGATTTGTGGATTGATATCTGCAAAAATATTTTTCCGTTTAGTTCAGTCTTTCCATTATAGAATTTGAAATTATATTTAGTGTGAAAAATCCTAAACTGGCAACAATATGGCTCCACCTAACTCTTAATAATCAGATTTTGATATAGTGTTTCCCCTGCGTCAACACAACAGAATAATCCTTTCCAGTCTTAGTTCTTTGCTTTTGGCATTGCAGTTACAAGTTACCGCGGACCGAAGTCGGTACAGTGCATAGTGTTGAATTGTTAATGTTTGTGGTACAGTTTATCGCGTTGTAATCAGTGATTTTCTTTACTTTTTTATTAGTTGTCTCATCAAAATGTCTAATCAAAGGGACAAAAAATACACTCAAAAGTTTACAAAAGAGTGGCTTAGCAACAAACAATTGAAAGACTGGTTTCCCGAGATGCCCGCCGATCCTTCTAGTGTGCGATATCGATTTTGCCAGTGCAATTTCAATTTATTGAATCATTCAAAAAGCAAGAAGCATGTACAAGCTGCGGCACCCTTTTCTTCACAGGGGCAGTTGAAAATAGATGCACATGTAGTTAGGCAGTCCAATGAAGTTTCTGCTGCAGAAGCTGCGTTATGTCTATTAGTGTCTAACCATTCCGCAATAAGATCTGTGGATCATCTCAGAACCCTTTCAAAAAGGTGTTTTATAGGTGCTGACCATGTGTCTCAGATGAGTTTGCATAGAAGCAAGTGTAGTGATGTAATAGAAAACAGTCTTTACCCACATTTTAACGCCAGTCTGGAAAAGGACGTAGGAGACGGATACTTCAGTGTACTTTTGGATGAATCTACAGACATTAGTGCCAATAAATTCTTAGCTGCGTGTGTGATATACTTTTCTGAGGCCCAGGGTCGCATTGTTCCCACATTCTTGGGAGTGGTAGTGTTAGAGGAAGGCAACGCAGTGGCAGTAACCAATGGTTTGAAATCTTTGCTTAATTCATTTAATGCGCGGTTTGGGTACTGACTAGCAGCGGTTATGGTAGTCGTCAATAATGGTGTGTATCAGAATATGAAAAGAGAAGTTCCTCATCTTGTCTTAATTCCTTGTATCTGCCATTACGAGCAGCTGGAGGTATCTCCTGCCGCAGCTGAAACTTTGCCCCGGAACTTGGAATGTTTGTAGTCAGAAACGTATTCTTGGTTTTCCAACTCTCCATCTCGTCAAATTGCTTATAGAGAGTTATTCAGTGCAGTAAATGACGGAGCTAATTCATTTAAAATAGTTCAGAAGTGCAATACACGTTGGATCTCTATTTTAGAGGCTGTTTCTCGTGGTTTGTCACAATGGCTTGAACTAGAAATCTAGTTTGAGATAGCAGCGCTTCATGAGAAGTGCTATACTGCCTAATTCCTCCATAACATGTATAGTGATAATGTAAACAAAATTTATCTTCATTTTCTGAAACCTTATTTGGAAGAATGTCAGCTGGTAAATAAGGAATTTCAGTCAAATTCTGCAGACGCATCACAGCTCCTAAACGATGTTGTTTTACTAATCAGTGGGCTCATAAGGAGAATTGTTGTTTGAAGTTATAGAGGCGGTCTTTTAACAGCAGAAGTTCGCAAATATAAGTCACCAACAATATACTTAGGTCATGAATCGAAGTTTTACTGCTGGATATGAATACTTCCAACAAAATTTCATCTGAGGTTGAGAATAGCATAAGAAAAAGATGTGAACATTTTTTTGTTTCCCTTGCTTCTGAGCTAAAACGCCGCTTGCTCCAAAATATAAAAGTGTTGCAAAAAGTATCCTACCAATAGTATCACTGGCCAAGGAACAGTAACAAAAATTGATTTTCGGTGGTCCAAGCTCACTACTTTCCAATGGAGAAAAATCAACAATACTGCGGCGTTCTGGAATGAAATTAAGTCACACAGAGATGCCAGCGGCTTAAATCCTTTCCAAGAACTCTCAGATCTGGCTATTGTGCTTTTGGCGTTACCATGGTCCAATGCAGAGGTTGAAAGGGCCTTTAGCCAACTAAATTTGATAAAAACGTCTCTCCGGAACAGACTAACTACTATTATGGTGAACGCCAAAATTACAATGACAGCTGGTCTTAATCGTGTTGGTAAGTGATGTCACGATTACGAGTTGCCGGAGAATGTTCTCCAAGAAATCGGCAACATCAGAGCATATGCCCCAGGGATATCGTCACTCGGTCCCGCTACTTCAGCAGTGGACACAGAAAACAACCTACTGCAGGATGAGGAGGAAAATGAAATACTGTGGCTTGAACTACATTTATGTGGTGAGTGGAATCTGAACTTCCTTTTAGTAGTAGTAGTAGTTGTAATAATAATAATAATAATAATATCTCATGACGATGACAAAAAATTTCTTTGTAAGTTATCAGTGCATTGAAATTTCGTTTTTAGGAGGCTAAATAACAATAATAAGCATTTAGCGGATTTGAGCAGAATTTTAACTTCAGTTTAGCGGAATACATTTTTCTGTGTTGGCAACACTGGCATGTTGGAGCAGGCCAAGGGGCTGCTATTGTCTGTACCATTCATTGATGAAGACACCCAGCCTGTCCCCAACTCTCAGAAGTGCACTGGGGCTTCAGACTGCATGGTGCAGATCAGTAGTGGACTCTGACATATGCACCATCCATTGAACCACAGAATATTCCAGTGATACTGCAAGGACAGAATATGGATGTGCTGGATGAGAAGATAGTGTACTACTACTATTTACTTCTACATGTAATTAAACTGCTAGAAAATCAAAATGATAGAAGATAGGCATAGAAGCAGCAGAGTGTGACTGACGTGCGGTGATGGAGATCGAAAATGCAACAGAGTGTTAAAGTGCGGTTCACTAAGCTCAAAAGGGAAGAATTATGTCGTGCAATACCATAAATCAAGGCTCAGATGACCGCAGAATGTAACCCATCTCTGTCTCCCGCGGACATTTATTGTACTGGCCTGACGCTAGTTTTGGAACAACACCGATTGTGCCCCAAAGTACCGTTATCCAAGATAGCGGCCGTGACATCACAGCCATAACCCCAGTGACGTCATCCAAGATGGCAGCCGTGACGTCACAGCCACACCCCCTGTGATATCATCCAAGATGGAGGATTTTGGTGGGAAGTTTGAATTTTGGCGGGAAAGTGCCACGCCCCCCTCACCCAGAAAAATGGCGCGAAGTTCAAATTCCAACATGATAATGCTTCACACCTAGGAAAATGGAGGGGAAAAATGGACTTGTATTTATTATTTAACCAATTTGAAGCATGTGTGTTCGCCACTGGGTCTGGACTCCAACTGGCTTAGTTCATATCGTCGCCACCAATACCATTATTCAAGATGGTTGGACCCAGTGTATCCACCACGTGGTGTAAGATTGGACACTCGGCCTACCTCCACCTAACTGGTGGACTATGCTCGCACGCGTTGATTGCCTTATTTCATGAGCGGCTCTGTAGATCCTGATATGCGCTATTTGGACAGTTTACGAGTACTGAGTGTCTACATATCATTGTGGAGAATTATTCAGAAGCAGTTTGCTATTGTGTACTGAAATTACGAGTTGGTTGTATGTATGTGGGCTGTGCAACGTGGCCCCAGGCACATCAGGCCGGCCGCGGTGGTCTAGCGGTTCTGGCGCTGCAGTCCGGAACCGCGGGACTGCTACGGTCGCAGGTTCGAATCCTGCCTCGGGCATGGGTGTGTGTGATGTCCTTAGGTTAGTTAGGTTTAAGTAGTTCTAAGTTCTAGGGGACTTATGACCTAAGATGTTGAGTCCCATAGTGCTCAGAGCCATTTGAACCATTTGAGCCAGGCACATCAGGGTGGATCTTTTGTATCAGTGTGATAGATATACTCTATCGTTAAATAAGTTGTTTGAAAATAAATAGAGTGCATTCCATCCTTACTCTCCCCAGCAGCCCAGAGCAGGCTGAGTCGTTTTCCCACCATTTTCCCTCACCATCTTGGTTTACATCACGAAACGGGCGATAGCGTCCTCTGCTGGTGGTACTGAGTATTAGACCTCATGGAGAGCACATTGTTTGCCGCCATCATGGATAACTGTACTTGCGTCATCAGCTGGTGTCACGGAGTCGTCCTCTGGCTGCGACGAAATGTACTAAGTCAGTTGGGGTCTGGAGCTCGTGGTGAACCCACTAGGTGGCGCCATCTGAGATTACTGTACTTGCATCCTCAACTAAGATCCGCGCGACCGCTACGGTCGCATGTTCGAATCGTGCCTCGGTCATGGATGTGTGTGATGTACTTAGGTTAGTTCGGTTTAAGTAGTTCTAAGTTCTAGGGGACTGATGGCCTCAGCTGTTGAGTCCCATAGTACTCAGAGAGCCAACTAATGTCATACAGCATCCTCTAGTGGCATGGATATGAGCTAAGTCAGTTGGGCTATGGACTCAGTGGCGAATACACCTGGTGGTGGTGCTGTCTCTAATTCTTTAAATAAAGGCTGGTGTATGATTTCGACAGTTGACTATTAGCAAGCATAGTCTTTTAAATGGATTTTTATTTTGACAATTTACGAGTTGTTTGGCTATCTGGAAGTAAACGTATTGCATTATTTACGAGTGGTTAACATGTCTGTAGGCTGTGCAATGCGTTATTTTCGACGGTTCACAATTAGCAAGTGTGTGTGTAAAGCCTTATACATGAGTTATGTAGGAGTAGTTTGCAGGTCTGTATGCTGTGTGGCATGTCAGAGCGTGTGTTCTGTGATGCATATACTCCATCCCTAAATAAATTGCGCCCAAATAAATAAAGTACATTCCCTCCTCTCTCCGTCAGCCTAGTGGGGGCTGAGTCCTTTTACCAGCAACCCCTACAAAAAGGTTGCGCCCTGGAGGGTTAAGTTAGTGGTGGCGAGCTTCGTTTGCAACAATTTTCTTGGGTTGGTAGCGAAAGCGGAAGTGATCTTTCTTTACTGCCAGAATTCAAACTCGGCGCCGCTTCCTAGGAAGAGGTGGCGGTCTGGACCTTGAAAAGCAGTTGGAAGTATACTGAACACCTTTTCCTCCCTATATGAAGTCGAATCACATGACCAATATGTGTGCAGCATTCTAGGAGTGGGGGGTGTTAGGTCATGAATGAACGCCGCGCTGGTAGTGGGAAAATGTGGAACTTCTCATTTGATCATTGAATATTGATATTGTAAATTGAATTATTGAATATGATTAAAATTGAAATGGAATTAAGTAATTGGGTAATTAATAAGTTAGATGAGCGATTTGAGTGTTAGAACATATATGAAAGACCATATCGCGCTCGGCCGCTCGCAGGTCTGTGACGTCAGGAGGTGACACAAGATCGCCAGCTTTCTCTCTGGCGCCGCGTCACGGTGGCGTCCTCTGATGGCACGGATATGAACTAAGCCAGTTGCAGTACAGACTCAGTGGCGTACACATCTGCTTGAAATTGTTTAAATAATAAAGACAAGTCTGTTTTTTCCGCCATTATCGTAGGTGTGCCGCGTTATCATGTTGGAATTTGAACTTAGCGCAAATTTTATTGGGGAGGGGGTTAGGTTAGTGGAGATAGGCCAAGTGTGCAATCTTACACCATGTGGTGGATACACTGGGTGTAGCCATATTGAATAACGGTACTTGCGTCATGATCTGATGTCACAGTGGCGCTCTCTGGTGGTGACGATATGAACTAAGCCAGTTGGAGTCCAGACCCAGTGGCAAACACACATGCTTGAAACTGGTTAAATAATAAATACAAGTCCATTCTTCCCACCATTTTCCTAGGTGTGAAGCATTATCATGTTGGAATTTGAACTTCGCACCATTTTTCTGGGTGAGGGGGATGTGGCACTTTCCCGCCAAAATTCAAAATCCGCCATCTTGGATGACCTCATATTCCAATACTGACACTATCTATCAAATCAATGTACAATGACGCAGCACTCAGGGTAAAATATGGAGACAAATCCATTTATTTACAGCACCCGACTGTGGCGAAATTATTTGGATTAAGGGTTGTGAGATCTCTTGTGCTAGAGAGACTGGAGTGATGGTTACAGTGTATTCAAGCTGTGTACAACGACATTGTGAACTATCTCCATGTGTTTAGTGTACATGTAGGTGATATACAACAATCCTTCAGTTCAAATATCAATGCAGTACCAGAACCGACTCTGATAAGTATAAAGTACAACCACGCTAAATTTACAAATGGAATACCTGAGTTTTGTGATGCTCTCATCAGTCTGAAGGAAATTCGTGCAGAATTTAGCGCATACAAGAAACATTTATTCGGGAAATACTGTAAAAAATGAACCAGTGGATTCTTTTGTTGCTAATGCATCATATGTACCATCGCTGAAGTGTAAATGAAATGTATATAGTATCGCAAATCGTGTGATTTCTTATTTCATAACCCTGTCATTATAATGTAGCCATTGCAGCTCAATCAGTAAAGTAAGTGCGCTGTATTGAATATATATATATTATTACAATTATTATTATTACAAGTGTTTTTTTTCCTATAAAGGCTCATTTCACATCAGTACCTGATGTAGTCGATACCATGGCAGGGCGCATGAAGCTTCCTCATCACAGGGATGTCGTTGTGAGCGACTGGTTCTGTGATGGTGCAGAAGACCAGAAGAAAAAGGAGAAGAAGAATGGAATACTCCTTCCCGATAATATACAAGCCACAACTGTAGGTCCATCCAGCTGCTGTAAGACAAATGTTCTCATGCCGCTGCTAACATACCTGGAAGGAGTCGGCTTTGAGCACGTATGGCTGTTCTCAAAACCACCGTTTCAGCCAAAATACCAGCTATTACAGTAGATATTGCAAGGTGTCGATGATGTGATGTACACAACATAAATTGAAAGCAATGATATCCCCCCATCAGTAAATGTAAAGCCAAACACCGTGTTCATATCTGATGGTGTTGCTGTGGAAAACCAGGATCAGATTCGAAGGTATTGCTGTTTTGGTCGTCATGTGGGCGTTGATATATTTTATTTGAGTCAGGCATATTCCATAATCCCAAAATAGTTGCTGAGGGATTGTGCAAACCTCATTATAGCCTTCAAACAAGGCAGTTTGAATTTGAAGCACATTTACTAAGCACATGTATGATCTGATACGTCAATCAGTGAATTTGTAAGATGTGTGGAGATTGCTGGAATCGCACACAGTACTAGTTTCTTGTTACTGATAAAACAAGAAAACTGAGTGATGGTAAGTGTAGAAGAAACTTCCTAGAGTTCCTGAGAGGATGGGTATAGATAGACAGACCAGTCAATTGTATGTGGATGCAAAAATTCAGGCTCTGGATCATAAAGTTGGGAATGTACGCAACAAACTACAGAGGTATTGTCAGACTCTTCTGAGATTGACCAACTCATTAAATGATAGGGTTAATGTAACTGAAAAGAAAGTAAACGACTTAACTGTAAAGTTCGATGCAACTGAAAAAAATGAGTATAAGATGTGCTCTGTGCAGAACTGCTTAGTATATAACAAGATGTCGACTAAGCATAAAGTCATCAAAACACATAAGGGTGTTCGAGAGAAACTGCAGTTGTTAAGGTTAGGACATTTGGAGTGGGATCAAACACTAAGAGAATCCTTTAAGCCAGTTACCGAATCTTTCGGCCAGTTCTCGGTAAAATTAAGTGACGATTGTGACGATGGTATTGCCGATTTCATTAACCGTCATAACGATACTAGGATAGACAGAATATTCGGTGCCAGCAGGGTACCCTTTACCCTGTAGCTCCTGCAAGATGCAATTTCCACCCCCACACAGCTTATAAGTTGAACTGATAACACAATAAGCATCAGTGATAGGGAATTTCAGAGAACACCAGGTCTGCTTAACGTTATTTTCCTGAGACCTTCGAAAACCCTAAATTATTCAGCTAAATATCTGGAAATGTATGGGGAAATACTGCATATGGTTAATCTACATAAGCAAGTAAATGGAGTCTCAAAAAACGAAAGCAGTGTGCAATACAAAACCATTGTAACACTTATATTGTGAACGAGTGGGTGCTATTCTGTCATTCTGCGCAACGGATTAATCTGAGATGTACCCTTTACCCTGTAGCTCCTGCAAGATGCAATTTCCATCCCCACACTACTACAGAAGTCAGACAGACGCTCGTAACGTTCTAAAGAGAAATGCCTGAAAAACTTACAGCAATAAATATCTTCTGGAGTCATCCGCTGTAAGAAAATGACACAAAAATTCACAAAATTTCTTACGTAACTAGTGGGATACTTGGGTACTGGAGTAGTGCTAGTTAGTGTACGAAAAACATGAAACTAACGAAAATTATTATTTATTTTGCTAAAATTCTGAGAAATCACAATGGCACCTTTAGCTATGAACTGAACAAGTTACTTCCGTGTTCTTTTTTGGAATGTGAAGTTACCTCTCAAGGATAGGATTCGCTAATGAAATTTCTATACAAAGTTTAAGATTGTTATTGACTTTGCAGAATGGCTGAGAGCCGCGCCTACTCAACTTGAATGATTATCCGTTAGAATGTTGCTAGGTACGGTCGAGGCTGTCGCATGTGAAATGCAGTGAAGTGTACTGTTGTGGAGGAAATATGGGGCTTGCAAGAGCTGTAGCGCACAATACAATAAGCTGCGATGACTGCTGCCTGCACCGCTCGCTGCTGACAAATAAGATAACTCTCGTTCTATCTGGATTGACCATCGCCAATCAAACTCTCCCTACACCTTGATGAAGTCAAGGACTCCTATTCGCCCCTAGTCTAACTATTGGCGTGGTATACCGGTCAGATAACCAGTCCACCGCGATGCCATTCAAAAATTCGCTCGCATGAGTTTAACTATAACTCTGTTCACACCACACAATAAGCATGACAGCCAACTCAGTGAACAACGCTTAATCGCAAGGACTCAATATAGAGTCGCACGCCGATTCGCTCTCGACAGAGGTGCTCTGACAGTGAAGTACTGAGGAGAGACTTGTTTCTCGCTCTTTGAGTACACGTACGAGTGCGCACGCTCTCGTTACGTGTTCTCGCTCCAAGAGCGACAACGGAACGGCCCCTCTCCACGCCAGACGTGAAGGGGTATATCTTTCAGTCTCTTCCATTACTCCTTAAGCTCAAGGCGTCAGAAATATCGTCTGCCAATCAGCATAGCTCTTCTAAAACGGGAGAATGACATTTCGTTTAAGGCGATCAATCTGGAAATCTGTAGCATCAGCGTTTGGCGTTTGCTGTCTCCCTGTGAAAATTTCTGAAACTGCGTGCTATGTTGTAAAGAATGCGTAGGCTGGGTGCTCCCACACAATGTACCGGAATTTGCTTTTCAGCCGAACACGGGATCGTTCTTCCTTTCAGTCGGGCAAATGCTGTCTGCTCTATAGGCGGTCACTGGCCGACATAGGCTGAGTCGTCCTCTGAAGGGACCGGCCTCCCGGAGTGCGGTTTGTGTCTCCTGAACTAAAAGCCCCTGCGACCGTCGTGTCTTGAATGTGTGTGTGTCCGCCAGCCTCGAGTATTTCAATCTCAGTGCGCATTTGCGATTTATTAGTTATTTGCATATCGTTTACATGAATTCATAGAACATTGTCTTTATGTTATCGAGTTTGCGTTCGAATGAAGCGTCTTGATCTGCGGAATATGATTGTGAGGGCGGAATATGTAAGCAATGAAGGTCAGGAGACCATGATGTCTTACATACCTCCCTCCTTCTGACAAAATTTTTGTCTGGGGTTTGTCAATGCCGAGGAAAACATTGACAAAGTCAGGCAAAAATTGTTCTTTTAGATTTTCCAATAAACTTTTCTCAGCCATTCTTAACAATTTTTTCTAATGATTTCTTTATAGCTATTGTTTCTATTTTTTAATTCTACAATTTATGTTTTGTTGTTGGGCAAATATAGACTTTACAAAGGTTGTTATTCTTTGTTATTGCCAGTACGTGTCTCTGTTTTTCTTTTTCATTTCCAAAAATTGTTTTTACAATATTAATTTTTCTGAACTCGTAAGTGTACAGTGTATCATGTTTTAATGTGTTTATATCTTTTCTTTAGTTAAGCTTCGCGTGAATGTTCGCAAAAGCTCTGTTGTGTGACTTGGTTTTATTTATTTAGGCATTATTTGTGTCACTGTTTTAAGAGTGAAGAAGTGTTTTTTCTTTATTCTATCCTCCTTCAACCTATTATTAATCAAAACCCAAAACCTTTTTTATATAAAAAACTAACTTGGCTTACAGGGATTTTTGAGATTATCTACTTATACTAATTAATTTTCATTGCATAATACTTTAAGGTCTCTATCACATTATGGGCTTTACATATATGATAAAATAATTACTTTTACAAAAAAGGAAAAAATATTTTTACAAATATATCATTTTCTTAACTGTACATTCGTATTTTGTAAGTCTTTTCGTTTTGTGCTGCATCAGTTTCTGTGCTCGACAATCCCCACTGAAATACTGAAAGGCGTCGACTCATTTGTAGGGGTGTCACAAATCATGAGAGAAGCACTCTAGCATGTGATGCCGGGTCTTACTTCTTGACATTTTCATCATGGAGTGTTACTTTTAACCGACGATGATGACTGTGGTTTACTGCATAAACAGTGATGTCTTGGTACTCCTTTGCTGCCACACCAGGGGCGGTATGGCAGTTCGATGATTGTAGTTGACTACCGATGATCGTCACCCAATATTGTGCTATGACGTCTTGGTATTTCACACGTGGTTCAGTATGGCAATTTGATGATGTGGTAGGGAGAATACTGTTCATTTTGCTGAATTTATTTCTAGGTAATGTTGGTTGGTACTACTTAATATACCCTTTGCCGTTCGCTTGTATTTGTTTGATGATTCAAAGTTTATTTTTGGAGAGATGGTTGTAGTATTTGCCATGCCTCAAAGTTCATGGAAAGACGTTTGTAGCAATTTGCTTTGTAGGATAGGAGAGAAAGGTATCTTGCTGTCTTCTGCCCTTCTTCATCTTGCATCTTCTGTTCTTCTCTTCTTTCTTGCATTCTTTTGTTCTTCTTGGGCTAGGAATATGTGAATTTTAGTGTAGGAGTGATATAGGATTTGTAGGATCTGACTGCCTTTCCAAATGTTACTTGATGAGTTTGTAGATCTTAGTAATTTTTTGTACCTTCATTGTCATCTCGTCGTATTATGATTCTCTCCAAGCTCTTCTGTTGTGTAGCAGTGTCATGACATATGAAATGTCCGTGCTGTGCCTTGTCCTCCTGAAGTCCAATCTGGTTGCAACGTGCAATTCTAGTGTAGCGTTGGTCTTCATGTTGTTGTTATTGCCCTAAGTGCTTTCTCAACATGTCTGTACCCTCTCTGTTGCTATCTCGAAGCATCTGGTGTTAATGGAGCTGGTGATTGGTGTTGGTGGCGATGTCCCTCTGATGCGTAGAAATATTTACAATTTTTGTTTTACATATATTTGTTAGTTACAAAAAAAACTCTGATTTTATATAATGCAAAAAACTTCCTATAGTGGCAAAAATTATTGTATATATATGATTTCTTTTCTTTATTCTAATTATGTACTACCACTTCTTGATTCTTTTAATTGTTGTGTACCATTTATTGTTCGTGTGCATGTTGTAGTGTACTTGATACTACAAGAGATTGTTAGTGTGTATTGTGTCTCTTTTTCTTTTAATTAATGTGTTATTTTGTTGATCTATTAATTTAACTTTTATTTAGTGGTTAGTATAAGATAGGGTGGACGTTAGTTTGCCTAACCTCTTCCGCATTTTTCAATTCAATCTTTACGTTTTGTAGTATTCGGTGGCCTAACTTCTACATCTGGTTTCTCTTTGCTGTGTTGTTCGTGTCTCTGTGGACCATAATTTCCTCTGTAATTATTCGCGCCCTGGTCTCGCCAGTTGTTGTTTCTAACATCGTGGCCTCTTTCAAAGTACCCTTGACCGTTGGCATTTTGATTCCTAAACCCATATCCGCCACTGTATGAGTGTCCATTACCGTTCGTATTTCGGTATCAATTATTCTGGTTATCGTTTCTATGCCAATTGTCTCCATTGTGCCACTGTCCTTGTCTGTTAAATTGCCTGAAATTATTGGTGTTAGGATTACGACTATTACTATTGGAATATTCGTTCCTAGTCCTCTCCTTTTGCTGTTCCCTTTCCTTTCTTTTTTCTTTCACCTCGTCTTCTTTAAACATAAATTCAAGTTCCTTTAAAACTTATTTGAATTCTTCGGTATTTTCATTTTTTCCTACTGTCGCCTGTTGTACTTTACCGGTAATTTCATTCTACATAGACGTATCAGCTTTCCGATACTGTATGGTTTGTCTAGGCATTGATTCTTTTTGTCCATTGTATCAAAGAATTCTACCTCGCTTTTTTCTCCTGAGTTTTCATATGGTGTCATCTGAAGTAGCTCATATTTAATTTCGTTTTGCGCCTCCTTAGACCAATATCTTTCGAGAAATGCTGTTCTGAACTGTAGGTAAGACGTACAGGTAGCCGCAATCTTTTGCGTCACCTCTGCTACTGTCCCTGACATGTGTGCACAAATGAAGTCAAGTTTGTGAGCTACGCTCCAGTGGTTTGGTAAGCCTACTTGAAACTGATCGATGAATGTGCGTGCATGCAAGCTACCGCCCTCTTCCTTGAAATGCTGAAATTTTCTAACTGTAAGGAAGTGGTCTGTATCGTATCTACTCATAAATCCCGTTTGTGGCTGATTCATGGACTCAAATAATCTGCCACTGCTTGTGTCGTTGTGTTTATTCTCTGGTAATCTACTGCCTGTCTGCCTATTCTCAATTTCCTGACTCATGTCCGCGTCATATCGTATCATTGGTGAACAAAAGTGTTGTTCGTGTGTTACTACTCTCGTCGTTCGCGATATAGTACCTGTGCTGCTATTATGTTGTGTCATTGGATTTACTGGTTCAGTTGCCTGTCTTTCGATTGGTATCGGCTGAATGTATGTGTTCCGTTTTTCTAGATACTGTGCCCGGTCCTGTGGCATGTCATGTATTACTTTAATCGGGGTTTTCTGTTTCGATTTCTGCGCGAGTGTTACGTCTAGCCTTGGTTCTACTTGAACTTTCTTAGACGGCGCGTGTTCGTGTGCTGAATTAATGCTTGACGTGTCAGTTGTTTCGCTACAGGTGTAATCGGTCACGATCTTTTCTTCGATAGTTTGTATCAACTCTGTTCGTAGCTTTTCAAACTGATCTTTGTTTTTAAGTTCTATTTTATTGATCCGCTGATCATATCTTTTCAGTGCAACCTTTGCGACCTTGCTTTGAATTTCTTGTTCTTCCGAACTTTGTATTGCTGTTCGAGTGGCTTTTTTCGCAAAACGTTCCACCTTTTTGTCAACGTTTACGATGTCCAATTGGACCTTGTCCACGTCAGAGCGTGATTGCTGCTGACCTTGTGTTAGTACCTGAATTCTTCCTCTAGATTCTTTCGCGCCTTTGTTTATCTGAGTGATCTGACTATCAATTCTGGCGATCCCTTCTTCCATCTGGATTTTAACCTGTTGGATCTATGTCTTAATAGCCTGATTATCCTGTTTTAATTCCTGATACTGTTTTGTCATCTGTGTATTAATAGCCTGATTCTGTTTCGTCATACTAGCGTTCATTTTTTGTAACATCTCCATGATCGCGTCCTGTCCTGTAACACTGCCTTCTGCTGAACTCTGTATTCTTGATCTATTGTTCTCTACTCGGTCAGTTACGTCGTTTACTGGGCTATGCTGTGGCGTTTCTAAGTTTGATAACTGCAATAACCCGTGCTGTCTGTGTTGAGGACTTGTTGCGTTTGTCATTGAACCATTACGTGGCGCAAACAACTCCGCATTCTGCCCTCTCTGTTGTGTATGTCTTGTGTTTGCAGGTACAGTTGCGTCTGTTACGGAACCTTTTCGTGGCGCTCGTAACTCCGCAAAATTCTGTGTCTGTTGTTGGGGCGTATTTAGAATGATTAGAGGTTTGGATGACTTGACCTATTACAGGCTGATCTTGTAGATGTGAGGGAGTATTCACATGTGAATCACGGTTTCAAACATATTCTAATGGTCACTGATATATACTCTAAATTTGCTTGTGAAAACAAAAATGGGGAGAGATGCCGCAAAGGTAATTGATCGTTTGTTGCAGACAAGAATGAATCGATGACTGGACAACTTTCAAACAGATCACAGTTGAGAATTTTACAACACATGTTCCAAGACCATGATACGGCGCTATGGAATACAGCACCACTCAACATTCACCCACTTGAAGGCAAGTTTCGTGGAACATCTGAACAGAACAATAAAAGGTCAAATATGAATGCATTTTAATCTTCGCGGTTCATACAAATGATTAGATATCCTCCCACAAACAATTGCACAGTATAATGGAACCAAGCATAGCACAATAAAATCGCTACCAATTACTGTTCATGATAATGGATTCCTAGATATGGTACACAACGCATTAAAAGGCTAGATCCACGCAAACAAAAGCTTAATGAGGATGATTTGGTATGTATTTAATAGCACAAAATAGCATTTGAAAAGTCATACCTACCAAACTGGTCAACTGAGATATTTACAGTTTCCAAGGTGCAAAGAACGAATCCTAGGGCTTATATCTTAAAGGATAGTAGTGGCACTGCAATTGCAGGATGCTTTTACACAGAGGAATTGCAGAAAAGCTCAGAACTACATGTGTTTCTTGTAGAGAGGGTCATCAGACGTTGAGAGAATAGAGCACTAGTTAAATGG
Source organism: Schistocerca cancellata (assembly GCF_023864275.1). Classification (NCBI taxonomy): domain Eukaryota; kingdom Metazoa; phylum Arthropoda; class Insecta; order Orthoptera; family Acrididae; genus Schistocerca; species Schistocerca cancellata. The sequence continues at coordinate 582,998,392 of NC_064629.1, read as the reverse complement.
CTTGGTTTTCAGGCCCTACAAAACTGTTGGACGGATGCCGCCGATTTCCTATATAACAGGGTGCATAGACCGCAACTACTATAGTACTATAACATGCGTCAAGAAGACCGATTAGAGGAGGTGGTGGTTTTCTCGACAAACTAATGGTCGAATTACACGTTCCTGCATATTACTATTGTCGACCTGAAACAAAGCTTCAAAACGATTAGCACGCAGTGATAAGAGGATTAATCTGCTTGAAGATGCATGTGTGGAACACGATACTGCATACACAGTAAATAAACATCTCTCAGGCCGTCACGCTGAAGATCGAATTTTAGCTGATAAAGCCAAGGCAATACGTGGAAAAAGGGATATTGGCATAGATCAACGCATTGCGGCACTTGCAGTTGAAAAACCATGGTGGTAAAATTAAGTTTGGCTTGGGGATGAATTTCAAACAAGTTATGAATGCAACACATCTCACACTAAAGAAAAAGGAGAAGACGATTGAGAAGAAGACGGAACAGGGTGTTTGAAAAACAGTATCCTTACAGTTATGTACATTATTTAGCTAAAAGCGCTCTGAAGCATAAAGGAGCAGTTAAAGAGGGTTCTGCCAATACCCAAGACATCAGATGGAATTATACCATTTCTCATTAATTATACCCTTCTTTATTCCAGCCTTCACAGGTCTCTCAGCAGTGGGTTCACTGGCTGGCAGTGCTGCAGCTATTGCCACAACAGTCAAGAACGCACAGAACTCGCAGGAGCAGCTAGAGGAAGCAAGAAGGCATAAGCCCATGATGGAAGCAGCAGCCATCAGGAAAGGACTATACATCAAACCGTACAGGAAAGGAATAGGTGTCTTCATAAATAAAAAAAAACCATTAGCTATTCTACTGGGTAGAGCGCTTAGAAATGCATACCTGTTCAAGTTTGTTAGAAAAATATCCAACATTCCAAGATTCCCTGGTGTGTTTATGTGAGACACATTACCGAAGTCTGTTTGGGAATCCAGAGGATAAGGAACTGTGAGTTTACATGTTGCTGGAGGACCTGGAAATCAATAGGTAGCGTATCCTGAAAACATGTAAATCACGTCTAGTATTTTAACTCATTTGGTTACCTGCAACCTCCAGAAGAATTACAACGATACTTCACCTGCAGAAGATATGTGTACTATTCCTTTCAAAGTTACCAATACTTTAATACATACCTATGTGGTCATCTATGCATCATGTTCCTCCTAAGGTTTACGAAGAAGGATATACAAGGAGGTGCATTAAGCAAGCATCCATTCACCAGTTGAGGTTCAGATGCAATGTCATACACTCCGACTTTGAAAGAACGATCGTCAGTATTACGGGTAAATTACTTCCCACCGACTGATTTAAGCATTGAAGGTCGGAGTACTGAGCTGATTAGGATGGAGATGCACAGTAGCGTCCCAAATATCATAGTGGCTAGCAATAAAATGCATCTGGAAATTAATGGTAAAAAATAAATTGTTGAAATGGAACCCAGTGCAAACTATATTGACGACTCAAACGAACCTTTAAAACAGTCTGGAAAAGGGGTCGAGCTATGTGCAAACAACAATACACTCAAATCTGAAATAAGTAAGGTGAATGCAATGATTGAAATCAACCAGAAAAGTTCAGTAGGACAACTACTGCTTTTCACAAAGGAACAGGTATTGAAGAAGGATTCTGATAAGTTTTAGAAGTCTGATCAGACAGTGAATACTACCTGTCAGTATAAACTATGTCGAGTGTAACACTGTAAGGAACTCCTGTCTCAACGATAGATTGATTCATACAATTTACAGATTCTTCCCGTCAGTTGGATTGGGGTATAAGTTCGTTGAGATTGCCACCAATGATATATACGTCCCAGTGACAGTTCCGACAATGGACTATCTGAAGCTATGTATTGTGGTCCAGAATAATTAACTTGTCGTCTTCCGTGGTGAGGAAATCATCATGTGACCACTACTAAGGCGTGATGGGCGTAACGCATAAAACCAGCCTACACAAACCAGCTCTTTGTAGCAGAAACACAATGTGATAACATATGCGAATTACAAGTTTTTTTAAATAAGTAGGCTTGAAACCCTGCAGTGATGTCGCTCAATATAATAGTCCCAGTAGATATGATGAGCGAATTATATGCATAAACCTTATGCTTCAACCACATTTAATAAGAACGACAAAATTACGAGTGTCATCCAGCACCAAGAAGCTTTAATCCTCCCATGCAAGAGTTTCATATATTTGAATTGGTGAAAATGTATGGTTCTCCTATAATGAAGTCGAAGCTTACGCATAATGCTTTAGCATTCTTGTTTCAGGAGGTACGATATGAACTTAATAGGGTTGAGATTTCTTAGAAGTAGATACCTTAGGGGTTGCGAAGCAACTCAAATCGCTTGATACGGGCAAGTCTTCAGGTCCAGATTGTATACCGATTAGGTTCCTTTCAGATTACGCTGATACAATAGCTCCCTACTTAGCACTCATATACAACCGCTCGCTCACCGATAGATCTGTACCTACAGATTGGAAAAATGGCGCAGGTCGCACCAGTGTTTAAGAAGGGTAGTAGGAGTAATCCATCTAACTACAGACCTATATCATTGACGTCGGTTTGCAGTAGGGCTTTGGAGCATATACTGTATTCAAACATTATGAATCACCTCGAATGGAACGATCTATTGATACATAATCAGCATGGTTTCAGAAAACATCGTTTTGTGCAACGCAGCTAGCTCTTTATTCGCACGAAGTAATGGCCGCTATCGACAGGGGATCTCAAGTTGATTCCGTATTTCTAGATTTCCGGAAAGCTTTTGACGCCGTTCCTCACAAGCGACTTCTAATCAAGCTGCGGGCCTATGGGGTATCGTCTCAGTTGTGCGACTGGCTTCGTGATTTCCTGTCAGGAAGGTCGCAGCTCTTAGTAATAGACGGCAAATCATCGAGTAAAACTGAAGTGATATCAGGTGTTCCCCAGGGAAGTGTCCTGGGACCTCTGCTGTTCCTGATCTATATAAATGACCTGGGTGACAATCTGAGCAGTTCTCTTAGGTTGTTCGCAGATGATGCTGTAATTTACCGTCTAGTAAGGTCATCCGAAGACCAGTATCAGTTGCAAAGCGATTTAGAAAAGATTGCTGTATGGTGTGGCAGGTGGCAGTTGACGCTAAATAACGAAAAGTGTGAGTTGATCCACATGAGTTCCAAAAGAAATCCGCTGGAATTTGGTTACTCGATAAATAATACAAATCTCAAGGCTGTCAATTCAACTAAGTACCTGGGTGTTAAAATTACGAACGACTTCAGTTGGAAAGACCACATAGAAAATATTGTGGGGAAGGCGAGCCAAAGGTTGCGTTTCATTGGCAGGACACTTAGAAGATGCAACAAGTCCACTAAAGAGACAGCTTACACTACACTCGTTCGTCCTCTGTTAGAATATTGCTGCGCGGTGTGGGATCCTTACCAGGTGGGATTGACGGAGGACATCGAAAGGGTGCAAAAAAGGGCAGCTCGTTTTGTTTTATCACGTAGTAGGGGAGAGAGTGTGGCAGATATGATACGCGAATTGGGATGGAAGTCATTACAGCAAAGACGTTTTTCGTCGCGGCGACATCTATTTACGAAATTTCAGTGACCAACTTTCTCTTCCGAATGCGAAAATATTTTGTTGAGCCCAACCTACATAGGTAGGAATGATCATCAAAATAAAATAAGAGAAATCAGAGCTCGAACAGAAAGGTTTAGGTGTTCGTTTTTCCCTGCGCTGTTCGGGAGTGGAATGGTAGGGAGATAGTATGATTGTGGTTCGACGAACCCTCTGCCAAGCACTTAAATGTGAATTGCAGAGTAGTCATGTAGATGTAGATGTAGACACATAATATAGGCATAGATCAACCCTTAAAACATATAACTCTGCCTTGTACTCACCTTTGCAAGGTTTGGAAAATGCAGGATGGTTCATAGGTGAGCCAGTGGGCAGAACAGCGGACGACCGCAAGAATATATCTGAAACTGTTTACGGGGTACTTTGAGGACATGTAGCGAATCATTATGAATGCTAGACAGGCGCTAATGCTGGTATGGAGTGTGATGGATAACAACTCATACACTCAAGGACACCAAGATGGGAATGAGATCATCTTCAATAAAATAATGTGGAAAATGCCTCACATTACTGTCGCAGACGAGGAGTGTTTGAAGCTTTCAAAAGTTCTAAATGCTGGTGCATATCTGCCACTAAGTTACCATTCATAAGAGCTTTTTGAATACCCAGTGCTACAGATGCCAACCACACAAATGTGGGCTGTTAAAACGTCAATTGGAGAAACCTGGATTGATCACACTTGCATTTCAGACCAGTAGAAGGGGGGTATATAGCAAATGACTCCACTGCTTTTGACAACTGCAAGTTAACTAATACCAGAGCCTACTCAGCGCACGGAAATTCAAGAAGCTGGCACCAATATTAGTAATAGACTACTAAAACCAGAACGAGATAATTAAATCAGGACCGATAGATGTACAAATAGAATTTGAATTTTCAGCAAATTTCCCAGAAAGCACTGCAGCATATGCTCTAGTTCCACATAACTGTGAGATTATCTGTTGCCCACACACTGGTGCTGTGCAGCGAGCTGCATAAATGAACAGGTGTTGTGCCATACCCAGAGCATTTCACAATGGCATCTCAAAGTGTGACCATCATTGCAGACGTTCAACGTTTCTGTGATAACGAACGCAGATTGTTCATATTTAAACATATTGTATTCATAGCAATCACAGAAGATGCTGGTGTAACAGAGGCATTCTCAGCAAGCACTGCATTGCCAAGGTCTTTCAAGGATGCGAAGTGTGCTAAAACACAGAGAAGTGCAAAGTGGTTAACACGTTTATTCCATAGAATTCAGTGGAACGATTCAGGGATGTTCGCCGGCCGAAGTGGCCGTGCAGTTAAAGGCGCTGCAGTCTGGAACCGCAAGACCGCTACGGTCGCAGGTTCGAATCCTGCCTCGGGCATGGATGTTTGTGATGTCCTTAGGTTAGTTAGGTTTAACTAATTCTAAGTTCTAGGGGACTAATGACCTCAGCAGTTGAGTCCCATAGTGCTCAGAGCCATTTGAACCAGGGATGTTCTATAAAGATATGGTGCCATCGCTTTCATTATCCGGCTGCACAGATACCATGTCAAAGGCAAGGAGATCACATGGATGCGTCGCATCTTAAGTATGCAGCTATTCAAGACCTGTAATTCTAAGGCGCCTTGCTGCCCATCGACTCAAGAAGAAGATGTGTGAAAATAGTGTTGTGTCTCCTTATGAAAACGAATAATCACTTTTAAATTGGATGAGAAATAAACGAATTTTTACCTTACATTCTGTGTACTTTTTTACTGATTTCAAACTGCTCACACTTCAATAGTTATACAGTACGCAACTTTGTCAAGGTACTACGTCTGTGGTTCTCCTCAAGCACAGGTGGTATAAGTTTTAGATGTGTCTGCTATATGACTTTGGAAGCGTATATGGTCACTTTTCACCTGCCCGCATAACCCAATACGTGAACATGGTATGCAAAATCCCATGCAACCATTACGCATATTTTATTATTCATAATTTTAAACTTCACCTTCCTTAACAGCACTCACATTGAAAACTAATGTCATATGTGTGTCCTGCAAACCGTTTATAAATACAGTGTGATAGGGAATAGGTTTTCTATTAATAACAACAACAAAAAAGTATGGTAACGAATTTCATTTATTCAATTCTCGCAGATATATAGATACAATTTGGATCTTGAGATACAGTATCATTCTTTTTTTCTCACAACAGTGATACAATTTGGTTCTTGAGATACAATTTGGTTCTTTTTCACATAATATTTTTCAGTGCAGAGATACTTTTTTATTTACACACTATAACTAATAACAATAATTATGAGTCCACCCAACAGTAGCACTGGTTGAGCATTAAGAATTTTCAGAGACACAAACACTGACTGAATATATTCACAATTTCTTAGATGGCTCACTGGTAGAAAATATTCACATTTTTTTTCGATGGACTTGGTATTATATATACACTCCTGGAAATTGAAATAAGAACACCGTGAATTCATTGTCCCAGGAAGGGGAAACTTTATTGACACATTCCTGGGGTCAGATACATCACATGATCACACTGACAGAACCACAGGCACATAGACACAGGCAACAGAGCATGCACAATGTCGGCACTAGTACAGTGTATATCCACCTTTCGCAGCAATGCAGGCTGCTATTCTCCCATGGAGACGATCATAGAGATGCTGGATGTAGTCCTGTGGAACAGCTTGCCATGCCATTTCCACCTGGCGCCTCAGTTGGACCAGCGTTCGTGCTGGACGTGCAGACCGCGTGAGACGACGCTTCAGCCAGTCCCACACATGCTCAATGGGGGACAGATCCGGAGATCTTGCTGGCCAGGGTAGTTGAGTTACACCTTCTAGAGCACGTTGGGTGGCACGGGATACATGCGGACGTGCATTGTCCTGTTGGAACAGCAAGTTCCCTTGCCGGTCTAGGAATGGTAGAACGATGGGTTCGATGACGGTTTGGATGTACCGTGCACTATTCAGTGTCCCCTCGACGATCACCAGTGGTGTACGGCCAGTGTAGGAGATCGCTCCCCACACCATGATGCCGGGTGTTGGCCCTGTGTGCCTCGGTCGTATGCAGTCCTGATTGTGGCGCTCACCTGCACGGCGCCAAACACGCATACGACCATCATTGGCACCAAGGCAGAAGCGACTTTCATCGCTGAAGACGACACGTCTCCATTCGTCCCTCCATTCACGCCTGTCGCGACACCACTGGAGGCGGGCTGCACGATGTTGGGGCGTGAGCGGAAGACGGCCTAACGGTGTGCGGGACCGTAGCCCAGCTTCATGGAGACGGTTGCGAATGGTCCTCGCCGATACCCCAGGAGCAACAGTGTCCCTAATTTGCTGGGAAGTGGCGGTGCGGTCCCCTACGGCACTGCGTAGGATCCTACGGTCTTGGCGTGCATCCGTGCGTCGCTGCGGTCCGGTCCCAGGTCGACGGGCACGTGCACCTTCCGCCGACCACTGGCGACAACATCGATGTACTGTGGAGACCTCACGCCCCACGTGTTGAGCAATTCGGCGGTACGTCCACCCGGCCTCCCGCATGCCTACTATACGCCCTCGCTCAAAGTCCGTCAACTGCACATACGGTTCACGTCCACGCTGTCGCGGCATGTTACCAGTGTTAAAGACTGCGATGGAGCTCCGTATGCCACGGCAAACTGGCTGACACTGACGGCGGCGGTGCACAAATGCTGCGCAGCTAGCGCCATTCGACGGCCAACACCGCGGTTCCTGGTGTGTCCGCTGTGCCGTGCGTGTGATCATTGCTTGTACAGCCCTCTCGCAGTGTCCGGAGCAAGTATGGTGGGTCTGACACACCGGTGTCAATGTGTTCTTTTTTCCATTTCCAGGAGTGTATGTACACTAAAAACTGCTCAGATTTGGATGGCTAGTGTCAGGTGAATCTTAAAAACTCTTCTCTTTACATGACATGAAGGGACTATCTACAAGTGTACACTTTTTCAATAACTACTGTATTTATAACTATGCATTCTGTCAGCACACATGGTGAGCATATATTTTACACAATTTTTGGTCTATTTACATAATCACTGCACACCATATATTTGCAAGTGTACAGCTGTGTCAGTACATATGGTACGCATATACATTTACACTAAAAAAACTTTGTCAATATACTACATCTGTGGTTCTCCTCAAGCACAGGTGATATAAATATGATAAATAGGTCATACCATTCCGCGTACATACACTATTCACATGCACCCTCACTCTCTCTCATTCACATCACTCTCATCAGCTGAATAGTGTAAGTATGGGTGAGTTTCAGTCCCATCCTCACAACATGTCATGAGGTGAGAGATCGAGTTTAAATTGCAACGTAATGTACACTCTTTGACATAAAACTTGACCGGCGGCCGGCCGCTTCAGAGGCTAAATCCGCGCCGATCGCGACATGGGACAAAGAAACTGGCCAACTCGCTAATTCTCTAAGTCCGGTTATCTGCACAATCTGACAACACTGTAGACTGCGGCACTTCCTGGAGGAAAACTTGTCCCAAGATAGAGAGACTCTAGGCTGATTACGCCTGTGGTCTAGCGGTAGCGTGCGTTGTTTCTGTTCATAGTGTCAGTGGATCGAGAGCAGCTGGCATAAAATATTTTTATAGCCTCTTCTGTCTGAATGCTGAAGACGTGAATGTAATGGTAGCGCAGATTCAATCTATTTCGCTTTGTGACACACCGATATCAAAATTTTATCTAGTAACGATTTTGCGGCAGATTTCCTGCAGACTGTCCTCCTCTGGAAGCCGTATGCGGCAAAGCTCCGGGATCCATTTGCTGGCTACTGGCAGCGGCCGTGGAGACAGCAGCGGCGCTGCACTCCCCCGTTCTTTATCGAAAGCGCCTGCTACCGCTCATCGCTTTTGATGATTTGAAACGCTTTATTATTAAATGTTGCTCCACAGAAAATTTCTACAATTTCCATTCACGCTCAAAAGCAACGGAGACAGACGCCCTGATTAGTAGGCGGGTAATCGGCAAGAGCTGAGTATGGCCCGAAATTAATTTTATAGACTGGGACGAAATTAAACCACCTCACTACATTCGATGAATTTATAAATGCTTCATACCTCGTTTCTTTTCCTTTCAAACTTAATTATTTGTGCAACTTTTGGTCAATGATTGGATGTTTTCGTCAAGCCAGAGTGAGCGTCTGTGGTGTAAAATGTATTACAGTTCTTGTTTCATTCCTTATGGTAAGTCTATGCGATAAACTGTGTGAATACCTTGCAATGCATGCTCTGTAGCAGTGCAGGCACACTGCACATTTGGAGTTCCATGTATGGGTTCATGAAGTATTTATTGTTGATCGGAAGTGATAGTTAAGGTCATCAGATTTAATCCAGATAAATTTGTCGTTTTGAAGGTTTCAGAGAACGGAAAGGAATTGCTAACGCCGGTGTTAGAAAACGTCTACAGTTAAATGCTATTGCAAAAATTTAGAAGATGTGAACTATATTAATGAACATGTGCACTTCATAAACAACCTTCTGACATGTTAGACCTATATGACGAACAAAGCTCAAATTTATATCGTTGACAGTCGGTTTGAATCTTTTCAGGACCTATTTTACAGTGAAGCACCTTGGAATTTGCAAAGCAGAAATCCATGATATTAACTTAATTTACTAAGTCGAAATCGGACGAAGATTGATGTTTAAAGGCATTCTTCAGATTTCGCATAAGAAATGTTTACTAGCAGTTTGCAACACCATTAATTAAAATGGAAAATAAAAGGTTTTAGTCAGCGGCTTCTACCGTGATTCGAACTTATAGTACAAGCACTGCAACGCACAAGGGAACCTCTGAGCTAACGACACACTGGCGGCCAGAGGCGGACTATAGTCACTGCGATGTTGCCTGAGCCTCAAAACGCAACCTTAAACACAGAAACAGAGGAGATGGAGATTACTGTTTTAACGTCCCGTCGACAACGATGTCATTAGAGACGGAGCACAAGCTCGGATTAGGGAAGGATGGGGAAGGAAATCGGCCGTGCCCTTCCTAAGGAACCATCCCGGCATTTGCCTGAAGCGATTTAGGGAAATCATTGAAAACCTAAATCAGGATGGCCGGGCGCGGGATTGCACCATCGTCCTCCCGAATGCACACACAAACAGGTGTTACTTATGTGAAGAACGCCGTTCTTGGAGTCCAGAAATTAAATATACTTTCTAATTGTGTCATCTTGCAGTGGATTATATCGTACGAGTCTTCGATGTGGAAAACGAATGTTAAGTGAATTTAGCGAGGTAACGCCGACCTACACCCGGAAGTAAATGCACTATCAGAGTGTTGACAAATACTTGCTACGACGCTGTCATTTCTCGGCTCTCTGACGAGGCAGCTCTTCAGCGAAATGCTTGCCGTGATTCTCCAATACGGTTCTTCAGAGTGGAGACGCGCGCGCACGTTTGGTTTTTATGCGGCGTTCTCCCCTGGTGGTTTCTGACGTCGCCTTGTGGGCTATGTATACATATGAGACATTCAATTATCATTAATCCAGAATGATACAAGTTTCAGCTTCCGGCGTGGAAGAAGGCTGTTGACGCCGACATTATATCATTTCAACGTAGGGAAAGCAAAACGGATCATTCAATGTTTCTCATTCAACATAAAGCATGTGAGATAAATTTCCGTAACGTTCATAATCATCTAAAAATACAAACGAAGTAAAAATACACCGGAATCTTATTCGAATTGAATATAATGTAAGATACCAAACGCTTTGCACCTCGATGTCGAATTTGTCCACTTGCAATCGTTTGCAGCATGCACATAGATTGTCATGATTACCACGAGAATGAAGAAATATGTTGGTAAGGATGGAAGCAAGAAGAGACGCAGTCAACAAATATTCTATTCCTCATGGCATTCATTTCATTTGACACGTAAGAAGAGGTAAAGCGGGAATTTACTTTCGTTAACACGAAAGATATGCCGCACATATTGATAACGAGGAAGTCTGCGTCTTCATACGTTTCCTCCTTGAAATCTGTATGCTCTATTATATACTAAGTAGCCCGATCATTGTTTCAGTAATGTTACCCTCTTGTTTGACCCCGTAACGATGAACAGATTCCAAATGCATGTCTCTGCGTGAAAGTAGCTGTTCGAACCCTTCCTGGGTTGTTTTTTGTGTTTTATTGCTTGGAATTCCTGAAGCAGACCACTGTGCCTTCCCCCCTCGTGGGTTAGGTCTCAAAACTAAACCGCTTTGTATCCAATGGCATAATTTATTCATACAGCATCAGCATAAGACTCTTGCGAGTGAGAGAATGACAATAACAATCGTAACAAGAACAAGCAAATAATGAATGATGTTTATTCCAACGCAGAACGAGAATGGCTTTAAATATAAAAATCTATATCTATATCCATATCTATTGATCTTTGAGTTGGCACAATGAAAATATATTCTTAGCATTTAGTTACTGAATTTAGTTCTGGATGTTTGCAGAGAAAAGGAAAAGTCGGTACTTCTCGCTAGTGTAATATAATGTGAACCAGCAACTACCCTTTCCTTAGAACACGACTCAAGCAGGTCCTCAAGTAGGCACTGCTGCACTCTGTTCCCTGACATTGCTCTGATGACGGTTAATGCAGATAGTTCCGATTATGAAATACAAAACGTATTGCAGGTTAGTTCCTAGGATAGTAACATTAAATTTGCGTTGTAGACGGCACATGAACGTGACGACTATCCATATTACTCATCAATATAAAAAGACAATATTTTGGGAATTTAACAGGATTACTCAAAATGAATTCTGAAATTGGGTGACTGACCGCACAGGTGCTAAACGTCGTCAAGAGTATACGATGTCCTAATCGCATTAGGAATATGAAGATCGTCTTCGACAGCTCGCAACTTTCACATTGCTATCCCCACCCTACTCCAGACAGCTCTCGGTGGAGTTGCACTACGTTGCCGATGTTATGGAAGGCCTTCAAACCGACAACAGACCACATATTGAAAAATACAAGCGAATTCTCTTGCAGCGTAAGCTTATTGTAACTAATCTAAAAATTATTGGAGAGGAACATTGTCCTATTCAAAAAAGTAAAATGTTACACACTGTCGACGTCAAACGGACATTATCTATGTCCTGTCTTGTGTCCTACTCATCTATAATATCAAGTGTACTATGAAAATGATTATATATAATGGATTATAAGGTAATGCATTGATACCAGATGGTGGGGGCCGGCCGATGTGGCCGTGCGGTTCTAGGCGCTTCAGTCTGGAACCGCGTGACCGCTACGGTCGCAGGTTCGAATCCTGTCTCGGGCATGGATGTGTGTGATGTCCTTAGGTTAGTTAGGTTTAAGTAGTTCTAAGTTCTAGGGGACTGATTACCTTAGAAGTTAGGTCCCATGGTGCTCAGAGCCATTTGAACTATTTAACACAAAATGACATTAAAAATTTAAGTTATTCACGAGCAGCTAGTTGAGAATATGTATGAACATTAAATGACACGACGAACCGTCATGTTCTGCATATGGATTCAAACCCAGCTCATGCAGACTAAGCAAAGATTTCGTGACTGACAGAAACTAACAGTCATTCCTGATTAGGCATACAGAGAGTGATATACCTCGATTTTAGACAGTATCAGTTAGCAAATATCAACTTTAAATTGCATAACGCAAACATTTTTAACAGACGCGAATTCCTACCCAGCATCTATTGTCCCTGTTAACGAACTACGAGAGATGTTAAATATTGCTTCTTCACAAGTAACTTACTTGAAATGCCGTGAGGTAAAGCTGTGTGTTGGACACGGATTCGAACCCGGAACCTAATCGGATTGCTATCGAAGCACAGTCAAATGTGACATATCGGAATTTCGCGGCAGTAACTAGATGTTATAACTGAAATGACGAGACGAAAAATTAATTTTTTCCTTCCCAGGACTCCAACCCGGCACCTATCGCTGTTATATTCTAGAGAAAACTAACGTTAAATATGGGTTTGTTGCACCAGCAGTGACATGTGAGCATGTTTGAACTGAAATAATATGACGAAGAGTTCAGCGCTCACTGGGAATAGAGCCCCACACATATCGTTGTTGACTACACACAAAGAGACGTCAGCTACCGAATTTTTCTCCACCAGCTGCTCAGAATAGCATCTTGAACTTACAGTCATCTCGCAAATAGTTCTGTGTCTCACTGGGAGTTAAAAACGTCAGATATCGTTAGTGTGACAGCGAATGAAAATACATTAAAAATCAAAATTATTATCCACCAGCAGACAGGTGTTCTCATGCTAGAGCTTGATAATACATAATTAAATCTTTAGTGCCGGGCCAGGATTCGATCCCATTCACGCATAATATGTGAAGGTGTTGAGGAATCTGCAGTTTTGAACAAACAACAAATTGTAGCCGAGCTGTATTGCCACGAAGGGATCAAATTCCGCGTTAAGGGCGGTCTGAGTTGCATTCCCAGTTCAGAACCAATTTTATCGACATACAGAAGCTCAAATAAAAGATGGAATAAGTGTCCTGTGACCATACATAGCGTTTGTGTCGTCACTTGAAATAAATAACTAGTATAAGAAAGGTTACTGGTGGTAGAGTTTCTACATGTCGCCACTCCAGACTTTATTGTGGTTCAACCTACCGTCTACTTGGTAAAGAAGGAATATCATCTTTAATGTGAATTTTCTGACCATGCAGCCATTATATCTCCTTCACTTGGTGTAGCCAGGAGAGAATGGAATCTGTCTCTCCCTATCTAAAATCATTGACAGAAGTGGGAATCGAACCCAGACCATAGGTATAACAACCTACCATCCGTCCAACAGACCACGAAATCCTCTTCTCTGCGAGTCATTTTTCTATCGTAACGCAGTTGCGCCACACTGGATGAGAATTCTGACACACAGGCTCCCTGTAGTAATTTGCAGCATGTTTAGTAAATTCATTTACTTGGTTGACCGAATCACCATGAACTAGCTGCCTCGGCTACCCAGTGCATACATTCGACTATTTTGTAATCACAGAAATAAAATCACGTTACTGCCACCTACACGTAACTGCCAACATTGTAGGATGCAGAAGTTTAAATAAGAAGTGTTCCTTTTCACTTGAGCTATTCTATTGCGCTATCTGTTACTAGAAAACGTCGTTCAGTCCAAAAGAAAAGCTGTAACTGTTTGTCTCTCAGAAGTCAAGACATGGCCATATGCATAATCTCACAGTGCTGTGGAATCCAAAAGTTCTGGAGGAATAGTTGCCGAGCTCTGGAGCTGTTGTAGTTCCGTGTCAGCTTGCAGCATAGATAAGATGTCGCGAGTTCGAATACATTCAGTGCTACATTTTTTAAAACGCAATTCTGCTCTCTGCTGAAGTTATCAATCTAATGGAACTTTGAACAAATTCCCTTCACTTCTCAACCCAAAGTAGTCGCATGTGGAAAAAGGACTAACTACTGTGACATTTTGTCCTATTCAGGTTTAATAGACAGCAGGCAGCAGATGCATCTCGAAGATGTGCAGGGAGAGCGCATCGTGCCATAATATGTCAGAAAAGTATTTTCTACATTAGCCGTCGTGTGGTAGTGATATTTTATTCTTCTTCAAACTTTGATTGACAGCTTTAACTCAGAACAAATTTTCTACATGCATGTAATCAATAAACTGCATGTGCATTGTCAGACTGTCATAGGTAACATCAGAGAATTCGCATATATCGTTGATGATTAATTTCTCTCTCATGTTTACTATTGTTTTAACAACACTAAAGGAAACCTTACGAAAATTGTGCACTGTATTATAAGAAATGAAATAAAACTAACGATGATAACCTTACGACGAAAGTATCTGTACACAAGCATGCCTCTATCGACACGAATTAGTAAAATACTACTCACTTAGATTTTGATAGGGTCTGTGTTTAATTGGTATGCTGTGTCATACTCAAGAGGTATGCAAATGTGGCATTTCATAAATATAGTTACGTATTCCTAGAAACCCAAAATTCGCTTGTCAGCAGCGGAAAGAGGCGTTACCTGTTGTGCAGCATTGTAAGTTTTTCAACATTGCACTATGAGCTGAAAGCATTTTCTTGCGATTTCCGTATTGATGTTTGATCTGACTGCTTGTAGCTCTTTCACAGAAGGGATAAAAACGTTTCAGTCAGTGAGACTGGAACTGCGAACCGTAACAGACGCTGTTTCACATGTCAGCACGTTACCACAGAGCTGGCGAGGGCGTATGGGTCTCAGCTTCCTATTACGACGGCAATAGTAACTAGAACTCGTAAACCGCTATTTAAAGGTCGAGATTAGTTGCAATTTCCACCTGCAACGACTTTCTTGGGCTGAAAACCGTAAATTTTCAATCTTTTGTTACCCTTCAAGCTATAATAACTCAGATTATTCAATGGAAATGACAGGTAAAATCAAGTGAACTTTGAGGCTTAATTCCGTGCACACCAGGAAGTAACTCGTCGATCACAGAGTTGCCAAACATACGTTGCCTTGTTGCCAAATCTCAGTTACAGTACCAGCAGGAAGAAGACGAACCGATGTGATCCTACAGCGGTCTGGGAAGTGACCATAGCTGGTGTCTCCAAGTCGCGGCTGCTACGGCCTGGAATACGTAATGCGTCTGATTCGCTTTCTGTAACTAGGTTTAGGGACTGGAGTGTAGTTACTAATAATACTCAGAACTGACTGCAAACTGAGCATCATAAATCAGTAACTCTCATTGTTGTTTTTATATTTCTTTCGTAAGTGCACTCAAAACTAAGAAAGTCATTCACAGGCGTTTTCCTGCCTCGCCGATAGTCGAGCAGAACATACAAATAAAAATAAAAAAGAATGTGTGTGTGTGTGTGTGTGTGTGTGAGAGAGAGAGAGAGAGAGAGAGAGAGAAATAAAAAGCAATGAGAGAGTGTGTAAAAAATTGTAAAGAAATTGAATCATGGTATTTAAAGAAATCTTTCATTAAAATGACACGTTCCACATCATTACGAAATGTCGTATTCATGATCTATGGAACAAGAGTTAATCTAATGTAATGTAATCTAATCTAATCACATCATATTGATTATTAGCCATGAAGAGTCATGAACTACCGAAAGTTTTGCCAATACCAGTAACCAAATCTAAACTTGAAAATAAAAGACGACAATTTTTGTAATAAACCGTGACTCCTATCAAGACCCTTTCATCCCTGTTATCTAACCACGAAAGATGTCTGATATACCTCCATTCTAAAGTAACAAAGTGTGCATGCATTTAAAGATGAAGTGCATGATGTGAAGTTCTGTGACGGAGATACGAACCCAACACGTAATCCGATTGTTAACTAAGAAAAATCAAATGTTACGTATCGGTTTTTCTTACGAGCCGCTAGGTGTCTGAATCTAAAATAAGGATACAAACTTTTGTGCTTAAGCGACAATCGAACTGCACACCTACCGCGCATCCACGAATATAGCTTAAGTATCAGTTGCTTACTCATGAACAGTAAGATGTGTGCGTGTTTGACCAGAAATAACGACACCTGTTGCGATTGTTGGCAACACATGAACAGACATTGAAATTGCGCGTTAATTTTCACTAGCAGGTGGGTGTGCACTTGATAAAGCTAGAAATGAAATTATGAATATTTTTGTACTGGATCAGGTTTCAGACCCACATACTTACCTTTGGAAGAGAGCTAGAGAAGATTGCAGTCTTGGGAAAAGGAACGAAACGACTGAACTATACTGTTCCGAGAGATTCAGATCCTCGAAAGAGGAGATACGAATTCGAATCACAGTCCAGCACCAAATTTTTAAACGTCTCTAGTTCAATCAAGTACAAGTAAAATAAGAGCCCTGTCCCTTTAAATGGCTATCGGTTCATCAAATAAAATAAAATTTTCTAATGTAAGTAAGTTTACTGGCGACTGTATTTCTGTTTACCATGACTTCCGCTTTGTCATTTCCCAACGAAAACTGGCTCTGCTCAGTTGGTTATGAAGGAACGTGATGTTTAATGCGGATTCTGGATTATAACGTCTTTCTCTTGAGGTTACCAGAGGTAAAATAAATCTGTTTGTGCCTCTTAAAACTAAATGCCTGAACCCACGCATTGCACCTGTGATAGCTCGTTCCACCAGACCATTGTGGCCACATTACCCAGCCCCAGGAGTGTGCTGTAACGGATGATGTGCTTAGCTTACAAAATTAGTCACGGTGGAAAAAATGCGAGTCTATTAAATGGTCAAGTAGAAGCAAGCTTCTGACGCAGAGATTATGCTATTCTCATGTCAGCAGGATGTAAAGACTCTTCTAGGCATCATAGGCTGGATGTGAAGCCATTTTGATTTTTCACAAATTCAGCAAATTTCTTAGTTCGAGAAAATCCACTGTGAAGTGTGAAGTTGCCGGATAATTCGATTATTACTGTTATTATTAATATCATTTTATTCATACTGCTGCTGTAACACAAGTGCTTGAACATCATTTAGTATCTTTTGGTCACTATAGAAGTAGTTTCCCAAGAACAGGTTCTTTCCCTGTCTACGGAATCCTTTTCATGTTAATATCAAACACCAGCAATTACTCGTAGATTACATTAAAACTAAAGTAATTGACGAAGACGTTACTTGGTAACAAAAACGCACTGCCTTTCTTCATTTACTTTCGCCTAGAAGTGGCTATCGAGTACTGACAAACCAAAAGGCAAGAGATCTTACTGCCTTCCGATATACGTTGCTGTTAGTTCTTCCACATGATTTGGTCGACATGACCTGTTTCAAGTAGTGTATGACAGACAGTGTTTTAGAAAATCTATTGTTTCCCTTTGCAATAAACAGAAGTATTTTCATTCTAAGCTGTCTAAGTACAAAATTTTCGCAATATTAGTGCACATTTAATATTCGCTTCTATAATGTATAAAAGTATTTCACAGTCGCAAAGCTCGCATCCGAAACGTTGACCTTACACTTAGTCGCTGACCATAAATTCTAGCTCAGAGTGACACCAGTTTAAATAACCTAATGTAGCGAAGACTGTTTGCCAGTGCTCTTTCTCACCGGAAAATACGCAATTGACTCATTTGGCTCCATAAGTACACTGTAACAGTAATTTCTGTGTGAAATTTGTCAATAAGCTTTCGCCTTCCAACCGGCAAAATACGGAAGAGTACAGCCGGTAAACAAATCACAAATCACGATTTAGTGCCGATAAGACGATTTCTTTAAACATTGTCGAAGCTGAGGGAATTTATTTTCTGCTTAAATCGTCTTAAGCAGCAACGTTCACAGATATCTCAAATAGGAAAAAGCTGAATATCCAGGTACGAAGGTTGTAAAACAAACTTCCCACAGTTTGTGTCAGGTTGATCTTTTCGTCTGATAACACTGCTTAAGTATTTTGTCTAAGAGGTATCACAAGTAGTATCCCTGTAGCTGTGGGAATCATTGGTTGAAAACGAGTTTAACACCAATGGGTACAGTGCTGCTATATTTTCAAAATTATTATCAACTTAAGTCTGAGTTCATCCACAAACTGAGGCGTATTTATAATATTGAAGCTAGACTGTGTATCCTTGTCTTTCTTGAGTGGTCACTGGAAGGCGTTTACACACACGTATACAATACTATGAATACTTCGAACGCTATGGTTAACGTTGCTCTCATAAACTACTTTTTTTTTTTAAATTCTTCTGGGTCTTAAGCGAGCAATATGTGTTGTAGATACAGTCTCAGACCAAAAAATTGACCGCCGAGTCGTTCACGTAAGGTGGACAATACAGTCATGCTCCTCTCAGAATTCTATGTCTGGCAATATGCTCGATCTAGCAACATGTAGACTGCGGCACTTCCCAGAGGAAGTCTTGACTCCAGTCTTAGTACATTACTCTAGACTACGACCGTAGTCTTGAGGTTAAACGCGAGACCAGCTAATATGATATTGTAGATTCGCTTGAATTACACTCATAGCTTCAGCACCGAGAGGAAAGGGGCGATAAAAATTCTGTCGATATGTGCTTTCGGTCGCCAGACGTCATATTAGCTGGTCTCGCGTTTTATCTCAAGACTACGGTCGTGTTCCATCAGCGGTACGAATAAAATGATAGTAATAATAACAGTAATAATCGAATTATCCGGCAACTTCACACTTCACAGTGGATTTTCTCGAACTAAGAAATTTGCTGAATTTGTGAAAAATCAAAATGGCTTCACATCCAGCCTATGATGCCTAGAAGAGTCTTTACATCCTGCTGACATGAGAATAGCATAATCTCTGCGTCAGAAGCTTGCTTCTACTTGACCATTTAATAGACTCGCATTTTTTCCACCGTGACTAATTTTGTAAGCTAAGCACATCATCCGTTACAGCACACTCCTGGGGCTGGGTAATGTGGCCACAATGGTCTGGTGGAACGAGCTATCACAGGTGCAATGCGTGGGTTCAGGCATTTACTTTTAAGAGGCACAAACAGATTTATTTTACCTCTGGTAACCTCAAGAGAAAGACGTTGTAATCCAGAATCCGCATTAAACATCACGTTCCTTCATAACCAACTGAGCAGAGCCAGTTTTCGTTGGGAAATGACAAAGCGGAAGTAATGGTAAACAGAAATACAGTCGCCAGTAGACTTACTTACATTAGAAAATTTTATTTTATTTGATGAACCGATAGCCATTTAAAGGGACAGGGCTCTTATTTTACTTGTACTTGATTGAACTAGAGACGTTTAAAAATTTGGTGCTGGACTGTGATTCGAATTCGTATCTCCTCTTTCGAGGATCTGAATCTCTCAGAACAGTATAGTTCAGTCATTTCGTTCCTTTTCCCAGGACTGCAATCTTCTCTAGCTCTCTTCCAAAGGTAAGTATGTGGGTCTGAAACCTGATCCAGTACAAAAATATTCATAATTTCATTTCTAGCTTTATCAAGTGCACACCCACCTGCTAGTGAAAATTAACGCGCAATTTCAATGTCTGTTCATGTGTTGCCAACAATCGCAACAGGTGTCGTTATTTCTGGTCAAACACGCACACATCTTACTGTTCATGAGTAAGCAACTGATACTTAAGCTATATTCGTGGATGCGCAGTAGGTGTGCAGTTCGATTGTCGCTTAGGCACAAAAGTTTGTATCCTTATTTTAGATTCAGACACCTAGCGGCTCGTAAGAAAAACCGAAACGTAACATTTGATTTTTCTTAGTTAACAATCGGATTACGTGTTGGGTTCGTATCTCCGTCACAGAACTTCACATCATGCACTTCATCTTTAAATGCATGCACACTTTGTTACTTTAGAATGGAGGTATATCAGACATCTTTCGTGGTTAGATAACAGGGATGAAAGGGTCTTGATAGGAGTCACGGTTTATTACAAAAATTGTCGTCTTTTATTTTCAAGTTTAGATTTGGTTACTGGTATTGGCAAAACTTTCGGTAGTTCATGACTCTTCATGGCTAATAATCAATATGATGAGATTAGATTATATTACATTACATTAAATTAACTCTTGTTCCATAGATCATGAATACGACATTTCGTAATGATGTGGAACGTGTCATTTTAATGAAAGATTTCTTTAAATACCATGATTCAATTTCTTTACAACAATTTTTTACACACTCTCTCATTGCTTTTTATTTCTCTCTCTCTCTCTCTCTCTCTCTCTCTCTCTCTCTCTCACACACACACACACACACACACACACACACATATTCTTTTTTATTTTTATTTGTATGTTCTGCTCGACTATCGGCGAGGCAGGAAAACGCCTGTGAATGACTTTCTTAGTTTTGAGTGCACTTACGAAAGAAATATAAAAACAACAATGAGAGTTACTGATTTATGATGCTCAGTTTGCAGTCAGTTCTGAGTATTATTAGTAACTACACTCCAGTCCCTAAACCTAGTTACAGAAAGCGAATCAGACGCATTACGTATTCCAGGCCGTAGCAGCCGCGACTTGGAGACACCAGCTATGGTCACTTCCCAGACCGCTGTAGGATCACATCGGTTCGTCTTCTTCCTGCTGGTACTGTAACTGAGATTTGGCAACAAGGCAACGTATGTTTGGCAACTCTGTGATCGACGAGTTACTTCCTGGTGTGCACGGAATTAAGCCTCAAAGTTCACTTGATTTTACCTGTCATTTCCATTGAATAATCTGAGTTATTATAGCTTGAAGGGTAACAAAAGATTGAAAATTTACGGTTTTCAGCCCAAGAAAGTCGTTGCAGGTGGAAATTGCAACTAATCTCGACCTTTAAATAGCGGTTTACGAGTTCTAGTTACTATTGCCGTCGTAAT
This sequence comes from Schistocerca cancellata, assembly GCF_023864275.1. Taxonomy (NCBI): domain Eukaryota; kingdom Metazoa; phylum Arthropoda; class Insecta; order Orthoptera; family Acrididae; genus Schistocerca; species Schistocerca cancellata. Next base: position 582,977,419 of record NC_064629.1, on the reverse strand, counting down.
AGGAAGCTGAGACCCATACCCCCTCGCCAGCTCTGTGGTAACGTGCTGACATGTGAAACAGCGTCTGTTACGGTTCGCAGTTCCAGTCTCACTGACTGAAACGTTTTTATCCCTTCTGTGAAAGAGCTACAAGCAGTCAGATCAAACATCAATACGGAAATCGCAAGAAAATGCTTTCAGCTCATAGTGCAATGTTGAAAAACTTACAATGCTGCACAACAGGTAACGCCTCTTTCCGCTGCTGACAAGCGAATTTTGGGTTTCTAGGAATACGTAACTATATTTATGAAATGCCACATTTGCATACCTCTTGAGTATGACACAGCATACCTATTAAACACAGACCCTATCAAAATCTAAGTGAGTAGTATTTTACTAATTCGTGTCGATAGAGGCATGCTTGTGTACAGATACTTTCGTCGTAAGGTTATCATCGATAGTTTTATTTCATTTCTTATAATACAGTGCACAATTTTCGTAAGGTTTCCTTTAGTGTTGTTAAAACAATAGTAAACATGAGAGAGAAATTAATCATCAACGATATATGCGAATTCTCTGATGTTACCTATGACAGTCTGACAATGCATATGCAGTTTATTGATTACATGCATGTAGAAAATTTGTTCTGAGTTAAAGCTGTCAATCAAAGTTTGAAGAAGAATAAAATATCACTACCACACGACGGCTAATGTAGAAAATACTTTTCTGACATATTATGGCACGATGCGCTCTCCCTGCACATCTTCGAGATGCATCTGCTGCCTGCTGTCTATTAAACCTGAATAGGACAAAATGTCACAGTAGTTAGTCCTTTTTCCACATGCGACTACTTTGGGTTGAGAAGTGAAGGGAATTTGTTCAAAGTTCCATTAGATTGATAACTTCAGCAGAGAGCAGAATTGCGTTTTAAAAAATGTAGCACCTAATTTATTCGAACTCGCGACATCTTATCTATGCTACAAGCTGACACGGAACTACAACAGCTCCAGAGCTCGGCAACTATTCCTTCAGAACTTTTGGATTCCACAGCACTGTGAGATTATGCATATGGCCATGTCTTGACTTCTGAGAGACAAACAGTTACAGCTTTTCTTTTGGACTGAACGACGTTTTCTAGTAACAGATAGCGCAATAGAATAGCTCAAGTGAAAAGGAACACTTCTTATTTAAACTTCTGCATCCTACAATGTTGGCAGTTGTGTGTAGGTGGCAGTAACGTGATTTTATTTCTGTGATTACAAAATAGTCGAATGTATGCACTGGGTAGCCGAGGCAGCTAGTTCATGGTGATTCGGTCAACCAAGTAAATGAATTTACTGAACATGCTGCAAATTACTACAGGGAGCCTGTGTGTCAGAATTCTCATCCAGTGTGGCGCAACTGCGTTACGATAGAAAAATGACTCGCAGAGAAGAGGATTTCGTGGTCTGTTGGACGGATGGTAGGTTGTTATACCTATGGTCTGGGTTCGATTCCCACTTCTGTCAATGATTTTAGATAGGGAGAGACAGATTCCATTCTCTCCTGGCTACACCAAGTGAAGGAGATATAATGGCTGCATGGTCAGAAAATTCACATTAAAGATGATATTCCTTCTTTACCAAGTAGACGGTAGGTTGAACCACAATAAAGTCTGGAGTGGCGACATGTAGAAACTCTACCACCAGTAACCTTTCTTATACTAGTTATTTATTTCAAGTGACGACACAAACGCTATGTATGGTCACAGGACACTTATTCCATCTTTTATTTGAGCTTCTGTATGTCGATAAAATTGGTTCTGAACTGGGAATGCAACTCAGACCGCCCTTAACGCGGAATTTGATCCCTTCGTGGCAATACAGCTCGGCTACAATTTGTTGTTTGTTCAAAACTGCAGATTCCTCAACACCTTCACATATTATGCGTGAATGGGATCGAATCCTGGCCCGGCACTAAAGATTTAATTATGTATTATCAAGCTCTAGCATGAGAACACCTGTCTGCTGGTGGATAATAATTTTGATTTTTAATGTATTTTCATTCGCTGTCACACTAACGATATCTGACGTTTTTAACTCCCAGTGAGACACAGAACTATTTGCGAGATGACTGTAAGTTCAAGATGCTATTCTGAGCAGCTGGTGGAGAAAAATTCGGTAGCTGACGTCTCTTTGTGTGTAGTCAACAACGATATGTGTGGGGCTCTATTCCCAGTGAGCGCTGAACTCTTCGTCATATTATTTCAGTTCAAACATGCTCACATGTCACTGCTGGTGCAACAAACCCATATTTAACGTTAGTTTTCTCTAGAATATAACAGCGATAGGTGCCGGGTTGGAGTCCTGGGAAGGAAAAAATTAATTTTTCGTCTCGTCATTTCAGTTATAACATCTAGTTACTGCCGCGAAATTCCGATATGTCACATTTGACTGTGCTTCGATAGCAATCCGATTAGGTTCCGGGTTCGAATCCGTGTCCAACACACAGCTTTACCTCACGGCATTTCAAGTAAGTTACTTGTGAAGAAGCAATATTTAACATCTCTCGTAGTTCGTTAACAGGGACAATAGATGCTGGGTAGGAATTCGCGTCTGTTAAAAATGTTTGCGTTATGCAATTTAAAGTTGATAGTTGCTAACTGATACTGTCTAAAATCGAGGTATATCACTCTCTGTATGCCTAATCAGGAATGACTGTTAGTTTCTGTCAGTCACGAAATCTTTGCTTAGTCTGCATGAGCTGGGTTTGAATCCATATGCAGAACATGACGGTTCGTCGTGTCATTTAATGTTCATACATATTCTCAACTAGCTGCTCGTGAATAACTTAAATTTTTAATGTCATTTTGTGTTAAATAGTTCAAATGGCTCTGAGCACCATGGGACCTAACTTCTAAGGTAATCAGTCCCCTAGAACTTAGAACTACTTAAACCTAACTAACCTAAGGACATCACACACATCCATGCCCGAGACAGGATTCGAACCTGCGACCGTAGCGGTCACGCGGTTCCAGACTGAAGCGCCTAGAACCGCACGGCCACATCGGCCGGCCCCCACCATCTGGTATCAATGCATTACCTTATAATCCATTATATATAATCATTTTCATAGTACACTTGATATTATAGATGAGTAGGACACAAGACAGGACATAGATAATGTCCGTTTGACGTCGACAGTGTGTAACATTTTACTTTTTTGAATAGGACAATGTTCCTCTCCAATAATTTTTAGATTAGTTACAATAAGCTTACGCTGCAAGAGAATTCGCTTGTATTTTTCAATATGTGGTCTGTTGTCGGTTTGAAGGCCTTCCATAACATCGGCAACGTAGTGCAACTCCACCGAGAGCTGTCTGGAGTAGGGTGGGGATAGCAATGTGAAAGTTGCGAGCTGTCGAAGACGATCTTCATATTCCTAATGCGATTAGGACATCGTATACTCTTGACGACGTTTAGCACCTGTGCGGTCAGTCACCCAATTTCAGAATTCATTTTGAGTAATCCTGTTAAATTCCCAAAATATTGTCTTTTTATATTGATGAGTAATATGGATAGTCGTCACGTTCATGTGCCGTCTACAACGCAAATTTAATGTTACTATCCTAGGAACTAACCTGCAATACGTTTTGTATTTCATAATCGGAACTATCTGCATTAACCGTCATCAGAGCAATGTCAGGGAACAGAGTGCAGCAGTGCCTACTTGAGGACCTGCTTGAGTCGTGTTCTAAGGAAAGGGTAGTTGCTGGTTCACATTATATTACACTAGCGAGAAGTACCGACTTTTCCTTTTCTCTGCAAACATCCAGAACTAAATTCAGTAACTAAATGCTAAGAATATATTTTCATTGTGCCAACTCAAAGATCAATAGATATGGATATAGATATAGATTTTTATATTTAAAGCCATTCTCGTTCTGCGTTGGAATAAACATCATTCATTATTTGCTTGTTCTTGTTACGATTGTTATTGTCATTCTCTCACTCGCAAGAGTCTTATGCTGATGCTGTATGAATAAATTATGCCATTGGATACAAAGCGGTTTAGTTTTGAGACCTAACCCACGAGGGGGGAAGGCACAGTGGTCTGCTTCAGGAATTCCAAGCAATAAAACACAAAAAACAACCCAGGAAGGGTTCGAACAGCTACTTTCACGCAGAGACATGCATTTGGAATCTGTTCATCGTTACGGGGTCAAACAAGAGGGTAACATTACTGAAACAATGATCGGGCTACTTAGTATATAATAGAGCATACAGATTTCAAGGAGGAAACGTATGAAGACGCAGACTTCCTCGTTATCAATATGTGCGGCATATCTTTCGTGTTAACGAAAGTAAATTCCCGCTTTACCTCTTCTTACGTGTCAAATGAAATGAATGCCATGAGGAATAGAATATTTGTTGACTGCGTCTCTTCTTGCTTCCATCCTTACCAACATATTTCTTCATTCTCGTGGTAATCATGACAATCTATGTGCATGCTGCAAACGATTGCAAGTGGACAAATTCGACATCGAGGTGCAAAGCGTTTGGTATCTTACATTATATTCAATTCGAATAAGATTCCGGTGTATTTTTACTTCGTTTGTATTTTTAGATGATTATGAACGTTACGGAAATTTATCTCACATGCTTTATGTTGAATGAGAAACATTGAATGATCCGTTTTGCTTTCCCTACGTTGAAATGATATAATGTCGGCGTCAACAGCCTTCTTCCACGCCGGAAGCTGAAACTTGTATCATTCTGGATTAATGATAATTGAATGTCTCATATGTATACATAGCCCACAAGGCGACGTCAGAAACCACCAGGGGAGAACGCCGCATAAAAACCAAACGTGCGCGCGCGTCTCCACTCTGAAGAACCGTATTGGAGAATCACGGCAAGCATTTCGCTGAAGAGCTGCCTCGTCAGAGAGCCGAGAAATGACAGCGTCGTAGCAAGTATTTGTCAACACTCTGATAGTGCATTTACTTCCGGGTGTAGGTCGGCGTTACCTCGCTAAATTCACTTAACATTCGTTTTCCACATCGAAGACTCGTACGATATAATCCACTGCAAGATGACACAATTAGAAAGTATATTTAATTTCTGGACTCCAAGAACGGCGTTCTTCACATAAGTAACACCTGTTTGTGTGTGCATTCGGGAGGACGATGGTGCAATCCCGCGCCCGGCCATCCTGATTTAGGTTTTCAATGATTTCCCTAAATCGCTTCAGGCAAATGCCGGGATGGTTCCTTAGGAAGGGCACGGCCGATTTCCTTCCCCATCCTTCCCTAATCCGAGCTTGTGCTCCGTCTCTAATGACATCGTTGTCGACGGGACGTTAAAACAGTAATCTCCATCTCCTCTGTTTCTGTGTTTAAGGTTGCGTTTTGAGGCTCAGGCAACATCGCAGTGACTATAGTCCGCCTCTGGCCGCCAGTGTGTCGTTAGCTCAGAGGTTCCCTTGTGCGTTGCAGTGCTTGTACTATAAGTTCGAATCACGGTAGAAGCCGCTGACTAAAACCTTTTATTTTCCATTTTAATTAATGGTGTTGCAAACTGCTAGTAAACATTTCTTATGCGAAATCTGAAGAATGCCTTTAAACATCAATCTTCGTCCGATTTCGACTTAGTAAATTAAGTTAATATCATGGATTTCTGCTTTGCAAATTCCAAGGTGCTTCACTGTAAAATAGGTCCTGAAAAGATTCAAACCGACTGTCAACGATATAAATTTGAGCTTTGTTCGTCATATAGGTCTAACATGTCAGAAGGTTGTTTATGAAGTGCACATGTTCATTAATATAGTTCACATCTTCTAAATTTTTGCAATAGCGTTTAACTGTAGACGTTTTCTAACACCGGCGTTAGCAATTCCTTTCCGTTCTCTGAAACCTTCAAAACGACAAATTTTTCTGGTTTAAATCTGATGACCTTAACTATCACTTCCGATCAACAATAAATACTTCATGAACCCATACATGGAACTCCAAATGTGCAGTGTGCCTGCACTGCTACAGAGCATGCATTGCAAGGTATTCACACAGTTTATCGCATAGACTTACCATAAGGAATGAAACAAGAACTGTAATACATTTTACACCACAGACGCTCACTCTGGCTTGACGAAAACATCCAAACATTGACCAAAAGTTGCACAAATAATTAAGTTTGAAAGGAAAAGAAACGAGGTATGAAGCATTTATAAATTCATCGAATGTAGTGAGGTGGTTTAATTTCGTCCCAGTCTATAAAATTAATTTCGGGCCATACTCAGCTCTTGCCGATTACCCGCCTACTAATCAGGGCGTCTGTCTCCGTTGCTTTTGAGCGTGAATGGAAATTGTAGAAATTTTCTGTGGAGCAACATTTAATAATAAAGCGTTTTAAATCATCAAAAGCGATGAGCGGTAGCAGGCGCTTTCGATAAAGAACGGGGGAGTGCAGCGCCGCTGCTGTCGCCACGGCCGCTGCCAGTAGCCAGCAAATGGATCCCGGAGCTTTGCCGCATACGGCGTCCAGAGGAGGACAGTCTGCAGGAAATCTGCCGCAAAATCGTTACTAGATAAAATTTTGATATCGGTGTGTCACAAAGCGAAATAGATTGAATCTGCGCTACCATTACATTCACGTCTTCAGCATTCAGACAGAAGAGGCTATAAAAATATTTTATGCCAGCTGCTCTCGATCCACTGACATTATGAACAGAAACAACGCACGCTACCACTAGACCACAGGCGTAATCAGCCTGGAGTCTCTCTATCTTGGGACAAGTTTTCCTCCAGGAAGTGCCGCAGTCTACAGTGTTGTCAGATTGTGCAGATAACCGGACTTAGAGAATTAGCGAGTTGGCCAGTTTCTTTGTCCCATGTCGCGATCGGCGCGGACTTAGCCTCTGAAGCGGCCGGCCGCCGGTCAAGTTTTATGTCAAAGAGTGTACATCTCGTGCCCTCATTATTGAATACTAGTTCGCTGTACCACATGCTGCGGCTGCCAGGAAGCACTGTAAATGCCGTTGCACAGGCACAGCGAGTAATGTTCAGTCATGAGAGCCCTTGGTGCCACATGACACACACTCTTTTCCCGAATCTGGGTGGCACCTCCCAACGTGCGATATGCATATATTTTGGATCTAAGACTCACATACTCCACAACTGGCAACCCATTCGCCTCATCTTTCATAAGGCTGACAACCTTCTTGCTCTGTGAAACAATACCGTAAGGATTATTGGCCATGCAGGAAGATGTGTCGAATGCATTGGCATAGTACTTCATTACTTCATATGGATTCCAGCCTTTGACCCAGTAGATGAAGCTATTCGTACCCATATAATAACTCCAGGTCAGTAAAATGAACTTTCTCAAACTCAAAGGAATCGGTACATATGGAGTTTGGACAGGTCTAATATGCACATCCCCACATAGACAGATTTCATGAACTCTACTGCAGTCTCCGCCACCTTCTTATTGAAGGTTGACTCTTTTAAAATTTGGTCCAGCGATACATTTCCTTATACTTATGTTGTTCTGATATGATTTTCGTGGTGTTTTCTCAAATTTTCCATTGTGTTGCCGAAAATCGGATTATCTGTCAACTTAAAAAATCGTTTTTAAAATCATTCTTCATGGAAGCCCTCTTCTCGGTATTTAAATCAATATATTCCATTGGCAAATCTCTGTACACATCATGCAAACTAATAGGGTACTTGAGGTCTGCCTCCACAACATATCCTACACCAGAATCAGCTGCCACACTATGAATATTTCGACCTAAGCCACTTGAATTTGTTTTTGGACAGTGAGCGAAACTCGCCAATCAGCAGCGATTGTTGCATGGTGTGCCTGTGTAGGTTATTCACATTCAGGTACATGACATAGTTCGAATCAAAGGATGCACTGAAACTTTTGTCCATCAGCTATGTGGGGTAGCTGTGTGGTCTGAGGTCTCTTGTCACGGTTCGCATGGCTTTCCTCCGTCAGAGGTTCGAGTCCTCCCTCGAGCATGGGTGTGTGTGTTGTCCATAGTGTAAGTTAGTTTACGTTAAATTAAGTAGTGCGTAAGCCTAGGGATCGATGACCTCGGCAGTTTGGTCCCATAGTCCTTACCACAAATTTCCAATTTTCTCGTGCATCCATGGGTTATTTGCCTTGGCATGCCTATGGGCACATTGGCAAAGTCTCTCACGTATTCTCGCCCAAAGACAAAAAACATGTCACTGTCAGTCAGTAGTTTGATGCGTGCTTTCATTATCTTGAACACGGTGTCTCAAGACAACCCACGTGCTGTGTAAAAATGGCAAGGTCCAGAGCATATTTGCTCATGCAAACACTCTGGAAATTCTCAAATACATCAGCAAGGAAATGCACGTCTGTGTCTATATACAGCTCTTCATACTCTTATAAAAAATGGTTCAAATGGCTCTGAGCACTATGGGACTTAACATCTGTGGTCATCAGTCCCCTAGAACTTAGAACTACTTAAACCTAACTAACCTAAGGACATCACAAACATCCATGCCCGAGGCAGGATTCGAACCTGCGCATACTCTTATAAAATCGAGATGTTGAACTCCTGCCAATCATTCATTCACAGTATCCTCATACTCTGCATCCAATATGACATCGTCTCCAAGGTTACTGATGAATGCAATTATGGTGGGTAGTCTAGTTTCACCAAGTTCTCCAATACAATCCAGATACTCGTATGGGGAAATCCCCTTCCTTGTCGCTGGCCGGAGTGGCCGAGCGGTTCTAGGCGCTACAGTTTGGAACCGCGCGACCGCTACGGTCGCAGGTTCGAATCCTGCCTCGGGCATGGATGTGTGTGACGTCCTTAGGTTAGTTAGGCTTAAGTAGTTCTAAGTTCTAGGGGACTGATGACCTCAGAAGTTAAGTCCCATAGTGCTCAGAGCCATTTGAACCAACCCTTCCTTGTCACAAGTTGAAACTTCGTGTCACTGTAATTTGTACCTCAAACAATGTGCATATCCTCCTGAGGCAGAGTTTCAGCAAGATTCTGGAGTGCTGCCTGAATAAAACGTAAGGAGCCCAGGAATTGGGGCGTAATTGGAGGCATCATTCGTTTGGAGAATGAAATATATTTCTCAGTGCTCTCAACCTGTTCATTCTCCATAACGAACTCAGCCAAGTGCTCAACAAGAAAGTGAGCATCATACCCGTTCAAACTTTGGAAAAAGATGGTTATGTATTATGGTAATTTATACTTTAGATTGCATATGTTATGGGTGGCACCACAGAATTTACCCATCAGATGACAATAGTCTCTATGAGGCGTTTCCACATTCTAATCTAACAACTGAAAAAAAATTTTCCAATATGAAGAAAGATATTTACTTATGCTGGAAAATAAGAAAATACAGATAGTGCTACATAGACTAAATATAGTTTTAAAAATTAATATTAGATTCTAGTTTGTAATTTTTGACGTTTCTCCAGTACCATAATCACATGATTTGTAAGTGTATGTTATGAGACTAACAAATCATAAATCATAATATCATATATCACAATCAACCGCCTTCTTGTACAAATCATCATTCATCTTTGACTTGGTCATGGGAATGCTGGGGCTGTAAGGCTTACCAACCTCCCATGAAAGCTTTTCAAGCTCAATGAGCAGCCAAGTCGCAGGATTATCCATGAAATATGATTCATGGTGGCTAATATTGGAATCACACGAATATGCAGTGTGGTATGCTGGTGCATATGGTACTTGCCTTTCTGTGAAGGTGATATGTGAGGCTGTAGGGTCACCTTCAAAGCATGTCACAGGAGTGAGGAGGCACTCAAAGTCAGCACACACTACATAAGGGCATTCTTAAACTTCAAGATTTTGCTTTCATCGGTAGTTGCTTAGTAAAGTAGTCCACAAGATGTTCTAATAACCCACTTCTGCAAAATGCATTGAGACACCTAAGGCAAATATGGATTTTATCATTATGCTTACTCAGTTTGGATGAGAGGAGTCATAAAATACCTCTGATCCATACATAGTGACTATTGTTATCACCATTGGAGAATAGCAGCATGTTTACATGCAGCTTACAGTGACCATTGTAATCATAGAAACAAAGGAGTCTGACAACTTTGTTCATAACTTTACCATCATTATTTATTTGTCTTCTCAACACTAGAGTTCTGCTTCAGAGGGTTCAAAAAATAACTCTGAGCACTATGGGATTTAACTTCTGAGGTCATCAGTCCCCTAGAACTTAGAACGACTTAAACCTAACTAACCTAAGGACATGACACACATCCATGCCCGAGGCAGGATTCGAACCTACGACCGTAGCGGTCGCGCAGTTCCAAACTGTAGCGCCTAGAACCGCTTGGCCACTCCGGCTGGCTGCTTTAGGGGGTGTTTAAGTTCACAACATAGCACCATTTTTTGACACTTTATGGTGGGCTATCATGGATCCTTAACGATTCCCAGAATTCTGTTTCCAGAACAGGAATGCATGCATTCAAAGAACTGATGAGGTCTCTGTGCCCTCCTGTTGGGTTCTCTGTACAAGAGAACGAGATGCACTCCTCAAATGCATCCTCAATCACTTCATAGTTTAGGTGTGGCATCACACTACTAACCTGGTGTCCATCTATAGAAGTTGAGGAGAGGGAACTGGTAACAGGCACAGGATCGCTATTACTAGCACCCGAGGAAAGTGACCATCTTGTGGACGAAGCCAGCTGTGGGGTGGAGCAAGATGGCATGTGACGTGGTGTCACATCCTTATGAGGACGCCAGTTCAGATGAGGAGTAGATGCTGCATTGGGCCAGGAGAGGCACCCGAGCTGCAAGGATGGCTGCTATGAACTGTCCACAGCTCCCAGCCTGAACCTGGTTGCCTGCAGTGGTGGCATCCTAGTGGCCTGAGGGGTGGAAGCCTATGGCTACCAGAGCATTGCTGTGGAGGTGACAGAGGCGGCAGGGGCGGCGACGGTGGAGGCGACAGCAGAAGGGGTGGTGGCAGCTGAGGTGGAGGCAGCACACGAAGCCACGAGCCTCAACCCAGCAGGCGAGGCGTGCCTCATATGACTGCATTTTGGTGGTGTCTTTGCCTACCTCGACACCCATGCCACAGTGTACTGCGGAGATGGCAGAGTGATTCACACACCTGGTAGTGTTGTCTTGTCAGCTGTAGAGAGAGAGAAAGAAAAAGAACACAGGTTATATACTCACCTGCTGCTGCTGCAGAGAAAGAAAGAACAATTGATTATATGTGCTACAAAAAATAAAGATGGATACACAAATTACGTGAAGCAGTGGCGATATCACCGTGCCTCCATGATGACTCACATCCCCAAAGTCATCAGACTCTGTCTCCACTCAGTCAGGCGCTAGTGAATAGGATTCATGGAGCCAGAGCTCCTGCTCCATTTCTTCCACCCGCTGGGGTGCCTCCTCATCCGGACTGGCAAGGAGCCACCATTTCAGCTCACTGATAATGCTTCCAAGAACAATATATTGACTTAAAAAACGTATACAGTACTATGAAAAAAATCTGCGATAGATTTATTGAGTGTGGTATAAACACACCCCTTGATCTCCTCAAAATCACTTACAGCAGCAACAACACATCGTTTCGAATACATACACACGCACACACACACACACACACACACACACACACACACACACACACACACACACACACATACACACCAACTGGAACACTATGAAAAAAAATTCTTAGCGAGAATCTGTACTAACATAGCAGAATCGCCATGGAAGGCTGCTCTGGGGATTGTACAGCTCGTCAGCCTGTACCCTCTCAGCTTCCAGCTGCTGGTCAGGCTCGGCCATCATTTCTGGAATGAATGCTGCAATAACAAGGAACCTTTTTTCTAGCAAAAACATATTGCTGCTCATGCTATGAAATAACGAAAGTATACTTCAAAATCTGAACAGTTGCTACTAAATTCGTTCTAAGACATTTATTTGATAAAAACATGCTAGGAAATATACGATTAACACTTGCTACAAAATTCGTTTTAATGCAATCTGAACATTCAGCACAATGAAATAACGAAAATATCTTTCGAAATAACGAACACACACCGATTTGACAAACACTTGCTGATGAATTCGTTTTAACGAAATCTGAATACTCAGAGTAACGAAATAACGGAAAATATAAAACGAAATCTGAAGACTCAGAGCAACAAACACAAACGCTTGCTATGAAAATATGTACTTACATGCCAATTCCTACAATTACTGCCTCGGATGTTTCCCTCCCCCACTGATGCTACTGATGCTGCTTGAAGATTCTGAACACTTCATGGCGGTGTTAGATGATGACAACCCAACTAAAGAGGCAGACAGATGCTCTAACAACAATGACAACTGAATATAGTCACAGACTAGAGCAGAATGAAGATGACTGTGGAGATGGTATAGTTTATAAAAACTCCACCCACTGTTTTGGTGGGAACCAATAGAAACGCTTGTTCAGGGAGAAAACACAGGCCTGCGGATTCAGACACATCAGGTATTGTTCACATCCTTCAGGATCACCCAAGTACAGAATCTAGATGGAAAGACAGGTGCCGGCTAGTGTGGCCGAGCGGTTCTAGGCGCTACAGTCTGGAACCGCGCGACCGCTATGGTCGCAGGTTCGAATCCTGCCTCGGGCATGGATGTGTGTGATGTCCTTAGGTTAGTTAGGTTTAAGTAGTTCTAAGTTCTAGGGGACTGATGACCTCAGCAGTTAAGTCCCATAGTGCTCAGAGCCATTTTTGAAAGACAGTGAATGCCTTCCTGGAAAACCAGATGTTTGCTACACCAAAGATGGGGCAGATCCCCTGTGATGAGTATTGTTCACATACTTCAGGGCCACCTAGAAACAGAATGCAGGTGGGAAGACAGGGAAAGCCTTTGTGAGCGTTCGTCAGTCCTCCCTGGAAAACTCGTTGTCAGCTACATCATGGCCAAGTTCAACATCCTGGTTTTTTCCATATAACTTGTCGGGTGTCTCTGAAGCAAGCGCTTAGACAGGAAACGCGCCGTCCTTGATGGAACCACTTAGTGCTTTTGTCAGGGTCTTTCAAGTGAGCAGGTTAAGCTGAGGAATGCCTCAAAGAACCCGAGAACCCGCTAGTGTGCGACGACACGAAACGCACCGTTCTTTGTTGGTCTTTCTAGGAAGGTCTTTAAAGCTGCTGATACAGGTTTGCTGCCTCAAACACGGGGGGATGGGGTGTTTCACAAGGGAAGAGGATCCTTCAGACAGAGTGCAGGAAGTATGTTGTTAAATTATCCCTCCTTCCAGGAAATATCTTTGATGCTACCGCTAAAAGCCGACATACCACATCAAAGTGAGGCTGATACAACTGCCACAAGACACCGACAAAGGGGAGCCGCTTCCAGTCTGCTGGCGAGTAAACAAAGGCCCGCGCTAACCGGTAACGCAGCCCAGTAGACTGCTAACTGCTGCGGCGAGTGAATGTTCCACCAGCGCCCAGCTCATGTGACGCTCCAGGCGCAGTGCTCTAACGGTGTTTTCTAGTACCACCTATCTGTTTGGACAGGTGCACGTATCTCCATTTGCGGTGCGTATTAGGCAGATGTTTAGATCTTTATTAGTGACGTTTTTGGATCTTTATAGACGCTGTTTTTTGCGGTTGTTATTCGATGACCTGTAACTACATACGCAATTAGAGCAGGGCATCACAGACTGAGCGTTTCACATCAATTTGTAGTGGTATAATTATGTGTGGTAAGTGTTTTATGTTGATTTTGACGCCAACTTCATGGCAGTATTGCATGAGCGTTTGGAAAAAAGCGATTTATTTGCGTATTTCATTACTTTTCGACAGGCCGATAATATTTTTTTCGAAGTATTTTACAACATTTGCACCTTCCAACTGCAGAGAATGATGAGCTTTTCCTACCAAATAAAGAGATCCAAATAAGAGATCTCCTGGAAACTGGTTAAATAAAGAATATGCAAATTGAATTTTATAAATAAACACTATATCCTCCACAATGTAGTTGACATCGATTTCAATTTTGTACCATGAGGCTTTTCCAATCCAGTAGCCCAGCACAGACTCGGCGATTTTTCCCGCCATTTTTTTCCCTGAGGGGTGGAGGTGAGGAGGGGAGTGTGGAGGGGGAGGGGTAATTAGCTTATCAGTTTAATTAATTAATCTGATACCAAAAGTGCGACATTGCCACACCTACACCAGCAGGCATGAGTAGGGGACGGTTTGTCATCTTGAATAAATTAAAAGTAGTGTCGTTTTTTCTTTGCTATACTACTGGTAACGTCTTAGATCTTCTAGCAACAAACAGACCAGAACTTCTCGAATACATTAACGTAGACGAGGATATCAGTGATTATAGGATTGATAGGATCTATGACTTCAGGTATTACAGAGAATGTTAAGAAAGGTAGGAAAATATTTTCCTTAGCAGGAGTGAGAGGATATGAACTGTATCTGAGTAGTCAACATCAAGTATTCAGTGCTAGGGACGATGTGGAGCACAAATAGGAAAAAATTCTAAAGCATCGTCCAATATGCCTTAGACAAGTCTGTTCCGAGCAAGGTCTTAAGGGGTGGGAAAGCCACACCGTGGTTTTCATAGCTGTCAGAAAACTGCTATGTAAACAAAGAGAGCTTCATCTCAGATACAAGAGAATTCAAAACCTAGCTGACAATCAAATACTGAACGAAGCGAAAATGACCATGAGAAGGACAATAGGAGAAGCGTTCAGTGACTTTGAAAGTAAAATTTTGTCAACCAATCTGACTGAGGAGACTCAGAGGTTTTATATGTATGTAAAACTAGCAAGTGCTTGAAATCGTGTATTCAGTCAACCAGGGGCCATAATAATACTGAAATGGAGAATGACAGATCGAAGGCCAAAATATTAAATGAGATCTTCCGAAACTGTTTCACCATGGAAGAGTGTAACATGGCTCCTTCTTCCAATCAACGTAAGAACTTCGAAATGGCACATATTAAGATAACAGACTGTGGAAGAGAAAAACAATTAGAGTCGCTTTGTATTCGAAAGGCATCACGACCAGATGCGATATCTGTAAGATTCCACAGATACTATGTTAAAGAATTTGCTCCCCTTCTAGCAGCAGTTGATCGTACGTCGCTGGAACAAGGGAGGGTACCTATCCACTGGAAAAAAGCGCAGGTTGTTGTGAATTGGCAGGAGCCAATTCACGGAGTTTGGAGGAAGCCGAAAGGCACGCGTTTAAGCTCACGCAGGCTGGCGTGAGGGGAACAGTTATAGGAGTTTAGTCTAGTAACAAAGTACGGATCTTCTGGAATACTTAACTTTAATCCATAATTGGTGTACATCGCTCTTGACGGTACATTAATAACAATCTCAATATAAACTGGTAATGGCGCCTTGCTAGGTCGTAGCAAATGACGTAGCTGAAGGCTATGCTAACTATCGTCTCGGCAAATGAGAGCGTATTTGTCAGTGTAGCATCGCTAGCAAAGTCGGCTGTACAACTGGGCGAGTGCTAGGAAGTGTCTCTAGACCTGCCGTGTGGTGGCGCTCGGTCTGCAATCACTGACAGTGGCGACACGCGGGTCCGACGTATACTAGCGGACCGCGGCCGATTTAAAGGCTACCACCTAGCAAGTGTGGTGTCTGGCGGTGACACCACACAGGTAATTCCCGTTTTCAAGTGGAGTCGTAGGACAGATGCACATAATTATCGGTCTATCTCGTTGACATCAATCAGTTGTAGAATTATAGAATTATGGAACATATTTATGCTCATGTATTATGACATTTTTGGGGTACGAGAACCTCCTCTATAAAAATCAACATGGATTCCGCAAAAACTGAGCTTCCTCTGTTCCTCCACTAGACCCACAGCGCTGTAGACGTCGACGCACATGTTGATGTCGTGTTCATCGACTTCAGTACCACCGTTTAGACAAAATCGATAAATGTGAAAGTATGAGGGTTTCCCAGAAAGTAATGCACCGCATTTTTTTCTCATCCGAAAACAATGCTACGAATGTGAAACATTACATATGTATTATTTGAAGTCTCCTGAGTGAGCGCACCAAGTTCCCGTTATTTCCGACAGATAGCGTAGCTGCAGGACAGTTTCAAAATTAGCGTCTGCAGATGATGTACGTTACAAGCAACGTACCGTCATTGAATTTCTACTGCAGAGAAAGAAATTGTGGGGAATATTCACAAACGCTTGTGCAACGTCTATGGAGCATCTGCTCTCGACAGAAGTACAGTTGAGTCGTTTAGATGCAAAACTGTCCATGTCCACTTTTTAAAAAAATTGAGTTGGCAACTCTGTATTGTATAGCATGACATTGAAATGCTATTTATGCTCAAAGCTCTCCATGTCATATGGAAAACAGCTCACGAAAAGTGTGGTTAGATTCAAAACTGTCCATGTCCATCAGTAAGTTGGGTGCTAAACTTGCCTTGTCCCTTTTGACAAATCGCATTGAAGGCTGGGGTCATGTGACTGTAATGCAAGATGGCTACCATAAGCATGTAAACATTTACTTGTGTGGTCTCTTAAAGCTGTTTATTCTGAACGTTATACACATTTTTAATCTAAATAAATTATAAATTATGGAAGATAATCAAGGCATGACAGAAAGACAGTCTGACCGTTTTAGGAAGCAGGTACGACATGAAGACCAGTGGAAATGAAATATGGCAAAATTGAAGAGGTATGTATTATTTTTGTCTTTACATCATGCAGTAAATGGTGGAAATCTGAACATTAGAATAACAGTTCAGGGTGTTAAGAAAACATGTATACCCTATTAATCGTATTTATATGAAAGTAATAAATACGTGTGTTGACTATTATTATTGGCATGACCTAACATTGACCTACGAATAACTTTTTGTTTATATGTGTGATCTGAGATATTCGTCAAAAGGACTTCCTGAGTATTCAAAATGTGGTCATCGAGTCGGATGGGACTGTGCTAGCCTGACAATGACAGATATTAAGTCTTTACATACCAGCTATTATGCAAAGTGTGATAAAATTTACCAAGGTAATTTCCTTCTGAAATACATGAGTATCAAGACACCTTCGAGATCTCGTTGTTGGTAAGAAAGACAAATCAACAGAGGACAGACAATCTCTTATTTCGTACGAAAAAAAGTACCTGGTGGGTCAGTGAAAGTGAAAGTATATCGTGAAACATTTTTGAACATTCTTGGTGTTTCAAAAGCAAGAGTGCAAAACATAGCACGCCATCACCTCAAGACTGGAGATATTGCTAAGGCGAGAAGAGGAGGTGATCGCCAGACGATGAAGAATGAGCCCAAACGACAGGAAGTAATTGCTCATATAAAAAGGTATTTTCCAACTGAGTCACATTACTGCAGGGAGAAAAGCTGTCGCGTGTATTTACCTGCGACTCTCAACATTAGAAAGATGTGGCGACATTACAATTCCGTGGTTACTCCTAAAAAGCGAGTCACGCAGAATTTTTTTAGGAACACATTTAATACAAAATTTAACATTGGATTTGGGTCTCCAAAAACAGATGTTTGTTCCATGTGCCTCAGACTTTTGGAGCAAATCAAAACTGAAAAGTGTGACGTTAAGAAAGCTCAACTTATGGGGCGAAAGAGACCTCATAACCTTAAAGCAAACAGTTTCTATTCACTGCTGAAAGGAAAAGCAAGACAACCTTCTGACAATGTCCTTTGACTGCCAAAAGAATTTATCCTTGCCAAAAATACCTGATCAGAGTGTCTATTACAGTAGGCAATTATACCTACACAATTTTGCCATTGTAGTAGGTTCCTCTAAATCAAAGTTAACCACTAATAATGTCTTCATCTACACTTGGCCTTAACATGAAAGTAAGAAGAGGTCAAATGAAATATTTTGAGCCCTTTACCACCGTTTGTGCCATACAGACATGAGCAATGTACAAACTTTGAGATTAATTGCCGATGGATGCCCTGGGCAAATTAAGAACACAATAGTTGTCTCAATGCTGTGTCACTGGATGTACAAACATGCGCCAGGAGTAAACAAAATAGAAGTTATTTATCCCGTAACTGGACATTCAGTCATGCCTCGTGATAGAGTTTTTGGGCTCACTGAAAGGCAACTGCGGAAACGAGAAGTGACAGTTCAGCCATCGGAGTACCATACCATCTTGGAACAGTATGGGACTCTTCACATTCTAGGAAGAGACTGGAAGGTAGTTGACTGAAAAGGAGCCATTCAAAATATCACTAAACCCGCAGCATCATTCCCCTTCCAGATAACGAAAGTAAAACGAGTGATCATCATCCATGATTCTCAGAATGCTATAAAAGTCCAAGGGGAGCTTAATTATAATTCTGAAATCAACCTACCAGTGTCTGTATGCAAACGTGGGAAACACTAAGGACACACAAACTCGAGCTGCATTACGAACACGGTTGTTCCTATTAATGAAAAGAAGCTGGAGGATGTGTCAAAACTCCTCGAGAAACACTATGGTAAGTCCTGGATGGAACGTGAATCCCTGTCATGGTACATGACATTACTAGGTTCCAGCGGGTCAGGGGCATCAGTTGAATCAGAATGCCTAGCAGGAGAAGATGAAGACATTGTTCCAAATATGATGTATTAAGTGGATTGCAGTTTGTCAGTTGTTACACCATGTACCTTCAGAAATATTAAAAGAAATTACAACTGAATACACAGTTTTATGTTCATCCCATATCCTCTCCTCATGTACAACTAGTCAGGTTCAAAACTGTCCATGTCCATTTCAGCTGCATGCAAAAGTGGCCATCTGCAAAGTCAGATGCAAAACTGTCCAAGTCCATTTTTATTTTGCTTATATCTTTCATGCATTGAGTTCCTGATTTTTTTTTCAGTAGCCCAAATGGTTTTGTACTAATCCATACTTATGTATACAACATACAGTGTAGGGCAGTGTGTATTTACCAAGTGAAAACAGTTTTTCCACTTTTTCTCAAAACCGGTTATGGAGGACAGTTTTGCATCTAGGCGACTCAGTTAGTCGCGGTTCGGCGGAGCTCCACGATTTGCAGCGGTCTGAAAATTATCCATAGATCACACCTGGCACACCTAACCTAGCCCCCTCGGACTTCCACTTGTTTGGGCCATTAAAGATGGCATTCGTGGAAGACATTTTGAGGACGATGAGGAGGTGATTCACACAGTGAAGTACTGGCACCACAACCAGGACAAGAATTGGTACCGACAGGGCATTCACGCCCTTGTTTTGCACTGAAGGAAGGCCATAGAATGGGATGGAGATTACGTGAAAAAATAGGGTGTGTAGATAAAACACCATTCTTTCATATGTGTAATTATCATTATACTCAATAAAGAAGTGCTGAAGAAAAAAATGCGGTGCATTACTTTCTGGGACACTCGTAATTTCAGGGATACCCCAAGGAAGTGTGATAGGATTGTTACTTTTAACAATGTACATAAATGATCTAGCAGAATGCACTCAAAACTGTTTAAGGCTGTGTGCAGATGATGCAGTTCTCTATGAGATGATAGCATTCTCAGAAGATAGAAACGATTTGCAGAAGGACCTACAGAGGATTTGTGAATGGCGCAGGGACTCCAGTTGAGGCTGAACGTAAATAAATGTAAAATATTGCATGTACACACAAAAAGAAAGCCACTACTGTACAACTACACTATTGATGACAAATTGCCGGAAACTGTAAAATATTTAGGCATATCTATCAGGAGTGATGTTAAGTGTAATGACCACATAAAACAAATAGCACAAAAAGTAGATACCAGACTGAGATCCATATGAAGAATGTCAGTGAAATGTAATTCATCCACTAAAGAAGTGGCTTACAAGGCACTTGTCTGACCGATTCTTGAGTACTGTTTATTAGTCTGGGACCCATATAAGGTAGGGCTAATAGAAGAGATAGAGAAGATACTACGTTGAGTGGCGCATTTAGTTACATGATTGATTAGTTAGTGCAAGAACATTACAGAGATGCCCAACAAACTCAAGTGCCAGATGCTACAAGAGAGACGTCGTGCGTCGCTGAGAGGTTACCGTCGAAATTTCGAGAGAGCACTTTACAAGAAGAGTCAGACGACGTATTAGTTCCTTCCAGATACATCTCACAAAATGTCCACAATAAGAAAATTCGAGAAAATAGAGCCTATACACAGGCTTACAATCATTCTTCCCATGCACCAGTGGCTAATGGAAGGGGAGTTAGTGGTACCAGAAGTACCCTCTGCCACTCACTGTCACGTGTCTTGCGGAGTATTGATGTAGATGTCGATGTGTACTCACATGTGTTTGATCCCATTTAATTGGGGATTCTGTCACATCCCTCTTCCAATAGATGTTGCTGCTAAACAGGCATGCATTAATGTACAGCATACCAAAAAGGGGATAAATATTGCTTCATATGGTCGCTTCCAGTGTGTAATAGAAATTACCTAGAAAATGCAACAAACGCAGGTACACACAAAGCAACCAATGTTTGTGGGCGTTATAAATTCGAAGACATCTCATCATCCACCAAAATCCAAGACCTACTAAAATTCGATTGGCCAAACCCCAATTATTCAGTTCACATTTATGGTCTGCAGGAAGGAAAAAAAAAAAAACAGGAGAAACGTGTACACTGTACAGAGAGAACTAAAGCATAAAGTCGTCAGACCCCTTTACTTTTACAATGTAGCCAGTCAGTGCCCCAAACACGTTCTCCAAGGGTGAGAAGCACACTATATCTGGATTGAAAACGTACCTCCTGCCAAAGTATCAGAAAAATATGGGGCAAAGCATTTTTTTCTGCAGATGCTTCAACTCTCACACATAGTGACAGTACTTAGAAAGACATCTGATTGACTGCTCGAGACAGAAATCGATAAGTGTGGCAAGGCCAACTGTGGATGAAAAGTTCTTAACTTTAAGAATTCTCTCCAGCAGATACGCTGTCCTTTTGTTGTATGTGCTGACTTTGAATGCTTACTAGTTCCTGAGATAAATTGAGGCGGCTGGTTGCGGCGGAGGTTCGAGTCCTCTCTCGGGCATGGGTGTGTGTGTTTGTCCTTAGGATAATTTAGGTTAAGTAGTGTGTAAGCTTAGGGACTGATGACCTTAGCAGTTAAGTCCCATAAGATTTCACACACATTTGAACACTGATAAATTGTGAAGGTGATCTCACGTCGTCTAAAATCACTTTCACAGAAGGACACGTTTTGAGTGTGTTTGCGGGTCAAGATGTATGCTGATGTGATTCCAATCTCAGAAAATTCGAATCATATCTTTGGGATAATCCTGTGAGACGACTGCTCTCTGACTTCAAAAAACTTGCAGTGAGTATTGACGAGCTTCATCGCAACAGCATTTCTATGACCAAATCGCAAGACAATAATGCCTTTTGTGAGCAGCCAGTTCTTTTGTGTGGGTTGTCGAGACCTCTGTCGTCCATCAGGGAAGTTCCATGGTGCATCTCACAATGCGCACTTTAAATACAAATTGCCATGACACATACCAATCTCCTTCAATAATATGAGTGGGTATGATGTTCACTTTCTTGTAGAGCACTTGGGCGATTCGGTGTTGAAGAATGTTAAGGTCAGTGTCATACCTGAAATGTAGAAAACTACATTTCATTCTTCAAGCGAATCACATCAAGAATAGCTTTCTGCTACCGGGATTCATTACAATTCATGCACACATCTCTTCACAAATTTGCTGAGACAGTGCACTGAGAGGATGTGCATATCATGAAAGCTGCATATCTCAAGATTCCAAAGTTCCAGCTTGCCACAAAAAAGGGAGTCTTTCATAATGAATATCTGGATTCGATGGAGAGATTCCATGAAACCACAATGCCAAGTATAATCGCATTCATCAGCAAATTCACAGGCAGTGTCGTAACAGATGCAGAGACTCAGCACACGGTGAATGTTTGGCAGGAGTTCAACATCTCTAATTGAGAGGTATAGGCTAAATTGTGTATGGACACAGGTGTGTGCCTGCTCGTAGACGATTTTGAGAAACTCCAGACAGCATGCCTTGGTACATACTTTCTTGATCCTTCCTTCTATTATATCGCATCAGGGCTTTCATGGAATACAATGTTAAAAAAGACATGTATCAACATCGAACTGTTGACCAATGTTGATATGGTGCTTTTCTTAGAATACGGGATTCTCGGTGATCTTTTCCAATGCATGCAAGGGTAGGCCAAGTCGAATAAACCTATTACTGAGTGAGGAGCAGTGTAGGCCATCTGAAGATTTGAGTTACATCTTTAATTCGATGTAAACAATCTAATGGCATGCCATGCAACAATCTCTGCCATTTGGAGGGTTCTGATGGTTGTCCTAAGATCACATGGACAGATTGGAAGAAGATATCCAAGATGTGGCTGCGGATGCTGGTATGGGATATGGCCTGGTGACATATCCAGAATATTCCACCAATTTATATGACGCGCATAGTGACTTGCGGCTGTTTCCGGAGCACCTATTCCCGTAGAATGGTTCTGTCTCCAAGCTGATGACAATGCTGGAGAATAAGCAGAGCTACATTATTCTCCTGCAATGTCGCATGTCTGGGATGAGACTTATTGCGATCACATGCAGCACCTCCTCCGAGCAGTGTGCCTGGTAGAAGGAGTACATCAATCTTAATACTGGAAAGAGAGCTCTTGGGATGTGTGATTCCGGAAACGATTTTTATAAATAAATGAATAATTCCGTTATTGGAAAAGTCATGGAGAATATTAGAAACCACCACCAAATTTATTTATTTTACCAGTGGGATGGGTGTCGTCGCACAAATTTTAAATGGGTCACAATGTTCAATGAAAGATTAGTTGCTTTGGAGATGGCTAAGGTCTCAGTGGAGTTCACGAAGCCTGTGTATATAGGTGCATGTATTCTGGACATCTCCAAACTCCACATGTACCGATTCACCTACGAGTTTGCAAAACCAAACTTCGCTGATCCAAAGTAACTTTATATGGATCTACAGAGTAAAAGGCTACGCTGGACATGAAGTGATTAGGTACACTCTTGAGGAATTTGCCACGCCTGAATATGTGGCTCATAATCCTTACAGCATAACTTCCCAGAACAATTAAGTTATTGGCCTGATGAAAGATGAGGAGAATTGCATGAAGATTGTGGAGTTTGTGAGGCATGAGACCCAAAATGTATGCATACTGTACAGATGCAGGTGTCACTTGAAGTTCGGCTCACAGGTTGTCACGATGGAGCACTACAAGGAATGTCTGTGCGGTATGGCTCTACATATGATGCATCAAGTAGTCTTCCGCTCATGGAATCATGAAGCACATGCAGCACTGGAACTGAATGTCGGTCTGTTGCTCCATGATGACAAACGCTTCATATGTGCAGATTAGATAGGAACCCTGTTATTCTCACACTATTCGTTCGAGAGTGATTGAGATTGGACACAGTGTGTGTGTGTGTGTGTGTGTGTGTGTGTGTGTGTGTGTGTGTGTGACGTTTTTCTCTTCCCGTTGGATGCTGCTAGTCTCCCATACAGGGTACCTTTACTAAGAGTAGTCAGGTGAATTATCTCTGGTGTTTCGGCAGATACTTGCAATTTCGTTCTTGCAACGTGTAGCTGGAGTCAGCCCAAACAAATACTGGTTACCTTGTCTTTAATGCGACGCCCACTGTCAATGGAAAGCATCGGTTTGTTTTCCATCACAAGCAAAATGATTTTGAACTGGCATTTTTTATGCCCATTCAAAGTAGCAGTCCCAAATTAGTTTATTAGATATTCTTTTTATTGGTGTGTATGAACAGAAACGGTAAACCACAAAGAATAATCAGTACACCAGCAGAATCACTGCTGAATCTCTGCAGCAAAATTGATTATTCTTTGTGCTTTTCTGTTCCTGTGAATACAGGTTGATAAAACGAATAATGCGCTGGACTAATTTGGGACTGCTCTATCGAATGGGCTCATAAAATACCGATTTAAAAATCTTTTTCTTTGTAATGGGAAACAAACTGCAGCTGGGCGTCATATGAAAGACATGATTAGCAGTATTTGTTTGAGTTGACTCCAGTTACATATTGCAAAAACGGAATTGTAAATATCTGCTGAAACATCAGAGAAAATTCTCCCGACGACCCGAGGTAGAGACAAATTGTACATACAAGACGTCCCACCTAAATCGACCACCTCATATATTTCCGAAAAGAAACAAAATGAGAAACTTCAATTGGACAAGGATGCACCTATGTCGGTGGCTCACATGATGGGCAGGACTGCATGCTCCATAAAGGTCAACAATCAACACAAAGTAAGGTTTTTAAATGACACATGTATTTTTCTGTAGAAATGAACACTAGACTCACAATTAGTAATGGCAGGCTTGGTTACACTGTTCGAAACCTCATACATTCTGAAATATCAGGCTTTAAAGAATGGCTGCGGCTCCTTGGTTTCCGCCGTAATGCACAGGACAAGAGTTGCCTGCATTGTCTTGCATCCTGCTGTAAACAGACTGAGTATGCACGTTCTGCCTACCCTGTTCAGTCTTCAAGTGTCTCCTGCTCATGCCTACTGTGCTGATGGTGTCAAACAGGAAAATACACTGTGACGCATGTCGCATACGTTGCAGACAATGCTTTTCCTGTTTTCTCGTGCAGGTCTTCAGTAAAAAGGAGAAACTAGATCTGATGTTAATTTACGGCAAATGCCACAGAAATGCAACCACAGCTGTGGTAGCTTACGCTGAACGCTACCCAGATCGATGGCGTCCTTCACGTCGTAGCATTTCCAGAATCTGCACAAGTCTCACGGAAACAGGTAGCCGTAAAGCATCAACGTACAAACACAGGAAATAACAATGACAACGAAACTGCTATCGTGGCTGCTGTAGCGTACAATTCTGAGGTGGTTATATGACAGATTGTGTACGGTTCTGGAATAAGCTGTAGTAGTGTGTGGAGAATTTCGCATAGTTATACTTTTCATCTGTATCACATGTCACTCCACCAAGAACTGTACGGGAATGACTTTGAATTGCTCATTGAATTCTGTCACTTTGCACTTCCGCAGTTGCCAGGTCATCCTGACTGTCTACGTGATACGCTTGCTTCACAAATTACCACTTGCTTCGTGCGACTGCTCATCAATGAGAGTGGGATGTCCATGTCTGGTACGGCATCAGTGGTACCCATATTGTAAGTCCCTATTTTTATCAGGGAACAGTAGCTGGATGGTAATATACATCATTTGTGCAAGACACTCTACCCCTTCTCAACGAGGACATGGGATTCAAAACACGTCTGCCAGTATGGTTTCAGTATGATGAATGCCCCACACACTATGCACGTGTTTCCAGGGAAGTTGTACATACAATGTTTCCAAATTGGTGGATACGACAGGGGCTCCTGCGATTTGACCAGCCCCATCCCCCGATGTATCGCCATTAGACTTCTTTCCCTGGGGCACAGTAAAAGAGTGTGTACCACAAACCCCAAATGACACCAGAGGATATGCAACAACACATTACTGCCATTTATGGGACAATATGTTTGGAAACACTACGATCTGAGCAATACTCGCCGGCCGCTGTGGCCGAGCTGTTCTAGGCGCTTCAGTCTGGAGCTGCAGTGCTACTACGGTCGCAGGTTCGAATCCTGCCTCAGGCATGGATGTGTGTGATGTCCTTAGGTTAGTTAGGTTTAGGAATGCTCACTTGTTCACGAATTCCACAAGTGTACTGACGCAAATGGTGAGCACTCCAAAAACATCTTTTGAGGTGACACAGGTTCATCAGATGTGACATTACTGGCTATTTGTGAGTGCGTTTTCTGTGCCGGATGTCATGCACAAACTTGAAGTTTCTGTGAGCTATAGGCCACTAATAATTGTGTTTAGGACACTGAAACCACGTCCTATCACTTAATTGTACCTCTAGTTTTCATTTCCTTAGAAGAAACATACATGTTCCATTTAAATAAATGCGACTTTATGTTGAAAGTGATGTTTGTTTACTTTTATGGATTGCGCTTTTCTGTCTGTTGTGAGATTCCCACATACCAGGCTGCAGGACAGTGCACGGAGTACTTCACTGCACCTAATGGCAGAAACCATGGTGATGTTGCTGTTCTCCAAAGTCTGATATTTCAGAATGGATGAGGGGTTTAGAACAGTGAACCATGCCTGCCCTCACTTATTGTACTTCTAGTTATTTCACTTCTGTAGAAAAAACCTGTATAGATATGTGTGTGTGTGTGTGTGTGTGTGTGTGTGTGTAAATCACAAAATAAATGAAAAAGTTATTGTTAATTAAACGATTACTTTTTGTTATATGTTGTTATTTAGCCCTTACAAATGTTGAATTATTTTGAAAGAAAGTTGTAAGAGATAGCTAATTATTATTACTATTCACAATGTGTAGTTACATCTGAAATTGCACACATCTCTTTCACAAGAGTAAATGCTTTTCACATCAGCATAAAGTGTTCAGTATTAAATTGCACTGTAATAAAAGGAATCTGTCGTCCACAAACTTATGACTGCGTGCACAGCTGTCTGTGGCGGATGCCATTACGGCATGCAGGGGCTGGGTGGGCAGAGATGGTGGCAGCCATTGCTGTATGAGGGGTCCGCACAAGTGAGTCTTAGTTGGCAGGTGGGCTTATAGTTAGGCCTTGCCTCTACAAGTCTTATCTTTCTGGCAGGCTGGTGGGGAGGAAACTTTTCTTGCACCCTGCAGGTGAACTTACCTGCCTGTCTCACATGTTCTGACAGCAGTGCCGCGTGGTGGAGAATTAGTCATACTACTCAACCACCAATCAGTGCAGTTCGCCGAAACTACTTGCACACATGAGCACTGAGTCATGTATGTTTATCAGCATTTGAATCATAGGATGGGGATGTGTTGTGACAACAAGAACAATCAATTCTTTCATATTATTATTATTATTTCTTTATTCACATATACACGCATCACACAGTAACTCATTTTTTTTTTTGCAATATAGTCCAAACAATTGTTTTCTATGTCCTTTGAATTCAGCCTGAACGATATCCAGGCCTGTAGGTGTCATTACATACATGGGCATTCCTTCAGTAAATTCGACTTCCACAAATTTTTAGTTACAGGCTCAACACTTACATTCTTTGAAAATAGTTGAATACAAGTGTTTATACACTGTTTCGACTGCTTTATACACTCCTGGAAATTGAAATAAGAACACTGTGAATTCATTGTCCCAGGAAGGGGAAACTTTATTGACACATTCCTGGGGTCAGATACATCACATGATCACACTGACAAAACCACAGGCACATAGACACAGGCAACAGAGCATGCACAATGTCAGCACTAGTACAGTGTATATCCACCTTTCGCAGCAATGCAGGCTGCTATTCTCCCATGGAGACGATCGTAGAGATGCTGGATGTAGTCCTGTGGAGCGGCTTGCCATGCCATTTCCACCTGGCGCCTCAGTTGGACCAGCGTTCGTGCTGGACATGCAGACCGCGTGAGACGACGCTTCATCCTGTCCCGAACATGCTCAATGGGGGACAGATCCGGAGATCTTGCTGGCCAGGGTAGATGACTTACACCTTCTAGAGCACGTTGGGTGGCACGGGATACATGCGGACGTGCATTGTCCTGTTGGAACAGCAAGTTCCCTTGCCGGTCTAGGAATGGTAGAACGATGGGTTCGATGACGGTTTGGATGTACCGTGCACTATTCAGTGTCCCCTCGACGATCACCAGTGGTGTACGGCCAGTGTAGGAGATCGCTCCCCACACCATGATGCCGGGTGTTGGCCCTGTGTGCCTCGGTCGTATGCAGTCCTGATTGTGGCGCTCACCTGCACGGCGCCAAACACGCATACGACCATCATTGGCACCAAGGCAGAAGCGACTCTCATCGCTGAAGACGACACGTCTCCATTCGTTCCTCCATTCACGCCTGTCGCGACACCACTGGAGGCGGGCTGCACGATGTTGGGGCGTGAGCGGAAGACGGCCTAACGGTGTGCGGGACCGTAGCCCAGCTTCATGGAGACGGTTGCGAATGGTCCTCGCCGATACCCCAGGAGCAACAGCGTCCCTAATTTGCTGGGAAGTGGCGGTGCGGTCCCCTACGGCACTGCGTAGGATCCTACGGTCTTGGCGTGCATCCGTGCGTCGCTGCGGTCCGGTCCCAGGTCGACGGGCACGTGCACCTTCCGCCGACCACTGGCGACAACATCGATGTACTGTGGAGACCTCACGCCCCACGTGTTGAGCAATTCGGCGGTACGTCCACCTGGCCTCCCGCATGCCCACTATACGCCCTCGCTCAAAGTCCGTCAACTGCACATACGGTTCACGTCCACGCTGTCGCGGCATGCTACCAGTGTTAAAGACTGCGATGGAGCTCCGTATGCCACGGCATACTGGCTGACACTGACGGCGGCGGTGCACAAATGCAGCGCAGCTAGCGCCATTCGACGGCCAACACCGCGGTTCCTGGTGTGTCCGCTGTGCTGTGCGTGTGATCATTGCTTGTACAGCCCTCTCGCAGTGTCCGGAGCAAGTATGGTGGGTCTGACACACCGGTGTCAATGTGTTCTTTTTTCCATTTCCAGGAGTGTATTTTCACTATTCACACACAAATACTCCACAAAGTCATAATAATGCAGCTCTAATATATGGATGCCAGCAGCTCAGTCTGTCTGCACCAACTGTTAACACACAGTATCGAGCTTACACATTCACGACACTCGATTGTTTTGTGTAAATACATGTGTCCCCTGTCGTTACTTCAGGCATGGATCACTGTATTTATCCACTACTGGAACTTGCTTCCCAAATATTTGAATGTTAACTGGTGTATGAGATGGTTCGTAATCCGTCATCATTTTCTTCTCTATGTACTCCCTCATGCTGCAGAGATAGTCCCACTCATATAATTAATACTGCACTGCAGCACAAACACTTTGAACAATTTCTACTTCTATAACTACTCCACAGTCACCAGCAGGTGCTAGGCCTACATTCATGCATTTAGATCCACCAGCAGTCAAATTGTGTATACATATTGGCAAATAACAGTATCCTGCCGGCACTTACAAGGAATCCCTTGAGTGGGAGATCTCAAGTTCAATCTTTTGTAAGGCTGATTTGAAAGTGTTGTGTTAGCAGTTACGACAGGAAAAATATTAACTGCTAATGACTGGACAAATGCATCAGGAGGGCGGCAGAAAATGAGTGTCTGGGAGGTACAGAGATCAACTTTCTGTGGGATGTATGTATTGCACTTCAGAAAATGGACTTGTTGAAGTTCAAGAAATGCTCAAAATAAACCATTACTTTGCACCATGAACACCAAACGAAAAATAGCGCGCCACAGTGATCACAAAGGTTCGCACCATCAAGAGCGAAGACAAACATCTTGAGAATTACAAACTGTGCAGGCCGTTCAACCAGGTATCCCCTCTTAAAGAATACCTAAAGAATCATTTTGGTGCAATGGTGTGATGAGAACTGATGAAATGTGATGGCAAGCAACTGAATGCGAAACACTCTGTTGTGCAGCTTATCGTAAATTGGCTATCATTTAAGCCATAGCTGCAGATAGTTTGATAATGTGTTTTATAGGCTTGGAAAAAAAACATACATCCAGAGGCTTAATTTGTCCAGTGGTTCCTGGTGGTACCGGTATGAATTGTAATGTCACACACTTTTCAGGGGATCTTCTCTAAAGGAGTATGATTTTTATATGCAGATTGGGAATCAAGCAAAAGCAAGTTATTTTGACCAGCTATTGGCCATACTTGTAGTTCTCTTACGCCCATTTTCCGGCACTTATCGAGTTTAGGGGGATACCCATGAAATCTTTGGTTTTTTACCGATTATCGTCAATTTGACTACGTTGATCACGAATATAAGCCCATTCAATAGCTGAATCACTATCACGACAAACGTCGAACAAATTTACCATACGAAATTCGATCAAATCAGGGAAAATTCTAGTCATTACGAGTTAGTAGAACAAACGCACACAACAAACACCGAACTAGCACTTAACTACACTGTTATTTGACTTTAGTGTAAACTGAATGAGGCGATTTTATCCGAGTGCTTTGATGTGCTATGATTTAGCTTGAATGATGTTTGCAAATAACATATTCGTGGTCCGGTCAAAAAATGAGGAAAAAAAATTTCATTAAAAATTTTTTCTCTGGATATATTAAAAAGTTTTTATCGGGGATGAAAATAAATAACATCTTCGAGATCAACATAGTCTAACTGATCAAAAAGTGAGAAAAAATATTTTCTAAAATTTTGTCCCCCTAAACTCGAACCGCGCGACCGCTACGGTCGCAGGTTCGAATCCTGCCTCGGGCATGGATTTGTGTGATGTCCTTAGGTTGGTTAGGTTTAAGTAGTTCTAAGTTCTAGGGGACTGATGACCTCAGAAGTTAAGTCCCATAGTGCTCACAGCCATTTGAACCTAAACTCGATAAGTGCCCATTTTCCCAATCTTGCTTGCTGTGACGTAAATATTCTCTACAGCCCTTGCAAGGTCACACACACGCAAGAAAGAACCCTAGGTGAGAGAGCACTTCCGACTTCTTGCAGCACAATAAATAACATTCCAGCCAATTTACCACCCAGATCAACAGTCGGCATAATGGTATCCGATTGCGTTATGGCATTGATGTTAGCTGATCTTAATACATCTCTCTTGGCACCTGTAATTTTCAGGTTCCTTTCATAAGCATTTCCTCTCCAAATCTCGGTAGGTCGGAGTTGAAAACAAATTCCTTACTGGACGATTGGATAAGTTTGTTTATCTCATCTAAAACTTTTCCGGCCGATTCCGCCGTTTGCTTTGCATTGGCAAGTTGACGCTTTGTCTGAAATCTCGTAATCTTACGTCTTCCACTTCTGTAGCAGTGTTTGAAGTTATGTAACCACTCACTGCTTCGCTTGAAATCACTGTAATCTACACTCCTGGAAACTGAAATAAGAACACCGTGAATTCATTGTCCCAGGAAGGGGAAACTTTATTGACACATTCCTGGGGTCAGATACATCACATGATCACACTGACAGAACCACAGGCACATAGACACAGGCAACAGAGCATGCACAATTTCGGCACTAGTACAGTGTATATCCACCTTTCGCAGCAATGCAGGCTGCTATTCTCCCATGGAGACGATCGTAGAGATGCTGGATGTAGTCCTGTGGAGCGGCTTGCCATGCCATTTCCACCTGGCGCCTCAGTTGGACCAGCGTTCGTGCTGGACGTGCAGACCGCGTGAGACGACGCTTCATCCAGTCCCAAACATGCGCAATGGGGGACAGATCCGGAGATCTTGCTGGCCAGGGTAGTTGAGTTACACCTTCTAGAGCACGTTGGGTGGCACGGGATACATGCGGACGTGCATTGTCCCGTTGGAACAGCAAGTTCCCTTGCCGGTCTAGGAATGGTAGAACGATGGGTTCGATGACGGTTTGGATGTACCGTGCACTATTCAGTGTCCCCTCGACGATCACCAGTGGTGTACGGCCAGTGTAGGAGATCGCTCCCCACACCATGATGCCGGGTGTTGGCCCTGTGTGCCTCGGTCGTATGCAGTCCTGATTGTGGCGCTCACCTGCACGGCGCCAAACACGCATACGACCATCATTGGCACCAAGGCAGAAGCGACTCTCATCGCTGAAGACGACACGTCTCCATTCGTTCCTCCATTCACGCCTGTCGCGACACCACTGGAGGCGGGCTGCACGATGTTGGGGCGTGAGCGGAAGACGGCCTAACGGTGTGCGGGACCGTAGCCCAGCTTCATGGAGACGGTTGCGAATGGTCCTCGCCGATACCCCAGGAGCAACAGCGTCCCTAATTTGCTGGGAAGTGGCGGTGCGGTCCCCTACGGCACTGCGTAGGATCCTACGGTCTTGGCGTGCATCCGTGCGTCGCTGCGGTCCGGTCCCAGGTCGACGGGCACGTGCACCTTCCGCCGACCACTGGCGACAACATCGATGTACTGTGGAGACCTCACGCCCCACGTGTTGAGCAATTCGGCGGTACGTCCACCTGGCCTCCCGCATGCCCACTATACGCCCTCGCTCAAAGTCCGTCAACTGCACATACGGTTCACGTCCACGCTGTCGCGGCATGCTACCAGTGTTAAAGACTGCGATGGAGCTCCGTATGCCACGGCATACTGGCTGACACTGACGGCGGCGGTGCACAAATGCAGCGCAGCTAGCGCCATTCGACGGCCAACACCGCGGTTCCTGGTGTGTCCGCTGTGCCGTGCGTGTGATCATTGCTTGTACAGCCCTCTCGCAGTGTCCGGAGCAAGTATGGTGGGTCTGACACACCGGTGTCAATGTGTTCTTTTTTCCATTTCCAGGAGTGTATGTTACGGGCAATTTGATGTGCATAATGTGGTAGGTAATTATCATGCACATCCTGTTAATTGGATCAAGCATCCTTAAAATGCGCAAACGCCAGTTTTTGAAACAAGTGCACCTTATCCTCCCTCGAATATATCTAGTATTTCTTATGCACTACGAGCTCATATTGCTGTGGACGTATTCGAAATCTGTTCGTAATTGTTTTTAACTATGTAGCAGGTCGTCTTCCATGAACATAATTATGTTTAGTACCTACTTCTTGGACAACAATTGTCCTTTACTACTGTGCACCGACCAGTACAGCAACGCGAAATGGCATCAAGGAGGCCCTGACCTGTGCACCAATGGAAAGAGCGAGCAGCACCACAACTCCAGGAAGGCAAGAGTTCAGTGTCCCCTGTCAACGCTGACTTAACCAGCCGCCCAGTGCTCGTCGAGCCCAGTTCAGTTGCAGATTTCGAGAGCATCGGTACTGAGTAATAGGAAGATGATACCTAGCCTGCATTTTGCAAGTAGTAATAATGTGTAAAAGTAATTGCATGTAGGAGGCACAGAAAGGACATCAAACCACATCATAACAGAAGTTATGTTTCTTTCTTTTTTGGATACAAATTGTTATAATAATTTGAAAGTGTAATGTACAGACCATTTTGGATTCCACCGGCCATCGCAACTTCTCTCATTCCTTGTCTGTGCTGGTACTGACTCCCACAGTAGCTGACACAACATCTGGCGCCACGGATTCCAGAGTCAGTGCTGCCTTCGCTCTTCGCCGCTTCATCACAGTGCGTCACTAATATTTCTCTCTTTTCTTTCACAGGACTGATTTTGTTCTTTGTTGCATACTAGCCGCAACGCTGGACTTACTTTGTTACGGCGCTCCTCTCTCTAAAATGGCCTCTAACCTGCCTCCTACACCACCTGTGCCTACGCCTCCACTTGCTGCTGGCTTTGATGTAACGCAGTTTATTCAGTTTCAGAACCACCAAACGTCGCAGTTGATGATGGCAATCCAGCAGCTCATTAATAAGCCGCTATTGCATCAACTCCGCCGCAACGGCCAGCCGCATCCACAGCACCGCCTCCGTACATGCGACCATTCTGAGCTTCCAACGAACAACAAGAGGAATTGAACGAGTACTATACTCAATTCAACACTCACTGTGCCACACATCAAGTGCAAGGTACTGTGAAACTTTTTTCTTTCTTGTTAATGTCCGGCGCAGGAGATTAGCACCTTGCTCAGAAGTTATTCGCGACTAGAAATCTGGAGCTACTAGTTTTTGACGATTTATTTTCTACCATCCCTTGTATTACGAGGATAAGGTACAGGTTGGTGCAGCTCATTGCAAGTTCCTTCGATTGCAGAAAAAGCAAGAACACACATACCGACAATGGGTCGCTGAACTTCAGGATCTTACTCGACAGTGTCGTTTTCAGTGTAGCTGGGGACAGTACTATAGTGACGCAATGATTCGTGGTGCAATTACGTTCAATGTCCCAGACAGTAGTATTCATGAACAAATTCTCAGACATTTTGATCCTAATTTGAAACAAATATTACAGATGAAAACTTCCTGGCAGATTAAAACTGTGTGCCCGACCGAGACTCGAACTCGGGAACCTTTGCCTTTCGCTCTCCTGGAGAGCTTCTGTAAAGTTTGGAAGGTAGGAGACGAGATACTGGCAGAAGTAAAGCTGTGAGTACCGGGCGTGAGTCGTGCTTCGGTAGCTCAGTTGGTAGAGCACTTGCCCGCGAAAGGCAAAGGTCCCGAGTTCGAGTCTCGGTCGGGCACACAGTTTTAATCTGCCAGGAAGTTTCATATCAGTGCACACTCCGC
Organism: Schistocerca cancellata; assembly: GCF_023864275.1. Taxonomy (NCBI): domain Eukaryota; kingdom Metazoa; phylum Arthropoda; class Insecta; order Orthoptera; family Acrididae; genus Schistocerca; species Schistocerca cancellata. The sequence continues at coordinate 582,943,204 of NC_064629.1, read as the reverse complement.
TGCAGAGTGAAAATCTCATCCTGGAAATATTACAGATCGTTGAACATCAGGACTTATATGATAGTGCTGTGGAAAACTTTGAGGTAGCTCCCATTTACAGTGTAGAACAATGTTACAAACAGGTATAGCCTTGCAGCCGACCACCACAAGCAAACAGGGCACTGCGCCGTGGACAGAGTAAACAAGTTTCAGAGTGTGTATCTGCTGTGAAATTATGTCCTCGCTGCATTTCCGTGCATGAGAGACAAAATTTCCCTTCAAGGAACGGGACTTGCTTTGCTTGTGGAAAGCCAGGTGATGTACAGTCTGTGTGTTTGCAACAGAAAAAGAACTCTACCCGCATTTGCTCTCGTAAGCGCGGAGCACCTTCTTACTCAGTGAATGTAGTTCTTTCTAAACTGGCTACCGATAATAGTAATGACCAAATTCAGGATGTGCTTTTACTTCGCCCAAGTGCTGGGCAACGACAGTAGAAAAAAGTGTTTGTGAACTTAGTCATTGCCGGACGCTGTGTGTGTCTTCAGTTAGACACCGGCGCTTCCATTACATTGCTTAAGGCCTGGCCAGACAGAATCCGGCCTGCCGCTGCGACGGACGGCGCAGCGGTGGGCCGGACCCGCCAGCGGCCAGGGACGCCACACAGGCAACGGCCGGCCGGCCGGCCGCAGCGACTCTTGATGCGTCAGCTGTTACACTGTGGAAGGGGCCGAACCCCATTATGAAGCTTGCATGCGTAGCGCGATTGTCTTGGCGTTAGACGATTTGGAATCCTCACACGGGACGCGTTATCTTTGTGCGAGGTTTTTTTTTTTTTTTTTTTTTTTTTTTTTTTTTTTTTTTTTTTTTTTTTTGCAGAAATGAGTAACTCGCACTAGCGATACGAAATGGCACTAAGAAGAGGAGATGTTAATAGCAAGAGAGAGAGCTTAGGAGAATAACATCGTCTGTGTATTGATCTAAGAGTCTGACGAAGATAGGTTCTTCAAATATTTTCGTATGTCGCGAGAATGTTTCGAGGAAATGAATCGCCTGGTAAAAAGGTAGCACCGAGAAGTGCACAACGAACTGGAGAAAGCCTTGATACGAGGCACAGCCTAACCATTTGTTTGAGGTAAGTTTTACCGTTTGTGGCCTCTCTGTGCTTCAAACAGAGGTCACATACATTATTCCATTTCAGTTTTGCTGTATCATATGAAAGGTTCGGCGGAAGAAAGTGCTATCCCACAACGTAGTTACGAGTGGAGTGATAAATTTATTTGCAGTGTTTACGAATACAGCAAACGATAGTAACATCTAGTTCCGTATGTCCCGCTAGAGAGAACTTTCTACTTAATAGATTGTTTTGTTTCATTGTATTCATACCATTGTCATTGAATTTAAACAAACATATCTTTGGTCGTTAACTTATCCATTCGTTCTATCGGCATAACAGATTTTAATCTTTTCCAGATACTTGACTACAGGCGACAGTCACCAGACCATAGCTTTCTCTTTTCGGTTAGGACGTTCAACAGTCTCAGATATTGTGAAATAAGTGTGCCAGGCAATATGGACTGTTCTACAGCCCAAGTATTTACATACTCCTACAACAGAGGTGTGGAAGAAATCTGAAGGAGGATTTCTAGAACTATGGGGGTTTCCGGACTGCCTTGGAAGCACAGACGGAAAGTGTATCAGGTTAAAATGCCCGAAGGATAGTGGATTCTTCTGTTACAAACAGTTCTTTTAGCTAGTTCTCCTGGCGATCGTTGATCCATACTACGGTGTTTACAGTAGTCGATATTGGAAGTTATGGACGTCACAGTGACAACACTATTTCCGAAAATTCAGCTTTCTATCAAGAGTATATCGAGGGCAAAAGTATTCTACCTCCAAATCAGGATAGCGTGTATCAGACAAAAAGTTGTATTCTCTCACCTCCTCTGTAAGTCTTTCTGTGTCCATCATGCATGCACTACGAGCTGCAAGACAAAAACCGCCTCAAACCGCTGCTTCCAGTGTGACAGCAGAGCGGTTGAATGCGCCAACAGAGGCAAGCAGCCGCTCCGGCTTGCGGCGAATCTGTAATCTGTGACAACCCGGCGGCGGCCGGTGCGGCAGGCCGTATGCCGGTTCGTCAGAGCCGCACTCTGTGTGACCGCCGCCATACAGTAACGAGCGATTCAACAGTGCGGCCTGCCGGCTGCGGCTCAAGGCCACAGGCCGGACGGCCAGGCCGCATTCTGTCTGGCCAGGCCTTTAATCATGCCACATATGAACAGTTGGGCTCGCCACAGCTGACAAAATCTTGCGCGCAACCTACTGCATGTAAGTCAGGTCATTCCAGTGGTTGGTACATGCAGTTTGCTTGCCACATTCCAGTCTCACAACAGAACAGTGACATTTACAATTTTGCGTTCTTGAGACTGTGAAAATATTTTTGGGTTAGATTCATTTGATTTTTTTGGTCTTCGTATGTACTTTCTGTTTCTGCTTTCAACCCAAAAGACAGTGTTATCAATAGATTGCAGAGCTTCCTGATTTATTTTCTGAAGGACTTTGCAGAGCAAATAATTTTGTGGCACACGTTACAATGAAGGACAATGTGTAACCTAAGTTTTTTTTGGACGCGTCCTCTCTCACATGCACCTAGAGACAAAGCTGAAAGTGAACGTAAGGAATGTTAAGATAATGATGTTATTGCTCCTATTCAGGCTAATCTATGGGCTTCTCCCTCAGTAATCTTACCAAAGCCTTCTGGATGACTTCGTCTTTGTGTTGGCTATGTCCACTGTGAATGCACAAGCAATAATTGATACTTATCCATTGCCTCGCCCTGAAGAATTAATGGACAGGCTTCATGAACGCCACTATTTTTCAAAAACTGACTTATGAGATGCGTATTTGCAAGTTCCGCTAGATGAGGAGTCTTGGAAAGTGTTTGTGGTCAACACACATTTAGGGTTATTCAAATTTTTGCACTTACCTTTGGCAGCGCTTCCGAGCCTGCCATATTCCAAAGCTACTTAGAACAGCTTACTGAGAAAGTTCCAATCTGTTCAAATTACTAGAAGAATATTGTGGTGTCAGGACGTATACTATACTCTTTCAAGCATTTTCAGCTACAGGTTTGAAGTGTCACCCAGACGAATGTGCCTTTTCGTCAGACTAATATTCAGTACTTGGGCCATGTTCGTAACGGCCAAGGTGTCCATCCCCTAAACTCACATTTACAGGGCTTCCGGGCCCTCCCTGCCCCGTGGAACGCGACGCAATTGTAATTTTCGGGAAGTTGACTTGCTATATCCGGTTTATCCCCAACGCAGCCCAGATCGCGGCTATGTTGCATCGTTTGCGCCAGAAGAATGTGCCTTTTGTTTGGACCAGAGAGTGTCAGGATGCAATTCAGAAACTTAAACATGTGTTGCTGAGTGACAGATGCCTTGTTCATTTCGATCCCACTAAGCCTGTGGTTTTGGCAGTGGACGCTTCTTCGTATGGAATTGGAGCTGTGCTTTCGCACAGGTTTGGTTCACAGGACAGGCCGACTGCTTTCGCTTCCAAGCTATTGACCAAGGCTCAACGCAGGTATTCCCAAATCGAGAAGGAAGCGCTCACTATTATCTATGGCGTGACACAGTTTCTCCATTATCTGTTTTTTCGGAAGTTTTACCAAGTGACGGACCATAAACCACTTCCGTCTTTGTTTCATCTGTCCAAACATGTTCCACCACGCATGGCTCAGGAGCTTCAGCGTTGGCCTTTGTTATTGTCACGGAATCAGTACGAAAAACTGTACCAGCCTGCGTCGAAGCATGCAAATGCTGACACCCTTTCCCGCCTTCCTGTTGGTCCTAATTCTGAATTTGATGTTAATGCCGCATCTCGTTGTCAGATCGATGCGCAGGACACCGAACTTTCCCAATGCACTTTAATAAAATTGCTCAGGCTACAGAAGCAGACCATGACTTGAGTCATTGGTTGCACGACATCCGTATGCTTGGCCTCGTCCATTGATAAACATTCACAATTCTTTTGTGCGCCGGTATTTCGCTCGTGAGCATAGCCTCTCCGTCCAGTATGGTGTGATTTTATTGCGAAATGTCTCTGGACAATTACGTGCACTTATTCCCAAAGTTTTGCAAAAAGATGTGTTGGGATTGCTCCGCCAAGGACATTGGGGAATTGTACACACAAAACAGTTAGCGGGGCAGCACTGTGCTTGGCCAGGCATGGGCGCCCACATTGAACATAGTGTCGTGTTTGTGCTGAAACTCTATCGGTCGCGCTGCAAACGTTTTCATCTTGGCCAAAGTATCAATCGCCGTGGCAAAGAGTGCATATTGACTTTGCTGGTCTCTTTTGGAGCACTCGTTGGCTTACTGTTGTAGACTCTTTTAGCAAAAATCCGTTTGCAGTGCCCATGAATCCGACTACATCGCGTGGTACGATTCAGGCTTTGTCATCTATTTTTTTGCTTGAAAGGTTTGCCTCTAATGTTGGTTACAAACAATGGACCACAGTTTACCCCCAAGGACTTTGAACAGTTTTGTATAGCCAGTGCCTCTCTCCCCTTACCAGTGCTCCATTTCATCCTCTGTCGACTAGAGAATCTAAACGATTTGTGCATACGTTCGAGTATCAGATGAACAAACTACGTGCCTCCCACACATGGGACCTTAGTACTGCTGCTCTTCCCTGCAACGTACCACTCCCAGCCCCACGACGGTACGTCGCCATTGGAGCTTGTACATGGCTGGCGCCACTACGTGCTGCTCCAGTTGCTGCACCCACAACAGCGCATGGCGCCACCCACACTCCACGAGTATCGCTTTTCGCCTAATGAGTCTCTCCTTTTCAGTGTGTTTGGTGTCATCACACGCTGGGAGAGAGGAACGATTCTTTGAGATTTGGGCGCTTGCATGTGTTTAATTCAAGGTCCTGCTGGGTTGCTGCACCCTCATTAGAACCAGATTCGTGCTTGTCGATTGCGAGATTATTCTGTAGATTTTCTATCCTCAGATTGGCATCCTACCGGGATCTTGCAGCCGACACATCTGCCCCCAGGGGCCTCTTCAGCATTTCCTGTGGAACCGATGGAGATGGACCAGTCCCCTTCCCTCTGCAGCAACTCAGCTTCCCAGTGCTCGAATAAGCGCCATCGTCGTCATCAATCCCGCAGCCTTCATCATCGCCGCCCTCTCCATTTTTTTGTTGGACCTTCTCAGGAAGAGGATGGGCGCATTTTCAGGGGTTTTCTGACTGACGTTCCCCTCAGAGCACAGGATGGATGTTGGGGCATGGTCGGGGGCTGAGCATCAGTCCCAGTTGTGGGGCTCCCGGCTCTTCATGCCACCCAGCTTCCTCCCCCCCCCCCCCCCACCGTTGTTGTAACATGGCTACCTGCATGACAACGGTGCAGCTTTTTTTTTTTTGGGGGGGGGGGGGGGAGGGTGGAATCTCCAGTCCTAAACCATCAATGGCACAGCTCCATGAAAAAGTATCAAGAAGGTGCTGACCCACACGCCAATGGAAAGAGTGTGCAGCGGCACACCTCTAGGGAGGCAGAGTTCAGCACCCCCTGTCAACGCTGACTTAAATAGCCGTCCATTGCTGGTCGGTCCCATTTGGGCCACAGACTTTCAGGGCATCAGTGCTGGGTAATAGGAAGACGATACCTAGCCTGCATTCTGCGAGTAGTAATAGCATGTAAAAGTAATTGCATGTAGGAGGCACAGGAAGGACATCAAGCCACCTCCAGAAACTATGTTTCTTTATTTTTTAGAAAAAAATTGTTATATTAATTTGAAAGGGTAATGTACAGATCATTTTGGATTCCTGCCAGTGACCATCACAACTTCTCTCGTTTCTCGATTGTGTTGGTATTGACTCTCCCAGTAGGCAACACAATAACTACATCTTACTGGAGACAGGATTTGTAACTTCCTGTCCGACAAGGATGATGAACTACATGGCTTGATAACTGTTTTAATATCACTTTCACTTGTTAAGCACATATCGTCATCATTGTACCCCTCACATACATTGTCTGTTCAGTCAAGCATATATGACACCACACATTCCACTGACTCATCTTGCAGAAACGCTCACGCCTCACCTGGCAATTCTTTCCCGCTTTGCAAGATTCCTTGGGTTCCTTTCTTATGAAATGTCAACTTTGGCAACTGTTGTTGTAGATATAATGCAACGTTTGCTTTGTTTATCATTGTCATTGCTCTGCTTTGTATCAACACCACTAGCACTGTAGCACTGTTGTGAGAGACTCGCTGACCAATCTTTTTAACTATCCTCTGCTGTGCTCACCATTGGATACTTCCAATTCCTCCTCCCCCCCTCCCCAATTAGTGCTTACCAGCCAATATTGTGGTTGCATGGTAGACAATATGTGGAATGTCAAATGCTGTATACATCATTGGCCTTTTGCAACCTTGGACTCAAGGAGTTCCCTGTTAGCTGAGACTTCAGTTCTGGTTGCTGCTGCTGTGGCTATGCTATGGCATAGTCAAATAATGACAGATCCGATATGGGAGACATTCTGTGGATAGTGACTGCTGCTGTGGTGGTTCAGGTAACAGTAGCTTGTGGAACACCTGCATGTCCTCATCCAGACTCAGATCTGTAACAAAAACAACAAAAACCCTAGGTGTAATGAAACATACACACATGAAAAAAATATTAGAGTTGGCTGGACAAAGTACTTACTTACAGTCTTTTTCTGCTTTTGGCTCAATCCCTGCTGATAGTGGGTTGGGTTGGGTAGTTTGGGGAAAGAGACCAAACAGCGGGGTCACCGGTCTCATCGGATCAGGGAAGGATGGGGAAGGAAACTGGCCATGCCCTTTCAAAGGAACCATCCTGGCATTTGCCAGGAGCAATTTAGGGAAATCATGGAAAATCTAAATCAGGATGGCTGGACATTTGACTGAAACGTCGTCCTCCCGAAAGTGAGTCCAGTGTGCTAACCTGCAGATAGTGCTTCATGACAATCCTTTCACTACTGAATACTGACATCACATGATCTCTGCTGGACAAGAGCAAAGTGTGGGAGCTTAGTGGAGTGTAGGGGCAGGGAGGATAGGGAAGGGAGATGGGGGAGAGAAGGAGGGGACAAAGACGGGTATTAATGGTAACCTTGAATCTGCTATTCACCATTTGATCAACTGCATTCTGACACCAAGGTCATTTTAAGGGTATCTCATTCTCTCCTTTGGTGTGCTGGCCACACACCCCTTCTATCCACATCCTCAGCTGAGGATGACACGACAGTCGGATGGTCCTGGTGGGCTACATGTGGCCTGATAATGGAGAGTTTTTTTTTCCCCTCCTTGACACCCTACTCACTCTCTCTTGTTTGGATACAAACTTATTCCAATCACCCATGGTACCTGCTGGTGGCCAGAGTAATCTCCACTTTACACCATCAAGCTTGCATTCAGCACTGCTTAGTTATGGATCAGGTTTGTTTCTCCAGCAGTGTTAATTGTATGTTAACAGTGATGTATGGCAGTATGAATAGATTTAGTGATGAAGAGTAGGCCTCGTGTGTTGGTTCACTGAATGTAATAGATGAGCAGTGCAACAACACTATGACGAGCTGTTCCTGCAAAGATGGCAACCTCATTAAAATACTTTTGCCTTGCTATAAAGGTGCCTACTTAAAACTGGATACTCCCATGTTTGAATGATTGTATATTACAGTCATTTTAATTGATATGAATACATTTTCACAGAAACAAAGGAGACTGGGACAACAAACCAAATAAATCATAATTACATTATTACTCTGTAAGGAACAGCCAGAGAACATAGGTTCCTTATCCCAAAATAATCAAAAGGTATCCCTGAATAACACCTGAATGTTTTTCAGTGGAGTTCTGATTCAGCCTATCAAGTACATACAGGTATGTATGAATATATGTATTTATATATGTTTGTGTATATGTATACATGCTTTTAAGTAGGTATCTGTACTAAACTTTTTCAAGACTGCCAGAAATTTAGTATTTAATCTCTAAATGGAGAATGTCTAACAATTACATTGACATACCCACACTTTCGACGTGTTACCAAATC